>NW_026844319.1:33462156-34662156 GCF_029955315.1 Cylas formicarius | reverse complement strand
CGAGCGCAAACGAGACGGATTTGCATCTATCAATGTTGCAAATTGCAAAACTCGTCGGTCGTAATCGGTTTTTACCATCTCGCTATTAATTGGCCGGCAGATTAATGTCTCCGTATATCGGCGGGAGCAAATCAGTTAATATCAGTTAATATGAAAATAGATATAGAACCGCTTCGTTTTCATTCGTCCCTAAATTTTCCTCGAAACTCCATTATACAACTTTACGATAATAATGCCTACAAACAAATTTTCAATTACCACGCCACTGAGTTATCAATTTCAAAATTGAAACATCGCATTGTACAACCCCGTTCCAGACTGCCAATAAAATAGGATTGTTGCAAAGAATGTCCTCTCTCTCTCACACTCCCTTTCCTTGGGATTCGAGACGCACGCTCCGGGAAACTATTGCGACTCTCCGACGACCCGTGTAAACACCCAGTATGAAGAAAATATTGACAGAGAGGGGGATCTTTTTCCCCGACTTCGCTTAACATAAATAAACACGCACTCACCTTATACGATTCTCGCACGAGACTTTAAAAAAAATACATTCGTCGTCGAACTTAACTCGTGTAAGGAAGGAATTTTCGCGAAATGAAAATCTGAACTTTTAGTTCTTATCTATTTTGTCAAATGGATTTTCATCAAGCAAAAGTCACCTCAGTATAATATAATTAATATACTGAGGCTACCGTAGACTGCAAGAAAAACAAATCGTGAGATTTATAGGTAGATCGTGATACGTAACGAAAGATATCAATTCTAACAGTTGATAATTGAAGAGAAGATCGAGGAAAACCGAAGAGTGACAGAGATTGTCATGGCTTCGCAAAGTCATAGAGTGGACGCGACCGAGGACAATGGAAGAATTAAATACATACAGTACGGAATAAAAAAAGCAGCAGTAGAAGCAGAAGCGGAAGAATAATTTTTATCATCGCATCTCTGTTTTGGTAAGAGCGCGGTGATAAAACGATGGCGACGCAATGAAACAATCGTCACGCGTGTATGGCCGGCCGTACGGCTCGTTAATTTTTCATTAATATAATTACTCGGACGTCGCGGTGTACCGAGAAAACGGCCGCCCCGACAATGAATCGTGTAGTTTTCTCTTTCTGGCCCAAACTGGCCGTGACGTCGATTTTATGGGAATCGTGTGGATGGAAACTTGTCCGGACGAAACGTCCCGTAACGGATCCGTCTTACGCGGTCGATTGTTTTAAATCCGCCATTTTAAATTGAAGCGTCTCGAGATTAGTGTTGCGAATCGCCGCCGCCGTTTCGGCTCATCTGGCACAATGAGGTCTATTCCAAAAAAAAAAAAAAGAAAAAAACGCTCGCGGTTTTGATCGAAGCGAAAGAGGCGGAGAATCGGAATGGTCAGTTCCGCAAAAAAAAAATTTATCAAGACCGTAATCAAAATGCGGGAGGACTTTAAGGCAAACGTTTTAGATAAATGTTGATCGAATATCCTTTTGTATTTCTAGATGCAGAGCTGCAAAACATAAAATTTAAGGTAATTTTCTCGCGAGCTGGCGATTCGATTTAGATATACCGATTCGATATAGAAATACAGGGAAAATTAAAAAAAAAGTTCTCGGCAATGTGCCCCCTAGTGACAGATTTTGAAACAATTTTATTTTCTAACGATGACTATTACTAAATCAACATATTCCGTTAGAAATGCCCACCGCGTTAAAAATAAAATTAAAAAAAAAACAATTTCGACAATATTGCGATTTCGTATTTTTGTTGCATTATTTTAACACGTTGAATATTTTCTTCAAGTTTCCCAACGCAATTTCCGAACACCCTGTATACATTTTTTAAATTGTAGCTTAGATTCTCAGCCGGCCTATATTAAAGTGTATTTTAAGTATTTTTATTTTATTTTAGAAGTGTTAGAAATTTTAAAAAATCCTTTGCACTTTGCCCTTAAGGGTGTTATTACTATGCGTGTGGTGTCATTTTTTATGTTTAGGTCGTGGGTTGAAAAATATATTCTTGAAGTGAATCGTCTTACGAACAATTTTTTAATTATAAAAAAAATATATTTTTTTAAAAATCCGCTAATAATTTATAGTTTTTAATACGAAATTTGTCTACAGAAGAAGCTATTGCTGCTGTAGAGCGTAGCATTGAGGAAGACCCGAATGAGTCCATCCGCCATCGAGCAGAGGAATTGGATCTGTGTCCATCCACTTTATGGAAGATTTTGCGGAAGGATCTTGGTTTACGTGCTTACAAAATCCAACTCGTGCAAGAATTGAAGCCAAACGATCATCAAGAGATTGCCCTTGTTCCCGATTTTCATAAGCGAATTTTGTTTAGCGATGAAGCGCAGTTCTGGTTGAATGGCTACGTCAACAAACAAAACTGCCGCATTTGGAGCGAAGCTAATCCTCAAGTGTATGTCGAAACACCGTTACATTCAAAAAAACTGACTGTTTGGTGGGTTGGTGGATCATTGGTTCTTCGAAAACAGATGATGGCCAGAACATTACAGTCAATGGTGACCGATATAGAGCTCTTTCATTCCTGAATTGAATAACCATGATGTCCAGGAGATGTGGTTTCAACAAGACGGCGCAACATGTCACACAGCTCGTGCCACGATCGATTTATTGAAAGACGCGTTTGGTGACCGCCTAATTTCACGTTTTGGACCTGTGAATTGGCCTCCAAGATCTGGTGATTTAACACCGCTAGACTACTTTCTGGGGGGCTAAAAGTCATTGGTCTATGCGGATAAGCCACAAACGCTGGACCATTTGGAAGACAACATTCGCCATGTTATTGCCGATATACTGCCACAAATGTTGGAAAAAGTCATCGAAAATCGGACGTCCAGATTGGACTACATCCGCGCCAGCCGTGGCGGTCATATGATAGAAATCATATTTAAAATGTAATGCCACAAGATTATCTTTCGGATAAATAAAATTCATGTCAATCGAATAATCCGGCGTGGTTTTATTGCAACTTAAAGTTCTATACAACGAAAAAAAACACCCCTAACAACAATAAATGAATCAAAAAAAAAAAAGTAAATAGAAATGAAAAGTTAAAAGTTAAAATATATATAAATAGAAATTTTTACTGACCAAACAGAAAAAAGAAATATGCAAAAAATGAGTACTTGAATTTAATTTTATTCCGACGCTGATTTAATAAAATCAAAAATCAAATTTCACATAGAATTTGGAAAAAGATATAACAAATACATAATATAAAATAAAACAATTGAAAGTATGAGAGCAGGTATCAAATTAATTTGCGTAAGAATAGAATGCGCGAACATAAAAAGAAGAGGTCTTCTTTTTTTCCAATTTTAGCGTGTTATTCGGCAATTTCTAATGATAATAATCCACACATCCGCATACAAGTCATAGCCAGGACCCCATCTCAAAGAAGAAAAATAAAATAAAAGAAAAACAATATTTCTCCGGCCGGTCCTCCGGGCGCCTCTCGTTTCCGGATAAAAAGACACCCCCCTGCCGCCCTTACCCCATCGTCAATTCGCCATACGACTGCGCCCTTTTTGGATCCCATTAAAATAAGAAATGCCCGTCGTCGTCGTCGTAGGTTTTTTTTTCTTTTTATTTCGGGAGGGCCCCCGGAATTTGCATATAACCGGGAAATGGCCGCCCGGGTAAAGTAATATTATTGCGTTTCCCCGGGATAATGAAATACTATCGGGTCCGGCGGGGAGTACGGGAAAGGAGCCGGCAGTGACCCGCCCACTTTCGACCCCCACCCGGTGCTCCTTTCCAGGAAAGTGGAGATTCTAGATCGACAAGAATCGAATGGGATTCTTGGGGCTTGGATTACGATTTCAATTCCGAATATTTTGAAAATCGAGACGAATGAGCCCTTCGATGGAAAATTACCGTTATTTATATATAAGATTTATCACAGTGGTTTATTATGTATTTATTAAGTAAATTCGTAACTTTTCGTTTTCGATCTACATTAGTGTTACGGCTGGCCAATTGACCACTTAATTGACTAGTCAAATTCAATCGAAATGTTTTAAATAACATCTTGTAATTTTTAATGTATTAATAATATTATTTTATAATAAAATATAATTCGTTTGGGATGTCCAATTTACCTACACTTAGAAAAAAATGAGGTTTATATTGCACAACAAATCACCTTCTAACAAATCACTGTATTTAACGAATCACAATATTCTAGGTACGTATGAAAATATTTTGATATTGATTTTTTTTATAAATTATTAGCTTAGTTACTTTAAAATGTTAACGATTTTCTTTATTTTTCTACTTTTTCCGTTGTTAGGTAGGCGCGCCGTTTGCATTTTCAGTGTCTCCAAGTTCTTGTAACAAAAAAATTACAAAATGGTGCAAGCAATAAGTGGTGAAAGACCACCTAAACATTCTTAACAATTTAATTCAAATTAAAATATATTTTATAAGAAAACCTGTTACACTAATAATGAAACTAAAAATAGGCCTTTAATATAATAGGCCTATAATATAATATAATGATGGCCTTTTTGTTTTAAATTTGTAACATGTTTAAATTGTTATTTTAAACATTCAAAAAATATATAAATATACAATATAAATAAAATTAATTAAAATTTCATTGTATTTTAAAAATTATTTCGGTTAATTGACCGGTCAAACGATACAAAAAATGTTTACGGGTCTATTCCACAAACCTACATCTACGTCTCTACCAATATTTAAAAAATTCCCGTGACATTTATTGCCGATTTCTGAGGATTTGCAATATTTTACGGTGATTCATTAAAAACGAAATCCTCTCAAAGACGAATATTTCCGACTTCAACTTTTGTAAAAGCACCTCATTCGAATCACTAAAATAATAATCGTATCGTATCTATCGAGGAATTACACTGATTTATCTGATATTAACGTATCTTGATTTCATTATATTTTGAACGGAATTGTTCATATTATAACTGTAGCGAATTCGGAAGAAAAAAAAAACAAAAAGTCCATCACCAAAGAGAAAGAGAGAGAGGAAGAATCTAATGCATATTTCCAGAAATCTACAAGGTTTCTCCAAAACCAATATAAGCGCTTGAACTTTTACAAAGACGGATTATTAAGTAAGTATCCTTTTCAACGCTAATCGAATTGATTAAGAAATCTGTAGGAGGACGAAATCGGGAGCGACAAAAAGGTCTCCACCGAGCGGGCACTTGGTTTTCTCAGTTAGTCGAAACGAGAAGCCAGAGCGCGCAATATGGAGATGTTATATAACCTATTCGCACTATGTATAATGAATAATTAAATTATAAAATTAATTTTATGTCAGGTTTAAACTTTATAATCAGTCTGTATAGCGCAAAATTAAAATTTTTGGGGGGTAAAAATGAAACTAAACGTAAGTAAAATAAAAATTATATATTTTTAATTTGCTATTTTAAAACTTGTTGATACTTTTTTCAACTTAAACAATTTAGGGACATTTGCAGGCCACGCCATCTCACTCCCCACCACTAGAGAGCGAGTTTTTACTACTTAGTTGCTGACAAGACCACCATTTTATCATTAATCATCAATATATCGATCAAGGTAAGCCACAATTCGGAAAATTTAACAACTATCATTTTCTGTCTCTCTTCAGAAGGCAGCAAATAGAAAACGAACATACCAAGACCCTAATTACGGTTTTACACAAATACAAGACAAGTAGTATGAAGGTACTGCTTCAGAATCTTTCAAAAAAAGGCAATTGAAGAAACATTTAGATAATTTGCATTCACACCTGTCTTCCAAACCGCAAGAATACTTTGCAAATTTAGAAGGAATATCTGTTAAAAGACGAAGATTGAATAGCAACTTGTTTGGTACATTTGTTCAGCGTTCAGCATCAGCTTAAGTAGCCTGGTTGATTGCTCGAAATAAGAAATTATACACTATTGGTGAAGATTTGGTTAAACCAGCTGCTGTAAAAATGGCAGAGATAATGTGTGGTCAAAAAGAAGCGAAGGCACTGCGAGAATTGTGAAAGAACGAATTTTTTTCTATATTAGCAGAAAATGTGAAGGAACAGGTTATTTTTGCATTAAAACAGGCTGAATATTTTGCTATTCAGCTTGATGAGACAACTGATTTTAGTAGCAATTCACAGCTAATGGTATATGGTCGCTACAAAGGTGCAGGTAATTTTCAAGAGGAATGCGCAAAGTTTAAAATGGAAAAACTGTATTTATGTATCTATGCCAGGCCCTCATGGCCAAATATTTAGAACCTACACTGGAAGTCGTCATGCGTGATGTCATCAAGATTGTAAATTATTTCAGGACGGTGAAGCTGAATATATACGAGCCTACTTTATCATACAGAAGTAAAGTGACCCTCCCTCTCGTGAAAATGTACTAAATCGAGTATGGAACTGAAGTCGAAATTTTTATGGTTGATCAAAAAAATATTCTGGCGGACAAGTTTAAAAACTCTTCCTCGGTTGCATACCTCGCATATTTAGCGAACATTTTTGAGAGTCTAAATATATTAAACAAAAAATTGCAAGGAAATAATACTAATATCATTTCAGCGAGAGAAATAGTGTCAGCGCTTGGATTAAAGCTGCAATATTGGAGACAGAAAGCAGAACAGAACAAGATAGCTTCTTTTTCAAGGCTAGCTTTGTTTTTGGAATATTGCGAAAATATTACTTTTGCTGATATCAAGGATACAATTGTAAGACATCAAACTCAAAAAGCGGTTTTCAAATTATTTTCCAGATCTTGATACACGTACTGTCAATTGGATTGTAGATCCTTTTAAATGTGAAATTGCTACGATACCAGAAGAACATTCAGGTTTGGCAGAAGCACTTCCTGAACTTCGATCTAATACTGAAACACGTATTCAATATGAGAGTAAACCGAATCCGTTATTTTTTTGGATGTCAAAATTTGCAAAGGCTTCCAAAATCTTACATCAAAAAGTTCCAATTTTGAAGCTATTGTATCGAACATGCAACAACATCTTTTCTCCAAAACGCGAAGGAAGAATGCTTGCAATTATTTTTTTTTTCCAATTGAAATTTTTGTTTGTACAGCCATTTTTATTATATATATATATATATATATATATATATATATATATATATATATATATATATATATATATATATATATATATATATATATATATATATATATATGATGACACTATATTCCGGGATATCATCCGTTCGCTCGTTGAACTCCGACTGGAATCCTGCATCCGACTGGAATCCTGCAAATCTTGCATCCGACTGGAATCCTGCAGACGTTTCGCCAAAATCTCAATTGGCATCTTCAATGCTCGCGCTCCGAAAACACTTCGAACACCGCGAGCATTGAAGATGCCAAGTGAGATTTTGGCGAAACGTCTGCAGGATTCCAGTCGGATGCAGGATTCCAGTCGGAGTTCAACGAGCGAACGGATGATATCCCGTAATATAGTGTCATCACATTTTTCCATCCGTGAATCAATACGTGAGAATATATATATATATATATATATATATATATATATATATATATATATATATATATATATATATATATATATTTCGGGGAAGGAAAAAATTCTTCGACCGCTGCTATAGCATCGATGCAACATGAAAACACTTATGTTACGCAAATAATTTTGACCATTCTCATTCTCAAGTCTTTTCTGCCCACGGCAAAACGCCAATTTAGTTTTTATGTCAAACGAATCTCGGAAAGACAAATAGCTGTGGGCAGTAGCGCGCGAGGGTTGCCTCCGACCGAACTTTAAATCTCGTTTGCACCTAGACCGAACCCGACAACAAAGTCAATCCAAATTGTAAAACAACAGTTGATAACTTCGAGAACAAAGTTTGGTTGCGCCGCGAGCTCCCTTAATACGGCAGCGGTGGTAAGTTTCCGCTTTATCCCCCTAGGGGGAATCTTAATTTTCCCTGTGTGTAAGCGGCAACAACTCGCGAACGCTTGTATAAATAAATTTTAAATGGGTTTTGTCTTTTGCGCCGCATAGTTCCGCATTGAGGCGTAGAAATTGCGCCATTTGCCATTGCCGCTTTTTCGAATGTCCAAGTGGCGACAGATTTCGTTACAATTACCAGAAAGCCGGTAAGCGACCAGTCTCTGCAATATTAAATATTATTTTCCAAATCTCCTGCCTTTCCTTCCGAAGGTGAGCTTCCCTTTAGACCCAACCTGCGTGACATATTAAGTTCTTGTATATATTAAAATGTTTAACGCTTTCATTTCATTTCCAGCATTTTCTTAGACTGCTTATTTTGTGCTAAATCCATGGAATAATATACTGACATATTGCTCACTTAGTCTCGAAAGAACCGTTTTAATTGTATCACACAAAATCTGTTTGCCTTGGTGATGCACGCATGGCCGTATTCGGCGGCCATTGGATTGGATATCGCACGTTCGTGCACCGTAAGACATTATCAGCACTTTTTTTTACCTCCGTTGTGCAACAACCTGCCGACCGAGCGAAACTCTCCCTACTGATAGATCCTTCTTTGCATTCATCGCACTTTTGTACACAGTGGCCTAAATTAGAGAATTTTAACTTTGCAAATATCGATGCCTGGGGCTTAATTTGTTAACATTCCATAACTGTGAAATGTGCTGTTTTAACATCAGTTTCCTCTCTATCATTTTTTAGAAAGAGAAGTTTAAATGAGCCTTTAAGTGTTCAATTTGGATTACCTAGTACATTAATAGCGAAAATGAAGCTGGAGTCTAACCAAAGGTCGATTGATATACAGCATCCACAATTGTAATCTATGTAAAAATACTCATATGCATATTCCTCAAAACGTTATATGCAAATCAATGTACGAAGGAAAGCTGTGTCCGATTCGTTCATAATTTGGGAATTATTGATAATATATCCAAAAAAATATGAGTTGAAATGGCTCAAAATAAAATACTTGTTTCAATTCTAACTACTATACTATACTATATATACTATATATATATATATATATATATATATATATATATATATATATATATATATATATATATATATATATTCCCACATATTGATTCACGGATGGAAAAATGTGATAACACTATATTCCGGGATATCATCCGTTCGCTCGTTGAACTCCGACTGGAATCTTGCAGACGTTTCGCCAAAATCCAACTTGGCATCTTCAATGCTCGCGCTCCGAAAGTGTTCGAAGTGTTTTCGGAGCGCGAGCATTGAAGATGCCAAGTGAGATTTTGGCGAAACGTCTGCAGGATTCCAGTCGGATGCAGGATTCCAGTCGGAGGTCAACGAGCGAACGGATGATATCCCGGAATATAGTGTCATCATATATATATATATATATATATATATATATATATATATATATATATATATATATATATATATATATATATATAATGAAATTTCATTAGTTACGATATGTCTATCATTGATAGTCTGACACCACGAAAATCGCAGCCTTCGTCTTTTCTTCACTTGTACTGGTTCCCAGTTCCACATCTTCAGAGGCAGTGGACCATCTGGCATTCTTAGATGTTCATACGAATATAGATAGATAGATAGATAGATAGATAGATTATTTATTCACAAAACCAGGTGGTACAATGGATGTTTCGTCAATAAATACAAATAATAAATTACAAGTTTCATTGTAAAAACAATGTATATCATAATCTTAAGTAATGTATAGAACGAATACGAGTATATATTTATATAACAAACATGACAAACAAGTTAATGTAATTTAAAATAAAAGAGAGTATACATTAGAAAAATCTCGGTAAACTTTTAACGTTATTTACGATGCTTTCAGGTACGCTTCAAATTCTTTCAGGCTGTAGAAAGCATTGGCCGACAGGAGCCACTTGATGTGTTTTTTAAATTGATTTATAGATACATTTTTTAAGCTTGAAGACAGCATATGGTTGAGTTTTGGCTTCAGCAGATGTTCTCTATTGCGAGTATTGTAACTGTGGATATCAGTATGCTTCCTATGTGAATATTTATTTTTATGTGTGATCAAGAGTATTTTAAATAGGTAAATACAAGGCATTGTTAATATTTTGAGCTGTTGAAATGTCTCTTTGCATGATTGCCTCGGAGGAAGTTTAAAAATCAGCCTAAGTATTCTTTTTTGCTGTATAAACACTCTCAGCATCATTCGCTTCTCCCCAGTTGACAATATTGTGTGAAATGGAAGAGTAAGCTGACGCGTAGTAAAAAGCTATTAGTGTCTTCTCAAGAAATGAATCTCAAATTGTTAATATTGCGAAAAAGGTTGACATTGTCAATGTCCCGGTCCCATCTCAAGGAGCTATCAATATAAGAACCAAGAAACTTCGTGGTCTGATTTATTTCCAATGGCGAACCAGCAAAACTGATCGATAAGCCAGCTAAAAGTTTAATGTACTGACCAGTAAACTCAACCACGACTGTCTTTTCCACATTCACGACCAAATGATTTTGCCTACAGAAGTTATTAAACTGTGAGACAACAAGAGATACATCATCCGTCAACACTTCTGCATCTCTTCCAGAGACAAAGACGGACGTATCGTCCGCGTACATAAAGACACGACAGTCACTGTTGAGAAATTCCGGCAAATCGTTGACATATAAAAGAAACAATAATGGACCCAAAGTTCCCCCCTGAGGCGTGCCCAGGCTGACGCTATAAAGGTCTGAGTACGTTCCATTTATTTTGATACTTATTTTCCTATGGTTCATAGACGATATGATCCAATCATTGATAGGCCCCCTGATGCCCAAGCATTCCAGCTTCTTTGCCATTATACTGAAGTTTAAGGAGTCAAAGGCGCGCGATAAATCGAAAAAAACTCCGATTACTGTCTCTCCGATATCTAGTTTATCATAAATATGCTGGACAAGTTCATCATAGACGTCGCTTTTCCGTAAAATCAATTATGCTCATATTCCCCCTGATGTCTTAATTCATCGTAAATATTTCCTACATTTCTGCACCATAGAGTTTCATAATTTCCACTCATCTTCTAAAATTATTTGTAATATTCTTATTCCACAGTACTGAATTTCGATGTTTTATTGCATCTCTCCCATTAGTTATCCTTTGTTGAATATCAAAGTTTTTTGCTGATTCATAAGTTTAACAGACACATCTACCCTGTATCTCCTACCGCCGGTTTTTGTAAGTTTGTAAACTTTTCTCAACATATAGAAATCATGGTCTCTTCTCGTATCTTCAGCAAATATGAACTGATCGTCAGCAAACTCTATAGTACATAGTCTGTCATTATGTATGTTGAGTAGTCTCATTGGTTCACCCGTCCGCTTTCAACTTCTCAGAACCCCAGAACCTCATACAAGTAATAATACAGTTTTTGTTGTTTTCATAGAGTTCTTTAATCGCCTTTTTATACATTGGATTTATATTCAGATTCTCCATTTCTTGTCACAGATTTAAGAGAGGTATACTGTCATAAGATCAGATGTGTTCCTGAGTTATGGGCAAGTTTTTTACCTGTCATCTCTACCTGTCCACTCTATGCTTCCGATTCATATTTTTTTCAACTCTGTTTTCTTCTGATCTTTCCGTAAATTCTTTAATGGAGCTCAAGCCTGTTATTATGTCCTCTTTGGTTTGTTACGGCATCTGATACCAAGTAAAACACAAAAAAGGATGGTTAGTTTTGCACAGTATTCTGGGAGCAGAATTCAGCAGTTCTATAGTTACTCTTCCACGGTTATTCCGTTTTTGCAAGAGTTCACTACACTCCCAACTGCTTCCGTTGTTATTTTAGAGACTTCCTGAATGCGGAAGCATTTTATCAATGATGGTCAAGAATTTAAAATATCACAATAAAGCCTATTAATATTATAATTAACAATAATTCGAAAAGCTTTAAAAAAAAAACAAGAAAAGGCGCAATCAAAGAAACTTCTACGGAGACCTAAAAAATTGGTTCAGAAAATGAAAACTTTTAAAATAAAATACAAATACGTTATATAATATGGGCATCGCGTGCGCTGTCGAGGTGTGGTCGAAATAATTAACGCGTTAAGGTTCAACTCCGCCCAACTCGTTCACGCGACTGTATAGTCACCACCACCGCCGCGTGAAGTATATCGTTAAGTGCCGAAATTGTTCTACACCATTACGCGATAAATAACCCAAATAGGATATTGCGAAACATTTGAAAAAAAAAACGATGACATTAATTTATTTAATTTTTTATGATGGTTCGGCATGAACAAATAAACAAAAGTTTAATTTTAATTTTATGTAAGTGTTTTTCTCACTATAGGTAGGTAACAGCAATATTGATGATAGTTCCAAATATTGACTATATCTTGGAAACATTGTCGAAAGTGTCCCTCTGTCGTAACTTAAAATAGTTATGACAACAAAATTAAATGTTGACTACAAATCAGACGTTTAATTTGTTTTCTTAAACCTAAGCGATCACTATCCGAGTTTTAAGAAAATTTCAAAAATATTAACAACTAATTCATTTTAACAAATAAGTATTCTGATATTGATAATACAAAATATTACGTTACAGATGGATATTTTAATGTTTACTGTTTGAGGTTAGAATCCAATGTTCTTCTAATGGGTGTAGAACTTTAAGTTGGCATTACTGTTCAAGATGGCGACCGATTTAACAGCTGTCAAGTGATTATTCTCAGATGCAATTCATCATGAATAGACTCACGCCTGAACAACGCTTGCAAATAGTGCAATTTTATTTCGAAAATAATGATTCTGTGCGGAATACGTATCGCGCACTACGTTCATTTTATCGTCGACAAAATCGTCCATCAGAGAGCAGTTAATTCGATTAACCACGGAACGTTTTCGCACCACGTTTACTCTTATTGATAACTCGCATCCCCAGAGACGCCGTACGGTGCGTACAGAAGAAACTATTGCTGCTGTAGAGCACAGGAATTGGATCTGTGTCCATCCACTTTATGGAAGATTTTGCGGAAGGATCTTGGTTTACGTGCTTACAAAATCCAACTCGTGCAAGAATTGAAGCCAAACGATCATCAAGCAAGGCGTAGATTCGTCGAATGGGCCCACAACGGGATTGTCGTTGTTCCCGATTTTCATAAGCGAATTTTGTTTAGCGATGAAGCGCACTTCTGGTTGAATGGCTACGTCAACAAACAAAACTGCCGCATTTGGAGCGAAGCTAATCCTCAAGTGTATGTCGAAACACCGTTACATCCAGAAAAACTGACTGTTTGCTGCGCTTTATGGGCTGGTGAAATCATTGGTCCGTACAGAACGTTACAGTCAATGGTGATCGGTATAGAGCTATGAGTACTAACTCTTTTATTCCTGAATTGAATAACCATGATGTCCAGGAGATGTGGTTTCAACAAGACGGCGTAACATGTCACACAGCTCGTGCCACAATCGATTTATTGAAAGACACGTTTGGTGACCGCCTAATTTCACGTTTTGAACCTGTGAATTGGCCTTCAAGATTCTGTGATTTAACACCGCTAGACTACTTTCTGTGGGGCTATGTAAAGTCATTGGTCTAAGCGGATAAGCCAAAAACGCTTGACCATTTGGAAGACAACATTCGCCATGTTATTCCCGATATACGGCCACAAAAGTTGGAAAAAGTCATCGAAAATTGGCCTCCAGATTAGACTACATCCGCGCCAGCCGTGGCGGTCATATGCCAGAAATCATATTTAAAATGTAATGCCACAAGATTATCTTTCGGATAAATAAAATTCACGTCACCGTTGTTTTATTGCAACTTAAAGTTCTATATATCGAAAAAAAAAAACACTCTTTACTTGTATGCCAAATTATCACCGAATTTATAACAGAAAATATTTTCATATATTATTTTGGTAGTCACGAACTGAACATTGTACAATTTTCTACTGTATTAAATTTACTTTTTCATTCAGTACCTTGAAAATTCACCCTGATTCACTTTAATAACCAAAACGATGACGATTTCCATTTCTGTCTTTTTTGCAACACAAAATTGTTACTACGTTCGTTCTAATGCTCAACATATAAACATTGTAAATAAATCAATTATTTATTTATACAATATTAGTTTTCCCAGTATGAAATAGCCGGCTGCGTTATGGAAAAACGGAATAAACGTTAATTTATTTTATTATAGGGGTTTCAATAATCATCTCTGCGGTCGTAAAGTCGATGGTTCGGGCCGCTAAACGAGGCTGGTCTGCGTCCTATATTCTTCTTGCATCCGATCACTTCGTTGGTCATTATTACACGGCATGATTTATGAAAAATCGCTCCGAACCAGTTCCCGCTCTAATGGCTTGAAAGTTTTTTAACTGCCGCGCTTTGGATACTCTCCGCGCACACATTTTTCTATAGTAATAAGCTACTCCGTTGCGGTTTCGGTTAGAGAACAACCGCGTGTGTTACGGCCAGGCCATTCAATCGCGGAGACTGCTATAGCCTATTTCCGCGAGAGGTAGTCGAATAAGATGGGAATTGACACACAATTTCACAATTTCGGTGTCGAGTAAATCGTCGTTTTCGACTACTGACCATGTTGATCCCCTTATGACGAAGTAAAGGATACCGCATGATATTTCGATAAGGGAATAATTAAAACATAGTCACGGTAGGGTCTTTATGAATATATTTGTCTAGTCCAACGTAGGATTATAAGATTATTAACAAAATGCCAACTAAAAAAAAAATTTTACATGTATACATTTCACAGAAAACGATTACCACGGGTCGTATTTGTACTGGGTATCAATCGATACCGATGCCAATGCGGATGACTTTTTATTACTCTACCCCTTTCTGAAACGGAGTGCAATAATTTCCGCAGACTTTCAGGCTTTTCCAGATTTTCCGGGTAAACGGAAAAAAGTTCCGCGACGCTTCGACCGGCCCCGTTTAGAGATAAAAACGAAAGATAAAAACCGTCGAAACCAGACAAAGATATTTAATATACTCGTCCGGCACGCGCGCCAGATGGCCGCCTCCCGATAATTCCGTATTAATATCCCGGATTTTTAATCGAACAGCGCCGGAGGGGGGCGCTGCCTCCTGCCCACCCCCCCCCTCTAAAAAAGAGACGACGTGACATTTGCACGTGGGGACATACGCGCCGGTCATTGTCACTGCTGCCCGTGTGTGTGTTTATCTTATCTCTCGGGCCATCGGGAACGGAGCCCTGCACCCCCTTCATTCCCACAACCGGGACAATGGGACTACTCGATGTTTAAAAAGCATAATTAGGGATAATCCCGGTACATAAAGGGCCCGACATATGGGATGTCGCATGTAAAGGGACACGCTTTTAGGAACGCTCGGTCCGTGTCATCAATATCGTTGCGCTGTTGCATTAATGAACGAATGGCCGAACCTAACCCCCACTCCTATCGGTTTTGCGTGTTCTCCAGTCGGATCAGTTGGATACGTTCTCCCAGTCCATTAACCTTCGGGAACTTCTCCAGAGTTCCCGTTCTAAATATTCAAATACGAATTCGCTTCCCAAGACCTTTACAATAAAATTTATTTTTCACAATCAGGTCAAATTGTCGAGAATTCCCGCTGATTCTTTCTTGAGACATAAGAATCTGATAAGTGCTAACTCAGGAGTTGTTTGAACGTGGGACCCAATACTTTTAGCCAAGCTGATAATGAAAACTCTAGTAATATCTTATGTGGGCGGAGTCGAGTTTAGTTCTTAGACAAAGTACGTTATAAAATTAAAAATTTGAACAAAGGTTAAAAACAACCACGAATGTTGATTAGACGAAGTTTCCAGAATAAAAAATGAAGTCGTCCCTCTTCAAATTAGGCAATATTAATTGTGGCTTGTTAGATTCACCACCTCGAGAGTCCCAATTAAGTCTAGTTAAAACTGATGTACTGGTGCGAATAAGGCCCCGGTAGAACCAGTTATCAATGCTAACCGGTCGTCACGACAAAGACCTGAAATATTCAGAAGAATAAAAAATATATATATATGTGTACATATTAATAAAATAACTTTTATTTGGTTTGCCTTTTTTTCTACAATTAGTTTTCTGAGCTGCTATAGAATGTTTTTTCTTTTCTTACTGATTTTTGGTCCATTGCAAGGGTTGAGTATGAACAGAAATATACTTTAGGGAATCTGCACTCCGCCTTGTCCTGAACTTTATATATACCCAAATGATCTCGTATTTTACACTGAATTTGGGCGCTTTTGAAAATAATTTTGTATATTTTAAAGTAACCTTTGGTGAACCGCGGAACTTACTTCGATATTAAATAAACCATAACATAGAACAGGAAAAACTGTTATATGTCTATTACTGCCTGTGTAAATAACATACGTTTTTGATTGTATTGTTACGCTTTTCGAAAACCATAAATTTTTGGTAGAAGATTAGGGGCGATAATGGCGGGTAACCAATGATATAAAATACAGATTAAATAGATTATCTACCGAGCGTATACGCCGTTACCGTCAATAAATCATCAATCAATCACAACGAGAGCTGTCACTTTGTATTGATAGCCAAATATTCACGGAAAAATCGTCGAAATTTAATAATTTTTATCAGTTTGCGCACCAATCGAGCGCTTACTTTATCGTTTCATAACGCTGACGTACCGGGGCCAAAGTACACATTTCCATTACCCGCCTCAGGTAATAATAATAATTATTAAACCGCACGCTCGAAAAAAAAGGCGCGCACAAGACGAACGATGGGTATGGACACCCCGGAAAACCTCAAAACCTTTTTTGAACAATTTTCGAGAAACACAATTAACAATACGATCCCCTAGTATCGAAGGCTAAATATCTTAAATGTAATTACTATTCTAAGAAAATTTTCTCGCAAGCGAACTACAACTTAATAAATGAAAAACTCGGCAACGTTCGGTGGGAAAGTGTATTGAAATCGGATCTAATCGAGCAGAATGTGACTCTATTTTATGCTTGTATGTATCTCAGGAGATGCTCCCGCCCAAATGCACGTGGTGCCAGCAAGCAAGCATCTTTAGAAGAAACGACCAAATTGACGAAAATTCCAACATGAACTGTATGGAAAATTGTGAATAATCCCATTTCAGCGAGGAAAAAAGGAAGCGATGCTGACATTTTAAAAAATTGACAAAAGGCAAGTTTAAATGGAATCTTTTAGAATTTTTTAGAAGATTTACAGAGAACAACAAACATATTAATGCATTACATTGCAGTAAGCACGTCAAACAATTAATCTTGGGCGAAACGTCTGCGAGATTCCGATCGCAATTCGACAAACGAACCCGTTCATAATTTTAATTAAGATTTGCTGATCGGCAATAACGTTGCAGCCCGCTGGGTAACGACAAAGTAAGCAAATTTCATAGAAAAGTTTTTCAATTAGTAGGTACGAGCTTTGAAAAACATTGTTGTGTGCACGACGGCTTCCTTAACTTCAACAAGACTTGAGATATCGATATCGACCAGGAAAACGTCTTTTATTTAGATAGAATAACTCTTTAGCAGTACGAAGACAAAATACTTTGGGCTTTATAGGGTAACAAATTATACACTAAATATGATGGCGTTCTGTGGGTTGGCTCGAGGTTCAATTTAATATCCGAATTCAACAACTAAAACAATAATATTTGTTAATTTTATTTTAAATTTGTCAAGTGAATAGTACGGGAATATGGTGGACGTGAATTCACTGATTCGGAGACTCCTCCGTAGTATGGCACATGTCCAAAAAATGTGATATCCAATCAATTATTATGCCGACAGCACTAAGTCGGCAGAGCTCCGGTTTTGCCTAAAAATTACTTCCAATATATTTTCTTATTCCAGGAACTGGGACAATACGCCAAGTGATTTTTTACGTAGCTTCCCGCCCTACTGATATCTATAAGGAATCTCCTAGAAAAGTAACTACAACCCAGGCAGGCACCAATTTAGAAAAAAAAATCGTAATAAGAGTAAACAAGAGATATCGCTGAAAATTGCTTTCAAGGTCCAAAATATAAAACCGATATCTTCTTTTGAATTCCCTTAAGATAGGAAAAATATCCTTATTGGTAACTTAAAGGAACGTGTGATGAAATTTCACACTTGCACTAGTTCGAAAAGTTGTTTTGCCTATAAACTGATACTGATTTTAAAGTGCATTGGCATTGATAAATGAAAGTGTTCTTAATTTTATATAGATCGGGAATCCATTGCTGTGGAGACTACAGCAGAGTTAAAAATGTTTGCACGGTCAAGGCTGAAGTGACCAGTGAACATAATGTTAACAAAAAAACGACGGCTTTTATTTTCTGATAGACGAATAAAAAGTTTACCTGGCATTTTACGGGTTGTGCCCAAACGCGATGGCACGATTTGTAATATTGTTTTTGTGTTGCTTCTATTATTATCATGTAAAGCGCACTAAACACAGATACAAATTGGGGTAGATTAAATACAAACACAAAATAAACATAGATAATACAATTTTCGTCCGATATCCTGAGATCGAAAAGCAGCGGTATGACGTCACGGTCGTTCCCGCGCGGTTAGTGTCGTTTAAAAGGAATAGGCGGCTGCCACAACCTGAATTATTTATTGCAACTAAAATATTGGGTTTTGAATAATTATATTTGGTACGCGTTATTTTTGTCATTAAAAAATATATTAAAACAATCTCATGAAGTGAACCACGAAAATATCAAGCAACTCGTTTTCGGGAGTACGTGTACACGTAGATTAAATCTAGCTAGATTGAACACTGTAGAGTTTACATGGGATGTGTATACTAGATCGAGATTTACTGAGAGTTCGAGTGATTCAAACTTATCATTTGTAATAAGTTAAAAACAACAGCGGCAACGCAAGAGAATGGACTTTTATCCAAATTAATGAAAGACTGATAATGATGCAAAATCTAATATACTGAAATTTCTTCATTTTGTTGTTCCTTGACCTGACTTTTTCTTTCTCACTTTTTGTATGTCCCTGTGTTCATTTGACTATGTCACTTTTTTCCCACTTCTAATTGTCTTATCTGTTTGCTGATATTTCATACCGTTTAGGTTTTTTTGTTTGTCACCCTTGAGTCTTACTATTGCAGGGGTGAAGGCACGGGAGCCATGTTTCTCGAACGCCACGTCCTATCTTGAGCAAATAGACCGACACTAATCTAATCTCACACGCTCGCATTACACGACCATGATATCATAGAATCGCTCTAGCTGGACCTTTAAGGGCGATCCCGAATTTCCCGCGCCTTCGCAAGTGTAAACAGGAGCTTTTTTAATATGCGGCGCGGCACCGGCAGCAATTTACAATAAAACTCCGCCGTAATCTGTAATTAGGCGAAGAACTCGTTAAGGTCGTTTTATCTCATTTCGGAACGTTAGGCGAGCGAGTTTCTGTGTGTGGGTTTTGATAATTATAGGTCCGAGCGGAAGCGCGTTAGCCTTGGCGACGACATAACGCGCCCGTGCCGCCCCCGGGCGGCGCTTCCCAGAACTAACAAGGTCCCTTTGTGTCGTTTGCCACGATAAATTACGAGAACGGACTGAGAAGACGCTGCCGCCACACACACGATGCGAAACACAGGCTGCGCTGCACGAATCCATTTCTATCGATGATTTGCTTGTATAAAACCGAAACCACGACCATTATCTACAATTTAAATATTGTTGGTATTTTTCAATCTCTCACTAACAAAAAATAATTAAATACATACGCCCAATTTAACGATTCAATTGGTTCTACAATCGATACGACATGTTTATTTAAATTCAAATACAAACAACACAAAAATTTGTATCATTAACTCTCGCCTCTCAAAGTAGTAGTTCTGTGAGGAGCAAAATAGATTCACTAACACTAATCCTAACTTTGATTTCAATGATAATTAAGTAATAAGTAAGCGTTCCGTTCAGTTCTAGCTATAAGAGACAGGGGCGGCTCGTGCCCACGCGCTGCGGTGCTGCAGAACTCCCAAAAAATTAAGAACTTCCGGAAACAAATCATAATTAAATTGTCTAACTAAGATATTTTCTTCTATAATCGCGCTCTCTATGTCGCCGAGTTGTTTCTTTAGCTGGGACCCGCGAACGTACTTTCAGCGCTCTTTCTCTAACCCTTGGGGCTAGGATGATCGCCCTATAGATATAAGAAAGTGACTAACTGATACGAATTAAGGAAAGGTCTGAACTTTGCTTAGATTTAATTATTTTTTGGAGTTTTGTTAGGAAAGATACTAAACAATATTTATTTTTACACACCAAAACTCACAATCGTTGAACTTATCACACCTTGCTAAGTGGCCAAAAACTAACAGAAAAAAGAGAACAAAACAATTGTGTAAGTAAAAAAAAACGCCGGATGAACAACCGTAAACATTTCGTCACAGGAGTACAGAATAATACTTTTTAGTTAAAAATTTAATTCTGATTTAGTAAATTTGCTACAATTTAAACAAAAAACATTTTGGGAAATACTTGATTAAACTACACATCGATTGTAAATCAAAGTCACTCATCAACGTCATCAGATTGTTCTAAATTTTATTGTCATAGCAGGTAATGAAGTATGAGTAGGACCTGAACGAGCCGAACACAGACAAAGAGATCTTACCATGAAACGGTAACTAACAGCCACGAGCAATTATGTTATGGATTATGTTATATCGAAACTTGAGGCTCTTGTGTAGGGTAAAATTTACAAAGAATACAAATAGTATTCCAACAAAAGATCCCCCAAACTAATCTCTGTTTTTCGTATTAATAGACTGCTATTTCCTTGGATTGGGGAGTAACAAAACCTCCATACAATAAAATCAATTTAATTGTTCAAAAAAATTACATTTTTATAGTGAAAATTATGCGGAAAAAGATGTTAACGTTCAAAATCACGCCGTTCCAATCGGGCGACACAAAACGGACAAGCGACGTCACAACGGGCGCGCGAATGAACCCGCAAGATGGCGCCACATCCGACTTCCCGGTAATGAGGCTGCGAGAACGCGCGGCGGAGTTTGGGGGGTGGGCGAGGCAGCGGCGGCGCTGAGGCGGTACGGGAGGGGGGCCGGCGAGGTTCTTTGCCGGTTCACCGGGCAGAAATTGATAGGATAAATTTTGCTGGCTTCGAATTTGGCCCCTTTTCTGGCACGGCTGCCGCTGCTGCTGCTGCTCCCGCGACGATGACCGACCGAGCGTGAAAATGTATGCTTCGTTTGGCGGGTTTGCCAAATTGGTCGCGTTTCTACGACGTCTAAACGTTTCGAGTGGTGACGGTGGGGTCGGCAACCAAGGACACTACCCCGGCGTATTAAATGAAAAACACATACAGGAACAGAAGTAGCAGAAACTAGATGTCAAAAACTGTCTAATGTCGATGTTGTGGTCCAGGTTAATCTTGGAAAATAGCACCACGAATAGAGAGAGGAGAATTTAGAACATATTCTACACATATTCTCTTGCCTAAATCTAAGATCACTAAGATCAGAGAGAGGATTCCCTAAACTATCATCTGAACTTGCAGTGGCCTCTGAGAAAATGAACTGACAACCACGGAATTATTATGAATTACACCACCAAGCTCGAAACTTGAATATTGTGCTTCGACAAATGCGCCTACAAACTGATGTCGCAAGTGGTTTCCATGGAAACGACCTCCATTTGGTCGTCATGCCGATAAGAAGCGTTCCTCTCCTGTCTTGAGGCCGTACCCTCTAAAAACATGAACGGAGAACAACAACAGAACGAATTCACAGCAGTAATAAACAGTAATGTTGTGCTTCAATTACTGTAAGAAATTTATTCTCAAGGTTAATTTATGATAAACTCAATTTATAGTGAAATGGGATGTTGTGGTTCGACACGTAAGTCCACAAACTGATGTGCTAAGTTCTTTGGTGGAAATAAGAACTAAAAGTTCAGATTTTCGTGAAAATCTTAAGTTCATTTATTATAAGTTTTGTTAAAATTATTAGGGCGGAATGGGAGACGCAAGCAATTCTCAACGATCGAATCGTGATCGATCGAAACAGAAAAAATAAAAGGAGACCATCGGAAACCAGGAGGCTGGGAAGATTGGACAAAAACAATTTATTTGTGTGTTGCGTGCCCCCGTGGTCTTCTGACACACACGCCCATGTTAGTTTACCTCATAGAGGGCCGTGCCTTTTTGTTGTTACGCTTTCGCAACGTTAACACCTACGAAGGTTGGGAGGAACACGTCATATCGCTTACGGAGAATTCGTATGTCATTGTTTATGCCATCGTTAGCCGGGCTTTGTAGTGGCTGCCACCTTTGTGCTTGCGGAAAATCGGATGTACTTTACGACCAATGAGCCGATCTGCAGGAATCGACTGTTTGTATTTTAAAATTTCTGTATGACGCACAGGCACGCCGGGTCTGGGGCCACCTTTAAGAAAAACGAAAAAGTCACGTGTCCTTGTTTATAATGTAGCAAACCGGGCGTTGCCAGGCAACGACATGACGATCTTCTTTTCCGCACTTGTGTTTAAATGGCCGCATTGCACACAATGTTGAGTGGAATTTACTTTCTACTCCCAACGCCAAAAATGTATAAGCATTTTAATTATTATTAATTATTATTTTTATTTATTAATTATTATGTAAAAAAATAACAATAAATATAATAATAAATAATAAATCGAATAACAATTGAAATAAATAAAAACTAAAAGTTCAGATTTTCACGAAATCATATTTTCTCGAAACTTTTCGTTCTTATCTATCTTGAAACGATAATGTTGAATTTCAAATAGCTGCGATACTCCCGATTGACTTTTTTGAAATTTCAGCTATCGTCTGACAATTAAAGACATCAATAAAACATCAACCTCCCATTGCCCCATAAAAAACGTGGAATATTCACGTACGGCGACGCACTTACCTGAAAATAACGGGAAAAAAATCATTACACTTTAATCACAAGGCATACGACCCCTTTGATAAATCGCCAGTGGCATTAAATGAGCCCTGAAATATTTATTAAAGAGACATTTTGAAGAATTTATTAAACGGAAAGCGAATAAATTCCCTTTGAAAGCGACGGCGTCGATCATGGATCGCGTCTTATTTATGCACGCGCCGACGTTGTATCCGACAGGCCGTATGCCATGGTCAGGCGTAATTTGTATCTGTATTTAACCTCTGGATTTGAGAGATTGGATGATATTCTTGATCGACAACTTCGTCCCATCGATTTATACACGAAAAACCAAAGAAATTACCAAATCATACTTTAGATTTCCTATGAGGATTATCTCTATTCAATTTCGGTATGTGAGAGACTGGATAATTTTTTTAAATATTATTGGGATTTACCGCCTAACTGCTTTCTGGTATCACTGACGAGATAACTTGGTCCCGGAAATGTTGAACCAGTTCTGTGGTATAGTCGGGAGTAAAATTGATGTTTGTGACAGTGGAGTTCTTTACTTTACTTGTGTTTAATTTTTTTGGATATCTTCCACAACGGACAACGACAAGGCTGATTTGGAAGCAAGCCAATTTTTATGGATAAAAATGTGTCAACCAGAACTCCACGCCATAACATTGGGCACGAAGGCGTCTGACAAATGTAATTAATATTTAGATCTACATTCCTCTCTAATCAATCACTATTATTTATTTTTCATATGCCCTCAAGAAACTCAGATATTCAGTACAGTTTACGACCGAATCTTAACATAAAAATACCTACGCATCGACTGTCTCTTACAGCAAATAGTCCCTTTGATTTGACTGTAAAAATTTATAATAAACCGCCTATCGAACTGAAGGAGATAACTAGTCAAACAAAATCCAAATGCATTCTTAAAGACAAATTGCTACGCATCGCCTATTACAATATTGATGATTTTCTTTGTTGTGATTCCTTTCAATACGTATTCGTTGTTTGTTATTGTTTATATATTTGTTATTTATCCATTAGTATTACTTATTATTATTAGTAATTTACTAATTATACTAAGATAAGTTTATACTTTTACATTATGCTGACAATATCCAACACTTATCTTATCCGTTATGTATGGGGCGATATTACTTTATGGCTTGGAAACCTGGACCCTAAAAGCATCGTCAATTATTGGCTAGATGCATTCAGGAGATTCTCAGAAAATCTGGCGTAGAGAGAGAGAGCATTTTGAAATAATTATAAAACATAAAGTTAGCTGCCTCGGTCACATACTCAGAGGGACGAAGTGCAAAATCCCGCAGTTAATCCTACAAGGAAAGATGGTGGACAGGAGAGCCTTATTTTTGGTATTTAATAAGTCTATCTGTGTAATCGAGGCTTCGGTCCTTTACCCTTTCCTAATGCGGGCAGAGTTCTCGGTGTCTACGAGTCGGGAAGTGAATATAGTTCTACTATGTGATTACTGTAAACATCAAACGTTGTCCACAATTCACTTCCACCACTAACAAAAACATGTGCGCCTCAAAGTCCGTCCAATAATAATGCACTCCGTCAGTTTGGCAAATCTCGCATCATCACCAATCAAACGGGCGAGTTGACCGGCGGGGGCGGCCTAATGGCTCCGTTATACCTTCTTCGCGGCATTGAAGCGCTAAATGGGGCGAGCCAAATCGGATCACTTGCACCCCCGCATTCGGTCAATCGCATTGTTGACCGATTTCCCCCCACAGGAATGGTCGTTTTTTTTTCCCCACGGACGAAGCACAAATATTTGCGAACCAAGGAATAACGCCTCCGCCCCCTTAATAGTTGGCCCCGAAAGAAACCGGCAAGTTTCAAAGAATAAAAAAATATTCTCCTTTGCTTTTAACAAGGAAAAACAATTTTCGTATGTTGCCTGTAGAAAAAAAACTAATCAAAAATTTCAGGATTGTTAACATAAACCAGTGACTTACTATTATCCAAATTTTAGCAAGAAGGTTCAGACTCAGAGCATTTCTAAGATTCACCAATAACTAAAAGGTGACATTTACCTAAATAATTTACACTATTGTAGTCTGGGTTCCTAGAGGCCACTACACATCGCACATTATTCGAACAAGTTTGTAATTATGGACTCCATTGGCCTCGATACTTCAGCGGTTTTGCTTATCGAGTTACCGTACCCGAAATAAATATTTCATCGCGAGCTTTGCGACGGCTTGACCACTTCTCTTTAATTAGTTTGTCAATTCGTTCTTAGTTCCAATTACCAAGCAACTTCAGGGAGAACTGAATAGGTTTGTACTGTGGTGCAACAGTACAGTACAACCTTAATTTAAATTTATTTGCACCACGACACATTCTTGCTACAGTTCACTAAAATACGGGTCTCGAGGTTTACCAGTTTCCATCCTCAGAATAGTATTATTTTCATCCTTGGATTATTCTCATTGAGTAAATATCTTATTTTGACGATTTCAACTCAAAAATCCTTTGTTCCGATTCAATATTAGAGTTAGTTTCGAAATTCACTATGTTAATTACCTAAAAATTGTTATTCTGGTTATCGTTAACTCTGGTTCGCCTTTTTAAATGTGGATTTGCATTTTTCGTTCAGCTTTTGTCCTTGTTTTTGGACGTCCCTTGGTTATTGTTCTTGTAATAATTACTTTAACAAAATAACTTGATAGCGGTGATCGCATCAAGGTTTTTTTTAAAATTAATCAAGAATATCAGCTACCACCTCCAGTTATCTATTTGTTCGTAACAAAGAATATACGGTTCATAACTTCAAAAATGAATTAAACAAACTAAAATCGATATTTCATCATTTCCTTTTTGATACTCTAGGACCTTGTTGTATGACCAAGAAGTTTCTTTTTCAATATATGTTTTGTTATCTATTGAAAATCAAAAAGACAATTTCTGAATGCAACTTGTTTTCTAAAAAAAAAACATAGCTTCAGCTGCAAATAATTGTAAATTACAATTGGCCCAAATACTAATTCCATTGGATTATACGAGGGTGGTGCGAAAAGTTTCCGACCTGACCAAGAGGTAGGACCACTAGGTATATTTTTGGAGCGGCATCTTACAGTGCCATTCCTATAGTCTTAGACTAATCGCTACGTTGTTTTGCGTGTGAGGCCACATTGCGCTTGACCTGTAGGATGTCAGCTGAAGGCGTGCGAAATATTTCGCACAACCATCATTTGATCATAGAAAAGCTGTGTGCAAGGTGGTGTCGCTAACGATAAGGTTTTTTGGGATTCAATGTACATTGACTACCTTGAAAAGGGTAAGACTATCACTGATAAATACTACAAATTGCAAATTAAACGACCTTACTCGTCGATTGTCGCCATAGAGTTGAAGTTTGAACAGAAGCCGCAACCTCCCTACTCTCCAGACTTAGCCCCCAGGGACTATTACCAGTTTCCTAACCTCAAAAAATGGCATGCCGAATCTACGTTTAAAACTAGTACAACCAAATTATGTTGAAAAATACTTTTCACTCCACCCTCGTACGTATACAGCCGGTTATTTTTTGTCAGCCTTTAGAAAACGCGAGGAAAACCGTCAGTCCATTATTATAAGTCTTCGCGGCGATATTAACGACGGCTAATCCGACCGCAGGATAAAATGTTTTCCGTAAAACGAGATTCGGGGTGGCGAAACGGGGGGAAAAAGAAAGCTTCGTCAAACGAGTGGGGGGTTGGCGTTTTAGTCCGGCTTCTGTCGACTTAATAATCCGATATCTGTCGAGATTTCTTTGGCAAGATACGCGGGCGAAATCGTCTTCTTGGATTCTCGTGGGGATTACGCCTATAAGGTTCGGTCGACGACAAGACCGTTATCTCGAATTACCGAATTATGTCGTGCTTGCGTTAATGTGTCTCGCTTGTAAGGCGTTAAGCCTTTTTTTTCTCGGTCCACTAGCCGGACGGATAATCGTAGGAATGCCCGAGCCCCGGGACTGACGAGACAATAAGAAACAAGATGTGACGAATTAAATAGAAATAAATTTTTTAGAGACGTACCTCGAACCGTAGGCGCCGGAGAAGCGAAGCTGTAAAACTTTATGATCCTTGATCTAGTCACAGAAAACTGTTTGGTTAGTTTTGGCATGCCGCTGAAATGCGTGCAAAAACAATATTAAGTTTGATTTGAAATTTATACAATTCATACGTTTAACGAAATAGATATTAGGCGAACTAGTTATATTTGCAAATATTTGTCTCGAATTATACCGGGTGTTTTTTCTTACTATAAAAGTTTCGATATTTGTAATATTATTATCAACGAAGGCTGGAGTTTTTCAGAAAAAACAACTGGCTGCGGTTTTGCAGTATCAAACAGTAAGCGAAGTTAATTACGGGATCGGTTGTAAAAGCACTATAATTCTGGCGGAAGTATAACAGGCATTCCGAAATTCTCCCGAAGGACCAGGTTTGTTTACTTTTAGGAGCCATCGGAAGATAAACTTGCGAATTAACGTGTTATTACCCGTCTGCCTCTAAATAAAATTTGCCTCACAAAATCGATATCGGCTGTATTAGCGGAACCGTTCCGGTGTAAAACGAGCTCGCTATTTTCATAGCATTAAGCTACATCGGAATCTCGACAAAAAAAAATCGTAAAATTTCCAATTCGCCGCGGAAAAATGGCGTGGAACCCGAACAAAATGGACCGAAACCGCCATTATTTGCAATTACTTAGGGCGACCGACGCCCAATATTGAAAAACAATGCAGCAGCGGCCAGGAATAATGGAGTCCGGTACGCGGTTTGATTTCGATTCGGTTTTAAAACGGACGCGAGTACGATCGAGCCTCGCGTGCAAAAACAATCCGTAGTTAGTTAGAGGATCGCGGGAAAAAAGGCGACGGGTATCATCATCACGATGACGGATCGTGGTCCGTCGGAGATAGCGTCAGCTTTTTTCTGCGGCGAGGCTTCGTTATATTGTTTATAATAAGCCTCCAGGCGTGAACACTTCACCGTCCATTAAATAGTAATTATCGGTAGCTCTTCTCGATCTATTCTGACGTTGCGGCGTCTACGCACGGTCTAGCCGTTGGCCACAGAATAAACACCAAGCAGATGCGACGAGGGCCGCCCAATAGCGTTGCTCCCGCATGAGCCATTCATAAAATTGCTATTGTTTTGATATAGTTCGCCCGACTATATACAGTTTTTACAACCTTTTATGGTTTTGACTTCGGAATGACAACAAGCCAGGGCAGGTTTTAAGATGTTAGCCGACAAGAACTGTGTCGCGCGGACTGTTTTATTTTAAGACTATGGAAAGCTTAAACCGATTTCCAATTTAAGGGGTTTAACCATATAGCTATAAGATGTGACCCTACTATCAGTCAGGAATGCCCAGCTAGGTAGAGAGAATACAACAGTCTGTGTCATCGATGTTTTCATTTTTGTTGTTTGTGATTAGCTCCTTTTAAGAGTTTAATGGATAAACTGTGTGTGTATAAGAAAAATGTATAATCCCAATACTAGAAAAAAGAGAAATGAGGATGCTTGTTTGAAGTGCTAAATTAAATCCAATATGTATTAATTATATTAATTTATTATTAGTTCTCTAAAACTACTTATTTAGTGCCTCAAAGTTATATTTAGAGTCACATTTCGACTTTTTACATAAGTTTATAAAAACAACAACAAAAAAAGAAACGCAATAACGAACATAAAAGAGCGTTTAAAAACAATAGTCTAGATTCTAATTATGCTACACACTTAAACACGGAAAAACACATTTTTGACGACAATTTTGATATTTTACATACAGCCTCAAAAAGTAGAAAATTTATTGGAAACCATGGAGATTAACAAAATGAGACATTCAAATGTATTGCTTAACGATCAATTAGATTTAAATACCTCTCTCCTTTATTGAACTTAAATTCTCGCAACAACATTAATTAATGTTTTATGGTCATTTTTCGGTATATATAGTATCAGGTAGTTTGTAAATATTACATTTGGCAAAGACACGGTGTTGGCGAAACAATTGCCATGCAAAAATATATAATATTTTGGATGAAGAAGAAAAAATAAAAATAAATAATTAAAATTGCAACCTAAAAACAAAAATTAAATTAAATTAACTCCTCAGTAGACAGAACGCGAGAAAAAAAAGGAGAGAAAAAAATATTTTTCTCCTTTCCCGTTCGCCCAATTCCATTCCTGTTTCAAATACGAGCAGACTCTTGTGCACTGACAACTTCAATTCGTACTATTAATCTAAGTTTATCGTGTATATCAGGCGTTTATTCTCTCATCCTGCCGCGGCCAATTAACCCGCGTTAATTAGTACACATGTGCCACGTCATCGTGGAACTATCTATCCAAGTCGTGTTGGAGGAACTGTCCTATTTGAATAGCACGGGCGGACCACTAAATTATACATATTCAAGTTTAGGAAATTCTACCTGATTTTTTTTCCGGAATCGAAGCAGACTTTCGCTCTCTCTCTGTCCCTTCCTCGGGCGAACAAATCGCTACCGCTTGTGCGTTTTGAAAACAAAAAAATACCAACGCAAACAAATAAACCCGAAAACAGGTAGGCTGGGCCCTCTATCTCCTTTACGAACGTGTTTGTATAGGGAGTACTTTTTTCTACGAGAGTATTTTAACAATATGGCAAAGTCAAACACCTGCCCGAGGCGATGGTTTGAGAATTATTCTTCTCACTTTTGTAACTTCGTGCGTTTTAATTTTTCATTATCTTTTTTGTACGCGGATATTACTTAACCCATTCGGTCCCAGTGGTGCGTTAATGCACCACCTAATCTATGATTTTTTTTTTCACTTCCAGGAAATATTTTTGCACATCCATTTTGAAATTTTATTATTATCTCTACTAAAGGACATAAAACCGTAGAATTCGCTAATTTATGTGTAAAGGAAAGATTTTATATATGACTTGTATAAATTTGTATCACATTTTCAAGTAAATCCAAAATAGAAAAAAAAAGATATTTTGGATTTGTATTGCCATTTTTGTTAAGTCCATAGCATGTATATTACATCGCAGAAAATATACATTGGAAATGGTATATTGATTTTGCTTAATTTTTTGAAAATATTTACTGGTGCGTGAATGCACCACTGGTTTTATCAGTGTGAAACAAACAAAACTTTGTTATTGCAAGTCTAGACAACTCAGCACATGTAGAATAAACATATAACAATTATTAAGAAGTTATGATATGATATGATAACATAAATCTATAAGAGTTTGGGGAACCAACTGATATGGTTGGGATATATATATATATATATATATATATATATATATATATATATATATATATATATATATATATATATATATATATATATATATATATATATATATATATATTCGAACACTCGCCTTGCTCCTTGGCTCCTTTGGAAGGAGCTTTTGAAATTCCTAGATCATCTGAATTCCATTCACCCAAGGATTCAATTTACAATATAACTTGACGAGGACAACAGTCTGTCCTTTATAGATGTGCACATCACAAGGACCGAAGCTGGGCACTTGGAACACACTGCCTATAGAAAACCAACACACACTAATAGATATCTGAACGCTAAATCTCATCACCACCCATCACAGATACAGGCAGTGGCAAATACATTAATTGCTCGGTCCTTCAGGCTCACAAACGAGAGGAACAGAGATAAAGAACTGAAGAAAATTAGTACCTGTCTTCGACAAAACGGATACCAAAGGCGCACCATCAGCAAGGCAATCAGTAAACAACAACAGCCGCAGCAGAGAGTGCAGGACGAGACCCAACGAAGATCGATCGCTGTCCTGCCATACATCAAGGGGGTTACTGACAAAATCGGCCGAATATTACGGAAACACGACATATCAACGGCATACAAACCTGACCATACCATCGGAGCAATACTAAGAAACCCAAAACAAAAAATTACTCTGGAAAACCAAGGAGTATACAGTGTAGCGTGCGGATCGTGCAGCCTGACATATGTGGGACAGACCAACAGAAGGATTTCGGCCAGGCTCGAGGAACATCGTTTAGCCAAAAGAAACAAACAAACAACATCTGCTTTGTTTCAGCACCAACATCAGACAGGCCATAAAATTGATTTCGGCACTTGCAAACAAATAGCTAATATTCCTGATTTTAGGACTAGGATTATACGAGAGGCCATCGAAATAGAAAAGTCCGGACACCTCAATACGAGAGACGACGCTCTGCATTTATCCAACACGTGGAGAACGATAATCAAACAGCAGAGCGATGCGCAGCAGCCAACGGGGACATCGCAACTACGATCGGGCGAAATTAACAACGCGACAATTCAGGGGGCGGAGCCACCTCCCCCCACGCACAAGCAGCACCGTTACCATCTCCGGCGCAGAGTATAAATACCGCACGCACCGCCGATAACCTCGCAGTGTTCGAAGTGATTTCGGAGCGCGAGCATTGAAGATGCCAAGTGAGATTTTGGCGAAACGTCTGCAGGATTCCAGTCGGATGCAGGATTTGCAGGATTCCAGTCGGATGCAGGATTCCAGTCAGAGTTCAACGAGCGAACGGATGATATCCCGGAATATAGTGTCATCACATTTTTCCATCCGTGAATCAATACGTGAGAATATATATATATATATATATATATATATATATATATATATATATATATATATATATATATATATATATATATATATATAAGTATTTTTTTATGCTTGGGATAACATGGGTTAAGTACGACTATCTTTTGTGGGGTAATTGAGGTGGGTACCGCGTATTATTATCCAAATTAGTGTTTTGATTTTTTATTTAATCGGAATTTTTCCATTGACCATTTCGAAAATTGTATTTTGTTAAACCATGGCCAACTAACTTTCCCTTTTCCGCATCTGCAGATAATTTATTGTAAACGATCATTCGAATTACTTTAATTACCCTTCATTCCATGAAAAAACTTCTAAGCAATTTTACCATAGTAATCAGAGAATGAAATGAAACACGACAAAACTACTTTAAACTTTGCGTTCGCAACCATTTAACCAATGTAACCAATTTAATTGTGAATTTGGTCCACCACGTATAAAAATTCGGAGCCGGCGCTGATTGACATTTAACCGCTATCGCAATTCTCGGAAGGATCCAGAGCCCCCGAGCGTCAACCTACCTCCTGGAGAGTGGTGGCCAGTCGACTCGTCCCCGAATACATATTTCGTTGTATTTCGTTTCTCATTTCGGAAACAAAATTTTTAATTACGCCCCTATTTACCACAGATTTATCAATAATGACGTCCAGTTTCTTTGGAGATTTCTGACGGTCTGCGGTTGCATGACGTGGCGTTTTCTTATTTTTATTTTAACAGATCGGGAAGTCTTCCCACAGAAACGTCGAATTAAGTTCATAAAATACCAAAAAAAATTTTTTTTTAATTACATCGAAGAATTTATGAAAACAACAAATAAGATTTGAAGTCATGAAGTATTCTGGATAGTTTAAGCCCCCCTAAGGATTCATTTTAGCTTTGCATGTCTTATTTTGCATAAAACTTCACAAAAAAAAAAAAAACAGAAAGATTGCGGGAACATGGGGTTCGCAAATATGCAACAACTGATTTAAAAATAACTCACGTAATTATTGAAACTGGTAAATCGCGTACAACTACATACGTATTTTTGAAAGGCCTACAATATTCGCTATCAAAATAAACAGAATATACAGGTTGTTCCGGTAACTTTCTGACCTGCCCCCGTATACGTATATTTCTAATTTGACAGAATGTAATTTACCAAAATAAGTATTCAATTTTCTTGATATACGGTAAATTCCTTTCCATTTTCTCTTAATTGTACTTTAACCGAAGTCTTAGTTTGTATTGTCACATAAAGTGTAAATAAATCATTTAAATCCCTTCGATCGTGTCATAAATGAGTTAGTATGTACAAATTCTCAGTTTGGCCCGTAACTCCAAACCGCAACGACGATTCTTATCGGTTATTAATCGTTACACGAGCCCCCCCCCCCCCCTTTGGTAAGTCAAAAATAACGGGTGGGGCGCTGTTGAGATTAAAAAGGATCATTATTATCCCGGCCGAAAATATGTTTGCGATACGCGAGGGCTCGTTCGCAGAGGCGTTTTTTTAAAATATGAATGAGGCTTTTAGTTTGTTCAGCGCGCGTGTGTGATGTTCGGGAAATACTCCGATTTGTTCCTCGTTAAAATTTCATTATTATTCGCGTTTTACGCCCTTGTTTTATTTTCGATGCGGGGTATGAATTGCAGTCGAGTTTACGATTCCGTTGGCGAATCGTTGCCCATTTTACATTGGTTAAAAAATGTTTACTCTTTCGGCCAACTGCGAGGAGATTTTTTTTAAATTTGTTTCCTCTGTTGATCTACTCTGTATTCTGTATCATAGGTTGCCGAATTGCTCTTCTCGCAAATGCTAATGCAAAATTAAATCAAAAATTATTTGATTTTTTGATTTTTATTGATTTTTATTAAGTGTCATTATTGAAACAGAAAACAGAAAAAAAAAGAAATTCAAGGAATAGTTCAAAGCCCACCGTGATGTTTGTCACAATAAGCAGCAAGAAACGATGTAGATAAATAATATTTAATTTCATTATTACTTTTTCGAGTATTATTTAACTTTTCATCTCGTACAAGGTACAAGTGTAATATTCACAAAAACGTTTTCAAAAGAATTAATAAGACTTTTAATATTTAAAAAATGTCATGTGCTTTTTGTCTTTCCTTGGCCAAATTTGAATTCAAAAAAAGTGTTTCATAATTTCTTGATGCATCTACATGATATTCAAAGTATTTAGAAAAAAGTTAACCGTATAATTTTGACAGAATCCAATAAACCCTTTACTAACTTTTTTGAAGGAAAATTGGGCGCGTATTTGGTTTGTCATTTATTAACAATGGTATACATTTATAAAATATGTTCTTAATATATTTTTTTTTTTTTAGGTAGTCGAATATCGCTTGACAGTTCTGTAGATCTTCCTACTACACCGTCTGCCTCGAGTCACACGACGCTCGTGACAAATTTGTCAATTCTTTGGAAATCTCCGCGAAGTCCAAACAAAGAAGAGGTCAAAACAAAGAAACAGAAAAAAAAAGAAAATCAGCCAGAACATAAAAGGATGAGCCAAAAATTACGAAACAGCTACACCTAAGCGCTCAGTGTCAGCAGAACGATTTTTTAGAACTACCAACCAAAAAAGATCCAAAATATTTTTATGAATTTGTAAAAGTAAACATCTTGTATATATGCGAGTAAAGAACAGAAGATAATTCCAAATAGACCTGACCAAAAACTCTCTTGATCAAGCTTATCATTTCCCGTTCATTGGTATTTTGCAATTTTATATCTCCAGGTAGTTTCATTTTTGGATGCGAACATTCAGTTTTAGGAGATGAGTAAAATAATCGAAATATTATGTCGAAATCGTCTTTATAAAAGAAAAATGCGCGTGGATTCCTTGATTATCAGGATTTAAAAAATCACGTGATAGTTAAAGGCTAGAAGATCCAACTTTTTCCTATTTCTGACTTTGTCATTGTTATTTACCATTTCAATGCCAGTTACCACGTTTTGCATCAAGGCTCCTAAACCGCTACGAACCAATCCGAGATGATCTACGGACTTTTCTATTCATTATACGATATTTTCGAACCTTCGACTGAGTCTATTCTACCTCATAAGGGACAGTGTAATTTGTTTTGCGTGGAATTGAAACCGGAATCCACAAACGCACTGAATCGCGAACGATACCAAAATATTTTTTAGACAATATCAATCATACGACGCAGACATGAAACTCATATGAAAACCATGCCGCCATTCCCCAAACTTATCCTACTATCTAGCATAGTATTTTTTCCGCCATAAGTCTCATTGAATTGCAAAATTGCGACTTGCTAAACAAAGAGGAAAAATAATTTCGACACGTCATTTCAAGTCAGCCAACGCATTTTTTTTAGAGGTTAAACGCTTCGGCCTTCGTCGTCGTCGGCGCGAACCAAAACAATGGCGCGAGAGGCAAAGGACAAGAGGTTCTGCGCGGCGCAAGAGGGGGATCGGGTGGGCGTCGGTAGACGGATCAGCGCCTACTTCAACTCTCGCGTAAACGACGGACAGCGGCACATATTTAGACGCCTTTGGCGGCGCCTTTGAAGTATGGTTCGAAATCGATAGTCTACGCTAGCTACGATCGCCACCTGGTGGACGACGTCGGAACAACACGGCAACACCGACTGTCACATCCGTCTAACCTCCAACGATTTTTGAAATAACTATAAAAATTACAAGTAAGATTATACTATTAAAAGATTCACAGTTCGCGAAAAAAAATAATTTCGTAGTTCAATATAACGAATATAAGCAATTATAATAATTGTAAAATTTAAATCCTCTTTGAAACGCGCTGTCATTGGCTGTGACGTCAATTCGCTCGTTAGGCCACGATTTTTTAAAAGGTAATTTACCTTTGATGGAAATATTTATCGTTACATCTTACATAAAAAACACCGAAAGTTTTTCTTAAAGCTAAAAGGTATGTCAGTAGAACATTTAACCACTAGTTTTAAATCAATATAATATTAACCAGCTTAAAGTTTTCTAATTTTTAAAATTCAAATGTTATATCAAATAAATTGTTCAACAAAAAAAATAAACAAGAAGGAATTTTCGAAACTAGTGGAAACCTAAATACTGATTCTGAAGTATCTTGGCATTGATAACTTAAAGTGTTCTTTATTTTATATAGATCAGGATGCCATTCTTGTGGAGACTCCAATACGATGGGTCCAATTTCGAAGAGGTTTGCACGATTCAGGCTAAGCTGAGAACTGAACATAATGTTAACCAAAAAGTTTATTTGCCGTTTTACGGGTTGTACTCAAACACGATGGCACGATATGTAATATTGTTTTGTGTTGCTTCCTTTCTTATCATGTAGCACACTAAGCACAAAAATTCACACCTTTACGCAACCCAAAAATAAACGTAAATATTATAATTCTAGGCCTATAACCTGAGAATAACACTATACAATTCGCAATACTGATCGAAAAGCAGCGGTATGACGTCACGATCATTAAAAAGGAACAGCCGCGTGCCACAAATTAAATTATTTATTGCAACTTAAATAAGGGGGTTTGAATTGTTGAGTTGATATTTGATATGCATACACAAATGTATTAAAGAAATAAAAGATCAAGTTCAAGTTCCCAATTGTTATTAAGAAAATTTGTCCACAATGGGCTTGCTTGCAACATTCGTTTTTGCGTTTTTTTTTTTCACTTAATTCGATATTATTTTATCACTGATATTATTTATCATGATATTTTGAAGTTATTTAAGTTCAAACATCGTAAGAAAGCACTTCGAACAGGATTTATAAAGGCAGATCCCTCAAATTTACTAGAAGTTGACATTTTATGTTAATAAATTCTTTTAATCAAACTAACGTAACAGATTTAATATATAACAAATTGACGGTCAATATAGATTGTATTAATTAAGGTTAGGCTCTCAAAATGATCTTAATCAAAAGCTAACTTAAATATTTGGTAAACTTTTTCTGTGATCAATCGTAACCCTATATCTACATACTTTTTGAAGGCCTGTGATAATTTCATATTCGCTTTATACCCCATCGATTCTCACGCTGCCTCACTTATGCTGAGCAGCGAATAATACTGAATTTGATATGAATATTGATTGGTTCGAATAACAATATCGAAAAATGACGGTATTTTACCTCGCTTGAATGACCGGTGCAGGAATCGGTCGAAATCTTACCTGAAACAAAAAAAAAAAATTTAAACAAAAGTTTTACTTTTCTTGGCGGAGCTATCAATGATTTGAAATGGAAAAAAACCCGCAATGTAGCTACGAATACGTATATCGAATTATGAACTAGTGTTCAAAGTTTCTTCTTTAGATTTACTTACTTACAAAAATCTTCTTAAGTTAAAGAAATGTAAATGACATTCAAAATTACGAAAAATCTTCAATAAAAATTAGGGACTCGACAACATCCATCCTTTTACACATACCAAAATCAATTGCTAAAAATGTGGAATTAAATAATCCCTCATCAATAGGCAAGCAAGTAAAGTGAAGAAATGTGTCTAAATATTTTCTACCGATTCGTAATATTTTACGGAGACAAAAAATAACTCATACTTTGTTCATTAGAAAACTTAAACACCCCGATTTTTGTAGACCAGAAACAACATTCATAAATATACGTATATATCACCCCGTATAATCTACAAAATCATTGCCAATAGTTCTGCTTAGTTGGACTTCAAATTTTAGATCTTAACATTGTCCTTACGAAACCTGAATTTTAAAAGCATTTTAAACGAGACGTGTCCGAAAAAATGTCGCAAATAACGCAAATTGAGTATAGAGCAGTCATAAAGTTTTTGACAAAAGAAGGGTTAGCACCTAAAATTATTAAAGAAAGGCTGGATGGTGTGTACTGCCAAAGTTCTCCTTGGTACTCCATAGTGAAAGAATGGGCAAAACGTTTTCGAATGGGGCAGGAGTCCCTTGAAGATGATTCAAGAACTGGTCGACCAGTGGAGGTCATAACGGAAGAACTCTGTGGGTCGGAACCGAAGCCTGTGATAGAATCTATTGTGACGGGAGATGAAACTATGGTTCTCTATTATGACCCTCTATCGAAAAAAGAATCAATGGAGTGGCGTCGTAAGGGTGAAGCACCTCCAGAGTCTGCCAGTTAACAAAAAAGGTGATGGCCACGAACTTTTGGTATTGTCAAGGAATTGTTTTGATAGATTTTAAAGAAACATTATTACATAAATTGCGAGACTGCATGCGTGTAAAACGTCGACTTTTGCACGATAATGCACCTTTCCATACTGCTGGTGTCGCATAAGCTGCCATTTTAGATTGTGGGTTCCAACAGATAGATCATCCTCCCTATAGTCCAGATATGGCCCCCAGCGACTATTGTTTGTTTAGATATTTGACAAAGGACTTATATGCACGGGGGTTTAACGACGAATTTGAGTTAAAAGAGGCTGTTTTAGTTCATTTTGTAGACAAACCAAAAGAATATTTTTTTTGAGGGATAATAATAAAAAAATGTTACTCTACTTGGTTTCTTTCATATTCAGGCCAGGAAATTTTTTTGCTGTAATTTCGTAAAGGAGCAAAGTATTGGAAGCACAAATTATACAAGTTTGTGAGTACGGTACGGAGTTATTGACCCCATATTGCCGGTGTTGCACAAGCTGCCATTTTAGAGTGTGGGGTCCAACAGACAGATCATCCTCCCTATAGTCCAGATATGGCCCCAGCGACTATTTTTTGTTTGGATATTTGAAACAGGACTTACGTGGTTGACGGTTTAACGACGAAAATATTTTTTTAAAGGAATTGAGTTGTTAATTAAAAGATGTAATACGTGTATTGAAGTTAAGGGGGATTATATTGAAAAATAATAAAAAATTGTTACTTTACTTTGTTTCTTTCATATTCAGACCGGGAAATTTTGGCGCTGCCCTCGTACATACCACAATTCGCTTTCCTCTATGCAATAGATTATTCTTGAAATATTACAGATTACCATCCTCTGAGCATAAGTAAATAAATTAAAAACTACACAAGTTCTTGGAATAGCAAATTGTTTTATTATAATTTGAAAACAAAACTAGATAAGTAATTGGCAGTAGATTTTTGATAAAAAAAAAGCAAAAAAAATTGCTAATTTAATTTTTAAATATATTTTTTGCATTAAAATTACCATTTACCAATTTTTTATAACAATTACAGCAAAAAAAAGAGTAATAGATATACAGGGTATTCGAAAACTCATGACTAATTTGACCTCGAACCCGGCTTTAGAATTCCTCGGTGGTTCTTCCAGCTTTTTTTAGTACATTAGGTCAGTGGAATTACGCTACTCATTTCCAATGCAACTGCACACGATTGGGAATTATTGATCGTCGCGACTTTTTATCAGAAAGATATTCGACTCATTTCCTTAACGTGGAAAAATAAGTCCCGAGGACAACACACGCGCCGCTTACTCTATAATCAAAGTCTCGCACGGTTCATTTATTAATAAATGTGTCGCAGTCCAACATTAGCCGCGGTCACTCCTCTATCATTTTCCCCTTCGTTCGAATCTTTAATTTTAATCTCGTTACGGATCCGTCAAGTACCTCCCCCGCGACCCCCGCCGCTCATTTCACCAGTAATACAATTTTTCCTTGATTTTTTATTCACGCGGTAATTGCGAGTGTTTGTTGATGTGCGTCGTGACGTATACAATTCGAAAGAAACGAGGCCGTAATTACGGAACGGCACTACTGTTACACTCTAAAAAAAATAAGTTCCTTAAAAAACAAATTATAAGTAAGATGTATACCGGGTGACACAAGAAAGTGGGAACACCCTAAAACTTTTAAACGTCTCGAAATAGAACAGGACCGATTTTCTCCCTTTTTTGTTTTTGTAAATTTGAATTTAATTTTTTAATTGTGTCTAGCAGGCTTTGACCATCATAAATCCTATTTACCGGGCCACTTGATAATGGGAACAATTGTTAATTGAAATTTATCTTACTTGGCCAATGGCAAGTAGCATTTAATGTAATGAATTATTAATTTTTTAGGATAACCTAGTTTCTTCAAATAGCTTTTTAAAACCGGTACTTTTTTGCAACATTTTGACATCAAAATTTAAGTAAATACGTTTTTATAAAAACAAAATATTAATTGGGTGGCTTTGCTTCTATTCATCATCAAATTTCGGACAGTTTGTACATTTTTATCTGATGATCGATTTTGTCGTGTTATCGATTTGTATTATCATGAAAAACAATAACAATAATAATAAAAAACAATAATAATTTACAAATGGAGAAAAAGTTGATATTTATATATTTATTTTATATATATTTCTGTTTTGAGTTTATAAAAATGTATTTTTCTACTCTCGTCTCTAAAATACCATATTACACACAGATTTGGCGTGCGGGAAGCGTCATTTTACCACGTCACTTTCGTTTCCCACGAATCCGACCTACTTCGGACATTTCCGGGATCTTATCGCACGGGTTTCGGGGCAATCGTGTGGTTGTACCCATGCACCCAGAAATTAACAGTAGTAGAAAAAGTACAGCATGTAATACGTTCGCTAAACTTTTTAAGTAACCCGTTTCCTCAAACCGGAAGTGCAACCATCGACTACGTATTGTCAAAAAACTGGACGTTCAGCCTACATTCCTTCCTTCCTTCCAAATTTCAAAACGCTATCTCAAGCCGTAATTTTTTGAGAAGTCAAAAACGGTATAATTTAATTTTGAACAATAGCCGCATGTAGTTTCTGGATTACGAGGGAATTTTCAAAAATTTGAGATTTTTTTTAATATTGACGATAATGCGATTTTGCAAAATACTTTTAAATTTTTTAAGACAAATATGGGGGCACTCAAAATGTATTATCTTTTATGTTTCGTAGGTGGAATTATTGTTTTTAAATGTTTTATGTTTTTTGATGACCTTATAATAAAATTATGATTTATTAATATTAATGTATTACCACAAAACGTCATTTTCAAGGTTCATATTGAAGACACTTAGCCTGATCATGGTCCTGTAAAAGCAAAACTTTGAACCCACATTTAAAATACGCCTTTTTATTTCTATTAAGGGCTTTACTATTCCCTCATCCCGTCATTCATACGTGTTGTTTTGCAAAAATGTAGTCAAAAAATAATAGTATGCACCACGTTTGATCAACATTTTAAGAAATTCACCATCAAACATCAAAATCTCTTTCATATCGAGGAAGATACGTTCAACTTTTCAACCTTCCCCCGTAGCTCAGAAATTACAAGTGCTATTTAAAATCCAAAACTAAAAAAGTAGGGCATTTTCATAATACAAAAACGTAGTTTCCCATAAGACCATCGTTGTTTATTAAACTTTACAAAATTTTGTTATTTACATAAGGAAACAAATCTTTTTCTAGTACCTACCTGGAAGTGCTCTTTCTTGTATACTTTCTTAACAATTTGATTTTTTGATTAATTTAAAATTAGCAAGGAAAAAAACTCATTCTTGCCAGAAATTTCCTCAAAATATGGCGAACAAGCGCGCGAGTTTTCGACGCATTCTTCGAATTTTTGAAAATTAAAAACTCGCCATCGCAAAACGCCCACAGCACGGCAATAAGCCGCTCAGCGTTAATTCGTCAGCGATAATTACAAAAAGCCCCGCGAAAGGTTTACTATCCAACTTCAAATGAATTAATTTCAAAATAAATTTAAAATTTTTAACACGCAGCGAGAAAAGCTGTGGGAAGAATAATTTTTTTGTTTAATCGTTTTTCTCACAGCGGATACAGTGTTTTTGCTATTAAGGAACAATAAAAAATAATAATTGAACTTAATTAGAATCTTTTAATAACTTAACTAACCAATGCGGCAGGAAAATGCCTTGAAATTTAGAGGAAAGCCACATTACGAGATTTGAGTAATTAATTGGGAACAAAACAATTACGTTTCCTCCAGAAAAAAAGGAAAACTCTCTCTATAAGAGAATCGACACTACACTTACACAATCACAGATTATTTTGAATTTGAAATAACTAACCAAAATTTTGTAGCGATGTCTATAGACTTATTGTACAGAGATTTTGCCGGTTAAAATCGAAAAAAAATACGAAAACGTTTTGCACGTTCCTCGTAAAGGTTTTATTATTATTTATTATTTATTACTTTTAGTTAAAAACACAATAAAAAAAGTTATGCGAAAAAAATCAATTGCTTTTTTTGAAAATTGCGCTGAAAAAGTAACAGTTTTTTCCAACAAAATTTTTCGATTCTTTCAAAAATAATCTAATTTTTTTTTTAATAAAAAATGTCAACGTCGACGAACAAAAAAGGCTAATTAATGCAAAATTATATCACATCCGTGGGAGGTTCTTTGGTTTGTTACATCTTTTGTGTTCTAGGCCTTTTATAAATCAACCTGCCAATGTTGTCGAGCCATTGCTTATATCTTTTTTTCGGAATTTTCCATTTTAGTGCTATTTGTTTAAACGAAACTAACAGCCACCAGGCTAAAAAAAAAACATATTTCCCCTCACAAAAAATAACAATAAATAATCTCGAAACTCGACTTTTTAAGTGGACGGCCGCAGAGAGATCCCAACAGTGGTGTCTGTCGCTCGTTGTTTGGTTGAAAGTCGCCTTTTGTCTGTTTGGCGATCGTCTGCGTCGGGTTTTCGAGGAAAGGTCGGACCTACCGGGGGGTTACAGGTATAACGGACTCGGTATTCCGACAAGAAAGGAATTAGTGGGCAGGCGCCTTCGAAACCCTAACGACGCTTTTAGGACGTTATCGGTTCGATTTGCCCTGCGAGATAGGGCCGACGATTGAAATATCTTCGGTTTGTTTGGAATTTATGTCAATCTCGAGCGTGTATTTAGGCTGAGACAACAACAAAAAATTCGCGCACGCCACCGGTCGTCGCGTCGTGGATTTTAAATGAGCACGCAGACAAGGGATTTAGTGCGACCGATCGCAATTAAGAGATATACGGGCTCGCTATATTATATGCGGTGAGTTGCTAAGAGACCGAAAGGACATCCGTTTCAGATCGACGCTATACGACGTTAATGACGTAAAGTATCCGCCACCTAGAACATGGAGCTGGCCTTTGCAATAATTTTAGCAAAGAAAAACAGTTCCATTGTATCTAATAATATTATTTTTTAGATAACAGTGCTCGTTTATGACACAGAATAAAAAAAAAAACGCCATCACTTTTGCGAAAATTTTAATTCTCAAATATTCACAAAAAAACTAAAACGAAATCCAGCAACAGTTTATCCAATGAAAAACATCCAAATAAATTAACAGAAAACCGCAATCCATCAGGTGATGGATAATATTACCGAAAAAACAGGACGTAACGATAGAATTCATTATGAACGGATCGAACAAGGTAAACATTAACAATTAACTGATAACGAAGTGTAGGGAGTTTTTAAAGACGCGGACCGAGTTGAGGTTCAACTTTCCTGCAGAAACCTTGGTAAGTATTTAAAAAAACATAAAAAAGTTACCTTTTGACAGAAAAAAAAACGGTTCAAATTTTGATAGTCTATTATTGAAAAGCATAAATCTATATATACTTTGGTACTTCCTCCACCGGATGCTACCGAAAAACTGACTTCAGAAAATTCAGACTGCCGGTTGTAACAGAAATAGCACCTAATAGGAACAGGAAAAAATTACAACAGTAAGTATAATAACAATACGATTGTTAGTTACAATGGCAACCATTGTTATCGCAGTTGTTTTAAGTGCAATTACAAACGTAAGTTGTTATTGCTGTATCAAAAAATTGTCACATTTTGTCACAAGAAATATCCAAATTTGTTCGGTTTAAAAAAAACTAAGAATTATTATGTGAAAATGGTGCAATTTAGCAATGAGGAAAAAGTAGACATGTTACTGGTGTTTGGAGAATGCAGATGCAATTGTAGAGAAGCAAAAAGAGTTTACGCACGGCGTTATCCGCATAGAAGAGTCCCCGATGCAAAAACCTTTTCAAGTTTATGTAAAAACTTAAGAGAATATGGCAGCTTCATAAAACCTAAAAGAGATAGGAACAGGACGGCTACAAATGATGAAAATACTGCTGCTGTAATTCAGCAGGTTGATAATAACCCCAAGATATCCCTATCAGAGATAAAAGAAAATACCGGTGTTACCATAAGTTCTTCGTGGAGAATTCTACATAGAAACTCTTTTCACCCGTACAAAAGTAAACTAGTTCATAAACTAGAACCAGGCGATTATGCTAGAAGAATGTATTTCTTAGCGACATTGTCCGATTTGTATAGCCAAGATGCAAATTTTCTTTCGAAAATTTTATGGAGCGACGAAAGTCGATTTCAAAATAATGGAATCGTTAATAGACACAACTGTCGTTTTTGGTCCGAAAACCATCCTCGTTGGATTACAGAAAGAGGTAACCAACGAATTTTTAGTATCAATGTTTGGTGCGGCATATTAAATGGATTCCTTATTGGACCTTACTTTTACGAAGGAACTTTAAATGCAGATCGCTATTTAAGATTTCTTCAAACTACACTTCCGGAACTATTAGAAGAAGTGCCTCTTGACACTAGAATGAATATGTGGCTACAGCAGGATGGAGCGCCTGCACATAATGCCCAAATAGTAACGAGGTATTTGAACCGAGAATATCCCAATAGATGGTTTGGTACTAATGGACCGGTAAGGTGGCCGGCGAGGTCCCCGGACATTACACCACCAGGTTATTTTCTTTGGGGCTACATAAAAAACGTTATCTATGAAGAACCTATCGAAGATATGGCTGATCTCATTAACAAAATTAGTGCAGCGTATGCCGCTATCACAAGAAGGACTCTCCTACAAGTGACCCAAGCTCATCTGTTAAAAGTTTTTGATAGTTGTGTTCGAGCAGATGGACATAATTTTGAACAAAATTTTTGAAATATCTTATTATGTAGTTAATTGCAATAATAATTTTGGTTATTAACTTGCAGGTATTTTACTGTATTTATCATGTTATCAGAACTAAATCGATAAAAAATAATAAATAAAATCATACTAAAATAGTTGAAATCTATTGTTTGTAATTGCACTTAAAACAACTGCGATAACAATGGTTGCCATAGTTACTAACATTCATGGCATACTTGTAAAAATAATCGTTAATCACATTTTTTATTAATCAAGAAATGTTTATTTTAAATCGGTATAACTTAGAAAGTTTGAGTAAATAACAAAAAAGTTTTTAAATAATATGTACTTTTGTATGCGCGTATTTCCAAAGTCTCTGCAATCGAATAATTTTTCGACGCGTCGCGACGCCCAGCTCTTTGCAGGCGTCGAATTTTTTAAACTTTAGGAAATATCTACTCGACCCCACACTTTGACTACTTTTTACATAAATTAAATATTTCTTTTCGTTTTGGAGTTATTGGCGTGCGGAGTTTTAAGTGAAAACCCCTGTATATATATATATATATATATATATATATATATATATATATATATATATATATATATATATATATATATATATATATATATATATATATATATATATATATATATATATATATATATATATGATGACACTATATTCCGGGATATCATCCGTTCGCTCGTTGAACTCCGACTGGAAGCCTGCATCCGACTGGAATTCTGCAGACGTTTCGCCAAAATCTCACTTGGCATCTTCAATGCTCGCGCTCCGAAAACACTTCGAACACCGTCAAAAGTCAACGGAGTATCAAAACCACAACTTCATACGGAACAGGTGATTTTTTTAAACTAACAAACAAAACAGAACTGATCTAATTAACAATAAAATCTAAAAAAAAACATGTGCTCTTTAGGGGTATACAAAAAACGTAACATTACTACGCTTAAATAGCAAATTAATCCTCCAGCTGCCTCCGATCTTCATGTCTCCATTGGTCTTGGTTTCTTATTAATAGTAATGTAGTGATTCTTATTAATAGTAAAAAAGTTACAAATAATGGCAAAATTTAAATGTAAAGTACTACTGAGTTCAAATGAAATAACGAAATATGCAAACAAATTAATTTGTAATATTGTCATATAATACAAAAACAATTCGATGATGTCACAATGACAACCGACAGTCTCGTTGGCGTATCTTTTGTTGTGTCCCTTCTTCATTCAAAAAATGAAACGTTCCTTCCCCGCAAGATCGTAACGATCCCGCCGCGCATATCGCGGTGGGATTTTCACATCGGCCAACTTAAAAAGTCGACGGTAATCTCGAGTCGTTAATTAATTTATCCGTTAATCGACCGTACGGTCACATGAGACATGCCTGTAAATGTCACCTTCTGGCAGGAAACGTCGCGTTCCTACACGAAGGATGTGAGCTTAGCCGGTGTCCATATCGAGTACCGCACCGTCCGCAATTATCGATTCGTTAATTACGGTAGGAAAAGCTCGTCCAATTATATCGTTTGTCGTCGGCCGTGGCAATTTTTTCACACTGGGTAAAAGAGAAACAAGTACAAAGTAAACGTTCGGAACGCGGCAATATACCGACGCCACTGGAAGAGGCCGATTTTTCACGTTGTTAGATTTAAATAAATCGAGATTGTTTTAAAGACGACTTTTCCGATCTTGGCGTCAATGTCGAGCGGTGCATGCCAGAGCAGGGCATCAAACTGATGCCCGTCGCCACCCTCTGCGGCGTCCCGGCTCACGCGCGCGAATAGACCCGAAGATTTCCCGACGCATCCGAAATCGATAGATCGCGCCAATATTTAAATATTCGAACGTAATCTAACACGGCCAAACTGACAACATTCCGCTCTCGGAATGCATGACTCATTTGAAGTGTCACAGACATGAACACACAGAAAAAAAACAAAGTTTTATTTCTTTACAGCAACGTTAAAATATATAGATGTGTACATCGGTAAAAATTCGTAAACCTTTCATTCTGCAGATTTATCATCAGCCGTCCCAGAGTTCCCTGTAATGAACAAAAAACGAGAATTCATCAATCAAATGAATTTCACAAACAATTGGGACTAGATTTACGTAATAACTCACAAGCTGACAGACACGATGGAAATTCTGTAGTAAGCACGCATTTACAAATACAGAGTTGACTTGAGTAGCACGATGGAAATACTGCAATAAGCACGTATTTGCGATGGGCTCTCAAACAACAAAATCAAAACACAGAGTTGACTTGAGCAGCGCGATGGAAATACTGCAATAAGCACGTATTTGCGATGGGCTCTCAAACAACAAAATCAAAACACAGAGTTGACTTGAGCAGCGCGATGGAAATACTGCAATAAGCACGTATTTGCGATGGGCTCTCAAACAACAAAATCAAAACACAGAGTTGACTTGAGCAGCGCGATGGAAATACTGCAATAAGCACGTATTTGCGATGGGCTCTCAAACAACAAAATCAAAACACAGAGTTGACTTGAGCAGCGCGATGGAAATACTGCAATAAGCACGTATTTGCGATGGGCTCTCAAACAACAAAATCAAAACACAAAATACTCCAAAGACTATTTAAATTAGTTTTATATACACAACTCAAATCAATCTAACACGGCACAACAAGTCAAATTATGTACTTACAATTGTCTAGTTGTAATAATCTTTGGAAATCGTCAGGCGTCCAATCAGTAGGCCAATGCCGCAACTGATCCTTAGAACATTTAAAAGTTTTCGGAGTACCTAATTTCTTAATCAAATACCGATTATTGGTAAGTGATCTCTTGATTATGTAAGGACCAACAAATTCACAAGAAAACTTTTCAGGTCTTTGACCTCGGCTTAACAAAACAGTATCACCTACTTTATACAGCTGATTGTCTCTTCGCTTCTTATTTAGATAATTCAACTGCCTTTCTGAATTTTGCCGTAGTTTCTTTATAACTGCGGAATAATCCACTGGAGATTTAGTTTCATCAGGGATTGGCAAATCGGTTAAGACTGTACGAATTTGAGGCGTTTGACCCTCTCGACCAAATACTAACTTAAAAGGTGAGCAACCAGTCGTCTTTTGTTTCGTAGTATTGATTACTAACTGGATCTTCCATACTTTGTTCGGCCAATCTGTTACTTTATTGGATTCAACTCTTAACAAATTGGTAATAGTTCGCATATAGCGTTCTATTTGTCCGTTGGAGCGATGAACACCGGGGGTTGTCACGTGTAATTCGATGCCAAAATATTCGGTAAATGATTTAAATATTTTTGCTATGAAATTAGTTCCAGCGTCGTGAATTAGTTTGGAGGGCGTGCCAAATATGCTGAGGAATTTAGCAAAATTTTGTGTTGTTTCTTCTGTAGTAACGGTGGATTGAGGATATAGGAGACAGAATTTGGAGAAGGCGTCAATTATAACAAGGATATATTTATAGTTTTTTGGATTACCTGGTAAGGGGCCCAGACAGTCGACATGAACTGTATGGAATGGTTCATCGGGCTTTGGGATAGAAGTAAGGAAGCCTTGTTTAGGACCCGTCTGATTTTTTCGTACTGCACATATCAAACAGTGTTCAACATACTTTTTAACATACCTGGTCATATGGGGAAACCAAAAGTAAAGTCTGATTGAGGCAAGAGTTTTTTCCCAACCTATGTGACTTTGATCATCGTGAAATATTTTCAAAAGACTATAACGGTTATTAGATGGTACAAAAAGTAAAGACTGAGACGATTTGTTATTTTTATTGGTTGTAATACGAAATAAGGTCTCTTTTTCTAATTTATATTTTCGTTTGACATCATCTTTAGCATCGTTCAAAGATTGAATGATTTGTTTACATTCCTCATCTTGACTTTGTGATACGGTAAGCCAATTTTTATGAAAATTGGGTTGTGAATCGATATGAGCTACAGTTTCAATTGGGTTCCTGCTAAGGAAGTCAACATGAGATATTTCAGAGCCCTTACGATAAACAATTTCGAAGTCGAAATCCTGCATATAAGCCCACCAGCGGGCGGTCCGCGGCTTAAGTTCTTTTTTGCTTGCAGATAATTTTAAGGAATTGCAATCAGTTACTAAAGTGAATCTTAATCCAAGCAAATATACACGAAAATTTTTTAAAGCTTTCACAACGGCCAGAGTCTCTAGTTCAAACGAATGATACATAGCTTCATCTGGATTGGTTTTTTGACTGAAATATTCAACTGGACGAAAGGTATCACTGTGTTTCTGCAATAAAATAGCACCGAAACCAATACTGCTCGCATCAGTATGCAATTGAGTCTCTAAATTTGAATCGAAAATTGACAATAGGGGTTTTTGAGTAAGGACATCAATAACATACTGCCTTGCTTTTTCACATTCAGTCGTCCAAACAAAGGGAACATCATTACGAGTCAAGTGAGTTATACAAGCTACTTTGGAAGAAAAAGCGGGAATAAATTTACGGAAGTAGCTCGCCAAACCGATGAATTGGCGCACTTGTTTCACGTTAGTGGGTGACAGACTTTCCTTGACTGCTTTAACTTTATTCGGATCAGGTCGGATACCATCAGCCGATATTTGACGACCTAAATAGGTGATGTTTTGCATAAAAAATCGACATTTACGAAGGTTAATTGAAAATCCGGCTTTAGACAAAGCATCAAGAACTAATTTTAGTTTACAAAATCCATCCTCAAGTGTGATGGAGGGTATTACTATGTCATCCATGTAAACAACCGCGGTGTCATATTTTAGGTTACCTAAAGCCATATTAATTGCTCTCTGAAAGACCGCAGGACCATTGGCCAGTCCAAAAGGCATTTTTAAATACTCATACTGACCATCCGGTGTCACGAAAGCGGTTTTTGGAATCGACTCGGGATTAATCGGGATTTGGTGAAAGCCCGAAGCCATATCAAGTGACGTGAAAAATTTATTTTTGCCTAAACGATCGAGCTGATCGTCAATACGTGGCAATGGATACCGATCTCTTAAAGTTATTTTATTCAAATGACGATAATCGACACACAATCGAAATGTCCCATCTTTTTTCTTAACGAGTATAATCGGGCTCCCAAATGGAGAATTGCTCTCCCGGACGATTTCGTTTTTAATTAGATCAGCAACGATGCCACGTACTTTCTGACGCTCAAACTCCGACATACGGTAGGGATGGTGATAAACAGTTTTGTTTTCTGTCAATGTGATGGTTAATTCCCCGGTATTGACAGGTTTAATGGTAAAATCAGTAGCAGTTGACAAATTCTGATAATTCCCCAGCAGTTTGATTAGTTCAGCCATTTCTGCATGCTCCAGATCACTTGTTATTTCCGAGTTATGAATGGTTCGAGTAGAATTTGTAAGCGCAAGCATGGGCATAATTTTTTGAACGTTTTTATTTTTTATTAAAACTACATTATTTTCGTAAACATTTTCACCAACGATAACGTCATATTTGGAATGACTATGCGGCACAATAACAAGATCAAGCGTTATTTTTATTTCGGGAAACTCTACCAATGCTTTGGTAAAAGAAAAAGAATTATGTATGGTACCGTCGAACCATCGTAAAGGAGTAACACGCGGAATTTTCTTTAGATTTAATTTGTCTACCAACGTTTCTTTTATTAGCGAACACGTGGAGCCGGTATCAATTAAACAATTTGTAGTGTAACCCGAAATAACGATAGGCACAGTTTTTAACTTGTTTTCATTAAAATTATGTGAATTGAGCAAAACGTGATGAGATTTAAATTTCTTTACGGTTGGGTCCTGTCCGGACTCTGAAACTTCACTTCCTCGACTTTGTTTATTTTGCCGACGAAAACAATTTTCAATGCCGTGACCAGGTCTTTTACAATATCGGCAAACATCAAACCCTTTATTATCCGAGTTATTGGTATTCTTAGTTTTAGATTTACAATCGCGAGAAAAGTGTCCCGATTGACCGCAAGAATAACAATTTGCCTGCGTCGTTTTTTTGTGTGAAAATACATTATTTTTCTTATTCAATTCGGATGCCGATTTTTCGACCAGAGGAATTTTTATGTAATTAGAGAGAAATGCAATTAAATCACTAACAGAGGCGGCACTACAATTATAGGCCGCAGTTCTGACCGCAAGATCGTCTATTGAATGAGCAATTATTTCGATCAAATCCGAATCAGACCAACTTGCCCGCGTGCGCTTTAATTTTTCTAATTTAATTCTCGCGTATTCAACATAACTGCGCGCATCGGAACTACGATAATTTACAGCATCGCTTAACAGTTTACCCAAATTCTTTTGTTTGGGAAAAGATACAGAAAAGTCAAATTTAAAATTTTCCCACGTTTCTTCCGTGGGTTGCCATGCCGAAAACCATCTTAGTGCAGATTTTTGCAAAAATGGACCAATTCTACTCACGGTTTCCCGATCTGACCAAGCAAATTCGTTCTTATACCCTTCAATTTTTTGTAACCAAATACCACTATCCATATTGTCGGGGTCAAAACTCGGCAAGGCCAACGAAATGGGAGTGGTTTGGGTGGCTGGCGATGTGGTTGATGTCGGCGACGGCTCCTTTGTACCGACACGCTGTTGCAAATTCTCAAGGATCGACGCTATGGCGCCCAAAGATCGATTCAGTTCTTCTTCGGCCATTATAGCACACTCCAAATTACGTTAAACGATTACACGTGTACCCCACACCTGATGTTAGATTTAAATAAATCGAGATTGTTTTAAAGACGACTTTTCCGATCTTGGCGTCAATGTCGAGCGGTGCATGCCAGAGCAGGGCATCAAACTGATGCCCGTCGCCACCCTCTGCGGCGTCCCGGCTCACGCGCGCGAATAGACCCGAAGATTTCCCGACGCATCCGAAATCGATAGATCGCGCCAATATTTAAATATTCGAACGTAATCTAACAACGTAAATTATACGAAAAAATAAAAAAAGTTATATAAAGTACATATAAACGTGGGTTTATTTTTTATAAGCTGCGCCACTGGAAAAGGCCGATAACTATGGTAGCCCACGATTTTCGGGTTTCCTGTTGAAAAATGTTTTTAAGAACGAAATTTAAGATGCGGAATGCAACAGTTAAGAAGTTAAAATAATTCTATGTGCTTTTTTACCAAAAGTAGACCACACTTATGTTCGGCACACAGTGAATTGTTGAGATGCGGTTGTTTTTTTGGTTATATAAGGTTGTTCGGAAAGTCATTTCGTTTTTTCCCGTCAGAGGACTTAATTACGTTTTTTCGAAACCAACTTCACACTTAAGCCGCATAACCATTATATGTCTTGAGAGCTGATATTGCAAGGCTTGTGTGTGAAAAAGTTCTATTAATTCTACGCAGTAGTTTTTGGTTGGTGCCCTTTTAAATATGGAGAGCAATAAGCAGCATTTTCGTCATATTTTATTTTTTACTTCAGAAAAGGTAAAAATGCTGTCCAAGCGAGAAAAAAATTGACGGATGTGTATGGAGAAGGCGTGTTAACAGTACGCCAGTGCCAGAACTGGTTTGCAAAATTTCGATCCGGCAATTTTGATGTCGAAGATGCACCACGGTCTGGAAGGCCGGTCGAAGCTGACAAAGATGCGATAAAGGCATTAGTTGGTGAGAGATTAAATTTGTCGAATTCGACTGTTTATGGCCATTTGAAAGGCATGGGCTTAACCTCGAAGCTCGATGTGTGGGTGCCCCACGTCCATACGGAGCGAAATTTGTGTCGTCGCGTTGACGTGTGTGATTCGCTCCTCAAACGTCAAGAAAATGATCCATTTTTGAAGCGGATTATTACTGGGGACGAAAAATGGGTTGTATACAACAATGTTAAACGCAAGAGGTCATGGAGCGGAAAAGATGAACCGGCTCAAAGCGTGTCAAAAGCCAACATTCACCAAAAAAAGGTAATGCTCTCCGTTGGGTGGGATGTCAAAGGAATCGTTTTTTTTTGAGCTTTCGCCGGACAATACAACGATTAATTCAGAAGTCTATTGTCATCAAATGGACAAATTGAATGATTCACTTAAAGAGAAGAGGCCCGAATTAATCAACAGGAAGGGTGTAGTGTTCCACCACGATAATGCGAGACCTCACACAAGTTTGGTCACTCGCCAAAAACTTTTACAGCTTGAATGGGACGTACTGCAACATCCACCATATTCTCCAGATCTGGCGCCTTCCGACTACTATTTGTTCCGGTCCCTGCAAAATTTTTGGTTGGCAAAACCTTTACCTCAAATGAAGATGTCAAAAACCACCTGAACCAGTTTTTTGCCAGCAAGGACGAAAACTTTTATGAAAGGGGAATTATGTTACTGCCAGAAAGATGGCAAAAGGTGTTGGACCAGAATGGCCAATATATAATTTAATAAAATATTTATTCATTATACGAAAACCGTCTTTCATGTTCCCCAAAAAAAACGAAATGACTTTCCGAACAACCCAATATAAAGTTGTCTGAGATCCGCAGGACTGAGCCTACAGAGATCGCTCCGAAATGGTTCAAAATTAGATACTAATGACTATCTCGTTTAACAAATATTTGTTCTCGTGGTCACTTTAATGTTTATTGTTAATGTTGTTAATGTTTCCTTCATTCGGTTCTGGTTAATCTCAGATTAGTCGAAACGTTCCGTTTCCCCTTTGAAAGAAAACTAATTCTGCACTTTCTAGAATAGTAAGAACTTGAAGAAACACCTTCAAAAAAAAAATAATTAACGTTTAGCAAAATATATAAATAAATAAATAATTATAAAGCACTATTAATTAGTTTTGTGATCGCAAAATGGGAAGAAGGTTGAGGAACTCCATTTTGACGTCACACTTTTTCTAATTTTTTGTATAAATAAAAAGAGATTTATAGGAATTTATACAATTCTTCTACTTCACTCTTCTGTGAAGCAAATCGCCCTTGCCAACCAAACAGCCCCTTTGCCTATCGGCATCAAAAATGATGATTAAACGAAAAACACCAACGAAACATTGCTACAAACGTCGGGATCGCGCGCGCTCAAAATTAACGGAGTTATGTTCGCAAATTTATTGGGCAAATAAGGATCACGCGTATTTGAAAAATCAATAATCACACGGCGGTATGATTATTTTTAATACGACCGGCCGCATCCTAAACGTTTTAACATCATTTCCTACAGCGGCAAAAAGATTCTGATATTTAATTATCATACAGGATGTTTCAAAAAACGGCCGCAAACATTCGGCTAGGGACTCGTCATACGAAATAAAAAAGTTCAAATAAACGCAGGTAATACGAATGAATATTAAAAAAAGAAACTTTTTTTACAACGTGTTAAACATTTTCTGGCCGATTTTGTTGAAATTTGGCAATGCCATTAATACTAACGAAGGGCTCGGTTTAAACTAGATTGGGAAAGCCAATGCCGTCCTAGTAACAACTAACCAAACTAACCGAACGAATAATATTGCCAACGAAATGTACGCCACTGACTGTTTCGAAATATGTGTCGTTTACTTTGAATAAAAACAAACACAGGGAAAACGTAAACCAGTTTAAAATAGTTTAAAACCTTTTGATTACAACAAACTTAGTTGGCTTTTGTTGCAGTAGTAGCAAACCAACCAAAACGTATTTGGTGAGTATTGGTTGGTTTACTGCTGTTATTGTAATAACATCAAACTAATCGTTATTTGGTTAGTTTTAGTTAATATTAAATTAAGTTTATCGTCTGAGAATTAAATGCTAATAAAAATCGAGGTTTCTTAATTTCAAATTTGTTTGGTTTAGTTAAGTTACTGTAACAACCGACTTAGCATAATTGAGTCAACATTCAAAAAGGTTCTTGGCCGACGTAAATGAAATTAAAAAGTATACGGCGATAATTTTATTTCACTGCGGCGTCTTCTCAATAAATATTTTAGTAAAAATCCAATCAACCCAATTCAAATAAAAATTAATTAATTAATAAAATTAAAAAACCAAGGGAACTAATTTTTTTTTTTTTTTTTAGCTTGAACTCGGCGTGGGTAGAGCATTTCTCAAAAAATACGGCCAGAATCGTCGATATATTCAACGATAGTACTAAAAATAAAGCAAGTGGACCCCAATCGAAAAAGAAAACACAAAAACGGCAACTATTTCGTCACGGCTTCGACCCCCTATTCCCCTTAATCGCGTAATTGTCGGTTTGTTTTCCGTTCCGGCCGAAGTGTCGAGAGCCGGCAACGCGTCAATCATCGCGAGAAAGAGAGCGCGCGCGCGCATAATAATTGACACATCTCCGACGTTTCGTCGCATCCTTTGATCTTTCGCCGACCGGGCACCGCGAATTACATATTTCGCAGGCCAATTTGCGGGTCCTTTTTAACTATATCATGGCGGACCGGGCACCGTTTTCACGGGCTCGTTCATTCATCATTCTCACCCAACACCACGTGACTGTGTAGCCTCTCTCTCTCTCTAATTAACACTTCGAGGAACGGCAACGAGGTAATTCGTTACACACTTCTTCAGATACTCTTAGGCTTAAAGATTTTTCACTTGCACAAATACTGTTAGTGCTAAAGCTAACGCTTATAGTCAAATGTGGTTATCTGGCAATGATGGTATACCAGCACTAGAACTTATTATTATTATTATTCATTTTCGTTAGAACCCAGGGGGTGGCGGAATAAAGCAGAAACAGGCTTGTTACTGACGGAATCAAAATCGCTGCTAACGGTCTACCCCAACTTGTTGTACGTCGATCAGAAGAGTCAGTCTACCTGTCCCTAGATCAGTCATACCATGACTCATCTAGATAGAAGATTTCCTCCTGCCTTGTCCATATATATATCTATCTAAACTGGTTGATTGAACCTCCCCGAATTCTGCGCCACTGGCGTATTTTTTTGGATTCTCAAACAACTAATCCTAATGAAACCTAAATCCGTTGTTTATTGCAATCTCCTAATCAATAAACGTTTGCAAATAAATGAACCACAAACCAAACGGCAATTTTATTAAAACAAAAACATGAAAAAAGCATTTTAACTTGGGTTAAATCTTTTCTAGTCTATACCGTCGCCTATTTACAACTGGTTACAACTGGTTCTACCAAAATCGATTTTCTTTTCTTTTTGTTTGCGTTTTCTAACTTAACTTCCCTGTCACACGAGCCTTGAGGTCCCAACGTGCCTTCCTGTTTGCTTCTATCCACCTCACGGGCTTTGACTTTTGACAAGGTCCAGAATCTGATGTTTTCTGAGATACTGAAGCCGGAGTGTTTAGCGAACACTCATGCAATTGTCTGGATCCCGACCGATATCCAAGAGGTTCCTGACGTATACCGTATCGTGAATAGATCTGATGCCTTCTCTCCTGAATGTCAACTAGTCTCTTCTAGAGTTGACACATTTCTTGATTTTATTGGGTTTGTGAAGTGACACTTTTACCTCTGTCTCTTTGGTGGACGACAAGACCCCCAGACGGGCGACATCCACTTCCCGGCCCGATCGATTAAATTCTAATTTATACGGACTAGAGAGTCGTAGCACGTTAACGCGAAATGCAAACAGAGCAGCGGCAGCGGCAGCGGCGGGCAAATAGAGCCGGCGAGGCACATCAGCGTCCTAGGCCATACGGGATGCATATTCGATGAGCCTCCTCTCCTCGCTCGTAGCGATAATTGGCCGGCCTTTGAGCCGACAGCGCAGCGGCCGGGTGTAATTCGGCGTGGGCCGTAATTAACGTGAAGTAACTGGTTTTCATAATTCGCTAGACCAATCAGACAGGCATCCGACGCGCTCAAGAATTATGTAAATATACCTACGCGTGTTCCGGTTAATCGCAACGGCAAATAAAGGGCGGAGCGCGCGCGGATTTAGCCAGAAAAAACGGTCCTTTACCATTCATTTCAGTTTTACAAAACAACAAATGGTAAGTAAAGTAAAGTGAGTAAACAAACATTTTTTTAAAATACTTATAATTCCTCGGAATTCCTTTACACTCTACATAATAATTCCCCTGGGATTTACCGATTCATTAAAATTGACATCGTCATCAAATTGATTCGAATGAAAACCCCATTTGGACGTTGACATGCCGCGACGTTTGAGCGCTGAATTATTCCGGAAAAACCCCCAAAAACGTTTTCCGACCGGACAGGGACGCGATTCGGAACTTCGTGATGCACGACATACGGTAATTTTTGTAAATTAGCCCTTTACGAAAAAAAAAAAAAAAAGAAAGAAAAATCGGATATTTGTGTGTCCGACAACAAACACGACATCGGCGTAAATAAATAAACAGACGGTCAATTAATCCCCCCCGCCAAAGGTGAAATTCGTATTTTACACGTTTGACAGGTTTACAAGACATTTTTACGCCGGGGATTCTTTTTATGTGCTTTTAATGCGCGTCTGCCGTTGAAATTATAACCATTAACTTTCCGAGACGTCGGCAACAATGTATTTAATATATAAATTTAAATACGAAATTAATAAAATCCGTCGTAAAATCGTTTTCGATTTGCCGGCGGGTCCATTAAAGTCGGTACCACGTCAAGATTTGGAAATTTCATCAAAAATTTATTGATTTATAGTAGACGTTATCGGTATTTCTGCACTTCAAAAGTTGATTTCGAAGCAAGTTCGTTAATATTCTGAATAAAAAACGGAAAAATGTCCCAGGTAGTCTGAAAAATGTTAAACAAATTAACAAATATTAGGGACCAACATTTTTCTTTCTTTCTATGGTTCATAAATGATTTTCTCTTCTTTCTGGGGAATTGAAAATTTCAATAATATAGGGGGTGTTCCGTTTAAAACGTGTGCCCACTCCAGATGAACGGAACATGCCGACTATTCATAAAAACGAAAATTAAAAAATGTAGATGCAACTGTGCAACTTTTCTATTTAATCTTGTTTTCTCTCGTTCATGCTTTCCGAGTTAAGAGAGTAGTAAACCTTATTTAGGACACCCTGTATCGTAATAAATAGCGCATGTTCCTCAAGAAACTAAATACGCATTGCGTATTCTCTCCTATCAACATTAAGACTAGCAACTTAAATTAAAAAAGAGTGATTTCAAAAAATAACCTCTATAAATTGTAACTAATTCCATACTGAAAAGTTTTGTCTTTCTAAAACTTTATATTTATTTATTTATATTTATATTGTGAGTTATTTCGTAGTCGCGTAGTTCTGAGATCCAAATCCAGAATTATTGAGATTTCTCGAATCGCTAAGTATCGTATTCGGATATTTTTCATAATAATTTATTATAAAATACGTATTATTATTAAATAACGGTAGATAACAATCTACCATTTTAAGATGTTATTTAAAACATGTTTTGACTAGTCAATTAAGAAGTGGTCAGTTGACCAGTACCCCCAACACTAAGTGTTAGCAATCGCACTTCAAATTTCATTATTTTTAGCAAGAACGGTACATCTGACAAGAAATCGCAAAGAGGCGACTTTTTTCTTTTTTTGGTAATATTTCGTCTAATCAGCTGGATCGAATTACTTCACGAGACGCCGTGTTTTATTATCTTCCATAAAGTGCAGAATTTCTGATTTTTAAAAGGCAGGCTATTGGTTATAATTTCAAGGAGTCTAAGGAGACTATTCATCAAAAACTTATGCGATTGTGAATGGGTGGCAATTCAGAGGATCTATACTACATTTTTATCTAACACACACTCACGGAACTAAAATTTGCAATTAGTCACCGGTATAGATGAAATGAAGCAAAAGTGTGAATGGTAGGTATAATTTGGATTTCGTTAGATTAACATCCATTTAGAAGACAATTTCATCTGAAGAATTATGACTAACCAAAACTATGTTCACTCGAGAAATGTAATAGTGAAACATTGGATTGTCCATTATAGGATTATAGGATTATAGGACCAAGACAAAAAACGTCAGTATCATTACAGAAATCATTAAATAATTTCATCAACTGATAGAGAACACCTTTAATCAAAAAATTGGTTCTTGGAGTGACTGGGTGACCTACAGGTGACTTCCTTGAAGGAACATGAAAGTTCAGCTGGCTCTGCAACTCAGGGCAATCCACTAATGAATTGCAAAGTTGATATAAAAACTGAAATGAAAGGAGGTACCTTCACGTACGATTCAACAGTGAGGGGACCTTAAACATTAGTAATAAATCACTCTGTGGCAGTCCCCTAGCCTGGTAGAAACCATTTACATGAAAGCGAAGAAATTTCAGAAACTTTCTTTGTACTATTTCAGATCGAGTGATATACTTTCCAAAAATTGGTTGCCACACGATTGAAGCTATAGGCTTCATCGACATAATTTGCGAAGGAGAGATTTAAGTCAAACGTTACGCCCGGGTCTTTCAAATTGTCACATTTTCTAACCAGTAATCTCCAAAAAAAATTGGGTATCAATGTTAGCTACTATATCATTAATGAAAAGCAAGAATATCAATGGCGCTAAGTTGCTACTCTGAGGAACGCCGCTACTAGTCATGAACCTAAGCGATGGATGACCGCGGAGCTTAATACACTGTATTCTGTTACGCAGATATGACTTTATTAATGCCACAAGATAATATACAGAGTCAGGACGACCAGGGTCAACCTCCACTCGAGATTCATCCCGAAGATGGTGGAAAGAACCAGAGTAGACAGGGAGTTTATTATTATACCAGTTCTCGAACCTCCAGCCTGAGGGAACCATTTAAAGCTGTTGTTTCCTTCACCCGAGATTTACTTATTCCTTGAACGCTAGCCGCATCTCCGGAATCTCGGGCAAATAAAATGCACGTGCTACCGGTATTTGAAAGCGTAAACCACATGGGTGTCTACAACTTAAACCGCCATGTCGAATGGTAGCACATTGACATTCGATAAAAACCATAAGTGCTTCGCACCTGTGGGAACATAGATATTCCGGTGGCTATCCCAAGATAGAGAAAATATAAGCAAAACTGATTGGCCTGCCACCTAAGAAGCTCGTCATCCACGAGAACAAGCACCCAAAACAAACGTAGTGGATTCACTACACATATTTTGAGCCAGTAACTCACTCACATTATGTCCCCGAAAACTAAACCATATATGAGCTGAAAACCGACGCCAGAAAACTAACCATTCGCCGGAGTTTGTCCTTAAGATTTTAGTAATTACTTGGAAGGAGCTCGGCTCTTCAGTTTCTTCCTACAAAATGTTAAACAAATTAACAAATATTAGGGACCAACATTTTTCTTTCTTTCTATGGTTCATAAATGATTTTCTCTTCCACTCTTAGCACTCCTCATTTCTTTCTTTTCCCTCTATTTCTAATTCTTTTCTGTTGAATTTGATTTCAACGTCAGAAATCTCACCTTAGGCAAGGCCATTAATTTTTCTTTTTCTATACACCGCGGACTAACCCGCGTGTTCGATATTTTAAAGAGTCCTCCCCGTCTCGAATGCAACTCTCGATGAATATTGTATGCCGCCCAAGTGAGTAGACGAGGTGGCCTAAGTTGCTTTCAAATATTTACCGAATCTTTAGAGGCGCTTAAAAGCTCGAACGCGCCGATCAGAAAACCGCAATCGTAATCTGTACACACCGTCTCCTTTTTCCATTACCGACGCGGCCTCATTTGGCACGGGCGACCTTCCGTCGTAAACCTGGTGAAATATTTACCGGGGAAATAAATCAGGCGTACCCGGAAAAGCACTCGCGCCGTTTAGTTCTTATCATCGACTTCGATTTGAAATATCGTGCGGGATTTTTATATTTTACAGTTCGTTATTTGGGTTTCCCTCCACTACCTCTATCGGGGAAGGTATAAAATAAAGGCCATCGATTTTACACAAGTTTGCAAAGCTCGATTACACTTTTCGTAAAATTTCTGCAGTTTTTGACGCGGGAACTTGTAAGTACATTTCTTTTGGACTTTTCTTGCGCAAGCGTGACGTTTCACCAAACACCACCCTACTGCCAGCGTTGTCAGGAACCTAGCAAGAAAAAATTGAAATAATCGACGAAGCAACATCCGCTCTCGATACGAAGTGCAAATGGCTCAGGATTCAGTAAGCGTTCAAGAGTAATGATATTGAGCTGAAGCACGATTCTAGATGCACGTGTAGTCGGTGCACTAATATTGTGGTGGCTCATCCGTTATCGACCATCAGGAACGCTGACCGAATAATAGTATTCGATCAAGGTCGCGTAGTGGAAGAAGGTTCCTATCAGCAACCCATGGAGGCTAAGGGGGCATTCTGAAATGATCAACTCCCAAGGGTATACCGAATTAAATGGCGAAGACGACAAAATCAATGAGGTCCAAATAAGGAAATCCTCCAGAGTTAAGAGCATGACCTTCAGTTCTCACAGTGGCTCCGGCAGTGATTCAGACGACGCGGATACCGAAGTGGTCGACGTATGGTACTATATTGTTTTTCCCCACCACAGAAGTTAGCTTGGAACATTTTGTAGGAAGAAACTGAAGAGCCGAGCTCCTTCCAGGTAATTACTAAAATCTTAAGGACAAACTCCGGCGAATGGTTAGTTCTCTGGCGTCGGTTTTCAGCTCATATATGGTTTAGTTTTCGGGGACATAATGTGAGTGAGTTACCGGCTCAAAATATGTGTAGTGAATCCACTACGTTTGTTTTGGGTGCTTGTTCTCGTGGATGACGAGCTTCTTAGGTGGCAGGCCAATCATTTTTGCTTATATTTTCTCTATCTTGGGATAGCCACCGGAATATCTATGTTCCTACAGGTGCGAAGCCCTTATGGTTTATTATCGAAGGTCAATGTGCTACCATTCGGCATGGCAGTTTGAGTTGTGGACACCCATGTAGTTTACGCTTTCCAATACCGGTAGCGTTCAAGGAATAAGTAAATCTCGGGTGAAGGAAACAATTTAAATGGTTCCCTCAGGCTGGAGGTTCGAGAACTGGTATAATAATAAACTCCCTGTCTACTCTGGTTCTTTCCACCGTCTTCGGGATGTATCTCGAGTGGAGGTTGACCCTGGTCGTCCTGACCCTGTATATTATCTTGTGGCATTCATAAAGTGATATCTGCGTAACAGAATACAGTGCATGAATATCCGCGGTCATCCATCGCTTAGGTTCATGACTAGTAGCGGCGTTCCTCAGAGTAGCAACTTAGCGCCATTGATATTCTTGCTTTCCATTAATGATATAGTAACTAACATTGATACCCAATTTTTTTTGGAGATTACTGGTTAGAAAATGTGACAATTTGAAAGACCCGGGCGTAACGTTTGACTTAAATCTCTCCTTCGCAAATTATGTCGATGAAGCCTATAGCTTCAATCGTGCGGCAATCAATTTTTGGAAAGTATATCACTCGATCTGAAAACGTACAAAGAAAGTTTCTGAAATTTCTTCGCTTTCATGTAAATGGTTTCTACCAGGCTAGGGGACTGCCACAGAGTGATTTATTACTAATGTTTAAGGTCCCCTCACTGTTGAATCGTACGTGAAGGTACCTCCTTTCATTTCAGTTTTTATATCAACTTTGCAATTCATTAGTGGATTGCCCTGAGTTGCAGAGCCAGCTGAACTTTCATGTTCCTTCAAGGAAGTCACCTGTAGGTCACCCAGTCACTCCAAGAACCAATTTTTTGATTAAAGGTGTTCTCTATCAGTTGATGAAATTATTTAATGATTTCTGTAATGATACTGACGTTTTTTGTCTTGGTCCTATAATCCTATAATCCTATAATGGACAATCCAATGTTTCACTATTACATTTCTCTAGTGAATATAGTTTTGGTTAGTCATAATTCTTCAGATGAAATTGTCTTCTAAATGGATGTTAATCTAACGAAATCCAAATTATACCATTCACACTTTTGCTTCATTTCATCTATACCGGTGACTAATTGCAAATTTTAGTTCCGTGAGTGTGTGTTAGATAAAAATGTAGTATAGATCCTCTGAATTGCCACCCATTCACAATCGCATAAGTTTTTGATGAATAGTCTTCTTAGACTTCTTAAAATTATAACCAATAGCCTGCCTTACAAATCAGAAATTCTGCACTTTATGGAAGATAATATTACCAAAAACTACGCAGTATTTTGGTATAACTTTTCAAGTGATTTTTTTTGGTATTCTTGTCATTTGTGGAAAAAAGTCGCCTCTTTGCGATTTCTTGTCAGATGTACCGTTCTTGCTAAAAATAATGAAATTTGAAGTGCGATTGCTTACACTTAGTGTTGTGGGTACTGGTCAACTGACCACTTCTTAATTGACTAGTCAAAACATGTTTTAAATAACATCTTAAAATGGTAGATTGTTATCTACCGTTATTTAATAATAATACGTATTTTATAATAAATTATTATAAAAAATATCCGAATACGATACTTAGCGATTCGAGAAATCTCAATAATACTGGATTTGGATCTCAGAACGACGCTACTACGAAATAACCCACAATATAAATACAAATAAATAAATATAAAGTTTTACAATTTATAGAGGTTATTTTTTGAAATCACTCTTTTTTAATTTAAATTGCTAGCCTTAATGTTGATAGGAGAGAATACGCAATGCGTATTTAGTTTCTTGAGGAACATGCGCTATTTATTACGATACAGGGTGTCCGAAATAAGGTTTACTACTCTCTTAACTCGGAAAACATGAACGAGAGAAAACAAGATTAAATAGAAAAGTTGCACAGTTTCATCTACATTTTTTAATTTTCGATTTTATGAATAGTCGGCATGTTCCGTTCATCTGGAGTGGGCACACGTTTTAAACGGAACACCCCCCATATTATTGAAATTTTCAATTCCCCAGAAAATTCTAGATATACTTCTAAAACAATTCATCTAATTTTGGATGGGTTTCTTGTGAAAGGGCGCTTTTGCCCATTTTGGATGTAAATGAATAGAAAGTGAGCAAAAATAAAGTGCAACAATTAAATGAAAAAAAAAACCTACAGCGTATTTTTCTTTAATGGAGATTCCCTATTTTTATAATTGTATCATTTAATCATTTAATCCAAAATCCAAAATTAATTAAGGCTGCCTAATAGAAAAAATTGTTAATCATTTTAGGACCTGCAAATATCATTTTCGACACAAAATCTTTATTTATAATAAGAAAGTTCGTATGTAAGCAAAATGAAAGGTTAAAAAGTCTAGACGTGTACCTAATTTTTTTTTTCACTTCTCTACGAAACCTTATTTCGAACACTCTGTACTCTTAAAATTAATTACTTTAATCGATCATGGCACATTTGACAAACGAAACGCAAATAGGGGGTCGGTGGGGCAAGGAGGCCCACCTCAAAAATTAACCAAAAAGATTTTTTTTTTCGTTTTTCCTTCTAATAATTATCATTTTCTTTTTTTTTAGAAGTTGGTGAACAATTAATTAAATTAAAAGCCACAACATATAATAAAAACTATAAAGAAAGATTTAATATAAGACATACGTTCGTACGAAGGTTTTGTCATAAAATGAGCTCAAGAATTTCCCCCTCCAGTATCGATAAACCGAACTTGCCGATATATTTTTAACCAGTCGACTTCTCCCGTCCCCACCACCCCGAGAACGACAGGTTTAAGTAATGCAACAATGGCAGTCCGAGCAGCCGTCTTTCTTCTTCTGTTTCCCGGCGTGAAAACGTTCGAACGGGTTAATGAGGCACACGGGGGGGATCGGGAACCGCGACGTCCGAACCAGAAACCGATTATTAAAATAATGACATGCACACACCCGTTTAATGACAGCCCTGAAAAACGGTCCCGTTCATCTTTTCATCTGCACGTTGCCTCGACTAATTGGCCCGGCCCAACCCTTTTCCCGATACGTAATGATATAGTTTTGCGGCGACGGCCGTAGGTTTTTCCCCCGTTTTTCCGTGGAAATTGTGTCAACCCCCCCGGATGTCCGTCTGGAATTTTCAATCGGGTTTAATTAGACGCAGCGAAGGGTTAAAGACCGGAACAGGTTTTTCCTTTCCGTTAATTTTTTAACTTATTTAACTAGTAGAAGGAAATACTGGACGATAGAGGCCCCGAAGGGAAGGCTACAGTGGCCCTACTACGGTAAAAATTGATGCACCTCGGGTGGCTGCGACATTTTCGTTCAGAAGGTACGAATCTTCTGCGCATGCGTCTCCCCCAAACTGTCCGAGTCGCTGCATTGCCGTAATTATTCTGGAAAATTAAATTAACTTTTATAAGCACGCAAAATCAATCTCTGCCATTGTCGTTTTCATTTTTGGGGTCAATATCTCCGTACCGTACTTACAAACTTGTATAATTTGTGCTTCCAATACTTTGCTTTTTTACGAAATTACAGCAAAAGTGGCAAATACGAGGGCAGCGCCAAAATTTCCTGACCTGAATATGAAAGAAACCAAGTAGAGTAACATTATGCAGTCTCGCAATTTATGTAATAATGTTGCGTATCATTTATCATTGTCAGTGGTATTAGTTTCTTTAAAATCTATCAAAAGAATTCCTTCACAATCCCAACAGATCGTGACCATCACCTTTTTTGTTGACTGGCAGTCTCTGAATTTTCTTGGAGGTGGTTCACCCTTACGACGCCACTCCGTTGATTCTTTTTTCGATAGAGGGTCATAATAGAGAACCATAGTTTCATCTCCCGTCACAATAATTTCTATCACAGGCTTCGGTTCCGACCCACAGAGTTCCAAAAACACTTGTATCAGAAAGCTTAGTAATTTCTGAGATTTCCTTGACCTCTTCCACAATCGCAACAATATCTTCCGTTATGACCTCCACTGGTCGACCAGTTCTTGAATCATCTTCAAGGGACTCCTGCCCCATTCGAAAACGTTTTGCCCATTCTTTCACTATAGAATACGAAGGAGAACTTTGGCAGGACACGCCATCCAGCCTTTCTTTAATAATTTTAGGTGCTAACCCTTCTTTTGTCAAAAACTTTATGACTGCTCTATACTCAGTTTGCGTTATTTGCGACATTTTTTCGGACACGTCTCGTTTAAAATGCTTTCAATAAAAATCTATTTGACGCAAGACTTCAATTTTTTTTTCACAGCCTACTAAGATATATATTTAAAAGAAGAGAAAGTTTTACCGTGATACTGGAGCTGCATCTATGTCTAACCTCTAACCTCGCCGGATGTTTTGTGACGGACATTTCATAAATCAAAGAAAACTTGCAAAAGTTAGGTAATTACAAATTCAGGTTTTGTAAGGACAACGTTAAGATCTAAAATTTACAGTCCAACTAAGCAGAACTATTGGCAATGGTTTTGTAGATTATACGGGGTGATTCAAAATGAAGGGGAAGGTCCTGCACGTATATTTATGAATGTTGTTTCTGGTCTACAAAAATCGGGGTGTTTAAGTTTTCTAATGAACAAAGTATGAGTTATTTTATGTCTCCGTAAAATATTACGAATCTGTAGAAAATATTTAGACACATTTCTTTACTTTACTTGCTTGCCTATTGATGAGGGATTATTTAATTCCATATTTTTAGCAATTGATTTTGGTATGTGTAAAAGGACGGATGTTGTCGAGTCCCTAATTTTTATTGAAGATTTTTCGTAATTTTGAATGTCATTTACATTTCTTTAACTTAAGAAGATTTTTGTAAGTAAGTAAATCTAAAGAAGAAACTTTGAACACTAGTTCATAATTCGATATACGTATTCGTAGCTACATTGCGGGTTTTTTTCCATTTCAAATCATTAACAGCTCCGCCAAGAAAAGTAAAACTTTTGTTTAAATATTTTTTTTTTGTTTCAGGTAAGATTTCGACCGATTCCTGCACCGGTCATTCAAGCGAGGTAAAATAATGTCATTTTTCGATATTGTTATTCGAACCAATCAATATTCATATCAAATTCAGTATTATTAGCTGCTCAGCGTAAGTGAGGCAGCGTGAGAATCGATGGGGTATAAAGCGAATATGAAATTATCACAGGCCTTCAAAAAGTATGTAGATATAGGGTTACGGTTGATCACAGAAAAAGTTTACCAAATATTTAAGTTAGCGTTTGATTAAGATCATTTTGAGAGCCTAACCTTAATTAATACAATCTATATTTATATTGCGTGAATGACGATAGGATTGACAAAGATCAGTTAGAATTTGAACACCCTAATCGATTGTATATATATATATATATATATATATATATATATATATATATATATATATATATATATATATATATATATATATATATATATATAATAACCCTGTACATACGCGGCAACAATGAAAAAAGAAAACATGAATATAAACCCTCGATTTTTTTATTGCCTTAACCTACAAATACTCAGACCGCTTCACGGTCGCACTTTCTTTACCTTCATTTATTATTAAATTAATTTTATTAATAATAATAAAACTATCGACCTATACTATAGCGGGTACCGTCAATTTGTTATGTATTAACCTGTTACGTTAGTTTGATTAAAATAATTTATTAACATAAAATGTCAACTTCTAGTAAATTTGAGGGATCTGCCTTTATAAATCCTGTTCGAAGTGCTTTCTTACGATGTTTGAACTTAAATAACTTCAAAATATCATGATAAATAATATCAATGATAAAATAATATCGAATTAAGTGAAAAAAAAAGGCAAAAACGAATGTTGCAAGCAAGCCCATTGTGGACAAACTTGAACATCTTTTATTTCTTTAATACATTTGTGTATGCATATCAAATATCAACTCAACAATTCAAACCCCCTTATTTAAGTTGCAATAAATAATTTAATTTGTGGCACGCGGCTGTTCCTTTTAAACGACACTAAATTCGCGGGAATGATCGTGACGTCATACCGCTGCTTTTCGATCGGTATTGCGAATTGTATAGTGTTATTCTCGGGTTATAGGCCTAGAATTATAATATTTACGTTAATTTTTGGGTTGCGTAAAGGTGTGTTTGTATTTAATCTACGGCAGTTGAATTTTTGTGCTTAGTGTGCTGCATGATAAGAAAGGAAGCAACACAAAACAATATTACAAATCGTGCCATCGTGTTTGAGTACAACGTTTTGCTACAGAATTCGAAGGAGAACTTTGGCCGTACACACCATCCAGCTTTTCTTTAAAAAGCTATTTTCAATTTTGCATTTTTTGCATTCAATCGCGTAAAATCCAGAGTTTGGTTTTTATGATAAAATTGTCGAGAAAACATTACCGGAAGCGAGGAAAAATATATTCCGGAGGGAATTAAAAAGAAACAAAGCTACCCGGCTGGTAAAAATTCCTCTACCTATCGCGAACCTTTGCTCCGGCGGATAACAATAATCCCGGGGCGCCGTTTACGCCGAGTCCTCGAATTCGAAGCCCCGGCCATTACGCGACATTAGGAGAATAAAAATCGCGGCAGGCGAAGGACCACGCGGGCCGGGGGCGGCGATCTTCCACTCGGAAAAACCGTCGAGATATGGGGGGCGGAGGGTGGGGCGACAAAGGGCTGCAGCCTGGCCCGTTCGACATTTCTTTAACGAGAGCACTCATTGTGTGCCCGTTAATAAAATTCATATCGCGGAATAATTTAACGAACTCTGGTGCGGGAAGGGGTCTCTCGACGAGAGAGATGTCGTCGAAAAGTCGCCGTAGCGTACGCGCTGCTTTCAGGACGTCGTCCGCGTCGCGACGCTGCCGTGGCGCCCCACGGGGCTGTTGTCGATTGTTGTTCGGTTGCGGGGAATTAATATCGATTTGCAAATCCTCTCGTTATTATCAAACTTTAAATGTAAAATTTTAAAATAACATTTTTATTCAAATCATTGAACCTTCAATGGCACGAAATGATATTGCAAGACATCTCAACCAGGAGATATAACCTAAAAAGTTTTGAAAACTAGTCCGCCCAGTTTCCATATCGAATGAGATTGAACTTGAAATTAAACTATGTCTATTACTCATCACCAATTAGGATGGAAGCTATCGGAAAGAATAGAAATGAATGGTAATAAAACTACAAATGCTATGTGGAATAAAGCCTGCTATAACATGGAGATGTTCTTGGGCAACGCAATAAGTAAAGAAGCCTGGGAAACAATTAAAGATAGTGGAACGGATAGCAAAGAACGCAGTAGGTTAAACTTGATCTCTCCATATTATGAAAAAATGTTAACACAAGAGCAGAATTTCAAGATATCGACGACGAAAAACATGAGATTTCCTACTGCGAAGAAACTGAAATAATACCAGAAGAAATTAAAAAACACGCCAGAAGAACGGAAAGGCTTCCGGACCGGGGGGGGGGGGGGAGAGGATACATACCCAGAGAATGGAAAACTGCACACATCAGCTTAGTGTAACCAACTCAATTTGCAGGTTGAATGGGAAGGCAATTAAAAGCAGAATTTAAGCACACGATTGGGTCCCATTAACTAAGCTGTGGCAGTGAAGGAGTCCACAATAAAGATTGGGCAAAAAGTAACCAAAAAGATAAAGGTGAGCAAAGGACTTCGACAAGGCACTCTTTAAGATCTATTTGGAGGGGGCCTTGGAAATCTGGAAAAGAAAATGTGAACCGACGGAACCAATGGAGATCATAAGGCTATATTTTGCCGATGAGTATTTGCTGGATTGGAGGAAGATATTTACTACATGTTGCGAAAAATCGACGAAGTAGTGCAAGTGGGGTTTAAGCTTCTCTAAATTAATTATAATTACAATAGAGGTTACCTTTGTGATAAAAATACAAAATGTTACTCTCGTAGACTTTTACTTGGACAGGCAGAGCAATCAGTACAAATATTTTTTCAGCCGCACCAATGCAATAAAAGATTTGATGACGTCATCAGGGGCAGGGACATTTTAGTAAGGCTCTGGGGCCGTCAGTCCAGAAAGCAGGTCCACAATGGTGCAGATTTTAACGTGTTTTTATATCACAGTATGTACATCCTTATGTGAATCTCATGTGGCTATGAGAAATGTCGCACGTTATTTGTAAAATAGAGCAGGAGCCCATAAATGTTTGTTACCCCAAGGTTCACTTGCAACTGGCTGGGACAAGCTGGACAGCGTATCCAGCCAGCTCATAACGTAGCTGTATTTTGTGTAACTTTCAAGAGTTTGCCGGACTCGAGCGTTCGAAGTGCGCACGCTCACGCTGCCCCATTGATAGTCGCCACGCGAAAAAGAAGCTCGACGTGTGCGTACGACGATTTACGAAGAAAGTAATAATTTAATCGAGAGTAATCGCGATCCAACGGCAAAGAGATTAATGTGAGCGAGCAGTAAGTGATGGACGTAAATAAACGCGCTCGGTTTTTGCCGACAGCCTTTTGTCCGTCGCGGACGGGTTCTTTAAGTCCATCTTGAATGAACCGGAATGCGCGATTTCCTAGTGGCTGACTGTATCCGATACTTTTACGGATTAAGAAAAAACAAAAAGGATATTTTTTAAGCGAGTGAAAACCTAAATATTGATTTTAAAGTATATTGGCATCGCTAACTGGAAGTGTTCTTTAAGTTATATAGATCAGGAAAGAGATTGCTATTGCAATAGGATGGGTGCAAGTTCGAAGGGTCACCGTCAAGGCCTGAACAAAATGTTAACAAAAAACGACGTCTTTTACTAAAAGTTTATTTGCCTTTTTACGAACTTTAGACGACCCAAAAATAAATATAAATAATATAGTTCCCGGACGATTACCTGAGAATAACACATGTCGCCGTATCAATTGAAAAGCAGCGGTATGACGTCACGATCATTCCCGCGCTTTTGATTTCGTTGAATTATTTATTGCCACTTAAATATTGGGTTTTGAGTTTTGCCATTTGGTATGCGTTATTTCTGTACATAAACAAATGTATTAAAAAAATATAAAAAATGTTCAAATTCCGCATTTGTTGGGAGGATGGGAACAAAAGAAGATTTGCTTTGGCCAAGGCGAAATGCTATAATCAACGATAGGATGTCTTCGTCTGTTTTATTGATTAGACGAATCTAAGGCTAGGGCAGATTGGGGTAGATGAAAAAAACATCCAAATAATAAACAAACTACATTGGAACCAGACAGCCGAAGTGAATATAAACGACGCAGTCTCGGCCGGGGCATTTGACGTCACTAACAACAAGCATGTATGTTGTCAACGTTGCTTTTGAAAAGCTATGTAAAAAAATATTCCAGTTTCCTATCGAAAAATATGAGATACGCGGAGGATTTTCAATATCTATTAAATAGGAAAAACAACGTTACGCTTATATAATATATATATATATATATATATATATATATATATATATATATATATATATATATATATATATATATATATATATATATATATATATATATATATATATATATATATATGATGACACTATATTCCGGGATATCATCCGTTCGCTCGTTGAACTCCGACTGGAATCCTGCATCCGACTGGAATCCTGCAAATCCTGCATCCGACTGGAATCCTGCAGACGTTTCGCCAAAATCTCACTTGGCATCTTCAATGCTCGCGCTCCGAAAACACTTCGAACACTGCAGTGTCGGATGCAGGATTTGCAGGATTCCAGTCGGATGCAGGATTCACTTCGAACACTGCAGTGTCGGATGCAGGATTTGCAGGATTCCAGTCGGATGCAGGATTCCAGTCGGAGTTCAACGAGCGAACGGATGATATCCCGGAATATAGTGTCATCACATTTTTCCATCCGTGAATCAATACGTGAGAATATGTATATATATAATATATATATATATATATATATATATATATATATATATATATATATAATATATATATATATATATATATCAAAAAACGAAGGTCAAGCTTTCAAAATAACGTCATCTACCCCTGGACCTTCGACTGTCATTTCTAATAGACGATCAAGTACTCAAGCACAAAGTTTGTCTGGGCCTGGAGGGAATTTATTATTTCATTACTGTACCGTTTTCTGAAACAAACCCCATTATATTTGAACAGTGAGTGTTTTTGTATGGCAATCGAATTTGGGCTCTCCGGATTATTACGACTTTTTTTCTAAAAGACCTATTCTCCGATCTTTCATCAAGTATATTTTTTTTTATTTTTTTGAAAAATCTCAATCGCAAGAATCTAAAACGTCTGAAGGCTACAAAATTGATTACGGCTTAGAGCTATTTGCAATTTGAGAACGGCTTTTAGTTTAGTTCACTGTGAGAATAAATCTAATATCGGAGATCCTAAGATTTAATGTAACTTTAATGTTATAAATTTGCGTACTTTCTTTCGAGTAAACTTTAAATAGTATTATAGGGGAAATAATCACTATAGCAAGTAAATATACAGGGTGTAAGTCCATCAGAAACGCGCTGTTCAATTGCTCCACTGCCATTCACTACGATGCGATGCGATATTGTTAATTTGTTGTTTATATTAAATAATTGACAACTTATTGTGCGAAATGTTACTTAAAATAAATTCCAGCAAAGCCTGGAAGCAGCGGCATACTGAAAAAGATAAGATCATACGCTGTGATTTTTGAAACTGACAGTCGAATGTGTGTGTGTCATACGTCACGCATGTGTATCTCCACTACTCTCAGTCACTAAAGAACAGACTATAACACCTACAGGGTGCCCCAATATTATATTGGTTGTTGGATGAACGGTAGTCTGAATTTTTAATCGGGTGCTGCACGCAGTAGATAGTGATGCTGGTCCAGTATTTGCCTTTTCTTTATTACCATTCGTTATCGGTCTATGAATACCGACCAAAACGAACACACGCCTATACATAAACCCGACGTTCTTTGTGTCTGGTTCGTGAACATTGCCCATATATGCGGGTGAAAATTATTGACGCTTATCTTTCGTAATACCGAGAGCCGTCAGCGTACCCCACGTACCAATTTATTAAATAAAACGCCGTTTAAGCGCATTCGGACTAAAGTCGTTCGTAAAGGAATCCCTGCGCTAATGACCCTATATCCCAACATGCGTAGGCTAACACACGAGGTTAGCGCCAAAATTACTTGGCCTGACATATTAGGTTGTTCGGAAAGTCATTTCGTTTTTTCCCGTCAGAGGACTTAATTACGTTTTTTCGAAACCAACTTCACACTTAAGCCGCATAACCATTATATGTCTTGAGAGCTGATATTGCAAGGCTTGTGTGTGAAAAAGTTCTATTAATTCTACACAGTAGTTTTTGGTTGGTGCCCTTTTAAATATGGAGAGCAATAAGCAGCATTTTCGTCATATTTTACTTTTTTACTTCAGAAAAGGTAAAAATGCTGTCCAAGCGAGAAAAAAATTGACGGATGTGTATGGAGAAGGCGTGTTAACAGTACGCCAGTGCCAGAACTAGTTTGCAAAATTTCGATCCGGCAATTTTGATGTCGAAGATGCACCACGGTCTGGAAGGCCGGTCGAAGCTGACAAAGATGCGATAAAGGCATTAGTTGATGCAAATCGGCGAATAACCACACGAGAGATCGGTGAGAGATTAAATTTGTCGAATTCGACTGTTTATGGCCATTTGAAAGGCATAGGCTTAACCTCGAAGCTCGATGTGTGGGTGCCCCATATCCTTACGGAGCGAAATTTGTGTCGTCGCGTTGACGTGTGTGATTCGCTCCTCAAACGTCAAGAAAATGATCCATTTTTGAAGCGGATTATTACTGGGGACGAAAAATGGGTTGTATACAACAATGTTAAACGCAAGAGGTCATGGAGCAGAAAAGATGAACCGGCTCAAAGCGTGTCAAAAGCCAACATTCACCAAAAAAAGGTGATGCTCTCCGTTTGGTGGGATGTCAAAGGAATCGTTTTTTTTGAGCTTTTGCCGGACAATACAACGATTAATTCAGAAGTCTATTGTCATCAACTGGACAAATTGAATGATTCACTTAAAGAGAAGAGGCCCGAATTAATCAATAGGAAGGGTGTAGTGTTCCACCAGGATAATGCGAGACCTCACACAAGTTTGGTCACTCGCCAAAAACTTTTACAGCTTGAATGGGACGTACTGCAACATCCACCATATTCTCCAGATCTGGCGCCTTCCGACTACTATTTGTTCCGGTACCTGCAAAATTTTTTGGATGGCAAAACCTTTAACTCAAATGAAGATGTCAAAAACCACCTGAACCAGTTTTTTGCCAGCAAGGACCAAAACTTTTATGAGAGGGGAATTATGTTACTGCCAGAAAGATGGGAAAAGGTGTTGGACCAGAATGGCCAATATATAATTTAATAAAATATTTATTCATTATACGAAAACTGTCTTTCATGTTCCCCAAAAAAAAACGAAATGACTTTCCGAACAACCCAATACATGTAGCTCCAGTATCACGATAAAACTTTGTCTTCTTATTCCGTAGCAAAACGTTTTCGAATGGCGCAGGGGTCCTTTGAAGATGATTCAAGAACTGGTCGACCAGTGAAGGTCATCAAGGAAGGTATTGTTCCGATTGTGGAAGAGGTGGTATTGAGTGAGCGACGTTTAAAGGTCAAGGAAATCTCAGAAATTACTAAGCTTTCTGATACAAATGCTCGTCGAATCCTGCATAATCATTTAGGTATGGTTAGTGCAAGATGGGTTCCTGAAAACCTTTCGGTTATTCAAAAACAACGCCGTGTCGAGTGTGCGCGGTCTTTTTTGGAACTGTGTGTGTCGGAACCGAAGCCTGTGATAGAAACTATTGTGACGGGAGATGAAACTATGGTTCTCTATTATGACCCTCTATCGAAAAAGGAATCAATGGAGTGGCGTCGTACGGGTGAAGCGCCTCCAAGAAAATTCAGAGACTGCCTGTCAACAAAAAAGGTGATGGCCACGATCTTTTGGGATTGTGAAGGAATTCTTTTGATAGATTTTAAAGAAACTAATACCACTGTCAATGGTAAATATTACGCAACATTATTACATAAATTGCGAGACTGCATATGTGTGAAACGTCGAGGAAAACTGATCAGAGGCGTGCGTCTTTTGCACGATAATGCACCTGTCCATACTGCTGGTGTTGAATACGCTGCCATTTTAGAGTGTGGGTCCCAACAGGGGGATTATATTGAAAAATAACAAAAAATTGTTACTCTACTTTGTTTCTTTCATATTCAGGCCGGGAAATTTTGGCGCTGTCCTCGTAAAAACTATTGGCCATAAAGATTTGGTAATTCCGTATGAAAAATATTTGACAAAAATATATTAGTTGGTTTTTATGCTTTTCAATCTTGAGATTTACTTTCAACAATTTTTTTAAAATCTTTTTAGTTTAGTTTAGTTATTTTTAGTTCAATTATTCGCAAATATTATCGGAATATTGAAAAATATTTTTTATATTTTTTAACTCGTAGAAAAAAATTAATGTCAGTGGCGTGCATTTTTCTCAATAAATCTTATAAAGCTCCACCGCCCCATACATAGCCGTTCATTTCTTTTAGTTATTTAAACCCTCTGTATTACAGATGTCTAATCTCATTCCATAAGTACGCAATAGACATTGTGTGATGTCTGCAGTCCAACTGCACAAAACTGTTCAACTTTAGAGAAAGAATATCCGCAACGATCGGCAAATACAAAACGTTAAGCTTTCGCCTTGGATAAAAGCGGAACCCACATATTTGCAAATACAGCGTCAGAGAGGATAATGACAGAAGAAATGGCAAAAAACTCCTTTGTAGTCGTGGCACCGTATAGCCCGTTTCGCAAGTTAGAAAGTGCGACTGAGGATGGTTCCAAATGCCGCGTTAATATGTATGATTTACGCGACACCTATGTGTGTGTGTGTGTGTGTATGCGCGCGTATTCACCCGATGGTCGTGTACAAGCCGGGAGATGGAGACCCCTCGCGTTGCGTTTCTCTGCATCAGCAATTCTAATTGCCTCATGAATACCTCACCATTGACGACCTAACCCAAGTGTAGACGAACTATCCTTATAAATTACCAAACAAATAACCGGAAAGTGAAGCGGGTATCTAATTATCAGCGGACGAGTTTTGAAAGAGAATTTCTTAAGCCGGGTTTTTATCGCCTTTTTTGACTTTCGTTTCCCCGCCAATACGTTTTTCAATATTTCTTTTCCAGTGCCGTAACTTCACAGTTCACTTTTAGGTAAATTTTTACCCTCCTCTCTCCTTTAACAGCATTTTCTGTTAATTTTTAATCAGTCAATTATATTTGGCACTTGATAAGTTCAATTTCTCGTTAGTCTTTAATTAGACACACAATTTTTCAAAAGTATTAGTGTATTAAAGTTAAACTACATTAATAACTATTGATAAAACTATATCAAAAGCAACCCCCTATTTCTTATAATTTGTAAAAAATTACGTTAGTTTTTCCATTTCTGAAATGAAATAATTCTTAAGGACCTGGAATGAATGGAAAAATCATGGCAAGATTTTGTGGCTTCAAATTTAAGGACAGGACTCTCATCAATATTACTGATTACTCTGAGAACTCTGAGATAATTATCAACCACTTTGTATTCGAAAAATTCCAGCCCTACTGCAGTGCGTTCTCGGCCATTGGCAGGGTTTATGTTGTTTCCAGGGGCAAATACAAGAATCAAAATTTTGGAATAAACCGACGAGTGTAGTATGCAAAAGAAACCCAGAGAAAATTTACACGGGCATTAAAAAAAATATTGACTATTCAAAGCTTGGTTGATCGTATAACGTAATTTATGGTCGTACGTTTAAAGATTGGTGCGCGTTGAAACAAAATGCACCGACAGTCAATATTTGCGTAGCTGCCAGTGGGTGGTTAAAAAAGAACGTACGATAACCCTTATCAACTGCTTGTTATCAAACAATGAGGCAACACTGTAAACATCGATATAGAGGACTCTCCGTTTTTTACGCGGCTGGGCAGCAATTTTTTCCCAAACGTTTGGAATATTTGTCTTAAATCTTATATCGTTACATATACAGCGTGTTTCAAAACAAATACGAAAAAATCGAGGGGATGGTGCCACCAGTTTTTATTTATTTAAAGAAAATATATAGAACAATAAAATATTACGGAAGTATTACTATGATAAAAACACACTTTCTGCATATTTTTTGAATTGAGAGGGGAGGATTGAATTGAAATTGAAATTTAAAGAAAAATCTATGCAATGACATATTTTCTTCTTTTATGTTTGATTTCGATTTAATTTATAACACATTTAATATTTTTATTTGGAAACCGTAAGGTTAATGAAAAAATTTCAGGAGACACAAAAGGTTTCTTTCTAATAAACACGTCTACCGAAATTGCAGAAAACGTCCAATCTATTTTCGATGTCGATGTAAAAAATAAAAATCATTTTTTTATAACATAAATATAAAGTTATGTTTTAAAGTGGCTCTTTCATACCTGATCAGTACCTAATTTTTTCGTATTGGGAGGAGTATTGGAATGTTGACATTGGTAAAACAGAGTACTGATTTACATACTCGTGTAATTTTATAGAACGCGTAGAACGAATTTTAACTGCGTGAAAGAGAAAAATTTTGCATAACAGCACGAAAAGGAACCATTGCAACAATGAAAAACTAATCAAAAATATTTTTTCCAGTTGTCTTAAATAATTAAAAATAAAATTTCTTGGAGTTCGCCGCCGCAGTTTGAGGTAGAAAACGCCTCAATTCCGGTAAGCCATCTTTTTGTCATTGTTTAAACTAGAATTGGGCGATAACCGGAGCTGGTACAAAGCACGGCGAACACTAAACGAAGATTATGTATACTTTAACTGAACTTTATGCAATCCAATCTTAAGGAACTATCATGCGTGATAACAGCGTCTCGGCAAACATTCTATTCCTGTTTGCCTTGCGTTAACAGGTCCTTTGTTTGCGTCTCGATTAAAAACCTCGCACCGCGATGAGACTGTGCTCGGCATCAAAGCGGAAACGGATTCAGGATATGCAGTAATAGACTTTAATTACGCGGCGATACAAATCGAGTTTACGTCCGACTTATCCGTCTAGCTATTAGATAACATTCGAGAGTCGATGTGAACCGTTGTCTTCGTTGAGACGAACCACAGATGAATTGGATAGAGAAAGATAGAGGCATAACAGTTATTGTTCATCTTTCAAGAAATTGTACTCCTAGTGGGGAAGCATTTCAACGATCCATTCAATCAACAAGAAGGAAAAATTATTTATAAATATAAAAGTTATAAATACAAACACCAGGAATGCAGCTCCGAATAACTTGGCCTTAAGCAACAATACCCTATTCACCATACCCTAAATCACATTTGTATCGGAGGGCCAAACTCCACAACAAACCCTAAAATCTAAATATTATTAAATTTTATAAATAGTTAATTTAGCTGTAGCTGTTAAATATGTAACATAAAATACTATAAATATAGTATTTGGTGTCCTCCCTCTAGCTATTAGATAACATATGGGAGTCGCTGTGAACCGTTGACAACTGTCCTGGCTGAGGAATTGGATAGAGAAAGATGCGAGCATAACATTATTGTAATACGGACAAAAATTATTGTTAATCTTTCAAGAAATTGGACTCCTTGTGTATTTGAACGATCCATTCAATCGACACGATGGAAAAATCATTCATTACTAGAGATGCGGAACAAATTCGAAGAGAAAAACGAATTTATCAAACCGAGTCGGAATTAAAATCGTATTAGGGGGTCGACGCTTTCATTAGGTGGGGGAGGACCGGGGGTACCGGTCGAAAAACCATCGTATTAATATTTCACAGAACGTACGGTCGTTTAGGGGGCCAACTTAACGCTGCCTTGCAATCAGAAACCAAGTTTCGTGAGCTAAACGCCGCCCGCACGACAAGCCTTGGCAAAATGAATTAGCTGGTAATGAGAACTACCAAAAGATTAATCGAATAAAAATGCACATCTGTTTTCGGTAGGTCCGGTTCCCGCACAAATAAAAAGACACGAGGTCGATAGGCCAACGACTATAGGTTGACTATCTCGAAAAAATAAGCGATAGAATAAAATGCATTCGGATTTTATGAGGTACGAATGAAATTCCCGAACAATCAGCCGTTTCACTGTGTCAATAAAATCCAAGTCATCGAGTACTTTAAATGCATTCTTTTGTTTTATCAGAGGGACTACTACGTTTCGAATGGAAAATACATTTTTAACGAAATTAAACACCAACATTTTAACCACAAGTGTTTTTACGGGTTTAAAATGTTTGGGGCCTCTGATACTCTAATGAACAGACTTTTTCCTTTTAATTACTTTACAAGAACCTTTATCGCTAGTTTAAGGTGCGGACGTTGACGCAATGACGTCTTATTTTGCGACACCCTGTATATATGGTACTACAAAACAAGTAGTGCGTGTGAAACTTGGATTTTTGACTTTGTGATTTTCTGTTAAAGTAAAACATTTGCTGAAACTTGAAAAAGGTGTGACGGTTTAATCTATTGTTTGCTGCTCAATATTTAGGAATTACATCAACGATTTGTCTGGTTTTCTTTGTATATTGGGATGTTCCCGTTGCACTCGTGCACTAAAATACTTATATAAAATAAAATTGATTAAGCGTATAACTTGTTTAAAAATCTTCAAAAAAGCGCATACCATTTGGACTAGTTCTTTGGTATGGTATGCATTTTTTCAATAGTATTATTTAAAAAAAATTAAATTAATGAAAACAAAACTCCCAAACGAAAACTACATCACCGTCAAAATTAAAAGTCGTGACATGTCTACACCTACAATGCTTTAAAAAGGCAAAATGTCAAAAATTTTATAGTCGAATCTAAAATAACAACAATAATAAACTTTAACATCAATAAAAAAATCCCATTAACATTTACCTCAGTATTAGGAATAACAGTTTTTGTGTAGTCTCTCTCGGGATGTGCGTTATTTATTTTTATTTTTTTAAACCCACGAATTGCCCTAAAAATGTTTGGATTTCTTGTCTTATATTTTTGCAACAACTAAACCATTGATCAGTGAATAATACGCACGTCGTATTACACGAATTACACAAGCACATAAAAAATAAACGATCTTACACGAAAATCTTTTATTTATACAAAAAATATGTCATCAAAAAAATAAACTTTTCAGGTATATACATTACTGCTCCCATATGCAACTCAAGAATTTACTATTTCAAAAAATATTTATTATCTAATACCAACATGAAATTATTAGTAGGTATTCTAAATGAACAAGATTGAAGAAAAAAGAAACAGCTTTGCCCTTCTCCACACAAATTTTTAACAAAGTTTTAAATTAATGCGGCGGGGAACTTTTGGAATTTGATACACTTAGATCGAGTCTCAATCCAATCCCGAGCAGAATCCTTCTTATTCTATTGAGGCAATGAATATGACGCAATAAAATGTATAAAAAAAACAAGATGTCTGAGAACCAGAGAATTGGTGGGTATAAAAAAAAAAACGAAAAAAATGCACAACTGAAAAATTTCAACAAGTATATTATGATGAAAAACTAGAATCTAAGCTCACTCCAGATCTCGAAAAACCGCCGTGTCCAAGTTTTAATGTCGATATTTCAAAAACTTGTTGCGGCCGTGTTTCAAAATGATTTCATATTTAAAAACAACCCATTTGTTAATTTGTCATTCCTAAAAAATAAATAATAAATGTTTATTTCTTATAAAAAATTGGATCTAACGACCTACCTGATATAATTATCAATTTTTATTTTATAATTTGCATAGTTCGTATTCGGTCGTGAAACAAAGGCGTTATATTAAATTATTTGTGTTACCGCGGTTTAAATTCCGTGGCCTGATACGTACCAATCTAAATAATCGCACATACCATTTTTTCTTTTCGACTTCGATTTTATCTTTGATCTAACCATAACAGAAGTGCTGTCAAGAAGGCGCTGTTGGAAAGGATAAATTTTCCTAAGTGAGATTTGTCCACCTAGATGATGTTACGTTTGAAATTTGAGACACCCGGTAAACTCATGTTGATGGCAAAATACGAAAGCGTGGAAAAAAAAGGAACGACGCACCGAGAGAAAAAAAGGCAGCGCGATAAGCCGTGACCGCGGTGATCGCTCTTAAATTTTGCACGAGTCATAACTAGGTTGCTTAGTGAACAGAAAAGTTAATCTGGCGTTTTACGGATTTTTCACTTTGCATCCCGCTTTGGCGACTTTTGTGGTACTCTGGTTGTTTTAAGAAGTTCCAAAGCTTATCTTGAATAGATATTGGGTTTTGTAGGGAAACGTCTCGTGTTTTGGGTTTGTTTTTTGTGCTGATACGAGGTAAGTTCTCTTTTTATTGTGTGCGTAGTTCTCGGTAGTTGTTCTGATCGTTTTTTTTGGGACAATTTATTTTAACTCATTTATAAAGGGAAAAAAAAAGGTCAATTTCCTTTACAGTAAAAGCATAATGATTTACTTTCAAAATTTAAACTCTTGAGATAAATAAGATAAATTACTTGAAATCAAAAACCAATAAAAAATAAAATTGTAGTTGTAGAATCTTTATCAATTCGTATCACTTCTTGATTTTTTTTTCTTTTCCATTCTTAGGCGTTTTTTCTTTTTTTTTGGCAATTTGCTTTTTGTGGTCCCGGACGGATACGAGAAACAGAAGGTTGCTATTTATCCGGAAAAGGCCATGTATTGGTTGATATTATAATAGTACGCCTAGAACATCAGGAAAATTGGGAAGAGCGAACGCCTTAGTTTCGGGAATCTTCGGAATTAACCTGAGAGTTCTGCACCGACGTCCGTACTCCAGATAAGTACCACGTAGTGGAATTTGTTTTTTTATTTTCGCATACACGTAAAAGGAAATAAAACGATTCGACAAAAAGGACTGGTGTAGTGCCCAACTTAAGTTTTATTGCGAATTCTATAATTTTGTTTGTACACCTAAGATATTACCTGAACGATGAGTTGAAAAGAGGTTATTGACGGTTCCTTTTTTTTTGTCGTTAAGGGGTTACCCTCTTTTTATACTCGTCTATACTCTCGAGAGATTATTTACGCTGTAGGAAAATAAAACGTGTAAAGTTGTTTAATGTAATTACATATTGCGATCTTGTATACCGATCCCAGTGCGGCGGATAACTCTTCCCCCCATTTCGACATTAAATCGAATAACTGAATGTCATGGAGTGTTTTTGTTCCTTTTTTTTGTAATAACCGTAGCTAATGTCACCAGTGCGAATTAGGTTTGGTGATGTCAGTGTTTTTAGGGGTATATAAGTAAAGAAATCACCTGTCGCCCTATAAAAAAAAAATACTCTTTATAAGTTGGTACTTAAATCGTGAATTTACCCACTCCCGCTCCGGCTGTAGCTGAGCGGCGCATACCTCTCAAATGTTACCTGGATGGTGATACGGCCACGGGGGGAAAAAAAATAGGCAAATAGGAACAATATTTCTCGTTATAGGTAACAATGATATTTTTAACTTGACATAACCTCGAAAACCCCAAACGACGTCGTTGATAAGCTTTCTGTTTGCTAGGGTGCTATTAGAATTATGATTTTCAAGTAGATTACGTAGAAGCCAGCCAGACATCCCGTCGAAAATATTTCAGAATATTTCAACAAGGGCGAGCAGCACCTTGGAGTGAGATTGTAAAATTTTATTTTTTTGGTTTCCCGATTTGATTATTATTAATCTTTCGGAAGATTTATATCGGTTGATGTCAATTATTTAAAAAGGAAGTACCTGATTTAATTGACTTCTGAGGTAGCACGTAGCAAACTACTTGAGAAGTAGCAATTTGAATTTTATTGACATGTTTGGTATAATCTAGGCGCATCATTTTGCTTTTGACGGATTTTACGTTTATTTTGTTAAACCGACCCAAAAAAAAATCTCTGGAGATGAGCCCGCATCTTCCAAGCACAAGCAAATTTCGCTCGCTCACTATACGACAAAAATGCATAATGGCGAAAAAACGACCGAGGTCTCGGTATACCCAATCATTGCGCTCGGACCGTGTACGGAAACGTGCAAAATGACAACGTGTAGGCAACGCGAAATGATATACAATTACCGGGGACGCGCGCAAATCTTGCATTACGAACGTTTGCGAATCGCCGGTACGATTGAATTCCTGCCGGACGAAAGAAAAAAAATTAGTTTTTTTTGTTCTATTACGCTACCCGGTCCGTAACCTGATGGCCTATCATGAGCGGAGGCCTAAAACCCTTTACTACGCTGGCCAACCGTACAGGATCGGACGGTACAGGTTCAGGTTTTTTCGACAACGTCCTTGGAAGATCTCCTCGTCCCGGATTGTCCCGAATTTTTCAATAAAAATATACTTTAACTCCCGGAAAATTTATAAACATTGGCAACACCGCAATTCCACATTGCTCGGAAGTTCAACCCCCAGTAAAAACAAATTTATTGTAAAACGAAACAATAATAAATGAACTATTAGACGAAATATCTTTAATAAAGGAATTTGTAACCAACGAAAAATTGAAAGATTGGCAAGCTAATGATACTAATGTATTTTTATATACCTTCAAGATAAAAGTTTTTTTGCAAAAAATTTAAAAACATTTATTTTGTTTTTTTTTTACATGTAATAAGTGCTTTTTTTTTTGGGGGAGGGGGGGCTGGATTCATCTCTCTTGAAGTTGGTCACCTTGCCTTTAGCCTCGATAAACCAAGCAGTAAACCAATCTAGATCCTCTATGGAAAGACATCAGTCACTTACTGTAACATTCATTAAACTTTAATATAATTTATATTTCGTTGTTATATTATTAAGTCGCCAGGCGGCATGATGATAATGATTCGCCAGAAAGAAAGGAACGATATAACAGAAGCATAATGAAAGTGTTTAGGAATTGTGATGGAGTGCACTCGCAAGGAAGTGTACGCGATGTATGAGAATCATCAGATTCCGCCGTTTGAATCATTGCAACAGAAATTAAAAGAAAATGGTTGATTAACTGGGGTGAAACGCTGCGCCGATTTCTGCACAAAATCGCATTTAGATTGAAAAAACCTGACAAGCGTAGCTTCATTAAAGAAACAAAACGATTGGTGGAATGGAGACAAAAAAAAGTAACACAAATTCGTCAACTTCGCGTAGAAAAGAATATTTTATTTACACGAGATTTGTTTACAAAAATTCTGCATTGAACTAAATGATCCTGCATATTTATATGTCCGTTTCAAACTGTGGCCCGAAGCAAGGTTTGGTTCCAAACGTTTTGCTACTTTCATCAACAAACATTATATACTGCTCATTACACTAGCATGACAATTGAACAAAATCTCTTCCAAGTATCCCACCAAGCAGCGCAATAATTTATGATAGCTTATGATGAACTACAATGATCAGCAACAAAAAAGAGGTATTGCAAGAGTTCTTTAGTAATCATTACCTTTGTTTTGAAGACATCCCTCGAGTTTTCGCAGATCATATCAAGGTATGTCTTTTTTCAAACAAACGGTAATTTTTTAAAAGCAAAAGTTATTTGCAGAATGCATTTTCACTAAACTCAAAAAACCTAGCTAGCAAAGACAATAAATATAGAATAGAATTTACTGGGCATATTATCACCAGGTTGACGAAAAATATTGGCAAAACAAAATGTCGACAAAGTCGACAGCAGTTCGTGTTATAAACAAAAAAGAATTAGAGCTATTCTAGTGACTGCACAAATAGAACCCACTTCAAATCTACGAAGAAGGCTGGCAAATAATGAGGAAGCTCCAGAAGAAATTAAAACCCAAAATTAAAGAAGTCACGAAATTCAGGAGTGAAGAAATAAAATTTTGCACTAATTATGTGAATTACAAAACAAAGAGCAACAATTCAAAAACATATCTTATTTGTTATAAAAGCATTCCCACCCTCATCTGCAATATCAACTTTTGTGAATTGAGTAAAAAATGACAATTAACAAAACCTATTTTTTGGTTACTTTGTACCGGCGACGCACGTGTGTTGAAGTGATGGTAATTGGTAATAATTTTGATCGTATGACGTCACTGTCGTTTAAAAACCAATAAAAACGAGATAATTTTTAGACTCCCGGCGTTATCAAAAGAGTAAAAGCGGAAAAAAAATATGCGATTGTAAATTCCGCGTCGCCTTTTTAGGCGGCCGCCGACTTCTGCGTACGGAAATTATTTTTACACTTCAAAGGGAATCGCCAGCGCGCGAAGTATTTCCCACGAGAGAGACGCGAACCCCGTTTTCGCCGTGAAAGTACCCGCTTACCATATTCGCGTCGTTGTAAGTAAAAGCGCGTGTGCTTTTTTTTTTTTTTCTCCTTTTTCTCCTTAACGACACGTTTTTTTTTCTTGCTTCTACGTTGCTACAGAAAAAGTACATAGATAAAAACACAGTATAAAACAAAACAATAAAACAATTAAAATGAGTATTTCGTTTAAAAATTTGGCGGTTTTTTGTATTGCTGATTCTGATTAACTGTTTCTTTATCGACAGTTGCGGCTTTGAGTAGACAATGATGAGGAATAATCGCCATTCCATCGTTCTATGTCTTCTTCAAGTATTTTTGCCCAGTATCCGGCATCTGCAGAGGATTTCCTCTTCGGTGCTTCACCCACGTACGCTGGGGATTGTTATTGGCCTTCGAGAATTTAAAATCCAAAGTCTAGTTTCCAAATTACTCTCAAAAGTGACAATTAGCAAATAATTGGTGGACGCCGCGGACGACTATAATTAATAGCAAAACCAATATCACAGCATAAATGGAACGGCGATTATTCTCATCATATCCGTCACTCGCCCTCCATTACGTTTATCTATGGTATAACCGCATCGACGTACGGATATGAGATCTCGTTCACTTGTCTAATTTACGCCGTAACCGTAGCAAAAAAAGAGCCTTACGGCCGCCTAAAATCTAGAATGATCTCCGGTGCTGACCTTGCGCCGCCTCACTATACCCAGCTACCGCGTCGTCGTTATCGGTCTGGTTCGAATGATGCAGCGCCCGGGCCGTCGAACTGAACGGACCAAACGAACCGGCAAGGGCAAACTAGCAGGCGGTAATTGTCAGTGATGCAAGTATACATACCCGCCAGACCAGAGTAGGTCACACGGGCCCGAGTCCCGCGGACTCGTAATCCATTATCCATAGCTTCATCCGTGTATACCACACGCCGACCGACGACGTGCTAAATTATCGGGATAAATATATATAAAGAGCCGCCCCGGTTATTGTCGCTTTCTTCGCGGTTCTTCGCGCGTGTTGAAACGTCCAACGAGGTGTCGACCGCGCGTTACGCGCCGCCACCGCCAGGGGTCGCGCCTCTCCAGAAGACTTCGCCCGGGTCCGCGCGAACAGTCGTCGAAGTCGATTCGACACATTTTTTTGTTAAACTCAAAAGTTAATTGAGGTATTACGAACCTTCAGTTTAATTTAATGTTGTATATACAGGGTGTTTCTTTTTTCGTGGGAGGGTATCGACATTCTTATTTTAACGCCTGGTATATTTTTGAATTCCATACAAAATTCTAGATAAATCTTGTGTATAAATGTCCTATACCTAAGTCTAACCGTTTCTGACATTTTCAATTTTTTATGCGAAAAATGACGTTTGACCAATTTCTTCGTCCTTAAGCATTTATTGTTTCACTCGAGCAAGTTTTGTTGTAGACAAAGTACTCGAATAACGGATTACAAAATAAATTTCGTTTTTTAAAATAGAAACTAACCATTGTTTTATAATCTTGTCATATTTAACATCAAAAATTAGGGCGATTTTATATGTATAATGTATTGGGTTGTTCGGAAAGTCATTTCGTTTTTTTTGGGGAACATGAAAGACAGTTTTCGTATAATGAATAAATATTTTATTAAATTATATATTGCCCGTTCTGGTCCGACACCTTTTGCCATCTTTCTGGCAGTAACATAATTCCCCTCTCATAAAAGTTTTGGTCCTTGCTGGCAAAAAATTGGTTCAGGTGGTTTTTGACATCTTCATTTGAGGTAAAGGTTTTGCCATCCAGAAAATTTTGCAGGGACCGGAGCAAATAGTAGTCGGAAGGCGCCAGATCTGGAGAATATGGTGGACGTTGCAGTACGTCCCATTCAAGCTGTAAAAGTTTTTGGCGAGTGACCAAACTTGTGTGAGGTCTCGCATTATCCTGGTGGAACACTACACCTTTCCTGTTGATTAATTCGGGCCTCTTCTCTTTAAGTGAATCATTCAATTTGTCCAGTTGATGACAATAGACTTCTGAATTAATCGTTGTATTGTCCGGCAAAAGCTCAAAAAAAAACGATTCCTTTGACATCCCACCAAACTGAGAGCATCACCTTTTTTTGGTGAATGTTGGCTTTTGACACGCTTTGAGCCGGTTCATCTTTTCTGCTCCATGACCTCTTGCGTTTAACATTGTTGTATACAACCCATTTTTCGTCCCCAGTAATAATCCGCTTCAAAAATGGATCATTTTCTTGACGTTTGAGGAGCGAATCACACACGTCAAGGCGACGACACAAATTCGCTCCGTAAGGACATGGGGCACCCACACATCGAGCTTCGAGGTTAAGCCCATGCCTTTCAAATGGCCATAAACAGTCGAATTCGACAAATTTTATCTCTCACCGATCTCTCGTGTGGTTATTCGCCGATTTGCATCAACTAATGCCTTTATCGCATCTTTGTCAGCTTCGACCGGCCTTCCAGACCGTGGCGCATCTTCGACATCAAAATTGCCGGATCGAAATTTTGAAAACCAGTTCTGGCACTGGCGTACTGTTAACACGCCTTCTCCATACACATCCGTCAATTTTTTTCTCGCTTGGACAGCATTTTTACCTTTTCTGAAGTAAAAAAGTAAAATATGACGAAAATGCTGCTTATTGCTCTCCATATTTAAAAGGGTACCAACTAAAAACTACTGCGTAGAATTAATAGAACTTTTTCACACACAAGCCTTGCAATATCAGCTCTCAAGACATATAATGGTTATGCGGCTAAGTGTGAAGTTGGTTTCGAAAAAACGTAACTAAGTCCTCTGACGGGAAAAAACGAAATGACTTTCCGAACAACCTTATAGTATATGCCCAATATTTTTGCTTTTTGAAATATTTTCTTTTAAACATTTGTCATAAATAATATGCTGCTGCCATATAAGTTCAGTTAGTGTAAGGTGGCTGTGACGGCGTTTAAGGCCGCTTGCGTATTATGTTTACCGCAGAAGAAAGGATCGATATGTTTGAAAGTTTACATATTGTACAATAAAAACCGCACCCTGGATATTTGAAAATTTCCATTAAGGAGGCGCCCAGGAAAAAAGATCTTCGAGAATATATTTAGAATATATGGAGTTTTTGAAGAAAGAAATAAATAGACCTCGTCATATTTTGAATAAAGAAGAGCAACTTAATGTTTTGTTGCATTTTGCAGCGACCCCTGGAGATTCAATCCGAATCTATTAGAAATGCTATTATGTATTTAAACTATTAGTTTTCATTGATCGTTCATTAACGAAAAAATTTTATTTATTACGATCAACTATGAAATGGTAAACCATAGAACTTGTTTTTTTCAAACCACCTTACACTAACTGAACTTATATCGCAACAACATATTATTTGGGATAGGCAAATCTTTAAATGAAAATATTTGAAAAAGCAAAAATATTGGGCATATACAACGTTATATAATAATATATAAAAAAATAATAAAGTTGCCTTAACTTTTAATGCTAAAAATGACAAGATTATAAAAATGCAAAAAAAATTAAAAATGTCAAAAATAGTTAGACTTAGATATAGAACAAAATGCACAAAATATATCTAGAATTTTGTATAGAATTAAAAAATGAAGTAGTATACCAGGTGTTCTATTTAAAATAAAGTTGAGACTCGCCCACTAAAAATGAGACATCCTGTATATACAACAAAATAAATTAAAGGTTTGTGATACCCCAATTAACGTTTGGGTCCGTCCCTAATAGCCTTATAATATACATGCGGCTGAATTTAGATTTGGATTTGCAAATATTACAGTGGACCGTTCGTTACTTATCATATCACATGTTGCTATACAGAAAATAACCCCTTTTCCGCTCGCATCGCCCCAAAAAATAATTTAATTAATACTTCACAATCTCGAAAAAATCTGACGTCTGATAGATTCAACCAGACCATTAGAGAGCCAGGAGAACTTCAAAATGATGTATTACTCGACCACCTTGAAACAGTCGGGAATATATAAAACCACCCCCGATTATGAAATACCCAAAAGTTTGTTATATTTATTTCGCAATCTCAAAAAAATCAGAGGTTATCCCAGATATTGAATTAGAGCATTGAAAAGCTACTTGGGAGATCTACAAAATGATGTATTACTCAACCCTCTCCAAACGGTGGGAAAGATATAAAACTACCCCCAATTATGAAATGCCCAAATTTTCATTTTATTTATTTCGAAATCTCAAAAAAATTTTACGTTTGCCCAGATATTCAATCAGACTATTAAAGGGCCACTTAGGAGAGATGTATTACTCAAACACCTCGAAACGGCCGGGAAGATATAAAACTACCCCAATAACGAAATACCCATACGACATTTGCGCACGACAGGGGACTAAATTCTGTACTCGATGACGTTTAGAGAAACAGAGTGTCCATTTTAGAAAAAAAAAACGTCAGATTTTTGGAGATACACCTCCATTAGCTCCACCCTCTTTAAACAGTATATAAGCAGGTACAGAATAGAATGCGCAAAACAGTTAAGCTCCGATCATCATCATCATCAAGTTCGGATCATCGGCAACCGAGCATGAGCATCAACTTTAATTTTTTTTTACTATCGATGGAAGATCGGTTTAATTTAAAACGTCGAAGATAGGCAGTTGGCACCAGGGATAACGATAATGGTCGGAAGGCGCGGGCCCATAAGCTCTGTGGTCCGTTGTACTCGCAATCGGGAAAATTTACCTCTTCGTGCTTCTTGCCGATGAGCCGGACGCGTTGGTATTCCGCGGGCAGACCTCTCGTTACACGGCCGTGGTATTCTTTTACGTCGCAAAAACGATCCTATACCCGGTGACAAGGTTGTTAATTAAACAGTCTGCCTGTTGGGTCTTTCGTAATGCGATCCTCCAGCCGGTTTTTCCCCCCGTGTAAATACTTTAATGGCGGACTTTTTAGCTCAATGAATTTATGTTTTGAATGACGCGGACTTTTAATAGACGCGCCACGTCGGCGTTTATACGGGCGCGTTCGAGAGTAATTGACAGGGTGGGGGAGAACAACCACAAAACGAAAGTTGTTTTCCTAATTACTATTAGGACGGTATTTCAGCAAGTGTCGCCATATTGATCTGGGACCAATAGAATTTTGATTCGTATGTCGTTGAAAATCCTAAGCAACTTTTATACCTACCTATAACTAAGCACTCGCTATTGTTTTCGAAAAAAAAATTTATCATTACACAGGGTGCCCGAAATAGTAAAACTATAAATAGAATACTCATACAACTTCTCCCCGCTTCCAAAAAAAAACCCACTGATTGGCAATTTTCAAAAAAACAACAGATACACTTTCCTTTAAATAACAATACTTTGCTCCTTAAAATTCATTTAAATTCTCAATAAAATATCACACGGTATAGCTGATTTCTTCTTTTTTATGATTTATATAGCGTTAGGCCGTTGTACTAAAGACACTGGCCCATGACAATATCGATGTTGTCCTTTATTTGACCAGACGTTCTCTTTTGCACCCCGCATTACTAAACTGGTTGATTACTGAAGTATCTAATGTTGAGGGAGGACGGTTCCTATGCTGAGAGATGAGTTGATCATGATCTTCTGCTGGGGAGGTTCGCTATACTGCCCCTGAGCTTGCGCACAGACTTGCAATCTGTTTCATTTCTTTACAAGTTAGTTCATTACGGGGTCGATTATCCGTTGCTTCTGGAACAATTACGCTTTCATGTGCCGCAGCTGGAAGGGAGACATGTATGTTCTATGCGTTAGAAGACAGACATTAATTAACTTTCCTACCGCAGTTACCTAGATTCAATATCCATTTTCAAAACCCTATTTACAATATGTGTGTTGCCTTCAACAAACTACCATCGCACTGATGATGGTCTCCAGGCGATACTGTAATACGGTAAGATTACCGATAAATCTTACCGTTTTCTTTCACCTTCATCCCTTCCTTTTTTTTAGTTATAAGATTAGCAGATTTAAGATTAGTTTTTACGTCTCCTGGCATATATATTGGATGATTTATATTTAATACTTCCTGTCACGAACGTGCCCTGAAGGTCACGTTACCTGTTGGAAAATGCTTTTATTATTAGGAAGACACGCCCCGTGAAACCATCAAAAAAGGAACTCACTGTATAATAACTTTACGTTGTCATCGAAACCTTCCACAAATGAGAAAATGCGCGAAAAAATTAATCGCTTTCGTTCGCAAAATAATAAAACAAATCGACCCGATTATCGCGATGGCGCGTCGATATCGACAAAGTCGACGCGGCACCCGAGTCTAACGCCGCCTTTGTCCGAATGTGTCGCTGGTCTTATTTTGTTATTTGCACGCAATTAGATGCGCTCTGGTGTGTAATTACTCATATAAACGGCCGATAGTCCCTTTGATGTTATAAATATTTGTGTGTGTGAGTGTCTATAATATTTTATGCGTTGGCGGGTGCCAGCCAAAACGTTCGCCGAAATTTATTTGTTTTCAATTAAAAGAGTGACCCCGGCTTTATACCTGGATATATTTATGGGCGAGTCGCGACAACAAAAACCGATGGTAACTATAAATACGTAGGAAAACGTTTAATGTCATTGCCGAGTGGTAAACCGGAGACGAATTTTGATGTACGGTATGAAGAAATTCCCCGACGAATTCTAGAGGAATTCCAATGAATTATAAGTAAAGGAATGACGCTCCGCGCTTCACTCGTTGTCTACGAAAAATAAATATATATGTTTTGGTAAAATTGTCATTGTAATTAAATTAAAAATTCGTATGCAATAGAAAAACGTTTTATTGCTACTATTTCTGAATGTACAACTATTTAAAACTTCATTTAACTAAGTCATCCTTTATTTAAAAAGCTAGATACGATAAAATTATAAAAGTGTTTTTTTGAATGATTTAACGATATTTTCCTATGAATGCCGAATGTTACTTTTTGATCACCCTGTACTTATTAGTTGTTAAAAATCAAACACGGACCACTAAAGTAAATCTTCCACAAGAAAATTGACCCCAAAAATTTTACAAAGGCCTCGACAAAGGTCTTCAGCCAAAGAAATCGGTATTTCAAAATAACGATTCCTTGTTTAACATATTTTGTTCTATAAAAACATTGGGTCAAAAAATATGGGGGAAAAATACATTTTTTAATATTGTCCTAAGAAACGAAAATGGATTATATATTGGGTTGTTCGGAAAGTCATTTCGTTTTTTTTGGGGAACATGAAAGACAGTTTTCGTGTAATGAATAAATATTTTATTAAATTATATATTGGCCATTCTGGTCCGACACCTTTTGCCATCTTTCTGGCAGTAACATAATTAACCTCTCATAAAAGTTTTGGTCCTTGCTGTCAAAAAACTGGTTCAGGTGGTTTTTGACATCTTCATTTGAGGTAAAGGTTTTGTCATCCAAAAAATTTTGCAGGGACCGGAACAAATAGTAGTCGGAAGGCGCCAGATCTGGAGAATATGGTGGATGTTGCAGTACGTTCCATTCAAGCTGTAAAAGTTTTTGGCGAGTGACCAAACTTGTGTGAGGTCTCGCATTATCCTGGTGGAACACTACACCCTTCCTGTTGATTAATTCGGGCCTCTTCTCTTTAAGTGAATCATTCAATTTGTCCAGTTGATGACAATAGACTTCTGAATTAATCGTTGTATTGTCCGGCAAAAGCTCAAAAAAAACGATTCCTTTGACATCCCACCAAACGGAGAGCATCACCTTTTTTTTGGTGAATGTTGGCTTTTGACACGCTTTGAGCCAGTTCATCTTTTCTGCTCCATGACATCTTGCGTTTAACATTGTTGTATACAACCCATTTTTCGTCCCCAGTAATAATCCGCTTCAAAAATGGATCATTTTCTTGACGTTTGAGGAGCGAATCACACACGTCAACGCGACGACACATATTTCGCTCCGTAAGGACATGGGGCACCCACACATCGAGCTTCGAGGTTAAGCCCATGCCTTTCAAATGGCCATAAACAGTCGAATTCGACAAATTTAATCTCTCACCGATCTCTCGTGTGGTTATTCGCCGATTTGCCTCAACTAATGCCTTTGTCGCATCTTTGTCAGCTTCGACCGGCCTTCCAGACCGTGGTGCATCTTCGACATCAAAATTGCCGGATCGAAATTTTGCAAACCAGTTCTGGCACGGGCGTACTGTTAACACGCCTTCTCCATACACATCCGTCAATTTTTTTCTCGCTTGGACGGCATTTTTACCTTTTTTGAAGTAAAAAAGTAAAATATGACGAAAATGCTGCTTATTGCTCTCCATATTTAAAAGGGCACCAACCAAAAACTACTGCGTAGAATTAATAGAACTTTTTCACACACAAGCCTTGCAATATCAGCTCTCAAGGCATATAATGGTAATGCGGCGAAATATATATATATATATATATATATATATATATATATATATATATATATATATATATATATATATATATATATATATATATATATATATATATATATATATATATATATATATATGATGACACTATATTCCGGGATATCATCCGTTCGCTCGTTGAACTCCGACTGGAATCCTGCATCCGACTGGAATCCTGCAAATCTTGCATCCGACTGGAATCCTGCAGACGTTTCGCCAAAATCTCACTTGGCATCTTCAATGCTCGCGTTCCGAAAACACTTCGAACACTGGGAGGTTATCGGCGGTGCGTGCGGTATTTATACTCTGCGCCGGAGATGGTAACGGTGCTGCTTATGCGTGGGGGGAGGTGGCTCCGCCCCCTGAATTGTCGCGTTGTTAATTTCGCCCGATCGTAGTTGCGATGTTCCCGTTGGCTGCTGCGCATCGCTCTGCTGTTTGATTATCGTTCTCCACGTGTTGGATAAATGCAGAGCGTCGTCTCTCATATTGAGGTGTCCGGACTTTTCTATTTCGATGGCCTCTCGTATAATCCTAGTCCTAAAATCAGGAATATTAGCTATTTGTTTGCAAGTGCCGAAATCAATTTTATGGCCTGTCTGATGTTGGTGCTGAAACAAAGCAGATGTTGTTTGTTTGTTTCTTATGGCTAAACGATGTTCCTCGAGCCTGGCTGAAATCCTTCTGTTGGTCTGTCCCACATACGTCAGGCTGCACGATCCGCATGCTACACTGTATACTCCTTGGTTTTCCAGAGTAATTTTTTGTTTTGGGTTTCTTAGTATTGCTCCGATGGTATGGTCAGGTTTGTATGCCGTTGAGATGTCGTTTTTCCGTAATATTCGGCCGATTTTGTCAGTAACCCCCTTGATGTATGGCAGGACAGCGATCGATCTTCGTTGGGTCTCGTCCTGCACTCTCTGCTGCGGCTGTTGTTGTTTACTGATTGCCTTGCTGATGGTGCGCCTTTGGTATCCGTTTTGTCGAAGACAGGTACTAATTTTCTTCAGTTCTTTATCTCTGTTCCTCTCGTTTGTGAGCCTGAAGGACCGAGCAATTAATGTATTTGCCACTGCCTGTATCTGTGATGGGTGGTGATGAGATTTAGCGTTCAGATATCTATTAGTGTGTGTTGGTTTTCTATAGACAGTGTGTTCCAAGTGTCCATCTTCGGTCCTTGTGATGAGCACATCTAAAAAGGGCAGACTGTTATCCTCTTCAAGTTCTATTGTAAATTGAATCCTTGGGTGAATGGAATTCAGATGATCTAGGAATTTCAAAAGCTCCTCCTTGCCAAAAGGCCATACAACAAATACGTCATCAACGTATCTTGTCCATAGTTTTGGCTTCAGATTTGCCTTCTCTATTGCTTTCTTTTCGAAGTAAATCATGAAGAGGTTGGCAATCACAGGTGAGAGAGATGATCCCATTGCTGCTCCATCTATTTGTCGGTAAATTTTCCCGTTGTGCATAAAGTAAGCGTTTTTCAGGCAATGTCTTGACAGATCCATTATGTATGGCGGAAGATCTTCGTTTTCTTCTATAAGCAAGAGTGCCTCTTCTACTGGAATACTCGGGTAGAGGGATTTGACATCGAAACTTGCCATAATGTCGTCCTTGTCCATCCTGAGAGAACCTAAAATCTGAGTGAAATGTTCTGAGTTTTTAACATAGGAATCTGCCTTTTCCACTATAGGCTGAAGTGCACTGGCCAGATGTTTTTCCAGCTTGCATAATGGTGAGTTAAAGGCGCTTACGATTGGACGCAGGGGAACCCCGTCCTTATGGATCTTTGGGAGCCCGTAGAATTTTGGGCAACGACTCGATTTTTCCCTCGGAATAAGTTTCTTCTTTGTATCCTCGTTTATTGATGAATCGAGAATTTTGGACTTAGTTGTTTTTTCCAAATATGTCGTGGGATCTCTGGTGACTAGTTTGTATATTGGGTCGTTCAAAATATCCTCCAATTTTGCATTATAATCCGACGTATTCATGACGACAGTGGCATTTCCTTTGTCTGCTGGCATTATTAGAATGTTTTCGTTTTTGTTTAGATTCCTTAAGGCTTGCATTTCTTCTCTGCTTAAGTTTGGTTGCGGTGGTTTTGACTGTCTTAAGACTCTGGCGACATCTTGCCTAATTAACTCCGCATCTTGTTCGTCTATGGTGGAAAGACTTGCTTCGACGTTGGAAACGATCTCTTCGACGGGTACTCTTTTTGGAGCTATTGCGTAGTTAAATCCTTTATTCAGTACGCTGACTTCTGTATCGGAAAGATGGTATGCTGAAATATTATGAACTGTACTGCTTCGGTTTGTATTTGGCACTTGTCCTGGTTTTTTGGAATTTGACTGAAGGATTTCTAATTTCTTCCACAGTTTTTTTGACGTGATGTCCTTGTCTTTCTCAGTGCGCCATGATGTTAATAATTCCATGCGGTCCCACAGCAACTGATGGATCTTGTTGCTCAGTTTCAGGTGGAGTCTGAAAAGTTGTAGCTCAGTCTCACTAATTTCGTACCGGGTCCGCCTGATCTGGTCTTGGAGTAGGGCCTTGCTAGCTTTGTCCAGGATAGCTTGTGTCTTTCTGGTGCGTGTGTGATAAGACAACCTTGTAAATGTTGGCAGCAAGTTCTGGTTGCGGCAGCTTTTAAGAAAATTCAAGTTGCACAGCGAAATAACCCTCCTTTGTCTTAGTTTTTCATAACACTTGGTGGCTGTAAAGATCTCCTTCCCGTAAAGGTGTATGATATTCTCACGTATTGATTCACGGATGGAAAAATGTGATGACACTATATTCCGGGATATCATCCGTTCGCTCGTTGAACTCCGACTGGAATCCTGCATCCGACTGGAATCCTGCAAATCTTGCATCCGACTGGAATCCTGCAGACGTTTCGCCAAAATCTCACTTGGCATCTTCAATGCTCGCGTTCCGAAAACACTTCGAACACTGGGAGGTTATCGGCGGTGCGTGCGGTATTTATACTCTGCGCCGGAGATGGTAACGGTGCTGCTTATGCGTGGGGGGAGGTGGCTCCGCCCCCTGAATTGTCGCGTTGTTAATTTCGCCCGATCGTAGTTGCGATGTTCCCGTTGGCTGCTGCGCATCGCTCTGCTGTTTGATTATCGTTCTCCACGTGTTGGATAAATGCAGAGCGTCGTCTCTCATATTGAGGTGTCCGGACTTTTCTATTTCGATGGCCTCTCGTATAATCCTAGTCCTAAAATCAGGAATATTAGCTATTTGTTTGCAAGTGCCGAAATCAATTTTATGGCCTGTCTGATGTTGGTGCTGAAACAAAGCAGATGTTGTTTGTTTGTTTCTTATGGCTAAACGATGTTCCTCGAGCAACATGCAATTATCCGATTTCTTATGTCTTCGATATCATGCATTTACATAGAATAGTATAATTGTTTTAGATATCTCCCGATACAATACTCCAAAGGATTAAAACGATGAAATCATTAGATAATAAAGTTTTGATTAAATTAGTCGTATTTTGCATTCAAACTGAGCAATGTGAAACAAAATAACAATAAGGAACGCATCAAGAAACAGCAGTCCACTTTTCACGTTATGTATTGATTGATTTTGCAAAATATTCGAAAATCTTGATAGCGAGGGCGATCACGTGCTAAATTTATGAGAATTTAAAAAAATAATCGTTGACTTTATATTTTGTTAATTTACTTAACGATATTATTAAGAAATTAATTGATGATGAAGGAAAACAAATTAAAGAACATAAAAAGAACGGATAAGGCTTTTAAGACTCACTGTCTTGAAGGTCAATTATTAATTAAAAAAAAAAATGTCGTGGTTCTTTTTACTTTTGCATTCACTCATTATAGAAAAATCACACTTCATCATTTTAATATTCTGTAAGTTTGGACACTTGATTATTATTTGAATGAAAACATAACATTACAACATAAAACATAAAATTACAAGCTACAACGATACAAAAACACCGGTTCTATCCATAGACTGAAAGTTGTGGGAAAAAATCCTTCCTGAAATCATGCTTTTTTCTTTCGAAAATTGAAATTAAATAATGAAATTTTTGAATATCAACAAAAAAAACATCTGTCTAACCTGCCTTATTGTTCTTAATCATACTTTAATATTTTTTTTATATCTGACAAGCGCAAAACGAAACCGCCCGCCCCAAAAAAATAATCGACATAATCCCCCGGTTAAATGTACCGCGTAATCCCCGTCAATGGGGCACCACTTAGAGGATAATACCGACACCCCGCGCAATGTCCCGGGGACCATGTGGTTAGTTATGGAGGCACCCTTTACGACTATTATGTAACGTATTAATAATAATCATCATCATAAACGCCGCAAAACGCGGGGCGCGCCACGCGACCGCAGGGGGGCCCCCGATGGATAATCCTTGTGGAAAAAAAACGAGGAGAGTATATATCCGTTACAATGGAACGATGGTTTAATAAAATTATTATCGTAAGTGGTTTTCGGGTCTCGTCGTGACAGGTTGCGTTTTTGGGGCACAAAACACGCGAATGGGGGGGCGGGAGCCGATGAATTTTAAGCTGCTCTATATTTTCGTATGGAAATCGTCGACGACTTAACTGCGTAAGAGCTCTACTTACGTAAGCGGCTGCCACGCCGACTGTCGGGACTTACCTGAAACAAGCAAGAGAGAACGGTTATTTTATCGCGATTAATGATTGGCATAAAAAGTACATTCAATTAACCGACATATCAAATTTGCAAGCGGCAGTATAATCATTAAAAAAATCATGATTTATACACGTTATTCGTTGTCCGGTAAATTGCAGTAAAGAATAACATACCTTTAATGTTAGCAAATTTACTTACTGTCTTATGGCGTCACACGAATTCATTTTTCTTTGTTCTGTTCAAAAATACATAGTAAACGAGACTAAATTTGTTAGGATCCATACAGATGCCATCAAATCATCCGAAATTATTTCCAGAAAGCTCCTAAACGGCCAACCAACATTGCACACCTATTCAAAAAATGCGACATAGCAAAATACAAACAATGTAGTGTGCAGTTCATTTTATTATTTACTATTTACTATTTATATAATTAATAATTACTTATATCCGACGAAGGTCGTCGACTTGCCAACCCAAGGACTTTCCAGTTTTTCGTAACACGCTTACGGAAAACAGAAGAAAAAAAGATTTTTTTCTGTCGAGTCTGCGCTACCCAATACACGTATTTTCAACATTTCTAATAACCACATCGGTATTCTAAATGACATACCCAAATTTTATAACATTTTTAGAATCACTGCTTTCTTTAAACTGTTTTTGCTTAATACTTCCTTCCGTTTATTCTTGTTTTTGCAACAGAATATAACCCCACTGCGATATCAACTGAACTACCATTTAAATTACCAGAAAACTGAGATTCTAACTTGAAAGCTGTCAAAAATTTATTTTATCAAATGGGACAGTCTGTATATCACCCGGGATATACAGACTATAAATACTGGCTAATGAAGTAGCAGAAGGTAGAAACATTTAAAAAAAAATCTTTAATGACAACAAAATTAAATAAAAAAATTAATTAAACAATTTAAAGACAGCTACGCGATCCTAGCTACAATTTAGTCGATAAATAGAATTCTACAACAATAAATGACACGGTCGAAAGTGGATATCAAAGGACAAAAAACAATAATCGAATTGTAGGTGACGAGCTGTCCCGCTGTTAAGACAAGACAATGTAACTCGATGAATATTTTCAATGATCAACTTAATCGATCAGGCGAATACTGCCCGTGATAAACATTGCATCGTATGTCGCCTGGGCTGATCAGCGGCGCGCTTTAGGTGGGCCACTGGTCCTTGTCTAGAAGGAAAGTGCACGGAGGCCCGCCGCTGACGTCATCGACCGATATATAGAATGTCGAACTCACCCGCACACGTGTTCCGTTGCGCAATCTAATTTGAATGAGGAAGAAAAAATCGGAAAAATGGCCGTATTACGTCTTTAATTAATGCAAAACAGTGCGTTCGAAGTCGATTAGTTCTTCAAGGTGCTTAGTCAGACTCCATCACCTCGACACACAATTCCCGCCTATTTGTTAAACGGTTCGGGATAACGTTCACCAAACGAGATTGTAAACTGTGCCTCTTATGGAAGCGTACCGGTATCGTCCACATTTTCGTCAGAACTTCCAAGCTTTCAAGGACTCCTGGACTATCGTTCCAAAATACCCCAAGCTGACTATAATAAACAATAATTTTATTTCATTACGATCGTTAAATGTGAATAGGTGTTCGGAAACTTGTAGGAAATATTCAACGTGGCAAAATAAGGGTAGTAAGTCATGTAACAAGCAAACTTTGTCCCCCCACCCCCTTAAAATAGTACAAATACAAGAAAAAAATTCTCACATTGACAGAACACGTTACTACTTCAAAGACATTTTGAAATTGATCAACACATTGCCACTAGATTTGTTAGACGACTTATCCTTATTTAACTATAATAGTATATTATGCAACAAGTGCGGTAAACGTCATTTGACTCGGGAGTTTATTTGACACGAGCGGAGCGAGTTTTTAATAAACATCAACGAGTGAGTTAGAAAATTTACTGAACTTTTTCTACGACCGTTAGTTTTTGTGGTCCATTTTCGCAAAACAACACACGTCAAAATTCAAAGCGTGGGAAACATCTCCGAGAACATCCGATTGCTCCCAATCTCGTGCGGTAAAATCCCGGAAATGTCCGAACTGGCTCGAATCATGGGAAACAAAAGTGACGTGATAAAGTGACGCTTCCCGCACGCTAAATCGGTGGGTAATTAGGTATTTTACAGACGGGAATGGATAAAATAAATTGCACGACATTTTATTTTTGTTAGATTTTAGATTTTAGTTTAGATTGATGTCCACGAGGATTTTTTTGTTGTTGGTTGGTTGGTTGGGGTGATACTTCGCCTCTTTTCCAGTTTTTAAAATTTGTCGTGATCAAATTGTAAAGTATATTGTGTGTACCAGTACAAATAACACACTGTACCACGAAAAATGAGAAACTGTAAGTAAAGAAAAATCCGTTACGTACCGCATATTATATTATTATTGTTATTTATCAAATGCCTAATTGGATTATAGCCCTCAATCAATATGATACGGATATTCATGAACGAACGTCTGACTACAGAACACGTCCAAGAATTAAATGAGAGACTGACCACCTAAGATTTGTTTCAACGGTCTAAAAAATCTTAGCAACTCCAGTAATTCAGTATACAACTGGGTCCTAGAACGCAAGCACAATCGCAAATTCGTCCGCACGTTGGTGCTCAATTGCCAAAGGAATTTTTAATTTCAACATGACAAAAAGAGGTTAACAAAGGCCTCGTTTTTAGTTCTTACTCAACTCGACTTTGAAGGACTTCCAAGTCATCTATCACCGTCATCCGACATTACATTCTTTGACGAAGGAATCGTATATTCTATCAAACGACCTCTGTTCTATTTGTAACTTACAAGAGGTGGAGAGACTGGAGCACTTATCGCTGGACTTATTTATCGCAAACATGTTATAGGTGACGTAATGAAGGTTGCATTTATTAAGAACAATCCCCCTGTTAGTTAGTTACTCCGATTATGAAGGGATAATAGTTATTTTACGCCCCCACTTTTTCTGCGCTTCTATTTGTATTTTATGTTCTTTTTAGATTCATTCTCTTTTATTGCGACATATCATATTATTATTACTAATATCAGTGAATAGCAGTGTGCATTAATTTTTTGCTATTAGCCACATAAACTGCTATCTTGGACGAATAGGTTTCACAGGTCTACAGGTCTTGATGTTTACTAATTTGTATATTTCTGGGGACCCTTTTTCTAAAAAACGCCAAATTTTTGCTCAATCACGTCACTTTTTTTATAGCTCATATCTTAAAAATGTTAATTTTATTATACCTGTTTTTATATGAATTGAATTTTATGAAATGAAATGTGATTTGGCAACACTGGATCATATTAGATTTCTCTGCAAAGCAACGGAGTTGGCGCAGAAGCGTCACTACAGCGTTGTAATCTGCTTATGCGCAGTTGTATTGGTCGTCATGTTACTGTGCTCGCGGCTGTTTTCGATGTTGCGTATTTCTAGTGCTCTGGAACGTATAAAAATGAAAAGAAAACATGGTGTGAACAATTCAGATAACTTTTGTTATATCTGTGGTAGTAAAGCAAAGGTAAACTATAACTTCTTTTGTGAAAAGTGTACACTACGATTATTTTGGTGTAAAAATTGGAGACCAAGACAAGTCCCGGACGGTTCCGTTTGCGTTAAAGCATTAAGAAACTGGCAAATTGTTAGAATTATTTAGGCTTTGGCGTGGGCGAAAGCCTGGGAATCACAGTGATGATTGTTATTTTTGTTCGTGTAATGAATGTCCAAGGATTCAACAGGAAAAATAAGAAACAAATCGTGTATTCCGATTTTGACTGTGCAGGCAAGTGCAAGGCAGGCAGAAAATAACGATGGCGGACTACTGCTGGATGTTAAAACGGGATTATGCCCTTAAAAGACGAAGATTTCAATCAAAAAACTATGAGTATTTTTTTTTAAATTAGGATTTCACTTTTTTACTTAATAAAAAAATTAATTATTTTGGAAATACCGTTTTTTTTTTAAATAAATAAGAACCAAAAGTTCAGATTTTCACGAAATTATATATTTTGACATGACAATTGTTTCATTTTCATGCACGGTGTTGTCGAAATATATAACTTCGTGAAAATCTGAACTTTTAGTTCTTATTTACTTTGATAAATGGATTAAAATAAAAAATAAATTTAAAAATAAAAATTTAAATTTAATTTATTCAACTAAATTAATTAAATACATTTATTTGCTTTAAAAATGTAGCCCGAATAGAATATACGGCTATATCAAAGACCACGGACACTGTATAAAATGAGAAACCCGTTCGAGCGCCGGCCATTGCGATGCCGCGGACGTTTACGCTTCCACTCTCTGGAAATTAACTTTGATTTGAAATACTGCCGCGCCGAAAGTGATTAATAACGCCCGAATCCAAAAAAAAAAAATCTGCGGGTTTATACACACGTTCTAAAAATACCGCCAGTATAAACTATTCGTCTTTTGTTCTCGGGCCAAGAAAGCCATTTACTGGCATTACCGCGTCGCCTAAAGGGGAAACATTTGGTGGGGACCGGGCGATATTTCGTAATAAAACTTTTGTAAATACCGTGCAACTTAACCGGGACGTGATCATTTCGTTAAGCGGTCAATTTTACCGACCAACACGCCAAGCGTACCAAACAACGTTTGCCTAACCAATTTAACGTCCTGCGCGTATTACAACAAACATAACGTTATACAAAGGATCCGTAACAACGGCAAATACGTTCCGCCCACCCCCTTTGTTTAGACACGAATCGCTCCAAATAATGAATTTATATTTCATATTTTCCGAAACGGGTCATTTAATGATACAAACAGGTATTTCAATTGGTACAAGTTCCAAAGAAGAACAAGAAATTTTAGTAATTTTGATGTTTTCCGAACAACTTGTTCTTGTGCTGCGATTCGGCGAGAGTTGTAATATGACCTTGGCGAATTCAACATCAAGGCTAAGTAAGTATGACATACAGACTCGCTTACAACTACTGTAGACTCAATTGTTCATTAAACATTGTGTAGGACACACACAATAAGTATACAAATAGAAAATTAAAGCAAGAAAGTGTGACAATCACAAAACTCTCCTTCAAAAATCACGCCGATGAAGCCTGTGAACGTGTACTCAAAATATAATGATTCAAACGTTTTGAATCTATCCCCGTTGGCCGATTTTTTCTATCACGTCTAGATTTTTCGATTTTTTTTTTTACATTTCAAAATTTTGGTTTTTCTTTTTCAATTTTTTCATTCGTCAACGTTACAAAAAGTAAATATACATACAAAATGAGTTTCAGAGAGTTGTAAGAGAAAGGAGGGAAGTGCCGAAGGTGATTTTTATGGTAGTAAATGCGCGCATGCGTTGTCGTTTAATTGTTTACCTTTTATATCAAATATTTTGGAAGTTTTGCATAAAATTCATGTTCTCTACATTGGATTTAGTACTTGATATGTAGTTTGACTATTTTTTTAAGTAGAGGTTGGCTTGAAGAAAGTCACAAACCCGTTTTGAATGCCAATGATTTGGAGTGAGCCTCAAAATCATGCATGACATCTACACGAGGATTCTCGAAAAAAAATAGAGATAAGATTGTTTATCCGAACGTCCTATCTGCAAAGAGACCAATTCATCGTGATAAAGACCCTCCACCTCCAGTTCCACCAGTTAATGAGGATTCTGATTCCTTCTGGTAGTACATCTTCATCTTCATACACTTTATCTGGATCTTCATGTCCATCTACAGAGCCTCATTTACTTTTTTTTTTGATGAAATAAATGTTAAATTAAAAACCTACGTGTGGTACTTATTTGTATATCAGATTCCGTGTTTAGAGCATAAAATAAGATGAATTCATGCATGAAAACAACGAGAGAAAAATTTTGCAGACCAGTGTTATTGAATGACTTCTGTAATGATATTGATGTATTTTGTCTTAGTCGCTCACAGTTTACATTAATTAAACATAAATTTCAAGTACTATAATGGATTGTATGTTTCACTATTACTTCTAAATGGATGTTAATCGGTTAGACAATAAAGATTATTATTATTATTATTGAAGAATCAACAATTTCTTAGAACATAAATTGCTCTGGAATATAAAATCAGTAGATATGGTATTATCCTTGATGAAACCTTTACTTCGAAGGAGCTTTTTGGGTTTGTGTTTGGGTTTGGCTTAAACAGAAAGCCGCATTTTTAAGTTCTACGAACAGAATAGTTTTATATAATTTGCAACCGGATGGATAAAAGATGTTGCATTGGTGCAGTATATTAATAATTATAAAAGCAAGTACGTAAATTAATTCAGCACGGAAACTGCGAATGAAAATTGACCGATTTTCAAGGAGAACGGAATTTCGTTATGGCACGGAGTCATATTGACGCCCTGACCGAGCATCTAGAATGGTGTTAGGGGCTGGTCAATCGACCACTTCTTAATTGGTATGGGGTTATCAGAACCCTGACAGAACGAGCCCGAAGGATTTGCGAACCGGAGAACCTCCAGAGGGAACTTGAACACCTGAAAACTGCGTTCGAGGCAAATGGCTACAGCAAGAGGGAGATCGAGAGATCAATGAACTCAAGATCATCAAGATCACTGGATATCGAACAACGACCCTCCACCTCTCACGCATGTCTGCCGTACATTCCGAGTGTCACCGACAGGATTGGCAGAGTATTGAAAAGACACGACATCAAAACAATCTTTAAGCCTACAAAGAAAATCCAGCAGACCATCAGGTCAGCGAAGGACACGAGGGACTCACTTTCAGCTGCAGGAGTCTACCGCATTCCGTGTTCATGCGGAAAGGTCTACATCGGAACTACCAAGAGATCAATGGGAACGAGACTTAAGGAGCATAAAGCAAGCTGCAGGCTAGGACAGACAGAGAAGTCTGCAGTAGCTGAACACGCACTGGGCAGCGGGGAACACAGGATACACTTTGAGAGCTGTAAGTTACTAGCATCGGTCAACGGCTATCACAACAGACTAGTCAGGGAAGCCATTGAGATACAAAAACACCCACACAATTTCAACAGAAAGGAGGAGACCCTTAGACTCAACCAAATCTGGAACCCGATCCTTAGGAACGCCCGAGCAGTACCGATCGATATCCCGAGACCAACCGAAGCGGAACAAGCCCCGCCCACCACCAATCGGCATAAATACAACCTGCGCAGGAGAAATCGTCAGTCTACGTCCAACATCGGAGATGGAAGGACCTCTGAAGAAGCTCGCCACTCGTGCTAGCGAAACGTTAGGAAGTAATTCCAACCGACGACGGCCTTTAAACCCGAATCAAGATAATAGCTCACTTCTTAATTGATTAGTGAAATTCGATCAAAACGTTTTTAACATCTTGCAATTGTAGAGTGTTATCTATCATTATTTAATAATAATTTGTATTCCATAATAAATCATTGTACGTTTGTGATGTCAAATTTACCTATAATCCCCTTCGTGGAAAACCCGAATAAGATATTTGGAGATGTGTGACGCGACGGCGACGTAAAGCACAACATAAATGTGTTATTACAGTTTGACAGGTCAATTCCACAACCCTAGTCTACGGTCGTCTACTGAAAATCAGGTGGATAGAGTGAAAAACTTAATAGTGTTAACTTTGGTCATATCATGCGTCACCCTGAAAAACGTGGTTTACTAAAGGAGGGAGAAATAAAAAGCAAGACAGGGGACGCGGAATGAGAAAAACGCAATGGTTAAAAATCAAAGATTGCTACGGCAAGCAATTGATCGAACTGTTTCCTGCAGGAGTTAATAAAACAATGACCGTCATTATGATGGCTAACCTGATATCCAACAATTATTGTTACATCTTCTTGAATAAATTAATGTTCTTTTTTTTAAATCTACACCTCACTTGGATTGCCACTGAAAGTATTATAACAATTTGAGTATCTTTAGTTTTAACAATTTTCCAAGTTACCAGTTTTTGAAGCTCTAACATAGTACTCTTTGTCAAAGAAATAAAACAACTAATTAAAAAATATAATGCACAATTAAAGAAATACAAACGCATAATAAAAAATTAATTAAGTTTAAGAGTAAAGAAAAATTCGTATGGTGCTACCCCTACGTAAAAAGAGAACACCTCTCAAAGTTATCAGCGCCTTATGAATTGCTCGGTTTGTACAATAATCTAAATCAGGCTTAAAAAAGAAGAGGAAAATTTCATTGGACCGCAACGCAACGGCTGGAAGCATAAAAATATCTGGTAAGTCGAACAGGACGTTTAATGCGCGTAATTAATAACGACGCTGGAAAAAGTAAGCTGGGAGATTATTGGCTCAGCGTCATTACGTCTAAGGGGGTGCGTTCGAGAATTGCGAACAAGATGACGAAAACACCAAAGGCGCTACTCCTAAAGTAACGAACAAAAATGCCTATGAGCGAACGCTATTTTCGGTATACAGGGTGTTCCGTTATTACTGAGCAATACAAAAATATTTGGACGTCACTATACCTCAATATTTCGAGACTTCGAAAAAATATTTGAATAGCACCTGCGAGGCAAAATTTAAAAAAATGCAAATTGCCACGCATTCTTTTAAAAGCGGAGCAACTCCTTAACAACAATAAAATGGAGTAACGATCGAATTCAAAGCTTTGTTTTCTTAGGATCGTGACTTCGATGAAGAGCTTAAATGTGCACCTAATACATTTTTCTTACATAAACATTTGTTGTAATGGGACCTGTGGTGATTTTTATTTCTTTATGCTTTCTGATACTTAATCATGATATTATTTATCTTATAAAATATTATAAAAGTAGTTTTATTGTTACCTACACGCCCCTAATAAAACTCAAGGTTAACTTAATCTATTTTTATAACTATGAATTTAAATTTTAATTGGGCCATTTTATTCCCGTTAAAAAGTTACAAATTTTAGAGGATTGCGTAAGGAAAAAGATTGCATATAAAATAAGAAAGTTGACACCCACTTCACGAAATTTCCGATGGGTCGCCCTGTATAATACGCGGGCTGGAAGAGAGACACCACCCTACACCGAATTTGCCAAACTAAGTCTAATGTAACAATTTAATTTTTCAAAGAAACGCTTTTTACAAAACTTCTGGATTCCTCCTGCGTCGGTTTTTGCTTGGTCGAAATTGATGACGTTTCGCCGATCATCCTGTTGGCTTCTTCAGAGCTTGACCGAAACTGGCTCGTATTTTACTCTGTACCTGTACTATTAATAAAACACAATTTACAAGTGCTGTTCAAAATACTTTTATATAAATAGGGCAGTAATGTGGGAACGGCACCTGGATGTTTTCAGTAATAACGGCGTTTCCCAGAAAATGAGTATTGCATGCAGAAATATTTTTAAAAAAAATCACATAATTCTTGCGCCGCCCTGTATAAATCGCTTCCAATCAACACGTATTTTTTTTAAGGCGATTATCGCGTTCGTAACGTAAATAGTCGCACCCCCCGCCCAAAGCAATCGCAAGAAGCGGACTCGGAATCACCTTCTTTTATACCTTGACACGCAAACCTGTCAATATTTTGGTACCCACTTATTACCTGCGCCATCGAGCCTAGCGCGGCACAGTATTGAGCCATCTCTCGCCCCGGTGGATATGCCAAGAGACCGGGGCCTGTGAAATCGGATTTACATTGTATGGACGCGAGGGGCGTAGGAGGGTCCCCCGCACCACCCCCCTTAATAATAATAAAAAAAAAAACTGCGAGCAGGTTGAAAAGGTGGCCATTGTGAACCCGTACGGCTTTGTAGTGACATTTACTCGGGGCCCCGTTGGATTTTTCTCACGGCTCCCTTTCTTCCCCGCATTGTTAAGATTTATCGAGAGGTCCCTAAACTGGGGGAGTTCAGGAAAAGCGTTCTTCAATTTCTATGCGCATGAACAAAAAACTACCGATGATAGATTCCGATTCTGAGAGAGCGGCGATTTTTTAAAAAAAGCAATAAAATCGGTAGGTTCTAACTAATACTCTACTAATGGCGATGTCTCGTCGCAGAACTATAATTTGTTTCGCTTGGAGTGTTATAATGCTCGAAAGCCACTAATTAGGTATATTGGTATGAAATTATGTTTGGTACTCGAGCTGTAATAACTTAACCACCCTGGGAAACTTACAACTTTCAATTTCTTTAGCTAAAAATGACATTTCTTAATTTTTCTTTTCTTAAATAAAACTACATTCGCCACAAAAAAATTTAATAAAGCAAAGAACGAAGACTCGTCGATAGATATGCATTGGAAGTTTTTTTTAATAAACTAATCACACTGGGCGTCTCTTAAAAGTTTTCTTATTGAAATTTTATTGAGCAATTTTTTAGTATTAGTATTATAATAATAAAGACGTGAATAAAATGCTGACACAAGAGGGGACTATGCATTGACAAATATTTAAGGAAAAAAAAAAAAATCCAAAATTGTTTTTGAAGATTTAAACCATTAAAAAATATATCCAAAATTTGGATACGAAGGCGGCCCCGTAATATGTGATGGATATTTCGGAAGGCGATTATACTCGGATATTTTTTAGGTAAAAAGTTGACAAGAAAAATTTTAATTTATTCTTAATTTAATTAGCACTTGCTCGCCAATCATTTTAACATGAAAATTCCCTGTTATTAATAGTCGGAAGGGACAACCGTACCATTTTAAGGTTTGAAGTAATTAGATAGACGAACAGATTAAAATCTTAATAAATGTAGGAAAAAGAAAAAACCAAAATAAAAATCTCAAAAAAGCATTTTTCGTTGACTTAAACAAAAAAACAAAAAACAAAAAAAGAATTTTTTTTATTTTTGCGTCTTCGTATTCGTATTTCTTTTTCGCCTTTGCCCGCCCCCGCGGACGACTAGTAATTAGTCGTCGCGACCGAATATCGCGCATACCGAGTCGATTTTTGAAGAGCGAAGACCCCCCCGTTTTTAAAATAGAATCGTCCCGGAATTTATTTATTTTAGACAGTTATGGCGCGGCCATAAAGCCCGCCAGTTTGTTTGTACGAAGGCAGCACGGGAACGGCGGACAGATTATGAAGCAGGGCGGCATTTTCGGCTATTTTCGGAGCGCCGTGGCGGGTTGTAAAAACCGCAGGGAATCTTAGAAAAAAAAAAACGGGGGACGTTGGCGTTTCGACCCACCTTTTACCATCCTTTTGATCTTCCCTTAAACTAACGAAATCCAACCGGGCAGAACTGATTCGGAGACTCTCATTTATACTAATTTGTACCGAAAAACGCAATTTATCCATAAAATTTTATAGAAAACAATTATTTATGGAAATTGCAATGTTTCGGAAAGATGAAAAGTGCTAAAACCTCATTAAGTGCGTAAAAAGACTAGCAATAAGTCATTGTTTGGCGTTGATTTTATTAAAAAATTCTTTCATTTCCCGTAGAAAAATACATAAAACACGTATATATGTACAAATATAATACTGATATGAAATGTGGTAATGTGGTCTTATTTTTTAAGACATTCGCGCAATTCTTAATATGAACTTAATTTTGTGTAACTACAGTTCAGTTATTTTTTATAATTTTTTTTTAGTTTTAGTTTTTTTTTCTAAATATTTTCATTATAAGTTGAGCAATATTCTTTTTAAGAATACACAAGGTGACTTTTTTACAGTGGAAATAATAATGGAGATATCAAGAGATTTTTAAAATATCATAAACAAAATGTCTCCTGCTTGTATAGCCACCCTCGCGCCGATCACATTTTGGACTCATTCCGAAATATCAAGATGGCCAAAAATTATTTCCATTTTGCTGGAGGTAATGGCCGTTTTGTATTATATGGGCTGAATCAGACATCACGCGCCAAAAATTCATGTAAGCGTAGACCACGAAATGCTTGGTTGTTAAATATGTTATAGGTTATGTTATACAGTTGTCCGATTTTGGGCAAATTTTGTATAACTTTTTTGACACAAAAAAATTGAAAATCATAAAAATTGACAAAGTCTTTTTATAATAATTCATTTATTGGCCCCTTCGATCACAATAAACTAACGAAAATTGTCTATATTAATTTATTTTCGCACGTACGGGACCGAACGATGTGACGATAGCCATAAGTTGATCCCGTCGAGTACTGTCAGTTCCTCTACAAAAGCACAACTCAACGCTGTCGCTGTCAAATCCGCACATAGGATGTATACTTGCCAAGGCGCTGGAAAAAAATCGGAAGCTGTCTCTGGAAAGTGTGTTGAACTTGATCCAAGTTTAAGGACGTTATTTACGTACACGCGGTTGACAGCGGCTGAGACGGTTCGCCGTATCACCGATAAATCTTTTTCCAGATACCCACACCGAATTATGTGCGGTTTAACGTGTTTCCTTTTTAACGGTCAGTTTGACTTTGCGTATTAAGAGCGGTGCGTTCGAGAATACGCAAATTCCGGCGTCCTGTCGGGCTTTTACAGGCCATGGCGCTTAGCTAGCTAAATATTTCTCAAAATTGCAAGAACATTTTGAATACTATTTGCGCCCATTCAAAGTAAACTGATGCTCAATTTGTTAAAACACGACGAAATCATTAAAGGATGTGAAATATTTTTAACCAAAAAAAAAAAACACCAAAAAATCCGGCTCGAAGGACAAAAAAACGTACGTTACCCGAGGGGACCGAAACCTTCAGTTTACCCTTGGTACCCAAAATAAAAAAAATCACATGAATTACACAGGGTATAGTTAATACGATGAAACACGAAGTCTAAGACTGCATAAGGGATACAAAAAAAAACAGCTAATCAAAAATGATCACGAACAAGTTTTTTCTAATTTTTAATATAAACCTAATTTCAAAATTTTAGAAGTGACACTGCTAATACGACCATCCAAAAACAAATTTTTTGCAAATGTCACTCTAAAGATTGAACTAATGTCCTCAAATATCGTCGGGTAATTTTTGTTTGTCAAACGAATGGGAACAAGAGTTATGAGTGATTGGTGCCTCTTCGTCCTCTCTGTGAAAGTATGGGCATTCCGTAAACGAGAGTGCGTTAATCTCAAGATCTTTTAGGCGCCAGACATTTTAGATCATCCGTATGCATGGGCAACCCAGAAAGGGCGGTTTTAAGTTGAAATCCTCTGGTGTGTTGATGTTGTCGCTACGATAAAGGTCGAAGATGCTGATTTTGACTAGCTTGTGATCGATATTGACAAGAAAAGGTAACTGTTTGAAACAAAAAAATGAAGATTTAAGCTGATATCTGCAATTTTAGATACAGTACGTGTTGGAAGAGCCGATTTTGACTGGAATCTGATTGAAAGGAAGAAGAAAAACCTACTATTAACCCAAGAAAGTGGGTTTTTAAGTAGACATCTTTAGCTTTAGTGTAGATTTCGGATAGGGCAAGTTGGGCAGATGTTGGTTTTCACTATAATCTGTTCGCAATGAAGAAGAAAATCCAACCAGTTGTTACAAAAAGTTCATATTATATTCATATCATCTTCTTAAGGTAGACTTCGGTACAATACAATCTGAAAAAGCAGATTCTGGTAACTACCTGACCCACAACGGGCGGTTTTAAGCTGAAGCTGAATAAAGACCGAAGATCGAGATTTTGACTAGTATGTGCTCCATATTGACAAGAAAATGAGAAACAAAACACCTTCTAAGATACCACCACCAAATTGTTTCAATGAAAGACTCCAGGCACACTGCACCAGATTGCAATCTCTCTCGAAGTCTGATTACACAACGTTAAATCACAGATGAGGAGATCACGAGAGAAGCAAAACAATATGGCGAACAAGTTGCGAAAAATGAAGGGATTCGAAGAAAGCATGGGACGTGTAACAATCGCTGGGAAAGGTTTTGGAGATGTGAATAAAAATCGTTGACCACCTTCAACGGAGATTTGAAGAAACCGTGCTGTCAGCTATTAATAACAATTGGTCAAAAACATCTCCCACGCAAATACAGGCCTAATTTAGTCAAAGCAAAGATGGAAGAGGGGAGTAAGAGTAATGAGTGATTGACGCGTCGTCAATAAGACGTTAGGTACGGCAACAAGGCCGTCCTTAACATGACTCGACTTTTACAAGTGACCGGCGATGCTGTTAAAGATTTTAATATCTTGTATTTTTCATGCTTTTCGGTATTATTATGTAGTTTCAACCTAGGCGTTCTCTTTTTTCCGCCACGGACCGCGGCGTGGGCGTGAATATCTCGCAACGTTTCGAACATATTTCACTGCGGCATCGTTGCCGCCCGAGGGGCACCACGAATACACACACACACACAGGCGATCGGGTGTCGAAAACGAGGCAGGCAAAAGGTACCACCGGCCGAATGGGTCGTGGTCCGAGACCGGTTTTTAAATTAACCGGGCTGATTATTTATCGGCCGGTTGTTAGCCGTTCACGATTATGGCTGTTTTTACACGTTCGTGCGGTTTGCTTGTTGAATTTTATGGGACCCCGGTAAATTAATATCCGGACGGACGGTATAAATAATCACTAAACACGTCTTGTCAATTTTCGCGGTATTATGCACACATCTATTAGCAATTTCGGGTACGTTTAGGGGTCCCCGCCAGGGACCGGTTTTCTGTGTCGCGCGGGTCTCGCGCCCCACCCATCCATCTTTTTTTTTTAGCCTCGTTTCTTCTTGTTTCTCTCTTGCTTGCGCCGTTCTTTTTTTCCGTTTCTCGCGTCACTTTCGTAATAGCAAAACCGAAAGCGACGTTGAACTCTCGGCTACCTTTCGTGACGTTTTAAAAAAAGGACGCTACTACCAACGAAACTGAACCAATCTCAGTGAATATAACATTTTTTTAGCTCATAGCTCCCAGGAATAGGAACGTTCGCTTAGAGGTCGTATTTGAGGTCATGTAGCGGGTATGATTTTTGACTCTCATAAAAAAATGCAGAATGGACAGTCAATTACGCTTTTTAGAGATACGATTACGCAAATGACAAAACACTCTTTTTAAATTTGAAGCTAGGATGTGTTTCAAAATGAAAATTGCCGAACGGCCTTTCTGATGTCTTGACGATTTGACGTACTCCTAAATAAAATATGTAAAATAAAAAATACACAAAAAATATTTCATATATTTTATATATGGCCGATTTCCGAGTCGATTTTTTTAATTTGCACGCAACTTTTCAAGCAAACAACGAGTTTGGAGTTGGGGTTCCGCTTGATTGCGGTGTCGGCCATAGGCGAAACAAGTATAAAATTATTTGAACTGAGGTGGCTTTTGCTTGACGAAAATCCATTTAACAAAATAAATAAGAACTAAAAGTCCAGATTCTCACGAAATTATATATTTTTACGTGACAATTGTTTCGACAACACCGTGTCTTTATCAAATGTGACTGACACCCTTACTTTACATTCTGTTAAAATAAAATTCTTTCCTTTTTACTACTATTATATCGAAACGCGATTTTCAGCGTCGGTGATGGATAACAATAGGCAAAACCCACGAATGGGACACAAATCCGCGTGGTACTATCTGCAATTCTTAAAAAAAAGAATGGGAAGTGATCAATGTCAGTCAGCCATATTAGCCTGTAGTCCCTTTGTATATTTAACTATATTTTATCATTCTACACCCTTCTGAAATAGACTTTATTAGCTTACCGAAAATGGAGGAATTTTCTAAAAATATCTTACCGACGAGGAGAAAAACATAATAAATATTTTAATTAATTGATAACTTAAATTCAATTGAAATAATATAAAATGTATCCTAATAAGAGGTAACCAAACTGAAATCTAAGAGACGGGGGTCAATGTCGATAATTTAAAAAATAATTATTAAAATAATTAACAAGATACACCTTCACACAGAAAAATCGGCAGCGCGCCTCTGCTAACCGGCAGACCTTAGCCGACGACGAGAAAATAAAAACATTAAAATTGGGTTAATTAGCGAAACAATAAAATACTGCTCTCCGCGGCTATAAAATTAACTACACTTGTAAGACCCGTAGACGTCTGCCCACGGGTGTTCATAAAAACGTAAAACCGTTGAAATGCTTCGAATATACACGGCCGATCCGTTCGAAAACGTTTATCGTTGTTTCGCGAGTATTTCGGAATGCCGAACCCGCGCAATTATACCGTGTGGTTTAGTTTAAAAAATATCGCTAAACCATGGCAACGTTGAAATTTCAGACGGAACACCCTGTATTTGATTACTGATCTTATCTCATATCGTTCTGCAGACAGTCGCTACGTACATGAAGTTTAATATTTACGTTTAATTTTTTTATAACTTTCGCCAGAACTTTTCACAAAGTAATCATCCAATATAAAAAAAACACCATCGGTATAATTACTTTCAAAATAATTCTCGAAATGAACCGGTAAGGAACCGAAACAACGCCTTATTACAGTTGTAAATTTCCAGCAACAACACAGATTGGAGTATGTCAGAATCCATAGAAAGACCATGGACAAAAAGATGGTAACAGCAGATATTAATTACCAACGAGAGAGATAAACAATACAGGAAGGGGGAAAAGGACGGCAAAGTGAGCGAAGGAGACTTAGATCTAGGAAACTGCAGGCTCAAGAAGTGCTCTAATACCGGCTAGCCAGAGGAAACAAAAGTACTAAGTACTAAGAATTAGGAAATCCAGAAGATTGAGCAAATGGCAATGGATTCGACCAGAAAAAAGAAAGCGCAGCAGAATATGAGTGAGGCGATAAAGAAAATGAAGTGTATACATACAATACAATACAATAACTTTGTTATTAAAGTGCTATACAAGTAAATAAAAGTCCCAAAACGAGATACATCATTACGGATTTCCAACCGCGGCATAGAGGAGTTTAACTAGACAATTCATCGACCTGGAAAAAACTGGAAACTGGAACTGCTCCAAAATGGAAATTTCTCAATTCTCCCAAACACTATAGTAATTACGACGCATTAGTTTATTAAAATTTATAACGAATTTCACGAAATTTGGTGAAGAATGCTGAGAATATCGTGGAAAAATTGTATAAAAAATGAAGAGCACAATTAGAAGATAGCGAGAGCTATAAAAATCAATACAGAGTAGAAAAATATCCTACGCCCTATCTTTCAAAACCTTCAAGATCCCCAGAAACGTATGACGGAAGCCGACGAAAGAATTTGCACGGCGCTCTAAAAACAAGAATGCGTTTTACCGAAACTTCCAATTACAGGTCATAAATTGCGAACGCACCGTGAAAAATCGACGTCTTTGTTTACGAGATCCGTCGACGTGGATAAAAACATTATCAACTACTCGGGAAGGAAACATAAACTATACGGCCAGAGTTGTCGCGCTTTGTGAATACAGATGAAAAACGGCAGACGATACCTCCACCTCGCCCCAACCCGACGGATTAAATAATAAAAAAACAAATAAATTTTTACTACATTTCTAGATAAAAATGTGAAAAAAAAAACACCAAAACTCTATTTACATTTCTAGTTGTTGGCTGAATGCCTAACGACCGGCATAAATTTGGTTTTGAATACGGTGCCTTTTCTGACCTGGTATTGTGCGCTGCGTGACCTTCGTTGCCCAAAGGATCTCTACCTGCTCGGGCGATTTATTTTAAATCTCATTTCACCGTTTTATGGGTTTTGACAGGCCGTCGGATGTCGTGGATAAAACCATTCAAGCCTCGGGTTCGGGATGAATAACTTGCAAAGCGATCTCCCAAACGGAACTAGACACCTCCACCGTGGTCGGTCGCCCTCGCGGCACAGTTTCCTTAGTTTCAGCTACGGATTGGCCGAATTACATGTTCAAATATTGCCCAAATTCTCAATCAAAAACATTTCACACGATGAAGAACACCACGAACACTACCTATCTTGGTACCTTAGGTTTTAAGCCTTTTTTTTCGTAATTATATTAGCAAACATAACAACCGCCTCTACCATATTAGGGGTCAAAATGTATCAAAGCGAAGAAAAGCGCAAATTTGCAATTTTCTTATCTGAAAATGTGTCCTTAAACTTTTTTTGATAAAATGGTTGGGTTTTTGCTGTTGGCATTCTTGTACACTATATTTAGCATATACCACCAAGCCTACCAAGTCCAGCTTTCGCGGGTCAGCGGACGTTAGCAAGAAAACTAATCTGCCTTTGTCAAACAGCAATTATTTAATTACATTTGCAAATAAATAATAATAAATTTGTTCTCAAAGCCAGTGAGTATTCTTCTTTCTTAGTGCCCTTTAAATGATATCCAGCCCGACCTAAAACCTCACACAAAAGATGTGATTATTCTAGAGGGGACTTATAGCAGTCTAAGCAAACCCTTTTCGAAGAAATCCTTGAGGTATGGAAATTTAAATAATAATCCGCACTTATTTTCAACATTCTTGTAGGTAAAGTGTGTTCATAGATATAAGAAAGTGACTAACTGATACGAATTAAGGGAAGACCCGGGCAAGCTGTAAGAATGAAATATGGCCGAACAGGTCAGGTCGGGTTGCTGTTTTGTTAGGAAAGATACTAAACAATATTTATTTATTTATGTATATTTAAATCTAAAATAAAATTACAAATTATTTTTATTACCTACATAAATTACTTAAAACTGTTCTGTTCTAATTTCGGTTTCTATAAGTTTGAGGACATTGAAGGACATTGAAGTTAACATTCCACAAGGGTATATATAGAATTGTTACTTTAAGGGGTCGGCTTCATTACCCACCGTTTCCGGTACTTTAGTCATGGCTCTGGGAGCGATCGGATGTGTCGGTAGATGTTAAACAACGATATCTTTACGTTTGTCAGTTCATCATCTTCATCTTCAGCACGTTCCAAAACAAATTCGTGATTAAAGTGCGTGATTTTGCGCACTCTGTCTGATGGGAAGGAAGTATTTACTTAACTTGGAGAGACTTATTTTAAAATATGAAAGAATCATTAATGCTAAATAAAATTGTTCCTTCGTTTGCGGACGGTGCGAAACCCGAACCAGAAGAACCTCTTCAAAAATTCCAGAAGCGGTGCGAGATTTTTCGAGTTTGTGTGTGCGAGAGTGGTTTACATAATTAGTGTCGAATATAAACGTAGGTAAATATTTACGGAGAGGGACCACACAGATATAGACGTATCCCTCCCGTTTGGATTATTCGGAAACCCCCCCCGGCCCTTCGGCGCCTCCGTTAGTTAATGTCTAAACAAAGGATTTGTTTACGTTAGAACACGTCCACGATTAAAAATCATCATACGGTGTGTGTGTGTGTGTGTGTGAGAGTGCGCGCCACTATACAGTCGAGACAATGCTTACATAAAAACCGGCTGCCTAACCAGACGCATAAATAAAAAGCGCGTTTTGCTGTTAATGGCCGGGGTCCGAGAGGGAATTCTCTCTGCTCCTACTGGCCTTGTTAGTTTGAAGAAGAAAAAAACGAAAAAGTAAACAATAAAGGAACGGGCTCTGTGCGGTTTCAACCGTATGCCGAGAGAGAGAGAGAGAGAGAGAGAGAGAGAGAGAGAGAGAGAGAGAGAGAGAGAGAGAGAGAGAGAGAGAGAGAGAGAGAGAGAGAGAAAGAAAGAAACCGCACTGAAGATTTGCGAGAGCCGTTCTTCCGAAAATGAGAGATACGAGTCAAGTACAAAGGCCAAACGAAATCAAAAAACCTCTTTTGGCTCTTGGCATTACAAGTTTACATCCTTTTAAGACTGACATGGACTTTTACTTTCCGGTGTTCCGGTTAATAACTTCGCATAATATTCAACGTTAATTGTAACAATAATAATAATAATAATCCCTGGATAGTATTGTTAATGGTTAGTTATCGGCAAGCAAACTAAAACATATGGATTAGTTTGGTTATTGGTCTAACCACACGGATTTCTAATCCGTGGTCTGATACGTACTAATATTGAATCTAGCCTATTTCAGACGCCATTCAATTTTCTACCTCCTACCGATGGTAATCTTAAATTTTCCAATATGGAATTTGTCCATCGGGATATATTGAGTTTCTCTTGGGCAGTTTAAATCCACAGCGACCTGCCTAGCCCATTAAATTTTGGCTATCTACGTTTCTGTCGGATTTTAGTTGACAGAATCTCAAAAACCTCAAACGACATGGTGGGAAGATTGTTACCATTTTCTGGTATTCTAAGTCTGGTGCGACGTTAAACACTTCCCAAGCAGTTGCATGTAGGAGTCCGCCAATCATCAGACGGAAATGCTTCTAACGAGGACAGCTTCGGTACCTGGCAGTTTGTGATCTCCCGATTTGACTGAATTGGTATGGTCTGTTCATAGATAAAAGAAAGTGACCAATTGCTTTTGAACGGATTATCCAAGGGTGGTCGTTAACATACAATGCAACAAGATTATTATTATTAATTAAGGTAATTATAAATTAAGGTAATAATCTTGTTGCATTGTATGTTAATGGCCACCCTTGGATAATCTGTTCAAAAACAATTCGTCACTTTCTTATATCTACGAACAGACCATACTATCGGTCCCCTGTAAGAAAGGAAGTACCTGATTCAGCTTATTTATCGGTGATAATTACAATAATAAATAACACCATCTAGTCGAGACTGACTTCTAGAGTGTAGCTAGCTAGCTCGTGGAAATTTCTCGCACGACAAGACCACCGTGGTTTTTGTTTTAATATGGAGCAACGACCCCGCAGAATTTTCCGAACGGAGCCGGGAAAACGTAAATCTAATTCCCGAGGAGTTTTTCGTTATGCCCCGTTCGTGTATATTATTCGCGTCTAGGCGACATTTGTTTGGATAAACGCGACGGCGGCGCACGTTCTCGGAATAATACCCCGACGCCACGAAATTAACCAGCAATTAGGAGCAAAGACGCCGCCGCCACGTGGCCCGAACCGGTACCCCCCCGCAAACAGACCATTTCGAATCGTTCGAATCCGAAAATACACATCGCCACGTATACGCAGCACATCTACAACGTACACAAACCGTATTTCATAAGCGTCGGCCTCCGAAGAGTTTCGAATCTTTTTCTGAGCGATTCGAAGTGATAGAATTGCCTCCACAGTTATTCTTATAATTTTCAAAACCGTATTTACAATCACTATGATTTACCTATATTACACTTATATACAGGCGAACCGTATTGGATTTACTGACGAAAACCCAAATCCGCCATGTTTTCAAAACCAATTGATCGATCGTAAATCTGAAGCCGGTTATCAAATGCACTAAGCTTCCTCTAGAACTTTTCCCACTTAACCTTCACTGTAGGTATATTAGAAGCTGAGATCCCTGTATAGAGAATCGAGTTTGGTACATACATATGTTACGTGTTCCTTAAACATCAAACTTTTACCATATTTTTTACATTTTCATAGAGATTAATTTGAATTTTGTTATTAACTAGCAAAATTTGAGCGTAATTTGTAAAAATGGTTGTAAAAACTATCCAAGTCATTATTTATAAACTTCAGCATGACTTTTTGAGGTATTTGAGAATGGGAAGTAAATATAAGATATTGCCGCACGGATTTCGGAGCAATCGGATACACATGTATCCCGCAAACGTTGCAAAAAAAAAAATCGCACCAAGATACGTTCCGTATTCATGGATCACCGGGTCGGTTTCTCGCGGGACGCTCGCTCCCCGCGATGATTATTCCGCAACAAGCAAAAACTAAATGATAACTTTATGGCCACTTGGTTGTTTATCGCACGTAACAAATGAACAACGGATCAAATTGCGCATCTTGGCATGGGGTAAAGTGCCGTGAAATCTAGCGTTAATCGCTTATGATTCACTTTCCGCAAACAATTCAATGCCCACATGGGTTTAATGACTGTACGCGGATGGATTGGTCGACGGTTTACCTGTTCGATGTGGATTGCTATTATAAGAACCCGGGCCCGCGTGACTAAACAGGGCCCGATTTCTTTATTACGTGAGGAAGAACGTTCATTACGTCACGGCACCAAACGAGAGCGTGTGATATGATCAACAGAACTGACGGATCTCTAATTACCAGAGAGTCGAAAAAATTATTGATACATTGATTAATATGAGATAATTAAATATTATATTAATATCTATACAGTAGAACTTCGATAAGTCGAACTGCGATTTGACACATGACAATTTCGAGTTATCAATAAAAACTACAAATGCATGTACTTTTTTGTGAATTAATATTGATTCATTCAATTTTAAAAATGTATTATACATTACATACATGCCCTAAGATCTATGATTTTTGAACAAAAAACGAAAATCATGAAATAGTAGTACATATGTATGTATGTATGTATTTACATAATATATGTACATATAAATGTATTGTATATGTACCCAGTATATATAAACATAGTATGTATGCACATATACGTACATATGTATATACATATTAAAGTTTACTCTTTCAATGGAAAAAAATCGGTTATTTGTGACTGTGGTTTTCAACAAAATCTTCAATTTTCAACCCATTCATTTGAAGGTGGTTGCCGAGAATCATCTTCCGATTCCTCCTCCATCGTGTCACTTTCGCAGTCGTCTTCGATGTTTAACTGTACCGGTTCGGATCTGCAGGACTCGATAATATCTTCATCAGTAGGAAACTCTGAAGTAACAATATCCTCATCAACATGTATAAAATGGTTGATGGTGCTACCTTCTGCTATACCTCTAATGTTTCTTCAAGCTTTAACCTCGATTTCAATTTGGATTTCGTCTTCACTCTTTTTTTTCGGGCGTTCACTTAGGAAAATCAAGGGAATCTCGTCTTCTTCTTCCCATTCAGAATACTGACCAAAACCGGCTTTTTTAAAACAATTGGGAATTGTTTCAGGCTTAACGTCGATATTCCATGCGGTAGCTACGTCGTCAACACAATCCATTGGTGTCATGTTATTGTTTTTGTTTTCTTCGGATCGTTCCATTTCCATTTCCATTTCTTTTATAACCTTGAATTTTTGATCAACAGACGACAAAGCTTTTAAAGTACTTTTGACGACATATCAACAAATGCAAAAATCCAAAAATGTCTTTAACATAATGTATAAATTGAATGGGGACAGTATTTTTCACTTAGTATTAACTAGTGAGTCATACAAGTGAACATAGCAAGCACAGAAACTGAACTGCTTGCATAGATACGTTAAAAAGACAGGTTAATTGGGGGGTTCCCCGAGAAAATTCTACTTATCGAAGTTGGCGCCAAATGTTTCGTTCCAGTTATCAAGATTTTCGAGTAATCGAAATCGAAATACATATATAACAACATTTAGAAACGCGCGACCTTGCCATAATGTTAACCCCTTCCCAACGCGCCCAAGCCCCCCACCGCCCCTAAAACCATCCATCTCGTTAGGAGAATGAGTTAAGCCCATCAATATGCACGTCGACGTCGGCAGACAATGGCGCTTTGTAAAAAGTGGACGTCTCTTAACATTCCCGGGCCGCGGAGATATGCAGACAGCCTTGCGGTCGGAAGAGAAAAAAAAAGAAAACTCCCGCGAGGGCGAACGTCGAGGTGGACACCGCGGGCCCTATTTTACGACAGTTAACTCCCATCGCAGCACCTTTCGCAACAATCTCAAAGCGATAACAAATAACGTAGGGAACCAAATTGTAACTAAACAAACAGCTCTCGAAAATGTCGTCATCATAGACCACGTGGCAAGTCAAGTCGATTGGGAAACATCGGGCGAAAATTTCCCAGTGGATGAAGATTTCCGGGGCCTAAACCAAACGCTCAACGGGGACATCATATCTTCATTATATTAAGTAATTGGTTTAACGTCCTTTTTTAACGCTAATGTTGTATTTGTTTTGTATTTAATATTATTAATTATTACTAATAGTATTATATACATTTCGGTCACTTCAGGATTCTGTCCGAAATCCTAAAAATGTATCATTAGACCTCCATTACCAACGCCTATCAATACGACGCCCATTTTCCATACTCCGTAACATTAAATATACAGGAAAAAAAACGCACGGTATTAAATCGACGTTGAGCTTAATGCTACCCGAGGAACTTAATTTATAGAGATTCTTAAACCTGTCCAATTAAGAGAATTTTTTTGTTAACGTGCGGGATAAGGCAAATGATAAAAGATTTACTGAATTCTTGTTTTTTTTTTTTTTTTTTGGTTTGTTCGGGAGCCACTTAAAATTAATGAACGCGATTAGACGGAATTTCATTAATTTTCGACTCAGGGGGACATTCGCAATACGGAAGGTACAATTTTTAATTTACGACGAGCCAAAAAACAAATAATACAAATATAAAAATCTAAGTCGACGCATTGGAAAAAAAAAACAGTTGTTTTTATTATGGTCTTTATATATCATTTGTATTTGAAAAACGGTGACACGTGGGCATAGAGACATAGATGTAAGTTATTAAAAAAATAATTCAGTTTTCCGTGTATTCTTCATATACAGATAAACAAAAATTCAATCCCACCCTAGGTTAAACCTCCCATGTAACAAAAACCTTTCCAGTTTTTTTAGTTGTCATGATTTTTTACAATGAGAAAGCAGAAATAGACGAAGGATTTATCCTACACTCGGCCTCTTGCATTTCGCAAAATATTCCTTGGTAAAAATATAAGGAAAATAAAAAAAAATGCAAAATATGTTTAAGAGAATCTGTTAAATTTATCATCATCATTATCATAATCAAAATATTTTTAAATTGACTTTAATTTAGTTGAAAGTGCTATAAAATTGTATCTTTTTGAAAGGAAGTAAATTGGTTAAACATTGGTATTTCATCTCTATTCCCACAACGAATAAAGCAAAATTTATATCTAGAAGGACGAATCCAGAAGTAAAATTGGTTAAAGTTTATCAAAACTTACTAACAATTATTTCACGTGAAGACTTGCAAGGTTTACCATTAGAGTAACACAAAACTCGATTGATTGGTAAAAGAGCTGCAACCAAACAAGTTGTTACGAAAAAAATCTACAAGTTAAATTTGATCGTACCGTCCCTGATTTTTAAAAGTAAAACTTAAAAGTATATTATGCAAGTTTTATAAAAGAATATTTTTGTCACGAGTTTCCGAGCGACTAATGACGTTTATCAACGTTACCATTCGATCGCTCCCAAAAGTGACACCAGAGGCTAGAAAGGAAGCACAAAACACGATTATGCTGGCAAAGAGATGATGGTACAGCGGAATGCAGTAAAAAGCTACTCCCAAATACTCACCGGACGCGGGTGGATCGGTTGAACAGACTCTATGTTTCTGCCCAAGACGGAACATGCAGCGAAATATAGCGGAGCAGATACCTGGTCACATAAGCTTAGACAACCTAGTTGGAAACACGTTAGCAAGCAAATACTCTTTGCCAAAAGAACGGTCAAATCTTATACAAGCTCGTTGAGCTTCAGTCAATCGGACACCCTCTCCTTGAGGTAATGCCCGTCAGCAGTTCCAAGAAGACAAAAGGGTAAAAGAGGGAGGGGGACTTCCGGTAGAAGCACCAACCCGACACTATCCGGGCAAACCAGATCGCCGCGAAGCAAGCAAAAAAAAGTGAGACCAAAGTACTGCAAAGCGAGTCCCACTCGCAAGCGGTAAATCAATCAAAAGGTGCCAACAACTCGCTTTCAAATTACAGTACTTCTTTTTTCTATTTCATAGATTCAGAATGTGCCGCATACTGGTAACTAGTGATCTTTCATATAGGTGATTTTGGTTGGACAGGCTTTAAATCCAGATTATTACGAAGTGTTAGACTATCAAGCAACCTTCTATCTCTGATAGGGAGTCACCCAACTTCGTTGGTTTGGTTAGTTACGCTTCTATCGTATTTTCTAATCCCACCAATTAACTGGACACAGTGATTCGGGCGAACAAAAAATGTATGTCACTAAAAATATGATATTTTCATTAAATTCTGGGATTTTGTAAATTATAAAAATCCTACAGTCGAAAAGAAAAAAAAAAGTTACTATATGGTAATTTCTGTTTGATGTGGTAATAACATTAATTATTTAGATACTGCTAGTTTGATATGAGTTTAGTATATTGATTTATGATTTTTATGACGTTGAATTGAAATTAATTCATTTATTTACGTCAAATAGTAAGGCTTGATTAAGTGAATAGCCATTACTGCGATATATACTGTTTATTTTTTGGAAATACCGAAAAAAACTCATGGGACAATCATAAACCTGCATTCTACAATTTAACCGTTGATGTTTGCTTTAATATTAAGATTTGGTGATGATTTTAAGGGATTTTTTATAGACCGACAGTCACTTAAGCCTGATATAGATGCAATTTTCCGTTGCTAAAATGTTAGTAGCTTAGATTTAAATATCAGTAAAGTGAATATTGAAATTCCAATATAAAAAAAAATTCTCTACAGTGAATAAGCGAAGCGAAGGATTATTAGCTGATACTAAAAACTCTTTTAATAATAATATTAATTTTATTACTCTCCAGTCTTAGAGATGCCAAGGCAAACAAAAAAAACAAAATGTAGGGTTAGAAGTCACTATCAATTTTCTGACATCATATTTTTTTATGTATATTATATATGTGTTTAATAGATTATCTTATGATTAACAATCATGTAACACACTTGAAAAATATGTTTATTTTTTACATATTAGTTAAGAACGTTTATGGTTGAACTATCGTCCAAGTCATTATTGTTATAATGGGTTTTCGAGAATTTTGCATTTATAACACAAAAACGTAAAATGGCAAGTTTTAATTTTCTAGTCCTTTTCCTTTAAATCAAGAAGGGTTTGAGGTGGAAAGAAGCCTTATAAAAAAGGTGGCTAGAATCAATGGCTATGAAGATAGTTTTATCGATAAGTTAATTAGGAAATTTAGATTTAAGAACAAACTTCAAAAATCAACGACTTTTCAAGCTGATCAGGAAAATTTAAAAGTAGTCTCAATTCCCTTCTCTCCCCAATATACAAGTGGACTTGATAGAGTCTTCGGGGCCGCAGGTCTTCGAAGTGTCTATCAGTCCGGATCAAAATTAAAAAATCTTTTGGGTAATCCCGAGGATAAACTAGATACAAGTCATATGTAGGGCAAACCAAAAGATCAATTAATGTTAGATTTAAGGAACATGTAGCTCATTTAAAATTTGGCAGATTAGAAAAATCAAGTGTAGCCGAACATATGTTATAATCATAAGGTAGATATAAGTAATTTAAAATTAATTAAACAGGTAAATAATTGTAGAAAATAGATGCCTGCGAAAGCTTAGAAATTGTTAAGAGAGGAAATAAGGCACTGAACAAGGACAGAGGTCCAATCCCATTTAGCCCATTACGCGCGCTGATTGGTTGCGTGAACAGTGCGTAATCCCCTCTCCCACTTCCCGATGTGTATATATATAGAGAGCATTTGTTTTTAAGGTTAGTCTTAATCTTCTCCTGAAGATGCCAACTTCGTTGGCGAAACGTTTGTGGTAAAACGCGTTATTGTGTGTTAGTACAGTGCCGCAGGTTCCAGTCAAGAGTTTGATCCGTAAAAAATGTGACGTAGGGTTATTTGTTAGGAAATTGATAGTCACTTGGTTACTAACCTTTTGTTTTTCTGTTTAACATTTCTAATTAAAACGTTATCGAGATAAATCGGTCGCACAGAAACCGGGAGACTCCACGCAGATTAATGTTCCGTTTTGAAATCAATCACAGGAGAAACTCACTGAAATTATCTATTATCTAAACCAAATTTAAAAAATAACCGATGGTTCTTATTTTCCTATTCCTTTGGTTATACAAAAAAAATAAAACTCATTGCGTGACGTGCGAACGAGAGTAACGGGAAAAACAATTTCCCCGACGACTTTCCCAGCAGTTTCCGATGGAACCGAAAAAGATATTCGCCGGACGTTATACCCCGGCTGCGGTACATCAGATACGGACGCGAACCGCGTAAACATTTACCCGATAATTAGCGCCGAAACGTTTAAACAACGGATATATTTAAACGGGGCCGTTGTAACTGGTTTTATTTATCAATAGCGCAGTTTGTAATTTATCATCTACGCGCAGCGGCGGCGCTCCGGCCGACCGAACACAAACAACACACGCCGAAGACCCGAAGCACAAACACGACAATCTTGCGTGCATAACCTATCGCAATAAATTTTGAGACCCGCTTATTATTATTATTATTATTATTTAAGCACAATATATACAATTCTTCTCTTTTAATCCCCTAACAACGTTTTTCGACCAATGAATTTGTTTGGTTTTATTATTACCGTTATTTCGATTGCTAATATTGCTTTTGAGGAAACGGGCAAATATTGAATGCTAGACTCAACACTTACCACCACCCTCTCCCAGACTACCCTTCGAACGACGTCACTGAACACAAAAAACTCAAAAACCTTGGTGTTAAAAAATGGAAAACGAAATCTTCGGAAACCATTACCATTGTTGAAAACTGTTCTTCTCAATCGTTTAACAATGGTGAATCGAATTTACTCAACAAAGGTTTGAATTTTGTCCCGCCGACTAAGGGCAGTAAAAAAAAAAAAAAAAAGTCAACCGTATAACTCGAACCGAACTTTACGGTTCTGGTAAAAACGGTCCCGCAGGAAATCTGATGTCATCGTTTCTATTTTCGACCCTAATATTTTTTAAAGTCTGGGTATTCCGGCCGGCCGATCTTGTTTCACCTCGTGCGAACGATTAACATTTTGTACGAACGAGAAGCGCTAGAAATTCGAGATTATTATAAAAATAGAATATATTGCTTTATATTTTACAAGCCGGCTAATGCAAAACAAAGTGGTCGGCAGGGTCCGGTTTGCGGTGCTGTCAGAGCGACCAGAGAGTCATAGAGGTCCAAAAATTTGCAGGTCGAACCTAGAACACAACTTCAGCTCTTTTTTCTCTTACCGAAGCTGGAGAATCACCCTCAACAGATATCAGCACTGCCATGAGTCCAAAAAATTGAAATAGGGGAATCCTATCTCGATGATACCGGAAAAAAATTTAAAGCGACACCCCGTATATAAGCGCGATTCGACGAAACAGGTTCTGCCGCTTACCTGTGTTAAAATTTCAAATCAATCCCCCCAGTGCAAACAAGACGGATTTGTTTAGTTTCCCGTATACCGTCCATTATCTAGTCATTATTGTTTCGTCGTTGATCATTTCTAGGCAAACTGAATAACAATTTCGTATACCTGGGGCTGCTGCCAGGTATAACCGAGGCGTGGACTCTTTCGACAGGCTTAATTTTCGGCGCTAATCGCCCGGCCACTACGATTTCCGCTTCGGCTCGAGATATCCGCGACTAAACGATCGCTTTTCGACTGCTTTTGTTTCCGACGGCTAACGCCAAACGGCGATTTACAAATCGATAGCTATACGATGATCCGTTGCCGAACAAAACCTTAATAATATTGGGAGATGCTAAATCTACCGTTTCCTAAATTGCCTAAATATATATAAACAAATCATTGCAACGATAGTTAGAGTCAAGAGTTCGAGGAATTAAGAAAATAAGATTTTTCAAAGGGCTACTGTAATACTTTTTACAAAACTTCTGGATTCCCTCTGCGTCGGTTTTTGCTTAGTCGAAATTGCTGACGTTTCGCCAATATCCTGTTGGCTTCTTCAGAGCTCGACTGAAACTGGCTCGTAATTTACTCTGTACCTGCTTATAAGGTGCTATGAAATTAGTTTCAAGACACCTCCTTGAAAGAACTGAAGAAAAATACAAATTTAACTTAGTAACGATATATCTCTAAAATTGACAACTTTTTGAGGTCTTCATTATTAATACTAGATTTAACTGAGGAGCATGGATACACGGAAGAAAACAAAGCATAAACCAGAGTTCCAAAGGCCATCTATGGGCCGAGTATGTTATGGTGAATTTTGACTTTGGCCAGAACGCGGACCCCATTCGCTAATTACTAAGTACGTGCTACCGGTTTCCCGCGCAGAAAACGTCGACAACCGCGACGACGGGCTGAAGGGGGTCCGAGCGCGGTGCCTTGCGGCACTCCGAAACTCCGAAGCGTAACAAACTGCCCGCAAACACGACGCGCGCTAGACGTCTGGTTATTAACTCGACGCCGGAACAAAAAAAAATCCACGGTCGAGATACGATCTCAACAAATACGAAAACATGCGAGGTGGGGTCCGAGGGGGGCGGCAGCGGCGGCGGTCAACTTGCATATCGTAATGAATCCGACGCAAGAAGGTAATTACGTCAAGCGAGCGGAGTCCGGGCATTAGTAATAGCAACTAAATGTGTGTTTACGGTGGTCTTATCTCGGACGGTCGACTCTTATAGACCACATGGACGCACGCACACGCAAGACTTTCATTGTTGCCGATTAATTACGTCATTTGACGTGTTCGACGTTCTTGGCCGCGAGGTTTTCGATTTTTGAGTCTCGTCTTCAACGGCGGGCTCCAAAAGAAGAAGAAACGACGCTCGGTTCATTTTTGACAACTTTCGGGACGCGTTCAACATTTCGACTGAAGACCATTCAATACTTTAAAAATTACTTTCCAACTTCTACGGCTGGAAAGAGATTTTTTCTCATCACACTATAACCATATAGCTTTTTCGTAATTTAGGAACCCTACTACGGTAACTTGCAATTGGTGCACCAACCAAAATTGCTACTAGAGATTTCGCATGAACATATGATTCTACTGATTTCACGGATTTTAACGGTATCAGATTTTACAAATACTGGAAATATTTCGAAAATTTCCAAAAAATTAAAAAATATATATCAAGTTAAAATAATATATAAAAAATTGACTAAAAGTAAGCAACTTTTTTTTTCAAAAAGTGGGAAAATTCCATAAAATTTCAAAAGGGGCGAAAACATAATATTCTTGAAGCGGTTTCTCAAAATTTTCTTTTCTAATTTTTTGTCTTCAGGTTTAAATAATTTTTTTGTGTTTCATTGAAAAGGGTATGTTTAACACATTTAGACATCAATTGATTGATGATTCTTAAAGTTTTGTGGATACAAAAATTACAATTAAAGGAAAATAGAAAAAAAAGATTTTTCATTACTTATATCTCATAATTTTAAAAATGCCAAGTGGGTTTGATGGATTCCATCAACGAAGGGACTGGCAACGTTTTCATTGGTCGAGTGACATCTATAAAAAATGCAACTCAAAAAATCTGGCAAACATTTACTTAGTCAAACACTGAATGTTTTTCAGATTAATTTTTCTATTATTTAAAACTAATTAACAAAGTGACAAAGAATTCACGCATGATTTACGCTCGGTAACAATAGAAGAAAACATCAAAAAATGATGACGGGATATTTTAATATGCTCTTAAAGCCTGTCATTTTAAATCTCTCCTTCAACCATACGCGTTCTGCAATCAACATGACAACTGACAGTTTCATCAATTCAATTCGACAGTTTTCGATTTAGATCGACTGTTTTTAAAACTTCCAAACACTAAAGAAGATGCCTGTACGGGGTTTTCAGCATATTTGAGAGATATTTTGTCTCCTTGTTTACAGAGGCTCTTAATTGCATACACACTGCATTTTTTAAAATTTAAAACAGGTGACTTTTAAAAAAAGTTCTTTATCGTATTTCAAAAATATAACACGAATATAAAAATTGGATATTTATGGTTGTTATTACTTTCATTTCTTTTTAATTTTCTTTTTTTGAAAGTAAACATTCGATACCAATTAATAACAAAACAAATTAAAAAGAAGACAAGGAAGTGGCAATAAGTAAACATTTAGTAAGTTTTAATTTGTATATTTGATGCAAATTTTCACGGAAGAAACGTCAATTTATTAAAAGTCTACGTGACTACGACACAATCCAAAAAATTAGAAAAAAATGTATTAATTGCGAAACATCTCGCATCTATTTTTAAGATCTTTCCAGATTTTTTCAAAATTGCTGACAGCAATTTGCATGCAGGATTTCAATAAATTAAAATTAAATAACTTAAAAAAGCTGACAGATATAATGAAGTAATATGAAGGGCCGAATTACCGCCAGCTAGAGCTTCACAAACATAATCAAACAAAAAGTGTGACTCGCGGATTTTTTTTAAATTTTGACACTTCAACTAACAACTAACGAAAATTTTAATGTACTCGTATTCAAGGCAAATTTTTGCCCCATTTTCGATTCTCGTTAAAAAAACATTCTAGAACTCGTACCTTAGACAGGACAAATGCGCACTAACGAGTGCGCGCAAAACTAACAAATCGTCGGCGTAATAAACGCGTGCGGAGTAGTGAGCGTTATGAATTACGATCGGGGACCAAAAAGACCCGCTGAACACTATTTAATGAACGGTTAAACACGAAATTAACGATAAATCAACTCGGTATAGTCGACGGTGCCAAAAATATGTCGTACGACGAAAAACGGGTGCGACTTTGAGAAAGCGATGTATTTTTTTTTAATCAATTTTTAACGTTGTATCGGATGGCAACGGATTTTTTTACATGACGAATGAAAACGAACATTACTGGAGCAAAAGTGACAGCTGAACAGGATAAAGTAGTTAGGATAGATGCAGAGTGTTGGATTTTAAAAATTAGAGTAAAGATACTTAAAAATCTGCAAAACTTTTAGACATAATTATTTAAGAGATATATTAAATTCCTATTAATGCATTTGACTATATCAAGGTCACCGAAAAACATAGGAAAATAGGCTTTAGGACCATCTACACGGAACTTATAGATCTAGCATTACCACACTCAGTGAAGAGTTAAAGGATAATCTTACCGGGAAGACTAGGACTTGCCGCTCCACTGTGGTATTTATTCACTTAATTTTGGCCAAGTACGTAACGCCTAGCGCTAGCTAGCATCTAACTTACGGAGTTTGGAATCGCTCGCCCTAGCGAGTTGCAGAATGTTTTTAGGGGCGAGACTAATTAAACTAATAATGATTAATGATGAAAAGGGAGGTGAAAGACCTGCATAAACCTTTCGGCAAGAACGCCAAAAGTTTACCAATTACCCAAGGCCGTGAACCACTTCCGACATTTCCGGCACTTTAGTCACGGGATTGGGAGCGATCGGGATATTTTCCTGCAGGGTCTCTTCTCATACCAATTTGACGAAAATTGACTTCACTATATCTCTTATACAGACCTTCCAATGCTGTTGTCCTTAACGGATCCATATATACTTTCTGCATGTGCGCCTTGTAGTATATCCGAAGCTGCCGAATACAGCCAAAACAATTTTCAAATGTTCATTGTGTTTGTTTATTTCGAAATTAGACTCCCCGTCGTCGTCGGTCACGACGTATAATACCCCAAAAAATAAACCACCTCGCGTTTGATACAAATAAAACAATCTTCGGGCACACAATCACGATTTGATGCGTGAGGTCAGCCGAATATCGAATGGCGAGCCGTAGCGACACGTCCTAAGAAATGTCTGGGCGACCGATTGCCAACCATAAGTACCATACGATTACGCCCGGTAAAATATCAGGTCGATGATGATAGACGGACGCCTCGCGAGAGAGAAACCGCGACGATGATGATGATGATGATGATGAGAGGACGATGATGAGATCGAAAACTCGCAACGGCTTTCCGCCCAATTTGGTTTGCAATAACACGACGGATTAAGTTTTTGGGGGCGGTGCCCGTGTTCCGGACGTTGAGATTGCGCCGGCAAGCTGGTCCGATTTGGGTACGTGTGAGAAATTTCGGCCGCGACGCCCATGCGGGGTGCCTCCTCTATGCAGGCTCTAAGCGGGACATGATGTAAACAAAACTTATAGAAAAACAAAGCTTTCCGCTATAATATTTTTGACAGAGCAATATTTTCTAAGTTCATTTGGGTTTTAACAGGAATTTTGGTTGGTTTTGGGTATTTTTCGAAGAACGTTAATTTCCTATTGAATTCTGCAATTCTAAGGTATCAACTTTAATTGGTCAGTCAAATAACGTTTAAAATACAATGAAAATTATATTTACTTATTTATATTGTGCGTTAACTCGCATCATTCTGAGAACTAAATGGAGTGGATATTCTTCTTGCGATTCGCAGAATTGCTAAGTATCGTATTCGGGTATTTCTTGAAGAGGGTTATAGGTAAATTGGACACGACAAACGCATAATCATTTATTATAAAATACATATTATTATTAAACATTGACAGATGACACTCCACAATTACGAGATGTTACAAAAAACATTCTGATCGAATCAACTAAGAAGTGGCCAATTGACCAGCCCCAAAAACTATTCTGGATGCTCGGTCGGGGCGTCAATGAGTGTATATGAATCCATGCCATAAAGGATTTCCGTTCTCCTTGAAAATCTGACCATTTTCATTCGCAGTTTCCGTGCTGGCATTTTCATTTTCAATTTCATTAGATGGATCTCATTTATCGTCAAATAAATCGGCCCCAACACTATTCACACCCTTTAAATCCACCTATCTATCTATCTGCAAATACATCGACGCAAAATTACAAAGACAGGCGTAACAATTATTCAAATCAAAACTAAAAGTAAGTCATCCTAATAGAGACAGGCAAAAGCAGAAACGGACAATTAATAATGGAAATGGAAAAAGATACAGAAATAGTGGACACTGTAAAAACATGGAAGCTTGTTTATCTGGATCACGTAATGCGCGAAGAAAAATATCACATACTATCGCATCATACTAATGCCATCAAACTGAAAACTCAGCCGGCATATTGGTTGTTGGACACGCAAGGTCATATGAAAGGGAGAAAAACTACGTGTTTTTATCAAAAAAAAAAAAAAAAAAAAAAAGAAAAAGCTTGTTGTTGGTTTTGTTCGATTATAACATTTGTGAGTAGAAATGCATCTTTTATATTCCTTCGTCAAAAAAATACCAGTCACTAACTATTTACACACTATTATCCACTACAGACACCACAAATTAACTATTTATATCTGCGCGATTCGGCTTCTCTTTTCGACTGACTAGCGAGCCCGTAGACCGGTTAGAAATCTGTTCCCTTCGAAGAAATGTTACTAGTCCGGAGACGATTATTTCTATCGGCGAAGATTTAAATATGTAAATGATAACAAATTATTAAAACTTATGCAAAAAATTGTTGTTAAAAAATATTACTGGTCCGCGATTTTTTTTTTCCAAATTTTACTGACCCGCGGGCCAAGAAAGATTGAGAAACGTCGCTCTAAACGACGGTAGTATCGAATTATCGGTTCTCACAGTCTAACCGATCTCGTGGCCGTGTTTCTGGTTCCATAGGAATCTAGAAATCGCCATTTCCAAATTCCGAAGGGTTATTTACAGTATTCAAAGCGGCATATTCAGAATAATATCAGCGAACAGTAGCGGTAAATTTACCAGCGCCTAGCCTTTGGTACAACCTCCCCTAGCTACGTGGAGCCGCCGCACCCCCCCCCCCCCCCGCCGAACTCCATACAATATGTAACACACAATCAGTGCGGTTAATGAGTTCGCATTCAAATGTTTCGCCCAAACAAATGCGCTCTAAATATTGCACCGGCTTCTTTGGGACTTTAGAAACGCGAGGGTTATTTTCCAAAGATAAAAAGTTACGCGTCGACGGAGACGAAAACAAAGGGCGACGAGGGCGGGCCGGGAAACTCGCTAACGTGAAAAAAAACCGTCGGCATTTCGCGATTCGGTTCGGGGTAGGTGCGTGTTAGTGTTTGTAAATACAGACCCATTTTGCCGACTGCCATCGACATACACCAGTTTCGGAAATAAAATGATAAGCTTCCCATTAAATCTTGATTTGGTCAGGATTAAACATAAGATATTGAACATGTTGATGGATTTCGTTAAGAATAAATGCGTAAGCATAGTTCGTAAGCATTGCGAGAGGCGAGTCAAATGGGCTGAGCCCGGCCCCGGCCTGTTCTTCAATAGCACTGGTCTACGGGCTCGTCAGATTATATTGGGTTGTTCGGAAAGTCATTTCGTTTTTTTTGGGGAACATGAAAGACAGTTTTCGTATAATGAATAAATATTTTATTAAATTATATATTGGCCGTTCTGGTCCGACACCTTTTGCCATCTTTCTGGCAGTAACATAATTCCCCTCTCAATAAAGTTTTGGTCCTTGCTGGCCAAAAACTGGTTCAGGTGGTTTTTGACATCTTCATTTGAGGTAAAGGTTTTGCCATCCAGAAAATTTTGCAGGGACCGGAACAAATAGTAGTCGGAAGGCGCCAGATCTGGAGAATATGGTAGATGTTGCAGTACGTCCCATTCAAGCTGTAAAAGTTTTTATCGAGGGACCAAACTTGTGTGAGGTCTCGCATTATCGTGGTGGAACACTACACCCTTCCTGTTGATTAATTCGGGCCTCTTCTCTTTAAGTGAATCATTCAATTTGTCCAGTTGATGACAATAGACTTCTGAATTAATCGTTGTATTGTCCGGCAAAAGCTCAAAAAAAAAACGATTCCTTTGACATCCCACCAAACGGAGAGCATCACCTTTTTTGGTGAATGTTGGCTTTTGACACGCTTTGAGCCGGTTCATCTTTTCTGCTCCATGACCTCTTGCTTTTAACATTGTTGTATACAACCCATTTTTCGTCCCCAGTAATAATCCGCTTCAAAAATGGATCATTTTCTTGACGTTTGAGGAGCGAATCACACACGTCAACGCGACGACACAAATTTCGCTCCGTAAGGACATGGGGCACCGACACATCGAGCTTCGAGGTTAAGCCCATGCCTTTCAAATGGCCATAAACAGTCGAATTCGACAAATTTAATCTCTCACCGATCTCTCGTGTGGTTATTCGCCGATTTGCATCAACTAATGCCTTTATCGCATCTTTGTCAGCTTCGACCGGCCTTCCAGACCGTGGTGCATCTTCGACATCAAAATTGCCGGATCGAAATTTTGCAAACCAGTTCTGGCACTGGCGTACTGTTAACACGCCTTCTCCATACACATCCGTCAATTTTTTTCTCGCTTGGACAGCATTTTTACCTTTTCTGAACTAAAAAAGTAAAATATGACGAAAATGCTGCTTATTGCTCTCCATATTTAAAAGGGCACCAACCAAAAACTACTGCGTAGAATTAATAGAACTTTTTCACACACAAGCCTTGCAATATCAGCTCTCAAGGCATATAATGGTTATGCGGCTTAAGTGTGAAGTTGGTTTCGAAAAAACGTAATTAAGTCCTCTGACGGGAAAAAACGAAATGACTTTCCGAACAACCTTATAGATTGTTAGTGGTGTCTATAGTAAATAGTTGACTTAGTTATTTTCTTGACGCACCCGAACGATCTAAGTCCATTCAAAATTCTAACAATATAAAAGGTACATTTCTTTTAAATATTATTTGAAATAATAACGGTATTTGATATTTGGAATTAAAATTTCTTTATAAAAACACCACGTAAAACATACAATAGGATTTGTTCCAATCGTTAGAATTCTACGAAATGCTTAAGTTCTAAGTCTCATCACACGTCTAAAAAGAATAAAAAGATATGTGGATGACGTCCTCTGCAAGTTCTTGTTTGTAAAGTCAAGATATACGGAAAATGAAGTATTTCTCGTCACTCTCTTTGGTTCCAACAGTCTCGGCATATATTTGTCACACCGAAGGTTATCTTGTATAAGGTACGATAAAAATATTTTATTACCTGTATGATTTTAACAAAAACCCATAGTTCCTGGAAACGCTTCAGAAAATTTGTGATTTGATATCCTGAAATGACTTTGTTCTGACAAACTTGAAGCGTAGTAGAAATGAAAATGAACCGTGAAAACAGATAAACTGACAACTGATTCGCGACATCCGATTGCTCCAAATCTCGTGCGGTAAAATCCCGGAAATGTCCGAAGTGACGAATGTGACGCTTCCCGCACGCTAGATCGGTGTGTTGTTAGGTATTTTACAGACGGGAGTAGAAAAATGCATTTAAAGCCAATTAGTATGTGGTATTTTTAATCGCGAAAATGGTGGGGCTCGAACTAACCAAAACGTGCGCGCGCTATAACCGCAGTGCGGAATGGACGAAAATCGTCGCCCGAACGGAACGCATTAACCGGAACAATGGTGGTTCGAAAGTTATTTGCGGAGGAACGTTTTTAATACTTTAAGCGACGCGTGTGTCGCATTCGTTTGAAGTACCAGCGTATGCACGTCGCCACAGGCGCTTTTAACCAAATAACATTTCCCTCCCCCCGAAACAAACAAAAATCCGTTGCAGGATCTGGAGTAATTATGGCGGTCATTATACGGGAAGCTCTCTCTCGCCCCTCCAGATAAAGGCGAGCGCCATCCAGTTATCCGCGCTCGCACTCAAATCAGAAATACCATTAGGAATGACATATGGAGGGATGATTTTGAGCGGGGAACGGCAACGAAAAAAATTGGGATACGAAAAGTGCCGGAACGCGATTTTTGTGACTCTTCTGCGATTCAAATTTGTTTATTTAGATTTTCCAAAAATTCAGTTGTTTTAATATCCCCAGGACATTTCTGGAGAATGTACCTATAACCTATAAACTAATTTATTAATTTACGGACTAAACACCAAAGTTTCAGTTCAATTTTAAACAAAATTTTCATTTTGTAACGTAAACAACAAAAGACTTCCCAATTTTCCATTCTAAGGATCTACTTTCACGGGCATAATGTAGCGAGATAATGCTGTTCATTTACAAATTGTTCAAGTTTCTTGTTTCAAGGTCTTTCATATTGAATTTAATTATGAATTCATATTACTGTCAATGTGGCTTCTTGCAATTATTCTCTTCTTCTGTTTTCTTATTTAGCTATGACAGACAATCCTTTTTACCACTTTTTGAAAAGAGATTTTGTGTGTAATTTTTATATATATTTTTCAACTCCCTTCTATAAAATACCTGATTACACAGAGATCTAGCGTGCGATGCTTTTCCGACATTCCCGGTATATTACCGCACGGGTTTGGGAGCACCGGATCTTTTCGGACATTTTACCGCACGGCTTGAATTTTGACGTTCGTCAATCCGGAAGGTCATGTCGGGAAGTGTGTTCGTGTTGTTTTGCAAAAGTGTACCCAAAAACTAAAGGTCGTAGACTAAAATGCCGTTTACCACACTTGTTGCGTAATGAAAATAGTATCATTTTAATAGTTCTTTAATTACGACGAAACACAAAAACTTTTAAAGAGATCATTAAAAAACATATTGAGAAGGCTATTTAATTTAATTCGATCAATAAGTGTCATTTCACAATAATCAATAATTCCACAGGTTTCTGTTTAGATGTAGCAGTAGGCAGTATTTTTTCAAAACATACTTTAAATCTTCTGGGAAAACTATGTAAATGTGTGGCGCAAAGTACGTGAAATATTTTTACCGAATTATTTCGTAGCTATGTAGAGGCACGATAATTATAATTTTATCGTGAATATCAGAATGTGTCTATACCATCTATTAACTAAATAAATCTTCCATATAACCATGAAATCCGGTGTACCAATTTTAGATGGTGATTTGCCTCAGGACTTAAATATGTTCTAGAACGAATAATAAAATATAATAATATATTTTAGAAAAAATCAAGAAAGGTCGGACAACGTATAAACAAAATATCAAATCTAATAGGTTAAAATTTTCGCCAAAGGTTTTGCCTGCGGTCGTCGCCGGCCGCCGCGGGACAGCTTCTCGCGCGAAAACGCGGCAACGTCGCCTACGACGCCGCTTATACTAAACGGCTTGAAAACATCCGGCGTGCGGGTATAACTTATCGCGGTTCGCTTTCCTCTCTCGGGTACGGTAGCCACCGGGACCCTTGTAACTCCGTCGGCGTTATATTTACCGAGAAGTTGGTTTCTCGCGGCCGGCTCTCGTTCCTCTTTCTCTGATCTCTGAGGCCGTGACCCAACCGGAGATAAAACTACAGTCCGCTTTCTCCCGCAAGTCGAATACGATGATCCCGCTCCATTTTACTATTGGAAAACGTTTCGCTGAATTGCGCAGGAACAAGACTCTCCGGATGAACAGGGTGTTGTAGTTCGCACTGGTTTTACGACATAATGCAGTGAAAAATCCATTCTTACGTGAAGAAGATTTATAAAAAGCACCTAATATGAATTAACATAACAGTTAAATAAAAGACATTTTTCCCTACTCTTAAAAGAAAACCGTCCGCGCGGCATATCCCTTATCGGCTAATATCTCAAATACGGCACTGGCTAGTGGTACATCAGCTGAAAAGAATGATCCCTTCCCTTTACCGAAGTCAAAACCATAAAAGGTGATGAAAACGGTATATCGTTAGGCGAACTTTACCTAAACTCTCTGACAAAAGAAAAGAGGAGAATCCCCACCTAATGTTAAGACGTAAATAAATCTGGCATAATATTATTTGGCGTCGCTTCGTTTTCGAAATACAGAGTGTAGAAAAAATAAAAACCTATACGTTTTGAAGTTATCCCAGTGATATTTGATACACACAATAGGAGGGTTTATTTATTTCACTTGGTGAAATGCTCGGTGTCAATCAATATCATAATTAGAGCGAAATGAGCAATCAATGATTGTTTGCTCTAAAACTATAAGAGATAGATGCCATAAACGTAATTTGCTCGAAATTATTTTTTACGTTAGATAAGAAAAATATTCAATGCCTAACAGGCCCGTATTATTTATTTCTGCGAAATTATTGTGCTCAATATTTTGGACAGGTAACTCTATGCCCCAGGTTAGAAATTTGATAAAATTCCTTAATGAAAAGAATACCCAGCCGTTAAGAATTATTTAATATTATTTACCTTTCATATAATGATGGGTTAACTGACTTTAAGTTTAAATAGCAACAGAAATATAGAGTATATAAATCCAAATTAATAAAATAAAAAAAATAGAGAAACAAAATATCAATATTTAGTTTTTTTTTGTTGGATCACTTTAATAGTTTCATTTTTAAAGCAGATTCGATTTTCTTGCCTAAATATTAAAAATTCCATTCAATTCTATCAGCGGAAGCATTGTACGAGCTGTGGAATTGATGGTTGAAATAAATATGTCAATTATTTGTCTAATTTCACCACTCGGGCCGGGATAAAACATGAAGAAAATATTTTCATCGAAGAAATTGTACGCCACCGCTTTTTCAAAAATAAAGTGCATTTCGCGATTAATTTCCGAGTCAAAATAATCTCTTAGCTTTGTGTTGTAAATAAAAATCGTATGTAATCATTAGAATTACATTAGAAGTTAAAGTTTTAAAAAATGGTTGGTTTCAGGTTCATTTGAGATGTACATACCCGATGATTTTTGGGTTGGAACGTGGTAGAGTTCTCCAAACGATATATCGTGTTTACAACTTTTTATGGTTTTGACTTCGGAATTCTTTTCAGCACGTGTGCCACGTGAAACTGTGCCATGCGGACTGCTGTATTTTCAAAGCAGGGAAATTTTCTTTGCTTTTTATAAATCTATCACTAAGAAACGAATCTCGATTTTAAAAATGTAATTTATAATAGTGGTTTGCCATTTTCATCATAGGCCAAAGTAGAAAAAGGCTGTTTCTTGTTCATCGCGGGCCTCTACAAAAAATCTAAAGCAGTTTCAATGAAAATGAGGAAGAACCTCCGTTTATATTTTTGCATTTCAAAATAAAAGCGGTTGCGGGTATAAATTGATATGAACTTTTTTTTTCTTAACAAAATCTAAGGAATCCCACCCGACGACGACGCATAATCTTTCTGGACGGTTCGCCGGCCGACGACGCAAAATAATTAATCCGCATTAAGTATTTTAATTGCGAGAGACGGCAACTACGTAATCGTTTCGTTGCATAAAAGCATTAATCAAACGACAGACGCGACTGTAAACAAACGCGCCGTTGTCGTGTTTGCCGCTTCGTGTGCGTGAGAGTCTGCGCTACTCAGAGAGGAGCGTCCGTCTTCTTTGCAATTAAAATCCGGCTAATGGGTCGAAGTGTGCGGCGCTGCGAACGCGTACGCTCGTTACGAAGTCTCGAAATTTATCAATTAAATTGAAATCCTGCTTTTTGCGGGCGCCTCTTCGCGGCCATTTTGCGCAGACGGACCGTCGTCTCGCCACCAAACGAATACAAAGGGCGGCCGCGCACAAGGCGACCAGGTAATCACTTTGGCAAAAAGAATTAGCTTTTTGACAAACAAAAACTAACATTCTAAAAAGCTGCGAAACAAGATACTTCTTCAATGACGTCATAAAACTGGATAATGTTGGATTAACTTTAGTTAGTTTACCACGTCAGTTTCGTTTCCCACGGATCCGAGCCGCTTTGGACATTTCCGGGATTTTACCGCACGGATTCGGGATCAATCAATAATTAAGTATTTTACAGGCGGGAGTAGAAAAAATAACTAAACGGACCGTTCCTTAAAGTTGAACATGTAGAGTGTGTCCCTTTTTCGGTGGTTTTACTTACTGATTTGGTAAAGCTAGCGCGCTAGGATAGTTCGGTTATGGGTCAATTTATCGAACAGGCTAAAACTGATCTGAATAGGTTTTTTTTTAAGCGGGATACAGTGGCGTGGCCAGTTTTCATCAGAAACTCACAAATATTGATATACCCTGGATCGCTCGGTAAATACGTGGAAAATATGTTTTTTCAACGGTGTTTTCATTAACGCGTCAAAACGGCCACCAGAGTTCGACACTCGCGTTTTTTTCATACATTATTAGTCGACGGAAAACGGTAGGGGGGAAGAAAAAAAAATCATTTCTTGGGTCGTCAACACCTCGACATGTCGGTCCCGTCTCTCCCATTAAGGGAACTGCGCGGCCCTCGGGCCTTAACGTGCCGTATATACGAAGTGCGCGACGAGGCTCCGCACTAATGAAATGTGTATTTTATAGTCGCACTAATGACGAAATGATTGTAATTTTCGCGGACCGGGGCGAATGCGACGGGCAGGTAGATATGGCGTGGTTCTCTCGTATTTCTACTTGAACGAGAGGACAGTGACGGATCCATTTTAATTTGAATACTTAAAATTGATTATAAAGGGATATTCTTTGTTCCATTCTTGAATCCACAGGATAAAAGCTTTTTTTCCCAATATATTCTACATATATAGGATCCCACAGGTCCTATATAGGGCTGCGGGATTGACCGATCAATTTTTTTTGTCTCAATTGACCGAACTATTTGAAAAAATACCACGAAATTTATATTTATTTATATCGTGCGTTACATCGCCGTCGCGTCGTTCTGAAAACCAAACGGAGTCGAATGCTTTTTTGGCATTCCCCGAACTCGAAACGTATAACATACCTTGTTTAACTTACCCACAAACGTGGAATTCCCACGTTAATATATTGTCCAAGAACATCCCCAAGAATTTGATCTTATTGCTTAGGTCTATTTCACAGCGATTGATGTTTATCGTTCTTGGTTCAGCTACTTTGCTCTTGTTCGTCTCGAATAGTACTACATTTTTTTGTTATTATTAACAACCAATTTATTTTTATTAAACCAATGTTCAACTGTCGTCATAAAGCTCGTGGCCGCGTTCTTTAAAATGTTTATATCATTATTTTTCATTAACACCATTTTCATTTCTACTCCTGTAATGTTATTTATGTAAAGTGCAAATAAAATAGGACCAATGACACTTCCCCGTGGAATTCCCAATGAGACAGGAGCAGGGCTAGATACAATTCTATCCAAGCGAGTACATACGGCACTTGTTGTATTCTACCTGTTAGATATAATTTGATCGGACACCATATTGATACAGTTTCTCAGGTGTCCCCTCTCCTCCTCGTTTGGAACACAAGTTACAGTTAAACAGAGCAGCCATTGTGGATGTTCCCTGTACATACCCATGCTGACATTCATTGAATAAATTATTTTCATTCGCAAATTCGACAATACGCTTAGAGAATGTTGAAAGTAAACTGATAGGCCGGTAGTTTTCTAATTTACTTGCATCCCCTTTTTTTTAGAACTGTTGTTGTGGAAAGACATCATTACCTTAACGAATCAGTAATTACGTAAATCAGTGGTCGCATTGTCCGTCACAGATTTATTTTTCGGAAATTCTGACACGTGTCTCGAACATTCGGAATTGTAATTGAAAAATTCACCCGAGTAAACTGGTGGCCTTTCGGCGCTTTAGTAAAATACGGTCAGGTGAGCCGTTTTAAATGTTTCGATCTTCCTCTGTTTGGCCGATCGACGGACGTAACGAAGTTGCGGCCGGGCAACGATCGCGGCGACGGTACCGGAACCACCGAAATAATTCCTGGACGTTTGTCGGGCTAATTGGCCGACGGACAACTCGGATACAAGATAATAATCGTTTAAGTTGATTTGCATCGAAAACGAGGACGACGCTACAAAGGCCAATTAAACCGAACAAAGTTTCGGCGTACGATGTGATGCGTGCTTGTGTGTGTGTTGTGTATTCGCATGATTTGGCATATGCGCGTTATTTAGCCGACGTATACGATGCGTTCAACCCCGGTCGGCACGCGGACTTCCCCCCGCCCCCCTACTCCAACACGACACCGCACGCCTATAACGGTATTCGTCAGGTTCTATTGAACGGCCAAGAGACATTTGAGGAAAACCTATATTCACTATATAACAGGGTAATTCATAAAGAATGAGCAACCTCAAAACTGGAGGTACTAGTAAGGTTGTGGAACTGACCGGTCAATCGACCGAAATAATTTTAAAATTACGACGAAATTTATATTTATTTTAGAAGGACGTTTTTTCCTAAATCAACATCAAGCTCCTAAATCATATTCAAGTTTACTTCGGCTTGAAACCGGTTTCCCACGCTTAATTTAACAAATTTATGACAGTGTTAAAAATGAAGAGAAGAATAATGAGACTGTGGCCTTTTGTCATTTTCTTGAATTATCTTTCAATATTAATTACTTTTTATAAAAAAAAACTCCTAAGATGTGGTTTCTTCGGTAGTTCCGGAAGGACATTTTTGCCGTTTTTTTTTCAACACGAGAAATAAAAAAACGTATTTTTAGTTGTGCTACGATGCATGTTGTTTAAAATCGCACACGTATTCCGCAGGTTGATTGTTTAATTGAGAAACATTCTGCAGATACATGAAAAAAACAACACCATATCAATTATTTCCTTTTCAAATCGTCATGGGACTATTTTTCGCATTTACATTCTTATTTACGACGTCACTTTTGAGGAAAACCTAGGGAGGAAAACTATGTGTGCTTTAAGATAGTCCTAGACCCTAGAAATACGAACATTCGGTCGATATCGTAACTCTTCGTAACCAGCCGGGATTCGACTGCACCACGTCGTTAAACCCGTAACGTAGTTTAAATTATTCGGAAAGGTGGAAAAGTGGCACCCGAGTACCACAAAAAAAAAAACGATTCATCTCAGTACTCCATTACACGGTCGCATTGGAAAACGGAAAGGGGTACAGGACGGCGGAGGCAGAACTGGTTGTGTAAATGAATTTCGGGCGTGAAGGACTCGGACTCGGCCGCGATCGGTACAGGGTGTTCGCGGAACGAATAAAGAACCAAACAGTACCTAAAAAGGGCTATGATTTAGTCGCCCGGTTGCGGCGGGGCGAGAAAATGACGTATGCTTCGTTCGTTCGGATAGCGTGAGCAGTAATCAGATCTAATCGATAGTCAGAGTGCGATTACCAACTTTGGATATTTTACTTAAGTAGATTTGATGGCCTCAAATGTCAGTAGTACTTCTATCGTCCCTATTTTTGAGAAAAGGTGGTATCAGAGATCCTTAATGGTCTAAACATAGAGTCCCTCAAGGATCTGTCCTAGGACCACTTTTCTCCATTATTTATATAAACGATTTACCCTCGTGCATTAGTCCCATCGCTGACGATATAAGGTTGAGCTGAGGGATGGGTCTTGATTTTCGTGCAACAATTTTTTTTGTAAATAATCATAAAAGACAAATTTTTTTTATTAATTTCAAGCAATGCATCTCTTAAATCTCCTTGGTGTCACCTTGGAGGATCTTAAAAGGAGTGCTCATATTGACATTTTATGTAACAAATTAGCATCTATGCTTTTCATGTCTCAGATATTTCGGTTGATATATATTTTATCTCAAAGAATATCGTTTTGGATTCTGACGGCAACTATTCAAATAACCTGTCGGCGGCAATATTATTATTATGTATTATAAATTACATTTTGCACTTATTACCTTCGGAATTTTTTGCTCCTATATTTCATTTTACTTGAAGCTATCATTATGGAAGACGTGCCACAGTCGCTCCATCTGTACAGCTAAATTATCAATCAGATATTCCGTTTTAACAGCATATGCATTTAACACTTACCAAAGCCGCACTTTCTCGTAACTGGATTCAATATTAATATCAATTTGTAAAAAAATATTCTTGAAATGCAGTTCTTGGACTATAAAACATGCAACTTGTTAACCAATAACAATAATTAATTTACATTCAGTGCACATATCACCCAGTTTCGTTGTTTTAACAAATAATGATATTATATTAATTCATAAATTTAAATAATTAATTTTATTTTTTTATTTATTTACGAAACCGCTTTTGCGCCACGTAAACTTCGTTTATTTTTTTGTTTGCTACTTCTGCGGCCATTATCCTTTTCATTGATGTAGAACGAGATCATAATTCTTATGGAAAGACCGTCAAAGTTTTATTTATTCGTGTAGGCTTCTCCTAATATTTAATAAAAAATATTATTTAACGTAATACGAAAACATCGGAACCGATGTTATTGTTCGACGATAATAATTTTTGGCGGCACTTTCTCATAAATAGGAAGTGTTATCTTAAGTGATTCTACATATTTCAAATAATAACAGTCGTAGATTACGTTTTATAGCCCCCCAGATAAATCGAAATCAGTATTAAAACTGTGACACAATGTTGACACGATGTGTTCCTTTTTAAGTACGCTGCTTTCGCAGAAAACAAAAACGCGACCAGCGATAAGCGAATTGAAATTTAAATTCGAAATTAAATAGAAAAAACACTATGATAAATTCAGCAGTTCAAAATCGCATTTCGCATGGGTCTTGAAAGACCGTTTTTCCTTTTATCGCAAAAAAGGAGGAAAAGGATAATAAAAAAGGAAAATAAAAACAAGCAGATAGTGCTAAAGCTATTTCTATTGCCCAGCCAATGGACCAAGGGGTTATAGAGACAACGAAAAGGCTTTATAGAAAAGATCTTATGCTTCAACTTTTGGAAGAACGTGACATTATGGAATTTTGGAAACGTCTAAATTCGATATGCTGTAGCTCGTACCTGGAATGGAGTAAAGGCAATCAACATTAAAAAATAATGACTTCAATAGATAGATACAGAGGATGATGACATACATTATTGGAGATAATAACCAGTTAAATGAAGGTGAGCTATCGATCTATAGCCTTACAAATAAATGGTTTGGAAGAAATGCACATTAAAGAAATACAGGACTGGATAGAATATGATCACAAGGAAGCTGGGTATCAGATCATAAATGACGATAACATAATTAACAAGACTTCTGAAGAAAGTTCTGGAAAAAGCAGTGATGATGAGAATAATTATTGCGAAATCAAGACAAGTCGTCAAGAAGCAAGGGACGCAGTAAGCACTTTTTGAAGAACAGCCTGGAATTGATGACATTCATGCACTTCATCTTAGAAAAATGAAAGAAATTATAAAATGTAGGAGTCACGAAGCCGAAAAACAAACAAAAATCAGTGATTTTTTCAAAAGCGCTATCTTTAAAAATGAAGATGATATAGGTGACATCAAAAGGACACGTTGATAATACCATTACGTTAGACTGATATGCCGCCAGAATCAAAGAGTTATTAACAGACAATAATAATAATAATAATAATAATAATAATAATAATAATAAATTGCTTTATTTTTTTTTACATACTCACATACAAAACATAATAAGTACAAAGGTGGTGGAATTAAATAAATCTAGAGAGATATGAACAAGTAACGCTGATGTTTAAAATCTGAAACAGATCAACAAGATAACGGAAAATATAGTTCGGGTGTATAATTTCGAGGCTTTTTGAAACCTTAAAAATGAGATCCGGCATGTTCCTGTATAAGCATGAATGAAAATGTTGACACACGATTCCTTAAAGTGATGGAATTTTTTTTTTTAATTTTTAAACGGTCAATTTTACCCCTGGTATTAGGCAAAGGACGAAAAAAAAATTTGGTTAATCTTTGAGTTGGGCCTCCTTGCCCCATCTGTCCCAATACTTTTAGACGATTTGTACACCAAATTTCACGCCCCTATCGCCGATTACGCTAAAAAAAAAAAAGAAAAAAATGGGTCGGGAGGCGCGTCGACCGGCCCGGGCGTGGCGCCGCTGACCGCGGCAATAACTCCGTCCGAAAATTGAGGGTCCACGCGGGGGCCCGCTGCAACGAGGAGAAGAGACGCGGGCAGCGGCAGCACGCGGTACACACACACACACACACACACAGCCACACACAACGAGATATACAACCGAAACGAGCCGGACCGACGCGGCGAGGTGAAGCGAGCGGGGGCGCAGGGGGGGCAAAGAGAATGGGAGCCACATTCCGGAGGTCATTGTACAAGATGACTTGCCAGGACCAGGTCAGGTGGCCGCCTTTCGAAGCTTCAACCCTACGCGCACAAAATGGGCTGCAGGTACCTAGTTGGTGAGAGAGCACGTCCCATTCGACTATATGGGGTCCCATATATGGTCTGTTCATAGATATAAGAAAGTGGCCAATTGCTTTTGAATGGGATTATCCAAGGGTGGTCATTAACATTCAATGCAGAAAGATTATTACCTAAAATTTCGGAATTTAAATTCAGATAAAATTGTGGTCCGTAATAGAAAATAATTTTATACCTACCTGTGTTTAATATTCTTCGGTTTGGTATACTACTTAGTTTAAGTTTATTAGTAAGCATTCTTATTTCGTGCGTAATACAGTGTGTGTTGAATCGTGTGCGAATTATGCAAAATATGTGCGAGTCTAGGAGATGCTCCCCACCAAATGTAGAAAACACTATTCTATTGAGGCTGAGGAAGTTATAAACAATGTTTATTTGACTCTCATTGAACGTGGTGCCTGCAATTGAACATGTTTGGCACCAACTGAAATCTGTCATTTGTCGTAACAATGTGTTTCCCCGTATTAACCCCAGTGTCCTCAAACTTATAGAAACCGAAGGTTTTGAACATCCCTCCACAAAGTTGGGCAAATTCTGTTAAATGTATAGAAAAAACACAACAATCGTACATCCATATTGCAAATAATATAAAACAAATAATAATTAGAACAGGCGATGATAGCGATAGTGATACTGATAAATTATGTGAATAATTTCAAGTAATTTAAGCAGGTAATAAAAATAATTTGTAATTTTATTTTAGATTTAAACATAAATAAATATTGTTTAGTATCTTTCCTAACATACGGCCATATTTCATTCTTACAGCTTGCCCGGGTCTTTCCTTAATTAGTATCAGTTAGTCACTTTCTTATATCTATGAACAGACTTTATCTACATATATGTATGTTCCCTACCGTAAGGTCGGGGCTACGTCGATCGCAAACCCGCTGAGAAAACGTATTTTCCGCAAAAAAAAAGCCAAAAACATAAACTAGAAAAAAGCGACCCGCCATAATTAGTCATGCAAAGTGCAGCGTTGCCATATCTCTTTTTTTTTTAAAACACTCGGGAAAAAATGTGCAAGCATTTTTGCTGCTAACTAACTATTTAATAAGAACTGCGAGAGGAATTTAGTTCAGTTTAAATTGAATCGACGCGTGTCATTTAACTTGAATCCATTTTACGGATTTAACAAATTATATTGGTCGGAATCACTTCTACCCCATCCTTGATGTAAGCGGTTCTTGTATGGCGATTTTTTTAAATAAAAGTATTTAATTCATACTGATAGGAACAAATTTCAGTTCAAGTTCAAGAGTTCGAGGATTTTTTTCTACCTCTCAGAACGACCCATCTCGCTTTTCAAACCAAGTCGAAGTTGAGCTTTAATCGACATGTATTATACAAGGCCTTTGCGAAGACTTATTTATATCCCAACCTGGTTACAACTTATACGCCGAAAGCTCGGAGAAAATACAGAGAGAGTTTTTTGAAGGTCTTAACTTTCATATCGTAGAAAAGTCAGTCTTTAATATTTTTTAAAATTCTTAACTGTCAAGGTTCAGGGACGGTACCCTAGTATGGGTTTCCCTCGCGAGATTCTTCTCAATTCTTTCTCAGATATAAAGCCGACCTTTAATATTTCTTCAAAACACGTTGTAAGGCAAGGTTGAGTGTCCTGAACTGTTGGAGCAGCTAACGCTAACCCTGTGAAGCGTAGCGAACTAGCGACACATTTTTAAGTTATCACCGTTGCATTCTATGTGCTCTAAATGTAACAGCCTGCAGGACAGACTGAACGTTTTTACTTCAGTTATAAGAAAACGATCATATGATTTTGCTGTTTACCTGTAATTTGAAAACGGGTCTCAAATTGAGGGGGACCGGGTCCTCAGACTTTTACGCGATACGTCTTTAAGAAAAAAAAACGCGATACGTCCCTGGAGCGGTCCCGAGCGCGCACCATCATCTCTCAGCGCTCACGGTTTGTATTATGCAAGCAGACGGATAGTAATTATGCCTTCCCCTTGGGCGTACCAATCACGCTCAATTATTATTAAGCCCAACGTGCTCGTATAAAAATTAACACCAACATCAATTTGGTCCCGGGGAACCGGCTCTCCATATACACACACAAACACACACATACGTAGGTATGCCGTGCTGATGCACTTTTTTACACCCAATTAGAAAATTATTTTATATGTATATAGCGGCGCCGTAATACGGTCATCAATCAAACTAGAAAGTGGACGGATGCCTTCATTTTTTTTTTCGCGTCTGGCCAACTTTTTGTGGTAAATATTGGGTTGTTCGCAAAGTCATTTCGTTTTTTTTGGGGAACATGAAAGACAAGTTTCGTATAATGAATAAATATTTTATTAAATTATATATTGGCCGTTCTGGTCCAACACCTTTTGCCATCTTTCTGGCAGTAACATAATTCCCCTCTCAATAAAGTTTTGGTCCTTGCTGGCCAAAAACTGGTTCAGGTGGTTTTTGACATCTTCATTTGAGGTAAAGGTTTTGCCATCCAGAAAATTTTGCAGGGACCGGAACAAATAGTAGTCGGAAGGCGCCAGATCTGGAGAATATGGTGGATGTTGCAGTACGTCCCATTCAAGCTGTAAAAGTTTTTGGCGAGTGACCAAACTTGTGCGAGGTCTCGCATTATCCTGGTGGAACACTACACCCTTCCTGTTGATTAATTCGGGCCTCTTCTCTTTAAGTGAATCATTCAATTTGTCCAGTTGATGACAATAGACTTCTGAATTAATCGTTGTATTGTCCGGCAAAAGCTCAAAAAAAAAAAACGATTCCTTTGACATCCCACCAAACGGAGAGCATCACCTTTTTTTGGTGAATGTTGGCTTTTGACACGCTTTGAGCCGGTTCATCTTTTCTGCTCCATGACCTCTTGCGTTTAACATTGTTGTATACAACCCACTTTTCGTCCCCAGTAATAATCCGCTTCAAAAATGGATCATTTTCTTGACGTTTGAGGAGCGAATCGCACACGTCAACGCGACGACACAAATTTCGCTCCGTAAGGACATGGGGCACCGACACATCGAGCTTCGAGGTTAAGCCCATGCCTTTCAAATAGCCATAAACAGTCGAATTCGACAAATTTAATCTCTCACCGATCTCTCGTGTGGTTATTCGCCGATTTGCATCAACTAATGCCTTTATCGCATCTTTGTCAGCTTCGACCGGCCTTCCAGACCGTGGTGCATCTTCGACATCAAAATTGCCGGATCGAAATTCTTCTGGCACTGGCGTACTGTTAACACGCCTTCTCCATACACATCCGTCAATTTTTTTCTCGTTTGGACAGCATTTTTACCTTTTCTGAAGTAAAAAATAAAATATGACGAAAATGCTGCTTATTGCTCTCCATATTTAAAAGGGCACCAACCAAAAACTACTGCGTAGAATTAATAGAACTTTTTCACACACAAGCCTTGCAATATCAGCTCTCAAGGCATATAATGGTTATGCGGCTTAAGTGTGAAGTTGGTTTCGAAAAAACGTAATTAAGTCCTCTGACGGGAAAAAACGAAATGACTTTCCGAACAACCTTATACTTGTTATTTTTTTGGGAGCTCTACGAAAGTTTACATTTTTTTTTTAATTATTTTACCTTGGAAACCATCCACCATTCTTTTTGAACTAATACAAATATGAAACTCTTTTTTAATTTTTTTTGTTATCAGTGAATGGAATATTAACACAATAGTCCACACTAAATTAAGCTCCGATATTTAAGAAAATATATCTCTAACAAATAGACTTATTAATAGGCTTAAAAATAGCTTCTTTTATTTGCATTTAAGATTTTTTTTTATTTCCTACATTATCGGATTGCTTTTTCGCAATCGCCGTAATTTCAATTTCTACCAAATATTAAAAAAATCAATTAAAATAAATTATTATTATTATTATATCCTCCATTTTTTTAGTAGTAGTGAGGATATATGTATGTACGTACTACCTAATAAAATGATGATTTATTTGTTTGTATGTAACAATTAATTGCAGAACATGTAGAAAGAAATCTAAATTTTATTCAAAATAAAGTGATCAGTATCTTTCTTATTAAGCATTGGTGTCATATTAAATTTGTTGTTTTTGCAAATTTCCGAAAAACTTGATAAACATTGACGACATAGCTTTTTTAAGATTTTAAAATATTTAAAAAATATTTTTTAAATAGGAAAAATGCATCAAAATTAAAAAAAAAAATTAACATAGAAATAATTTTTAAAACTGTTCATTAACACGGGAGGGTTGAGATTGAAAACGGGGCCAGAGTGCTGAGTCTCCCGCGTTGAATTCGGCAGAATATTGACATAGCGAAAATTTATGTATGTACGTTGCCGCACACGTAAATAGTCATAAAAATGTCGTAAAAAGTTCTTAATATTGCTAAATCGCTTGGGCAATAAAAAACGTACACACTACGTGTTTACTATACGGAATTCGATAGTATTTTTTATGCAAATTTGTTCGGCATTAATGATTTGTCCAATTATGAATAATTAATTTAATTAATCTAACAAGTGCGAATAGTTAAGGTCCCCGATTAACAAAACAAAAAGAAATGAGAATGAAATTTATGTGAAATGCTCACCGAGAGTGCAAAAATTAATTTGTTCGTAGATTTTATTTTTCAGTTTTGAAAAATAACTTCAGTCTAAACTCTGATATAAAATAGCAACTGAAAATCTCGCTTTCTGCATAAAATCTGCACGTATCAACTTGAAACCAATCCATTTTGGGGAAATAGTTGCTTTTTCTTGTCGATTTCGATCGGACCTTAGTTCCCGGGTATCGGTGCGCTTGCCTTTGGTATTTAGTCATAATAGATTATAGCCGAATATAAAAATTAATTTAAGCAAAATTAAATTAAATTATTACTCACCATTGATACGGGTATGGGTCCAGCCGCTCCATTGGCGTAACCGTAGGGGGACATAAGGTATCCCATGTTGAACGAGGACGTGTGCGCCGACGGCTCGACTTTGCCTGAAATTGGCGCGAATTAAAACGCGAAAAAGTAAAACAAAACGGCCAGCGGTAATTGGTATTTCCCCGGGCGGTGTCGCGCCTGATTGACATTCAATCGGACGGAGGTCCGATTGGGTATAAATATACGCTCGATCCTATGCATATTCAACGCATAATGTGTTCATATGGACGCAGCAAATTAATTAATATGTAAAGTCAATTATCTAAGCGAATACTTAGAAAATCAGTCGTACCGTTGCCCGCGGAATTCTGCTACTTACGGTGAATTGCTAATGGCACCGCCGTATCATACAGGACGAAAATAAACATGGCGGCGCGTTAGTTTTGAGCTAACGAGAATTAGAATATTACGCCTAACGCATTTAATAGCTAAGTAAATTTATTTACTGTTTATTATACAGGGTGTTCGGAAACTTGGAAGAAAGATACAGCGTGGTAAAATAATGGCAGTAAGTCATATAGCAAAAAATTTCTAATGTTTTCCTTGTTATGGCTTGCCAAAAATCTTTTTTTTTATTTCAAAAGTCATCGATACAAAAGTGTTTCAAAAATATGTCACTAGAGGACACTTCACGTAGAACGTTTTTTCACTTTAGACTGATAACATTTTCGAAAACAAAAAAAATTGCAGATGGAACGTTTCTATTCGGATATGCGAAAATTAATATCGCGACATTCATTATTTGAAAATTCGTGATGGGCCATCACAGTAGCTGTTGGATGATAAGGTATTTTAATAGAAACTAATTTTTAACGGATTGTAACAATGACTTTTTCCAATTTCCTGCTAGGATTTTTTTGGATGTGAAAAAAATTGAAGAAATTACTTCAGTTATTAGAAAACTGGCAAGAATGGATATTGTTATCTTATTTTCTTCTTTTCAGTCTAGTCTAGTCTTGTTTTTCAAACGGCAGGGTTTACACATGTAATGCTCTTAACAGAATTCAAATGAATTGCATTGTTTAGAATATAACACCCTTAACTTTAGAAAATTAACGGCAATACGAAATATAATTAAATGAATAATTGACTCGCCTTAAGGAAAATTGAACCATGTTATATGAATATTGCCCGGATCGGTCTAGAATTTTAAGCAAAATTGCAGTGAAGGCTAGCGGTGAGCGGGGATGGGAATTGACTTTAAAAATTCGTGCAGATCAAGCTAGGAAAAAAACGTTGACTACAAGTAGTTATTGTAATTCATCGAACGGCAATACTCACATAATCAATTTTCCTTAAGGCAAGTAAATTGATCGATTAATTATTAGTACGAGATTAGTTATTACCGTTCACAAAATTTGCGAAAAAATTGTTATAATTTTTAAAAATACATGTTGGTTTCACTGCGAAACCAGCAAGAAATGTAAAATTGGCAACACCGCTTTTTACCGGAACACTCAAATATTGCCAAAACTGACAAAATACCCGGCGGTTTTTGGAACACGCAAAATTCAAAAACGACAACAGTAACGTTGTCAGATTTCACGATGATATTTATAATTCCGGTAACCTTTCACTGATATACTATGTCCAAAAACCTCCAAAATTCTGAGATGCCAAGCATTTTTTTATTAACAGTGGTAAATCTGACAACACTAGTGTGAGCATTACTGAATTCTTTGAAAGTTTCGGAGTTATTTAAGCGCTCCGGTAATTCTTATTGAAAAAGCGGTGTTGCCGTTACGTGTTACGAAATTGGACATGCCGAAAATTGAGCGACACCCCGAAATATCGCCCTGTGGTTTTTAATCAAATATTTCTCAGAAATCCCGCAATATTAAAACACTACAATTTCGACCACCCTGTACAACCCAAGCCGTAGCGGCGGGAATAAAACAAACTTGGCATTTAAATCTAATCTTGACATCTGGTCCTTATTTGTAAATATGGAGACAACATGGACCTCTGCGTCTTCTGAGGACTGACAAATAGGCAACTTTGCGTAACTGCCTGGCGATCCTATCGGACCGTATATTTTAACCAGTTCGGTTTCATGTGTACGAATGCGAGTGAAAAACGGTCTAAAACGAAGAAAGATTAACTTACCAAAGACTGGACTGTGATCTGTTCGCTGGGCATTTTTACTAGAAGTATTGTAACTTCCGCCAGACTTTTCCTGAAACAAAAGCGGGCGTGTATTAATTTCACGTTCCCCGAAAATAAAAATCTACGTGTACCAAACACAATTTGTACTAAAAAAATATTTTAAAAAAGCCTCTCCGAAAATTTGTTAAGATGGGTTTTATTTATTAAATGAAATTGTGTTTTATGGGGAAGGAATATTTAAAAATATATTTTTTTCGCCTTTTTTCTTCTTTCAAAATTTCGAGCAGCTATTGCGATATAATCGCAAGTTCACTTCGAGACAATTCCGAATTCTTAAAAAAAAACCTTTTTCGGAGGGTTTTCCTTAAGTTTTTGAAAATAATGCTTTCTTCTGAATAATTTTGGATTTTTCAAAACCTAAGCATAGCACGGGCGTTGTCATTTTTCGTAAAAATGTGTTTCGAAAAATCCGTCCTTCCAAAAAATACGTACCACCTTAAAAGTGCAAAATACAAAAAGGCTGGTTTCTGATTGTCGAAGGGTAAATCACCATACAAAATTGGTACACTAGATGGCACACGGTCATATAATTTCACGGATTTCATGAAGATTTCACAGATTCTATAAAGATTCCACAGATGGCTTAATGATTTTCTTGATTTTAAAAGACTTTAAAAACAATTTTAAGTTTATGTAGAAAAGTTTCATATTGTACAACTTAAAAAATATTAAATAATTTTCAAAGCCAACATAAATCTAATATTTTCGATTTTTTTTCAAAATTACGATTGTCATTGCTTTTTGCTTTTTCTTCAGCTTTAACTAAGAATTTTTCTTCAAATAACCGAACAATTCAAACACATTTATTTTAAAATTGAAATCTCAAAATTTGAAGTACACCACATTTCAAGCATAATTTACCCCGCGGTAATTGTTTTAGTTCGTTTTGCTTTGCTTTAATTGGCCGCTTTTTAATTTAATAAGTCAATGATTTTTGTTTTAAATAACATCGTGCCTTTACAATTGCTCACAATTGTTACCTATGATCTAATCACATTATTTTACAATAAATTATTATGCATTTGTAAATAAATAAATTATGCAAACATTTTTTTTGACAGATACCTCTACGTAGTTTTGAAAAATATTTAAAAAAACATCAAATGAGAAATTTTTCATTAATTCAAATCAAATGATTATCTGTATTGTATTTTTAAGTCTCTGAATTGTAATAGTCAACTAGGAAAACTTTATTTGGTGTTTTAAAATGTTAAAACCACATTAACTTTGCGTCAGCTTTGAAGGATTCTATTGGTGCATTTGAAGATTTTCTTTAAAATCGGGTACCTAAAATAGATTTAATGAAAAATACAAATTTAGTGCAATATTTTTAGCATCGTTTTTTTGTAATGTTCTTTTACCACTTTTGCAAATAATTTAAATTTAAAACACTTATTTAAGATCGGCGCCTGTCGCGTGTCATGTATACAAATGCAATCGGGCATCGCGCATGAACGTGTGTGAGAACTGCTTCTCGCGTCCTTTCACGAGACTTGAGAAAAATCAATTTCCGAAGTCGTTTTAAATGCAAAAATACTAAAAATGCGCCCAGGCCGTTTAAGTGACTATTAATATGTTAATTGGCTTTTTCTACCTAAATTACCTTCGCAGAGGTTTTATACACGTTGAAAAACGAAAAACCCATTTAACTGCCCCGCAGTCGGGGCCGCCCGTTTTAAGGGCCCCGGCAAATAATAAAACACCCATATATACGAGACCGGGCCGAGTGAGCGAGTGAGTTGACCCGGAGAGGTGATTAAAAATAAAAAATGTGAGAGTCGATGAGTCGAGTTCGGGATTGTTTTCGTCGAAGTCCACCGCACTCCCACCTCGACGATTTCGAGAAAGATTTATCGCCTACTTTTCCAAGTACTCTGATGCAATTCCCTATTCAGTATCCACGATGAAAAGGAAAATTGTAGAATAAGACCCAAGACTAACCATTTCAAAGAAAAAACACTGGACTGTAGTAGTTAGAGTATATAGCGGTTCACTATCATTCCAAAGAAATATAATTAACTAAAACTTACTAATCATTTCATATTGAAATGGTAGACCAAACCATTGAAAGAAAAAACACTTAAGTCTAGCATAGACGGTTTATTATAGAATAAACAGAATAGAGACGGGTTTACTACAGACCAGAAAAGATTGACGCACCATATATTTTCAAAGAAAAAGACATAATGGATTGAAAAACGATAGAAATGCAGATAGAATATGAACATGCCTTGGAGCAAACTTTAAAAAAAGACTTGACTCAAGTAATCTGAGTCCATAAAAGGTGTGTATATGATTTAACTTCCAAAAAAATAGGTTTGACTCTACCAAAAACCATGGAACATTGCTCGATCAAATTAATCGATACATATACATACATATGAACAGTTTGAAGGAAATAAAAGTTTCATTATAGAATCAACATGATTTCAGTTAAAACTATAGACTTGAATCTACCAAGAGATCAGGTAAAATTGCCATAGAATTCAGTGATAAATGAAAAGTTAAAACTAATTAATGAATACATATGAAAAAGCTATACATCCCTTCCAAAAAAAAAATTGACTGTAGTAACAGAATGGACATGATTTAACTTCCGATGCACATGAGTCCGACTATACCGGAGACCATAGAAGATTGCCACAGAATTCAAAGATAAACAAAAAGCTAAAACATATTAAAATGGTTGACTTTTTGAGACGGGAAACGTCAATTTCTACACTTGAATATATATATATATATATATATATATATATATATATATATATATATATATATATATATATATTGGAAATAGGTTATAGAAGCTCTAGCGAAAAATTGACTGTAACGAAGGTAGCATGCAGCCAGCAAAAGAAAGCACAAACATGTTAAATGATAATATCAGTATATCAGTTCACTGGTTCAATGGCTCACAAAAAAGCCCAAAGGTATCGATTGTGATGTGGTCCTTTTTGCAAACAACAATTATGGGATATGAACTGCAAAGATATAACGCTGATAATATAATAAATTATTCGACATCAAGGTCCATTCAACACGCGCGTGAGCCAGATTTAAAATAAAAATATCTTCTTTAACCAACCTTGCGCCATTCAACAACCAACATGGCCGCTGACAGATCGTCAATAAGATTGGACGCGGTATTTTCTCAAAATATGCCTAGATCTCGTTAAATGTTGTGAGAAGACGGGTCAAGTGTGTCTGAATATTGCTTTTCAGAAACAAAAAAAATCTTTTCCGGATAGGTGAAGGATTTTTTTTCGGACAGAGGCCGACTTTCCAAGTCCTTAACTTTTACAGTGTTCCAAGTTGATGGGGAAACCAAGTAAATTTAACGCTACAATAACGCAAACCCTGGCTGAAAAGGACGACGCGTTCAAAAACGAACTACGTTATAACGGAACGCACCGCGGCAATCTCGATAAAAGAGATTTATTTACCGCGGCACATTAACGAACCCCCTCCTCGAGATACGCTTTTATCTAAATCTATTGACACACGGATAAACAAGTCAAACGAAAACTCGGTCTAATCTCTGGTAGGTACAGATAAACGGGTTCCTCGCGGACGAACGTCCGCCAACCCGACGGACTCCTCCGAGAAGCGACCCCCGGGTGAGGCAGAGATCGTCCGTCGGAACAGGCAAAACCGTACCTCCGACTCGGTGAGATCGATAAGGCTACTCTTCTCCTCGGTGAGGTTCTCCGAGGACCTCTTCTCGTCTTCGCCGTCGCCCTCGTCTTTGAACACCTTAACCTCATCGGTGCTGCCGAGATCATCGCCGCCGCCACTGGACGAGACGTGTGGCATGGTTCACTTGAAAACACGACACAGCGGCATCACAGCCCGCTTCACTAGATCACTATGGCCACGATATTATTACCGTGTCGTTCGCGCGCGTCACCACCATCCTGATACGCGGTAAATCGCAGTATTTCTTTTGTCGAGATCGCAGTCCGCCGTTTGTAAACGGCCGCGGCGCGGACTGTCACTGTCGTAGTCGCCTCCGCGATCGCACGTGCTACAGTCTTCGTTTATACTGTGACCGGCGGCGCCCTTTGCCAAACACTGACTAGCGTTGGGCGCGTAGGATCAAGCAAGCGCGCTCGCCAGGCTCTCTGTCGGACCCGACCAATCAGCTGCCGCTTTGATCTGCCGAGGCGGCTCGCAATAATGGCAGCCGCACGACTGCGCACGACGCCGCCCGAAAATGCCCGCGGCGGCCCATTACGGTGTGTCCTGGACCGGAATGCGACGCGTCTTTATTTCGCTAATCCGGCCCGGTTAATTGATACGAAACCGATTCGCGTCAAGTTTTACTTAGGTCGCAACAACCAAGAGTCGGTCAGGTGCCCGGTTTAACCGTTAATGCTCAAAGCTTAACAAACGCCACCCGCGACGCGACGACCATAGTAGGCCCTCCAGAATCCGTCCGGCGACATGATTACGCCGGTGATTAATTTCTTTTCCAGACATTTATTCAACTAATTTATGGACTGTTGTTTGCCGTGTGTGTCCGAGCGTCTTCAACAGGTCCGCGGGCCGCGAAACAACGAGGGCGCGAAGAAGGTGCGATAATTTATAATCTGTGGTTCTCTGCCGATGGTGCCATTGTTGTATTCCGCGAAACTGCAGCCGCGACCTTGACCCCCATAACAACCGGATAATTATGCCCGCGTTTAACAACAACAACTACCGTTCTACAAAACGCGTCGCCGTCGTTTATAGTCTGGAGCAACGCCGAACGTGAATCGAGCGACGCGTTTTTTTTCCACCTCGCATAACTAGGTACTCGCGAGGGAACCCGCACTTGGCGTTTCGAGCGGCAACCGGGAAAAAGCACTCCGAGGAGTCGAAAACGGCACGACGCACTCGCGCACACCATTTTAAACGAAAACCCAGGCTCAATAGACCAATTCAATGGTTCGTATTTTTTCATCCGGGTTTGTTGCACTTGGCCGCTCGTTTAGCAAAGTTAAACCAGGATCAAGGCCGGAATTAGCCAACTTCGTAATTTTAATTTCTAAGTCTTACTCGTAAACGTATTCGCAATTGTAGAAGACCCAACCCAATTGTTTAATTGTTGAGAATTGACATTTGACAATTTCGAGGTCAGCTTAACCCCATTTTTTGTTTTTACTTTTTTGAGAAAATTGTGTGTGGTAGATTGTAAATTAAGCAATAACTTCGAAAGCAACAATATGTTCACGAATTAAGGAATGTACAATGGATGTCATTTGTCTATTTGTTATGAATTAAGAATACGTAGTTGGCTAAAAGCATAAGGGAAATTGTGCTTTGTGGATTCCCTAAAGATGAAGAACTTCAACAAATTTGGGTTCAGCGTTTAAGCACGGAGTATGAAGATGAGAAAGATAAAGGAAATAAACCATTTTAGATCCACTTTAATACTAGAAAAGTCACACCAAGTAACAAAATAAAGCTTCATTAAAACAAATTTTAAGAAAGGCTGAAAAAAACATTGTTACATTAAACAAAAGGATGTTTGAGGTTCATGCTGCGTGTACTTGGTGGGTCTAAATGTGTTTTTTACTGCCATATCTCTGTGTTTATTATTTTCCACTTTTATTGTCCCATTATTACGTAAATAAAATATTTATATTGAGTTTTAATTAAACAAGATTTGTAACGACTATAAACTGGTATTTTCTATCTGAAAGTATCTAAGAGCAAACTGAATACAACATTCATACCCGCGAAATTGCCCAGTATATATTATTTTCTTTTGAAAACCATTTATTTAATTTAAAGATGTATTAAAATTACTACTAAACATGAAAAAAACAGCGTTATACGTATTAAAACGCGAGGTAACCTATTCTGGCGGACGAAAATTAATTTAGGCAATGAACGAGCACGATTGGTTCGGGTTTTGTTGATATTCGAAGCGGCGGAATTTTTAAAGCTTCTTGAAGGTGGCGAACTGCATGGGTTAAATTGTTTGAGACACTGCAAAAAAGAAAAGAAATTATTTTTTTCATTAGTATTTTTCCGACGAATCGCTTAGCTATTAGATAATATATTGCTCTCACTAGGGTAAAAATTCATGCTCCTAATAAGGTGGCTACGATATTTTCGTAGAGAAAGGTCTGATTTTCCGCACTAACCTGCACTTTGTGCCATGCTGTTAGATCATTAGTTAAATGGGCCTTCTCATCATTTGTTTCATAGTTACTTTATAATTCCTGTAACATCAGTATAGTAAGGGCCTCTATATCTCTGGTAATTATATGGAAGATTGGCTTGCAATTTTTTGTACTCTGTGACTTTCGTCGGTCCATATTAAAGTTATGTGATCTGCGGTACGTAAAGGCCCCCACAGACGTTTTCTTTTTTAGCAATTTTACCCGTACGGGTCAAACAGCACGGTTAAACACGAACAACGACTTCCCCCCACACATACGCGTTGTTTTGTATGTTTCGTTCAGTTTGTTTGAAATTGCGGGCAAAAATCATTGGTGATGGATTTTACGTTAGCAGTGGCGGCCGCAGTTGCTTTTAAACTAAAATATTCTAAAAAACAACGTTCCAAATGGGTTAAAGAATGGTTACTCAAGCGAAGACAATTTTCGCATGTCAATATTTTGAAGGAATTACGACTAGAACCGGGAGATTGGTTTAATTACCTGCGGATGGACGAAGAAACGTATTTGGAACTGCTCTCTTTAGTAGCACCACTGATAGAACAACAAGATACCGTAATGAGACTAACACCACATGAACGTCTCACCGCCACACTCTATCTCTATCAGAATACTCCGTAGATTTAACCTTCCACAGGCACGGATAGCTTCTATACAGTTCTATGAACTCAATTATAAATTGCTTGTTGTAATGTCTTAAGTCAGTCATTGTAAAAACTACAGCAATATATTTTTATTCAACAATACAATTTTAAAATCACTACTCAAAACTAGCACTAATTATTGCTGTGTAAAATAAGTGAGTCGACACTGATAAAAACTGTCTTTCTTAACTGTTTTCCCACAACACACTGACAGACTTGAACGAACGGTTAAAATCAAGCAGTGGCAGATATTTTTGAACGCCAGCAAAAAGGAAAGTTTTTGGCCACACACTGACCAACTTATCCGCACCGTTTTAACCGTGCGGGTAAAATTGCTAAAAAAGAACGGCGTCTGTGGGGGCCTTAAGGTTTGTTTTCGCTTCAAGTATAATTTCCTTCGTTGGTACGCATTTACCTATAAAACTCACAACGCGGACGCGCGTTTACGATCTTTCCGACGTCGCGGTTGTACATAAATCGGATGTCGCATTATCATCCGCGTCCTCCCGGACGATAAATCAAAGCCGGAAAAAAAATCGCACGTCAGATTGTTTTATGTTATACGGCGAAATCTGATTAGGGAAGTTTTTCTAGGCGAGATTTATTGTAAACTCTTTGATTAATAACGCCGTAATAAACCAGCACAATTATCAATATAAATTTAACTTTTATAGCAATCGTAAAAGTTTTTAAACCGTAATAATTTATTGCGTCTCGTATGGGCGGCCGGTCGAGACCCGACGATCGAGCGAGACTCCGCCGATGAACGAATTTGGTCGCTAAATGGCGCGCTCAAAACCAGTAGTTGCCTAAAGATTAACGACTCCTGCGTCCGCAACGTTCACGTGACGTTAACGGATTATCATAATTTATAAAAAATCGTGATTGCCGCGTACTTAAATATCAGGGGCGTATTCAGAAAAGGTTTTCGTCGTTTTTTGACATTTGACATTTGTTTGACTGTTTCGGTCAGTGAACGCGTCGTAAACTGGACCGGGAACGGTGCGATAGAAACGTGAGGCAAATTTTTCAATAGAAAAAGACTACCTTCGGGATTCTGGTCTGTTTACCCAATAACAAGTTGCAATTATCTGTAGATTCTGTGGTGGAGCATTGCACGCGGCGGTTTAACCTCCGTTCGCTCCCTACAGATTTAGTGTTTTCAGTGTTTAGTGAACGTTTTAAAGTGATAATTGTCGCCGACCCCTTCGTTTTTCGCCGTTCACGCCGGTATGGGGGCCGGACGGGCCTGGATGGTCCGTGGCGGAAGGGTTGGGGATGTCGGTTTTTTTTTGGTATCGGTCTTCTTTGTACGTGTTGGTTCATAACCAAAAGCGAAGATCCTCGACGGAAGTCGGCAATGGGCGACTGATCCTAGCAGTCGAGCCCAACATTTTTTCGTGAAACGCATCATTGAATTGAATTGAATTATCTGTAAAAAATGCCTTAAAAACTAGTTTGAAATCTAACTACTAATGTTTCCAACATGCTTGAAGTGTGTGAGAAACTGTGTTTTATTTGGGATACTTAAGCGGCTAAATTATTAATAATTTTAACAAGATACAGTAAGTCATAACTCTTCTTTTGTGCGGTGTTAACATTTTATAAGGTTCTAAGTTGTAGATTTAAGTCCTCTCGGGTCCTCTTTTTAGAATATTTTTAATTAATGCAAATAAATAAAACCAACAATTATTTGTATAGTCGTATTTATATTTTTTATATAATAACTCCATGAATACCGTAAAATTGACATTGATTTCAAGCAGCAAACACTTTGAACGCTTACAAAATTGAGCTGTATTAATTTTACTTTTTGTTAATAAAAACACAACAAAAATAATTTAGGTTTAAGTTTAAACTATGTTTTTACTTGAAATTGAATAGGGATTTTATTTTAGGAAAATGCAGTGGCGCACTATTTTTCTTCTAAATAACCGCTTGAAAGCAGTATATCGTATATCGTTTCTGAAACTAGCGCTTAGTTTCGGCACAGAATATGCCAAACACATTTGCTACATTAATTTCGGAACACCCCGTATTACCAGCAGCCCAAAGGCCACTTAATTTATTGTTGCACCTAGATCACGAAATCTTTTTATTCCTACTAATCGCAACTTTTGTATTGAACTGTCAATTACGTAGGCAATTGTTTTAGGAACAGCTGCCATGTGAACAGCTGTGATGAGTTAACAGGCAAAAAATGAAATGACTGAAAATTAACAGGATATAAATGCAATGCAATGCAATCGCAAAAATTTCGAAACACAATGACCGTGCAGTTTGTTTAATTTTGTACCTACTTCTTGCCCGGGTCCCAGGAAAACCTCTATTGTTTGAGTGATTTGTTTGGGATGTGCAGTTCAGTGCGCCCCCGGAAAGCCCATAATAGTGTGTAAATGGGGGTGGGCATTCTCGGAAGGCAGACAGCCGGTCAACAAAGCGGGAGGTCAAGTGAGCAGGTTATTTATCGAACAAGTTACGGAAGGGTGACTGTCACGTATACCCAGTATCCAAATATTTATCAGGAGAGCAACAAGTTTTAAAGCCGCATTCTATATTGATGATTTAAACCAGGCTTTAAGCTTTCTTTTTCCACTAATTTCCATCGGCAAAGTATGACGCAGTTATACATATCAAATCTGTGGATCGAGGGATGTAGCACTTCACACATTCTCACGTGCGGCCGGGCTGTCGACCAGAATCAAGCAATCAATTTGCTGTCTTTGAATGCGGTCAGTCCAAGTCAAAGTAGACAACCAGATATGTTTGTGATAATTTTTAGTTTGTATTAAAATAACATGTTTTCGCAAATTTATCATCGCGTGTACTGTATCAGGATACGTTCAATAGATTTGTAGATACTTAAAAATTGAATAATTCAAATTTGTAAACCTTGGGGTATTGCAAAGAGATTTTCCAAAATGCAGAAAATTGCCAAAGCCGATCAAACAAAACGGCGGAGAGTATGGGGAATAACCGATATCCTTTTTGAGCAGATATTAATTAATCCTTATCATTTGGCAAGTTATATTTGACAGCTCTGATTGATTAGATTCTTCATTATTTTTGATCATCTAACAGACTGGTCCGATAAAGAACAACATATTTATCTACAAAAGCGGAAAACAACGCTCTAAATATTGCATGATTTATGGGACCAAATTATGCAGAGAGTCAGTAGGCAGTCAGCTTTTAATCCACTTGTATGTATATGTGGCTGCCTATGCCACAATAATACAATTCTGTTTACGTTTAATTGCAGGGTTAATTACAGAGAGCTAAAGGTTGAACCAGAACGAACAAAAAGGTTATGATGCTATTTTGAATTATATCTAATCTATATATAATAATATCTAATATATATCTACATTGCTATGAATTGCTTGCATTCCGCTGTCGCAAAGTGACGTTTGTCACGACGTTGTCAAGTGTGGCGACAAGTGGCTGGAGGTTATCGTCTGTATCTTTGAATGACCTTTACTTAAATTTCAAAAACGGTCCTTGCTTCCATTACTTAAAGTTCCTCTAAATTAAAGAAAAAAGATCAAAATGTTGCCCGGCTGTGTGAGAGCCGTTTGTAAGAAAGCGTTTCCTTCGAAAGTGAGTAGCGAATTGACTTGCCCTATATTTTAGATTAAGAGTATCTCGCGTCTTCTGCTGGACGTTTTATCCGTGGTTTGTTCGATTCAACGATGGCCAAAAGGGTTTTTAATTATGTGAATGTACGACTTTCTCATAGTTCAGATTTTATTTTAATAATAATATTACATAACGGGTGAGGTTATGATCGATTATATTGAGAATTCGTGTTTCAGAAGGCACTTGGATTGGCTTCTAGCAACAGTTATGCCACCGAAGCTACATTCGAAACAAAGGTAGGATGTTAAGGTATGTTTGTTTCGATTTCCTAGTCCTTTGATTGCGTTTCAGCCATTCAGGCTGCACAAATTGGAGGAAGGACCAGCGACTACTGTTACTTTAACGAAAGAGGACGCTATTAAATACTATACCCAGCTGCATATGATCCGTCGTATGGAAACCTCGGCCGGCAATTTGTACAAAGAGAAAATTATTAGAGGCTTTTGCCATCTTTACTCAGGGCAGGTAAGCAAGTTTTAGCAGGAGGCTATTTTTGCAGATGAATGGAATCCTTTCCCTTGTAGGAAGCGGTTGCAGTAGGTATCCATGCAGCCCTACGGCCCCACGACAGTGTGATTACCGGATACCGCGCACATGGTTGGACCTACATTATGGGTGTACCACCGCTTGGAGTTCTGGCGGAATTGACGGGACGGCAAAGTGGCTGCGCCAAAGGGAAAGGGGGCTCTATGCACATGTACACCAAAAATTTCTACGGAGGTAACGGTATCGTGGGAGCCCAGGTAATACGAGTTTGCATTAATTTTCTTGTCTGTTGAGCTAACTTGGTCTTCATTAGGTACCTTTGGGGGCGGGAATTGCCCTGGCCGCCAAATACAAGGGTACCGACGGAGTTTGTGTGGCTCTGTACGGTGACGGGGCCGCCAATCAAGGCCAAGTATTTGAAACATACAATATGGCGAAATTGTGGGACATTCCGTGCATATTCGTGTGCGAAAACAATGGATATGGTATGGGAACCAGGGCGGACAGGGCTGCGGCTAGTACTGCTTTTTATACGAGAGGAGACTTCGTGCCCGGACTGTGGATTGATGGTATGGACGTGCTCGCGGTTAGGGAAGGCGCCCATTTCGCCGTGAATCACTGCGCAAGCGGCAAGGGGCCCATTGTATTGGAAGTCGCTACCTACAGGTGAAAAATTGAGAAAGTTGGGGACAGGAGGATGTTTTTGATAGAAACGATGTCTTGGGGATACGCAAAGAACTGCAATTAAAATCTGAAGGGAAGTTCCAAAAAATTATTAGGAATATAGTCAATAAAAACTGTAAGAGTAGTCAGAAACCTAAGTTTGGAGGGTTCCATTAATTAATAATTTTAAGAAAATATAATTCCACATTAATTGATAAAAAAAACACGCAATTAAAACAAACAAACTCAAAAATAAAATGGTTTTAGGATGTTTTTAAACATATTGTGACAAGATAGGAAAACCAGTATTTGGACTTGAATTGGAAAAAAACCCAATTAGTTTCGGTTTTAGTTCCCCATAATATCTTTCATTTTTGAATAAATCGAAATCTCATTTTTTAAAGCACCATCTTGATAAAATAAATTAAAAATAACCAAATTATAAACATGTTTATCTATTTTAACAGATTGGATTGTTCTGTTGTAAAAAACCTAGCAATATGTGTTTCGATTTTAAATTATAAATGTTATAAAATTGCTTCCACGCATTTAAAAGAAAAGTGATACGTTAGAAGTGTATATTGTGTAAAATGTGGAAGAATATTTAATCTGTGTTTAAGACCTTCATAAAATCGTAGCCAAGTTGTTTAAAAGATTACTAATTTTAGGTCAATATTGGTGCTGAAAGAAAGCTATTTTTAAATGCGTTTTTCTGACTTATTCATGAATTAGCATGAAATATATTACTAAAAGTGACTTAACCGACCATTAGTGCTGTTATTTTAATACACCTACGAATGCAGAAACACTGGAACCCTAATTAAATTGAAATTCCAAGTAATCATAAAAATCCATCTTTTTTTTTTTTTTTGTATACATTAAAACACAAAGTGGGAAATAAAATGTATAGGTATATGTATATCAGCGAGATCGATAGTATTGCGTTAAAAAATTGAAACTATCTTTGCTGCTATCGGAAAATGGCCCTAAATGTTTTTATTGCGATATTTGCGACAAGCTGGGGTCCCTGTCCGAAAAGGCACGCGAAAGTTGTTGAATTTCGTAAAATTAACGAAAACATACAAATAAGTTATTAACAATAACTCACAACGCATGCTTAAAAGGTTTCACATGATTATCAAACCAAAACTATTCTTTCCTATATCTAAATTGGAAAATGTGTTTGTAATCTTTGGTGTTTTTCTTTAGTATATGTATCTCCCAAATTATCTAGTGTGGCCCCTTCAATATCTCCCTGACCTCCGCCTTGTTCATAAATTTTATTTTTCAATTTCAAAAGTCCGACGTCCTAAAACTCCTCACGACTGATGTTCGTTTCGTAGGTATTCGGGCCACTCAATGTCCGATCCGGGGACGAGTTACAGAACGCGCGAGGAGGTGCAGGAGGTGCGTCAAACGCGCGATCCGATCACGTCGTTCAAAGAGAAAATCCTGTCGGCGAATTTGGTGGACGCGGACGAGATAAAGGTAGGAGTTCGGCGCGAGGGGCGGGGCGAATACGATTTTTGTTTCGTTTGTGCAGAAAATCGAGTTGGAAATCAGACACGAAGTGGACGAGGCGACGAAGAAAGCGAAAGCGGACAAGGAGATCGGGGCGGACGAACTTTCGGCCGACATTTACGCGGAAGAGCTCGTGAAAACGGTCAAGGGCGTGTCCATATTCAGTCCCCTGCAGCACAAGAGACTCGGGCCCGCGGTTAATATTTAAACGTGCGGAAGGCATCTTTTTTTACCTTTGAAACCCAACGGTATACATAGACCTTTATTTATACACGCCTCATTCTTTATTTTTCCTGTATATATGATGCGCTACGCGGTGGCACGTCAAAAAAAATATCGACAACGAAAACTCTTTGATTTTATTTCCATCAAACGTTACAAAACTTTCACCTCCAATTGAACGAGAACTCCTACAAACCAACCTAGTTGGCCGGCGCCGCCGCCGCCGCATCTTCAACTCCCTTCTGTTTGGCGGGCCGCCTGCGGTTCGGCCTGCGAGGCAGCCTCGACACCGCCAAGTATATGCTCCGCTTCGAAAGGGGGTCGAGCTGGTCTGGAACGAAATAGGGCTGCCATTTTAACTCTTTTACCTCAACACACATAAAGACATTACGCAGGCCAACCAACCAACGTCAAAAAATATTCAAGGTGGGATTTCGAAACTTTCAATAATTAAGATGATGGAACGTCGATGGTAAAATTATGACCAGACCTTATGTCAGGGAAACAACAATTAAGTGTGTTGAAATCTTTGTTTAGAAAGAAAATGACGCAAAGTGTACGAATGTGTGCGGTGTGACATATTCAGAAAATAATAAATTTTACGGTGATCAATGATGAGCACTATAGTGATAAACAATATACAAAAGTTGGGGTCGCTGAACGATCTGTTAGTGTTGAAAAAGTAGAGAAACTTTAGAAAAAAAAACTATACATGATAATTAAGCAAAATCGAAAATCACCATGTAAAACAACTAAAATAAATGAAATGGTGCTTAAGGAAGATTGTGCCATATAAATATTTTTGATGAACGGTGGACAACATACGAGGGCAGCGCCAAAATTTCCCGGCCTGAATATGAAAGAAACAAAGTAGAGTAACAATTTTTTGTTATTTGTCAATATAACTTCATTACACTTATTACATCCCCTTATTAACAACTCAATCCCTTTAAAAAAAATATTTTGGTTTGTTTGCAAAATGAGCTAAAACAGCCTCTTCTAACTCAATTTCGTAGTTAAACCGCCGTCCACGTAAGTACTTTTTCAAATATCTAAACAAATAATAGTCGCTGGGGGCCATAGCTGGACTATAGGAAGGATGATCTATCTGTTAGAAAGCACACTCTAAAATGGCAGCTTGTGCAACACCAGCAGTATGAACAGGTGCATTATCGTGCAAAAGAGGCACGCCTCTGGTCAGTTTTCCTCGACGTCTTACACGTATGCAGTCTTGCAATTTATGTAATAATGTTGCGTAATATTTACATTAACAATGGTATTATTTTCTTTAAAATCTATCAAAAGAATACCTTCACAATCCTAAAAGATCGTGGCCATCGTCTTTTTTGTTAACTGGCAGACTTTAAATTTTCTTGGAGGTGCTTCACCCTTACGACGCCACTCCATTGATTCTTTTTTCGATAGAGGGTCATAATGGAGAACCATAGTATCATCTATCGTCACAATAGTTTCTATCACAGGCTTCGGTTCCGACCCACAGAGTTTCAGAAAAGATCGCGCACACTCAATTCGGCGTTTTTGAATAGCCGAAAGGTTTTTATGAACCCACTCTTGCATCATGATCATGCAGGATTCGACGAACACTTGCATCAGAAAGCTTAGTAGTTTCTGAGCTTTAAACGTCGATCACTCAATACCACCTCTTCCACAATCGCAACAATATCTTCCGTTATGACCTCCGCTGGTCGACCAGTTCTTGAATCATCTTCAAGGGACTCCTGCCCCATTCTATACTCAATTTGCGTTATCTGCGACATTTTTTTCGGACACGTCAAGACTTCAATTTTTTTTTCTCAGGCTACTAAGACATTTATTAAAAAAAAGACAAAGTTTTGTCGTGATACTGGAACTGCATCTATTTCAGGCCGGGAAATTTTGGCGCTAACCTCGTAGATAATGATACTAAAAAATGTGTCCATCAAACATCTGTGTTGTCAAGTGAAAATATATAATTTCGTGAAAATCTGACCTTTTAATTCTTATTTATTTTGTTAAATGGATTTTCATCAAGTAAAAGCCACCTCACTTAAATTTTTAAATTGCCAAACACTACAAGTGAAAATCTATTTTGTGTAAAATTGAAAAACTTCAACTAAATTCTGCCACTACTATGGTGTTACTGCGAAAATTCCTCCTGTATGACATTTTATGATATTTTAAGCCTCTCATGCGTCAACCATAGTCTAAATTTGCTCAAGTGTTCAGATAGTTCATTTCACTTTTGTGTGACTGGACGTGTTTAAAATACTTGCAGCTAATTTTGGAACAAATCAGTTACTATTAAAACCTTTTACGCTTGCAATGGCAAAATCCAGGACGATGACGCTTAGGTTCGACTCACCGCTGTCCAAACTCCGGAACCACCGCTCCATTTCCAGTATCACAGACCAATCGTATTCTTCGTATTTGTCGAACCCGTTGCAAACGTTGCCCAGCATGATGATGAACGTCGCTCTCAGGTTTCGGTTCTCCGCCGGTATCGTCTCCATCAGAGGCATTATGTTGTCTTTCATTTTCCGGTACACCCACTTGGTGGGCTTATTTTTCAGGAACAAGAGGAGGGCGCAGTCGCCGAGGCGATCCGATGGATTTCCTGTAACGAGAGCAAGCCCGAAGATGGCAAGGTACCGGACGGTACATTTGAACTACTCACTGAGGTACTCGATCAGGACGTCTTGGAACACTTCGTCGCAATTCCACCGCTCGTCGGGGTAACCGTAGAATTTGCGCAAGAGATCCCTGAGGGGCGCCAAGTTGTACCCGGGCAGGTTGCAGCCTTTCAACATGCACAACTGCACCAAAACTTTAACGATCGGGAAATCTGCAATTGACGAAGTTCGTAGTCGGTAGCGAAGGGGGCGGGACCGATAACTTACCGTTCGAGTGACTAGCCGCGGGCAGTACCTCCGACCAAACGGTAAGCACCGCGAAAAACATGGGAACGGCGAAATCGCCCATGAAGTAAAAACCTTCGCAGCAAAATCGCCTGAGCCTGTTCAGGTCGCGGCGAAGCTTACAAATGGCGGCGTAGACCCTAGCTATGGGCGATACGATGGTGAGCTTGCACAGCCGCCGGTCGAACAGTTCCATTTCCGCAGCGTGCAAAAAAGTGTCCATCATGTTCGGATGGTTTGTGTGGTGCAACCGCGACAAGAATCCCAGGAGAACCCTCTGAGTGGGAGTCATGGCGGGAGCAGGTGGATAAAGGTTCTCCACCTTGTCCCGGTAGTCGAGCGACAGTTTTTGAATAACGATGCTGAAAATTGCGGGAAATGTTACTTATGAAGACCCTTCTTCACCAATTACTCACTCCGCGATATAATTTTGGTCCTGGGTGGCAAATTCCGCGACGATTTTGTCCAACATCTTTTCTTCTTTGGAATAGATCAGCAGCTTGTTGAAAAGGTATTTTACTCGGCCTGGAACAACGGTTATTATTAGCCGAGGTTCGAGCTTTTTCCGTGGGCCTCAAAATATTAAAAAGTGTTTATTTAGAAAATTTAATTAAAAACACGTTAATTTATTTACAGGTAATGTGAATGTTGTAATAATTTCATAATTTTAAATCTCCTTCTCATTTTTAACCACTCAAGAGGATTAATTACAATCACAATGACAGCGGAGAAAAAAAAACTATAAATTCGGAGTTCACAAATAATGATAATAATAAATTTAAGTAGATCGAACTGCATTTATGGCATTTGCCTATATATATATATATATATATATATATATATATATATATATATATATATATATATATATATATATATACAGGAAATTATATGAAAATGGTAATTTTTACCAATATATGGGACACAAAAGTCAATTTTTTATCAAACATCACCCGTAAGTCGGTAAATTTAGTTCCACGCGATAGTAGAGTACCTTTAACTTGAGAGAATGAAACTACGAAACATTTGGAAAGATTGAGAGATAAAAAGTTGTAAAAAAATTATTAAACAAAAAATATTGGATAAAGTAAAGTGTTGATAATATGCAATGCACGTTGTAGTTTAATGCAATTATATATGCTATTACTATTACTAACAATGTTCAGATTTTCAGTTATTTAATGATTTATGACAGCTGTTTCGGCAATACCGTGCCTAAATCAAACACAAAATATGACAATATATAAATAGGTAGTAATGGATTTTTGTTTATGGGTTGATTGCAAATTTGCTATTAACGGTCATAACGACAACATCGAAAACAAACACGTATTAGCTAATTTAATAAAATCTCAACTTACAACTAGCAGTAAATTCCAGAATCTTTTACATATGTCTATGGTAAAATCAATTAAAAATAAGGCTTCCCAAAATAAAATAGCATTTATAAAAGTAGATAATGGAAATACAATCATAGCTATCAATTCTCTAGAAGATATTACAAGAACCAAACAGTTTCTTAAACCACACCTTGTATATTGTATATATATATTGTACATATACCAAATGTCGTAATAAATAATATGGAATAATACAGACATAATAGACAATATTCTTACTCAGAGACAAGTCAACCCTACCATGAAACGAGACTTGTTGGATAGTTTGTTTAGACCAAAGTTATAACTAAAAAGCAGTTTCAAATAACTCTCAACTCTATTTATCCCATATTAAACACCGAAACCAAAATTTACAAAACAATGAAATACATAGGAGAACCTAGCCAGAAAACTTCAAAACATTATCTAAATTTGGTTATTTTGCTTTTAAAACTGAAAACACCATAGGACATTTTCTAAAAAAAAAAATTAAAACTAAATTTCGAAACACTCAAAAATCCGAAGTCTACAAGTCGAAATGTGGATCTCGTTCCAAAATTATATCGGACAAGCAGGTAGAACATATAAGAAACGCGTTAACGAACATAAAAGGGCGTATAAAAATAAAAGTTCTGGTTCTAACTGTGCCATTCATTTAAATTCAGGAATGCACAACTTTGACGATAATTTTGATATTTTACATAATCATTTAAAAAGCAAAAGAACTAAATTTGTTGGAAGCTACGGAGATTAACAATATGAGATATTCGAATTTATTACCTAATGATCAATTGGATTTAAATGCGTCTTCCTGTACCTGGAATTAAAAATCTTTTACTACCTGTTTTTATATAGAATATACTCATATTTTGCATTCCTGGCTATTTGGTATTTTAAACTATTATTACAATGCGGAATAGATACTCAAAACATTTGGTATTTCAACAAGCGCTTATGACTTATTAGACAATAGAATCCTAACTGATGATTATTCACAAAAAGTATCTAAGACTCTAAGTTAGACAATTTAATAAACCCCACTAAAAAACCAGTCAGTCATTTCAAATTCCTCGAATCATGAATTTTACAAAAGATTTATCAATTTGACTAACACTACATTCTCGGAGAAAGTGTCCGAATTGCTAAAAAAGGGTGTCAACTTTAATCACTCACAACACCAATATAGAGTTAAACTGTTTTTAGGGGTCGATTGCGAACTTGCTATTGACGGTCAAAACGGCAATATCGCAAACAAACAGGTATTAGTTAATTTAATAAAAATAAATAAATGCAATTAAATAAATAAAAAGGTAATTTTGATTTACAAGATCAATCGGAAAGCAAAAAACTAAATTTGTAATAAAATAATAATATTATTATAAATTAATAATAAAATTAAATAAATTAAATCTATTACTATCTGTTTATACGAAAAATTCACTTACTCGGGACCATCCGAACTGGTTTTTGGGAGGGAATAATTATGGGGTTATGCTCAGGTATTTCCACGACGTCGGGCGACTTCGGACAGTCAGCGTATTCATCATCGATTCCCTCCGGCTCCAAGTTGAATTTACCCTCTTCACCATTCCTTACGGCACGCTGGTCTTGCCGGGGGATTTTCGACTTTCGCATCGCGGTTTGCTGCTTAAAATCTTTGTTCATGACTTCCATAACTTTGGACAATATGTCAGGTTCTGCGGGCTGACAGTTGGTATCGAGTCGGGGCCTTTTCTTCGGTGCCGTTTTAAGCAAGTCCACGGATTTTCCGTCCTCTTTGATTAGAAAATTCTGAACCACATTGATTTTTTTACCGCGTCCCTTTTCGTTTTCATTACCTGCTATATCACAGTCGCTCGGGTTCTTGTAAATCGGTCTGATCGTTCTGGCCTTTCTGACGACAGCCCGCTGCAGTTTGTTTCTAACCGACGCTCTTTTTTTACACAACTTAGGACGTTTCCGCGCCGATGAATCGTCTTCCGCGTCTTTATCGCTGCTCGAGATGTCTTCGCCGAATAAATCCTTTTCAGACGGCGCGATGGAGCCAGCTTCGGGCCGCTTTTCTTCCTCTTTGACTTCGGATAACATCATCTTATCGTCGACTCTATCTTCGATCGCGGACCTCATGCTTTGCCTTGTACGCGCAGCTGATACATCTTCATCTGATGATGAGTCCGATATGAACTCTTTGCTGATAAATTTCGTTCTGGTGTTGGTCTGCGGTTGGTTTTTCTTGCTATTAGATCCGATCTTCTCCACAACTCGTGACGTCTGATTTGTCCCTCTCTTGCCATCCCGAGGAGGAAGATTCAAGTGTGAAGCTGGTAGTTCGTCTGACGATGACTCTATGCTGATACGTTTCATTTTTGAGTTGCTGTGTTCATTCAATTTGTTTGTTGGTAAATCCGCTACTGCTCCCTTCTCCTCTTTACCCGTCGATATGTTTAAAGGAAATAAGGCCGGGGTAGTTTCTTCGCCCACCTCCACCACTCTAGAAGCACTCTTTTTCTCTTCAGGGAGCACGCATTCATACGATTCGACGACGGTCTCTGTTATGGCGGTAACGTCACCTTCTTGTAGGTTCAACGCCTCGACCTCCGACGAAACATGTGTGCGTGCTCCATTCTGCGCGTCATAACTAGAGTCCAATCCGTAAATGGGCTGCTCGAACAGGTTCGCGAACGATAACCTTACAGATGTTTCGCCCTTGCTCCTCTTCGAACAGCCAGAGGGAGATTTGACCTCGCAACTTTTTCTTTTGTTCCTTAGGAAGTAGCGCGAGGGGCCCGAATCTTCACACCTATTGGTGTACTGGTGGTCATTGACAATCGATCTGACGATAGTGCCAACCGCGTGCTCCCTTTCAGAACACGCGTAATCCTTTTCCGACGCCAGAGGACTGAGCATCGTCGGGCAAGTCGAATTCTTGAACGGGCTCAGAGAATCCTCGAGAGCGACGGACGACAAACTGCTCTCGTCCATGTTGGGCGTGCCCGTGACCAAACCCGAGTCGACCATATACTCCGAATCCGTCTCGGCGTTGTATCTTTGTTCTTTGGCAGCTCTCAAGAGCATTTTGTTCCTGACGAGAACGTTTTTAGGCCTCGCGAAGAGTTTCTCCAGTTCCGACTCCGTCGCCGAATTAAAATCGGATATTTTCCTTTTCGGTTTCTTGTACGTGCGTCTTCGTTGCTCGGCGACTAGTTCCCGTATGCCGTCGAGCAATCCGTCGATGAGGTATCTCAAGTCGAACTGTTGCTCGGATTTGACACCGTAGCTTAAACTTTTGATCCCTTCTTCCTCCTTGACGTTCAAAAAGCCCAACAGTTCCGACTCCGCTCCGTGACGGTTGTCGAGCACCATGTAATGTTGGTCCGAGATACACCCCTTGCTCTGGCACGTGATACGTTCGTTGGTAATGTATATGGGCGGGCAAACGCACCGACGACACCGGCCGTCGGACCCGTTCGCGACCGTGAAGTTTATATCGTTTTCCCTCAGCAATTTCAGGACGTTTACGACGTCGTCCTGGGAACAGGATTTTTCTTTTATTCTTGCGTTCCGTTTCCCCTGCAGACGCATTAGTTTTCTTTTGTACATGTGGCGGTGCATTCTCGTGATTTCTTTGTTGGCGCGGGCTCGTTCCATTCGAGGGTTTCTTGCGGCTTTGTTTTCTGGCCGGCATGGCAGATCGAAGATGCCGGGAACCGATTTTTCCGTACCTGGGGTGGGGGGCGTGACTATAATGTCGGGTAATGTCGGCGATGGTGACGTATGGCCCGCCTCGTTCGAAACGTCGTAAAGTTTGTCACCTGGGGTAATCTCGTCGTCTGAAAGAAACGTACCGTTTGGCACAGGTAAGGTACAGCGCAACCTCCCTAATCCAAACAAATTACAGTTGGACCATCCAACGCCAGCCCATTTATGTGTTTAAAATCCATACATATGGTTCTAATCTAGAGTTGGGAAGGTCATAATAAAATAATAATAATAATAATAATCTCCGAAAATAATCCATATATTTCCCTGGTTTCATTCATTACAGATTCGTGAATCGCGAAACAAATTGTTTTCTAAAAGCCCTTTCTCAAACACTTGTTTTTCAAATAATTATTTTACGGTTGTTATCCGTATCATAAACCAAAAAATTTAGACAAAATATTTTTTTCATTACATTATTCGACCACTTGCGTCAAATATTTTGGGTTAATTGATAACAGGAATAAAACTTACCGGATACAATTTTTTAATGTATCCATTACTATACTACTACCTATCTATCAGAGGTAAGGTGCTTGAATATTTAAAAATATGTAATTTAAATAAATCTGAGTTAATATCGAGTGGGTGTAATACGTGTATTCTGGACTTCTAACTATTGAGCAAGTGAAGAAGTACAGTTTACGATTTTTTACTTTCCGCAGTAACAGTCTGCTTTTTCGCCTCTTGGTGCACTCAAATCTACCTTAGAAAAGCAGATATGTACTTAAAACCCCCTTTTTTTGGGACAAATAAATGGTTTTCGCTCTTGATTTTGAGTACATTATAGTCAAAACTTGCATTTTCAAAACTTAGCAGACTGAAATATACATTAAAACTGCAGATGACTACTTAAAAACCCACTTTCTTGGATTGATAGTAGGTTTTTCTGCATTGAAAAGAGAAAAAAGCCCCAAAAATTCTGTCAGCACAGAACACGGCTGTAGACGACAATGAAAAACTCTTCATGCTTCAAGTCCCTATTGTTCGTCAGTATAAAAAATTGTTAAAATCCACAACATTACAATAACACACTTTCAACAGTTAAAATTGAAGCCTACATCAAGCCTGGCATAGATGAAGATAAAACACAATTGAAATGGAATGTTAAACAGATGTGTGGTTAAGTTTTATCAAATCATCATAACCATTTAAGATTTTATCCGAGGTTTTTATATCAATACATTTTCTCCTATTTACTTGCCCGATATATAATGCTCTCCCTAACATGGGATTTTTCAGTACCAATACCTTTATTACTGCTTAAAAAAAATTGGACTCGCGTATATTATTATATTATATTAATTTAATGTAATTTGTATCTTCTGTATATTTGAAATCATATGTTGATAGAACCCTATTAGTTTACTATGTTGTTTTTATGTAATGTCTGATGGGATCTTGTAGAAATGTAATTTCTGATAAACAATAAATATAATAAAAAAATATATACAGAAATAGCCATCATTAAAATATGGGCAACTGAAAAACAAATATTTACTTTTATACATAAACTATTTTTGCGGGTTTTAATTTATGAAATTAGCAACAGTTTTTTTTTATATTTCAACTTATTAAGGAAATGGTTATACCATGGCTGAACCTAATTGCCTCACTTAGATGCCAAATCTTTGCAACTATTTTTAACCCCAAGACGTGAAAAAAAAAAAAAAATCACAAAAACTGGATAATGTGCAACACACAGATGATTTACATATAATATAAATTATATACATTTATTTTTGCATTAATATGCATCACTTGCAAATCGGAATCGAGTATTGCTATTAACAGTTTGGATTAATGGGGTTGCAGTGTATAGTGTAAGTCAGATAATTTACCTTGGCAAACCGAAAATGGACTGACGGGACTCAACAAGTCTGGCAATATCATTTCCCCGAAGATGTCGCTCACTGAATAGATCTCGTCAGTGGTCATGTTTTCATCTGTTTGTGTTGCAATATTTACCCCATTTAAAAGTGGATTTTTGTCCGTTTGCACGCTATGCTCGACCGAGACAATTTTTGAAGTCTGGGTCTCCTGAGAGAACGTTTCAAACGGCTCTCGTTCTCGAGATAAGGTTCTGACTTTTCTCTTTAACCTAGAAACTTCAAAATCTTTCTCGTGTTCCAGAGAAGCCAACTCCAAACGCAAAGAACTGGACTCCTTTAATTTTTGGTTTAAACATTCGATCTGAAAGCAATTTTGGAATGCGATAAACTTAAAACTTGTAGAATTTTGATAAGTGCTTAAAGGGGTGAATCTGTGAGGAAGCAATGTTTCATTGGATTGGTACATGTTAACGTAACTGAAAATGGTTGAACGCATTTTGACAAAAAATCCCAGCTTTTCAACTTTAACTATCTGTAATATTAGGTTATTTCTGAAAAAGCAGGCAGCATTCTTGAAAAAAAATAATTTGATTTGGTTGTATATTATTTCTGCCCAGTGTTTAAGACATTAACAGAGTATTTTTCGAGCCAAATAATTAAAATCGATACGCCGTAGACCTCCACCTACAAATCATATTATTTGATGTAATTTTTAGGCAATAAATCTGAATTTTAACACATTTCTATATAAAAAAAAATACTCGTTTACTACAAAATTAGCACAAAATATTTTTGGCACTATTTGCAGATTTATGAATGATACAGTTTGGACTAGTAAATTAATTAATTACTAATTAATTAGAAGTGTAACAATCTTAACGTTTGAAGCCACAGGTGGAATAATAGTATAAATTCACAGGAATAAATCAAATTTAAGAAATGGACAAACAACACACTCAAATTAAAATTAATTAAAAAATTACTTAAATGATAGATATTGGTAAAAATAGTTCCTTAACACCAAAAAAATTGTACAAATCAAAAGTCTAGAAAAACCCAGGTAAGGAATCAATATGAAAACATTACCCAAAACCTGAACAGGAAGTTTTTTTTTCAGTTATCTATTTATATCCATCCCCATCCATATATCCATTATCTACATATATATTATACATAAATTTTACATACAAGCAATTTTTTTGCAATGTAATCTTTCCAATGTAAATCATTTTGTTGAATTTCTTGAAATATTTTCGTGAATTTAAGATTCACCCCTTAAATACACATTGACCAAAATAAAATCCTTAAATTGACCTTACTTTTTTTTTTAATACATCTACATCCGATTGCAGTATAGAGTTTTTGAAGGCTAAAGTTTTAACTTCATCTTGGTGCCTCTTTTTAAGGTTTTCAAGTTCAGAGGAGAACTGATTTGACTTCAAAATTAAGGCCGCGTTTTCCTTTCGAATTTCAATTTCGATCTGCTTATACAGGTCACATTTCTCAGTTAGTTCTTTAACTTTTTCTTTTTTGGCATCAACAGTTTGTCTGCCTTTTTTCCCTGCTTTATCACAAGTGCAGTTTTCCAGTCCATCTTCCAACCGTTTGTAATTCAATTGGCATTCTATGAGAGTTTTTTCATATTTCTCTACTAGTTTACTATGTTCTACTTGCAGCGTTTCAAGTTCTGAAGTACACAGGTCATGTTTTGGTTTAAGATTATTCAGTACATATGAAATCCTTTCATTTTCCATTGCCAGTCGCTTCTTTTCGGACAACACATTCTCGTATTTCATTTTCACATCCTTGTAGAGCTTAGTTGTATTTAACAATTTACATTTTTGCTCCTCAAACACCTGCAGAAGATCGCTACAAGAAGGTTAAATATAATTTCACCCTTATAATTGGCAAGCGAGAATAGGGATACTTACTTTGTTTTAATAATTTTCTGCTTAACAATACTAAAATGCGTCGTTTCCATGATTATGTGAAGAAAAACGTTGATTGAACTAACCTAGAAGGTTGCCGGGCGTCGAAAAACCCGAAATACATGTACAAGAAATAAAAAGTACGAAATTTTACCAATTTCTCAATGCTGTGAATACATATTTTCTTATCAAAGCTATCATATTTCATTTTTTATGTATCGGAAAACGCGGACTTACGTTTTTCTAATGCATAGGTATACGCATTTTTCAAACCCAGGAAATTACAGCATAGAAGAAAAATACAAAACCGTACCACGTCAGTTTACTGTGGTGATAACACTCTTCTTTTATTCTTCTCACAAAACCGTCCACGTCAGTTTACTGTGGTGATAACACTCTTCTTTTATTCTTCTGATACTAAATAATATAGGCATTTGTCCATTGACGTCATCAGTAAAGCATAATCCTTTTTTAGTTAATAATCAAAACTGCATTAAGCAATGTTTGTTACCGCCGTGAATGTGGATGTGCTAAATATATATAATCATTATTATTCATTACTCCTAACATTTGCTATCTAGAGTTGGAACAAACAGTTTTTATAACGTCGTTTTTATGGTTTCTCTAATTCTCAGTAACTCTGACTTAAAAGAGAAGGAAAATATTAAAAATAATACATATTGAAAATTGTTTAGACCAGACTTGTACACCATGTCGCAATATGGAGAAACATGATGTCAAGAAGATTCCTTTTTGATGGTGTAATACTTAAGAAAAGGGGATTCTGTGGTGGAGCATTGCACGCGGCGGTTTAACCTCTGTTCGCTCCCGGCAGAATCCCATGTATTCGTCCCAAAAAGTTTGATATCGGTTTCCACGGCGTGGATTTAGTGTTTTGAGTGTTCAGTGTACGTCTTAAAGTGATAATCGTCGTCGGCCCCGTCGCTTTTCCCCGTTCACGCCGGTATGGAGGCCGGATGGGCCCGGATTGTCCGCGGTGGTAGCGGGGAGAAGCCGATTTTTTTGGTATCGGTCAGAATCGTTTTTTGTTAGCTGAGCAAATTTTGATTATATTTCTTCTTCTTCGTACGTGTTGGTCATTGACCAAAAGCGAAAATCCTCGACGGAAGTCGGCAATGGGCAAATGATCCTAGTAGTCGCGCCCACCAGTGTTAGTGAAACGAAGAAAAGTATTATTTTTCTATGGTTAGCATTGATAACAGAATTTGTAACAAGCGTAAAGCGTTGTTTCGTTTTAAGATTTTGTGGCGTGCCTGGAGGATATAATTAATATTATTGCCGAAGTACGGCATTAATCTTTTTTTTTGGTATTTAGAGCCATTGTAGAAATGAGTGTCGACATTTTACCACTTAAATGTAAGCGAATATTAAAGTAATTATCCCGGCAGTTTACTCTTTATTTCTTTTAGCCGAATCTAAAAATAAAGACAGGGATGAAAATGGGGCCGAACCTTCTCACCCGATCACTAAAAAGGGAATTTTGACTTCTTTTAAGACTGGCAAGCCAATGACCATTCCAGAAACGGACATTGTAAGCACTTTTAGCCCATAAATTCATTATTTAATACTTTAATTTTTAGTTGGGGAAATGTCGATTTGTATCAGAGTTTGAAAAGTTAAATAGAATAGGAGAAGGCACATATGGAATTGTTTGTAAGTATTTATCAATCATATCCGTTTGTCTAAATTTCATTCATTCTTTGGTAGATAGGGCAAGAGACACCATATCAAATCAGATTGTTGCATTAAAGAAGGTCAGAATGGATCAGGAAAGGGACGGTATTCCCATTAGCAGTTTGAGGGAAATCCAGGTATTATTAAATTGCAAACACGAAAACATTGTCCACTTAAAGGAAGTGGTTGTGGGAAAAAGTTTAGAAAGGTAAACATTTGCCTTTTGTATGATAGATGTTCTAAAGCATTGGGAATGTTTTAGTATTTTTTTGGCAATGGAATATTGCGAGCAAGACCTGGCTTCTCTGCTTGACAATATGCAAGCCCCATTTTCCGAATCACAAGTCAAGTGTATTATGTTGCAAGTATTGCGAGGTTTGCGTTATTTGCATCATAACTTTGTCGTGCACAGAGATTTAAAAGTGTCAAATTTACTTATGACAGACAAAGGATGCGTTAAAATTGGTAATGTGTTTTATAAATTTGATAGTCATTGAATAGTCATGAATTCCTCTTTTCGCAGCCGATTTCGGTTTAGCAAGATGGTTTGGGCTGCCTTTAAAACCAATGACCCCTCACGTGGTGACTTTGTGGTATAGAGCGCCAGAGTTGTTACTACAAGCCCCCACACAAACTACCAGTGTAGATATGTGGGCGGCCGGATGTATTTTAGGGGAACTTTTGGGGCACAAACCTTTATTACCTGGAAGGTCGGAGATCCAGCAACTGGAACTGATAGTGGATTTATTAGGCACTCCTTCCGACGCAATATGGCCGGGTTTCAGTGGTCTGCCGGCGTTGCAAAACTATTCTCTTAAACAACAACCCTATAACAACCTGAAGCAAAAATTTCCTTGGTTATCTGCGGCAGGCCTGAGGTTGCTGAACTTTTTGTTTATGTACGATCCTCGTAAAAGGGCCACAGCAGAAGAATGTTTGCAAAGCAGTTATTTTAAGGAACCTCCTCTACGTAAGTTTTGGTTGTTAGGTAATAAACACCCACTCACTTTTTGATCGTTGCAGCTTGTGACCCCAAACTGATGCCTACTTTTCCTCAACATCGGAATATAAAAGGGGGCAGCAAAGCTGGCCCTTCAGATAATACAGGCGCCGGAGACCAGACCAATAACTTACCGGCCATCTCAGATCTGGTGAGCCTAAACCTCCCTTACCACAATTTAGTTCAACTTTTTTTTGTTTTAGTTGGGATCCATTGTAAAGAAGAGGCGCGTTGAATAACTAGTATTTTTGAAATTGTATTTTGTGTAATAATAAATTTGTGTAACTATCTTGTATATGTCTTTTCAATTTCTAAAACCTTGTTCCACTAAAACTTACATTTATTTAAAACTCCGTTCACTGTAATAAAAATATGTGACGTCAAAAATAATCTGTTTTACTTATTCTGTGCTACAGACATTTGATGTCAGGCGCTATCTAGGATTCGGAGAGGTTATTAAAACACTTTAAAATCCTACAGCAACAGAGGTCCGGGTCCCCGCTATTCACCAATCGCGAGCCACGTCATGGCAGGTTAACTCCTCCCTACTTCAAAACAGATGTCAGATAATCGAAAATACTTTTTCTTTAAAAACTCAAGTTTTCCCATACCAATTTTAATTTGATTTCGTCGCAGCCGAGTCGATTTTCCCGGCACCCTCCCATTTTGCTTTGAAATGTTAAATTTATCGTGACAGCAATCCTGCAACTTGGCCAGGTTTTGCTGATAAGGATATCCAAATTAATCACCTGTTTTCAAGATAATGTTTTTTCAATGCACGAAGCAATAATGTTTTTAAGTGCGACGCGGCGTTCCTGACAAAGTGTTCAATATTGTTTAACATGTCCAGCGTTAGGAGTAAGTGTGTTAGGTTTCTATTCAGTGGGTGTTTACTGTTGTTACCTTCGATATGCTTCTGCGAAAACACCAAACCTATGACCAAAGAGGAGAGAATAAAGCTGAGGTATTGCCTGTCCCTTGCATTTCAAGCAGTTAAGACAGAAATTTCGTTACAGGGAAGAAGCAAGGGATATGTTTTACCATGCATACAATGCTTACATGGAGAATGCTTATCCTGCTGATGAACTTATGCCCCTTAGCTGTACCGGGCGATATAGGGGGCTTACGCCAAACCGGGGCGATATAGATGATTCTTTAGGAAAGTGAGTAGCCAATCCTAGGAGGAAATTCCTGTTTTGCACTTGTCACAATTTATTAATTTTTACTTTTGTTATTTCAACTGACAAACATTTTTTAATGATCGATTATTAAAACTTATTTTTGTTTTGAATGTTATCTTCCCAAATTTGCTCAAGTATTACTGTCGGGGACCTGTAGTACAATAAAATTTGAATTTATTTTTGTGTTCCATACCTTTTTACCTACTTATTGCACACATGCGGTAAAAAACACTTTTTTTAAATTTAGGTCATAACAATTAGTAACCATACATTCAAATTTAATGTCGATAAAGTACCGCTAACAATTTTTTATTCGTTAATGGTACTTTTTTTGGCACAATCTCTCTTGTCATTAGACTTTCATGTCGCTCACATTTTTTGCAGTTTTTCCCTTACCTTAATAGACACATTAGACAGTTTAGTGATACTAGGCGACCTAGAAGAATTCGAGCACGCTGTTAAGCTTGTGATAAACGATGTAACGTTCGACAACGATGTTGTGGTATCCGTTTTTGAGACCAATATACGGGTAGTCGGGTAAATATGGTTGGGTGAACGGTTAAACATTTTTTTGTTTCGTGTTTTATTTCAGAGGACTATTGTCGGCCCACTTGATGGCCGACTTGTTGCAACAAAGGGACAATATAATGCTCTGGTATAAAAGTGAACTGTTGGACATGGCCAAAGATATTGGTTACCGGTTATTACCTGCTTTTAACACCACTACGGGCATACCCTATTCTAGGGTAGGTCATTTAGTAGATAAACCATCATTTAACTTATTATTATTTATTTACTTTGAATGTAACTTATTACTCTAAATTGTCTCTTCCGAAACAAACAAACTGATCAAAACAATTCCAAATATTTTTAAAATGAGGACTCCCAATGCACCCATATAATTTGTTCCCTGAATATGGGCCCTAGATACCTTAAAATACACTATTATAATATTTTTACCCACTAATCTGCACTACGCCATTTTCTGTCTAAAGAATGATGACCACACTTTTTTTTCCCCGAAAATTTTATGGAATCTGGACATCCCTTGATAAGAAACTGTCCAATTGACAATTGGAGTCTTACATCAACATTTTTGAGCTATATGGGTTCAACCCATCATCGTGAAAATAAAACATGAACGTTAAAAATGTTAAAAATTGTATTGTAAATTTTACAGGTAAATTTAAGGTACGGCATTAAGTCGGACAAACTGGAATCCGCCCGGGAAACCTGTACCGCCTGCGCCGGCTCAATGATTCTGGAAATGGCGGCATTGTCGCGCTTGACCGGCGAACCCATATTCGAAGATAAAGTGAGTTGCGTCTAAGATAAATCCAAGGCACATTTATTGGTATTTATTGACTATACAACTTTGAACGATAGCTTTTTAAACCACTGCTCGAGGCGCCTGTGTTCTAAAGGGCCAATTTGTAGGCATTCCTTATAATCTTCCTAAGTATTCAGGCTTTTGCACCTACAAAGACGCGTCAAGAAATGGCTATAAATAATACATTGAAATTGCTAAGTCCTTTGCAAACTTCACAGAACATCTTTTCACTTTCAAAATATCACTTTCCTCACAAAAAATTAACAAAAACGCGTTTATTCCTTATAAAGACATTAAAAAAGAAGTTTTTTAATATGGGTATTATTGAAAAATGAACTATTTGTTATTTTAGTGCCAATGTTTAATGAAATAGTAGCAACACGTTTTCAGTACATAAAAATATTACTCTTTATGTATTTGCATCAGGTTAAAATGGAAACAATGTTCTGGTCCCTGTGATTTAGACCATAAAATATTTTACATTATCTTTATTTATGTGAACGTTATATTTCCTCGCCAAGTTCGTTGTTTTTCGCAGGCCCACAAGGCGATGGACGAGCTGTGGAAAATGCGTCACCGCAGTTCCGACCTGATGGGCACCGTGTTAAACGTGCACTCGGGGGACTGGGTGCGTCGCGACTCGGGGGTGGGCGCCGGCATCGATTCCTACTACGAGTACTGCCTGAAAGCTTACATCCTTCTCGGCGACAACAAATACCTGAACCGATTCAACAGACACTACAATGCGGTCATGAAGTACATCTCGCAGGGACCGATGCTGCTCGATGTACATATGCACCGGCCTCACACCACCTCGCGCAATTTCATGGACGCGTTGCTCGCCTTCTGGCCTGGTTTGCAGGTCCTCAAAGGTGACATCAAGCCCGCGGTCGAAACCCACGAGATGCTGTACCAGGTGATATTTAATTTAGAAAAATAATGATTAATTTTAACATCAATGTCAAAATAAGCAGAAATGATTGCAATGTCAGAAGATGCAACTATTAAAACTTCACTTAAACATTAGCATAGATGTAGGTAGAGTTCTCCAAACGATATACGGTTTTTAAAACCCATTATGGTTTTGGCTGAGGAATGAGTTTAAGACCCAATTGTTCTAAAGCGGGAGGGTCCATTCTTTTCGGCACGTACACCACAAGCCAGGGTCGTATTTAAGATGTTAGACGACTATTATACTGAAACTGTTATATTAATTCTAATAAATCTTCTTAAAACAGTCCCTACTTGAGGTAGCTCTATTTCAAGTGCAAAGCAATACAAAATTTTATGTATATAATTAGAGTTTTGGAGTTATTTCTATTCCGTCTTGTGCTTGTAATTAGTAGTTACCAACTTACTGTTATTCAATTGTTTTTCAAAATTCGGTGTGCTATTTTTATTGAGGTGACGTATACATTTTATTACAATTTATTTCCTGCCAAATACTAATATTATTCAATTTTGTTGTCTCTTGCGAGGTCCAGCGACGAAGAAGTTGCGATTGTGGTCGATGACGTAATTACAATTTTAAATGTGTTTCTGTTTCTGAAATGTTTTTTTTTTTATTACAAAACCATCAATAAGAGACGAGTTTCGATGGAATCGAGAAGATTTTCGTGGTGGACAAGATATTTGAGAGAAATCCAATAAATTAACGCTCAAAATGCTCCCATCATATATTTAGATGAGATTAATGACATCGGTCATTAATTTTGTCTTTGTAGGAACCAATTTTTAAAATTCAAAACAACAGAAAATTGTGTTGATAATATATTCCTGGATATCATCGGTTCGTTTGTTGAACTCCGACTGGAATCTTGCAGACGTTTCGTCAAGATCTCACTTGGCATCTTCAATGTTCACGCTCCAAAATCACTTCGAGTGCAGGATTGCAGTTCGATGCAGGATTCCAGTGGGAGTTCAACAAACGAACGGATGAATTTTAAAAATTGGTTCCTAACAAGACTACAGTTAAAATGGGTGCTAAAGTTGAGATAAATGACAAATTCGAATCTCTTTTGCTTGACTCTACGAGAATCGCCTAAAATATGAAGAAAAGAACTTCAAAGAACTGGATTTTTTGGAAACATATACTTATCGAGAATCTACCAAATAAAACGCTAATTTAATCTTTATAATGGAAAAAGAGGGAAACTAACCAATTTACCACATAGCTTACATTTGGATGCTTAGCCGGTTTCAAATAATTGAGGCAAAGGTGAACTGTAATTGAACACAGTTTTGTCAGATGCGATCTGAACGACTGGAATAGGGAAAAATTTTAAATGTTCGATGAAAAAATTTCAATTTCGCACTCTGCAAGTGCAAAATAATTTTGATTGAAGGTGATGCAACGTCACAAGTTCATTCCGGAAGCTTTCACTACGGATTTCCAAGTGCACTGGGGCAATCATCCGTTACGACCCGAGTTCCTAGAGTCGACGTATTTTTTGTATAGCGCGACCGGCGATCCCTACTATCTGGAAGTGGGCAAAAACGTGCTGCGTAGTCTGCAAAAGTACGCACGCGTGCCGTGCGGCTACGCCGCCGTCAACGACGTGCGTACCGGCAAGCAGGAGGACCGTATGGACTCGTTCGTCCTTGCAGAGACTTTCAAATATTTGTTTCTGCTATTCGCCGACAAGGCGGACGTCGTCGTCGACCTCGACGAGTTCATATTCACGACCGAGGGTCACCTGTTTCCGTTAACGTTGGCCGGTCACGGGACTAATGGTACCGGGAACGCCCATGACAACCAGGCCGAGGAAGCGGAGTTCGCGCTGTCGTGCCCGAACACGCTGAAACTGTTCCCGGGCGCCGTCAGGAAACCGTTGCGCAATATGGTCGACGGCATGTGTCCCAGAAGGGGCTCACCCAAAAGGTAGGTGGGCAAAGTCTGTTAAAAAAAATAAGCGCATTCGGGTTTGTAAAGTTGGACTATCGTTGACTGCGCAGGACTGGGTGCGCGTTGGTTTGATCGTCACATTTTTGTTTCGAATTTCAATTAGTTTAACACAATTTTGGTGATTTCATTTCAATAATAATATCGGTATTGTCTCGCATATTGAGTATTATTGATTTTTGTCAAGTTCGTAGAAAATAAGTACATAATATAGATGAGAGATTAAATTATATTAAAATTTTATACAAGTGATAACAAAAACAAAACCAACAAAATTAAAAATTTTAGTTTTGATTGGTTTTCTTTAGACTTTGCGAAAGTATATTGAAGAGTCTAACATCAGTGTGAGTAAAATATATATTTTTTTACATTCTAGCCTTTTTTTAAAATAAGAAGCGATCTCTATTACTTCTGTTATAGTCGTGACATTGTCTGCTTTTTTTGTATGTTATTTATATTTTTATACACCCATTAAGAAACTTCTTATACACAGCAACCACACCCCTGGAACATTCTTTTGCGATTTGAAAATAAATATCGCGTGACTCGAATTTCCCCGAAAAGAATTCCGAATACCGGTTCAAAACAGCTTTTAAATTGTTTAATAGAAAACAATAACTATTTGAAGAATGCAATTGGTAATGACGTTTGTTGACCGTTTTTAGCCATAAGACATTTTGAATGAACGTGACAAAAGATGTTTACAATTCCGTTTTACCGCGCTAATTGCGAAGTTTCTTTTAAAATATCGTTTAAAGTTTAATTTCAGGGATATTACTTAAATCCGTTATATTTATCGCAAAAGGCCTACGAAAACCAAAAAACAAAAAGGAAACTAGAAAACAGTTTGCCATGTCCCCTTTGGATGTGTCATTGATATACATCTGCCTCCTTCCACGTTGCAGGTTAACGGCGAGCGAGTTTTCAGCGTCCAACATCAACCACCTCCGCGTTATCAAGGACATGGGCATCAACATAATCGCATTGAGTGACGGTCGCGTACAGCTCCTTCACACTCCCTCCGCCGTAAGTCGACTGCTATCAATCTGCTCCTCTTTTTGGTTGCGTCCATTTTCGTAAAAGCGCCATTAAGAGGGAGGGTCCTAAAATTTTGATTTTGTCCGTCACCTTCGAACGACCTTCAAATTCAAAATTTGAATTTGAAAAAGTTTTTTGATAGAAAAAAGTGTAAATATTTTTTACTAAGACGTGAGAAAACGACATATTTTGCTCCCTATCTCTCTCTCTCTCTCTTCTCTCTTATTCACTGTCGCAGCCGCCAGAAACTAGCTAGATCTGATCTATTTTTGTAAAATATTTGCTTGCACCTTTTCCTAGCCATATTTTCCGATATCATGGGTAAGTAATATTTTCGGGGATGTGTTTACAAAATCATGATTTTTATCGTCTTATACCAGATCGTCGGAAAGTTTTTTTTTTTCTAAATAGACCCTGACAGATAACTAAAAGCGTTGTCAATTCATATATCGCTGCTCTAAATACCAAAATTTCATTTTAATTTTTAATGGTTTATCAAGAATCGATAATAGCCCCTTGCCCAATGTTTTAATGACGAGTATTTAAAAAGTGACGAAAAAAGATACTAATCATTTTGTGTAGAATCATCATCTTGTAAGTTACTTCAGCAATATCAATTTTAATTCGCGTCTGCTGCAAAACGAACCAATAGAGAAATAGGTACATATGTTACAAAAAACATGCAGCATTACTGAGCCACCGAAAATATTTTAAAATGATAGATGACAGTCTATACGACCAAAGTTTCAGCCACGTTCGTACTTCACTACTACTCAACACTTCTAATGTTCCATCAACTGTGAGGCTTCATGTTGATTAGAGCGTTTCTTTCGTAATCTTCGAATACGTCCTCAGGCACGGTCCGCGCTGGACGCGGAAGAAGGCCTGATGTTTATGCACGAGATGGCGGAGTTGTCGAAACTGCAAGCCCAACAGCCGGATCCGTCGCCGTTGGAGATCTCTTTCCCGATACGGGGCGACGGTGACGCGGTACAAACGGTCACCGTTCACGCCGGCCCCGCCCAATTCGGGCGTGTCCTCAAGGGCGACCAACAGGTGACCGCGAGAACGGTTATAGTGCAACCGTTTCGCGGTTGCGAAGAGCCGAAACATCGCGACCTGATCGCCGGCCGCATAGCCATAATGGAACGCGGCGATTGTATGTTCGTTGACAAGGTGCGCAGGGCGCAAAAATACGGCGCCGTCGCGGCCGTGATCGTCGACAACGTAGCGGGCAGCAGCGTTGCCAGTTCGCCCATGTTTTCGATGTCGGGCGACGGTAGCGATGACGTCACGATCCCCTCGGCGTTCCTGTTTACCGAGGACGCGGCCAAGCTGCTGCTCGCCCTGTCGAAGGACTTGATGCTCGAGCTGACGATCAGGGAGATCGGCGGCGGGACGGGGACACGCGCGACTAACGACGCCGACGAAGAGGGCATGTTTCACAAGCTCAAGGTTAGCAGTTTTTAAAGGAAGGGGGCGCCACATGATATATTTCACTCGATAGGGTAATTTTTAGTAGAGTGGTAACAAGAAATACTGTAGAGATATTATTATACATTCAAATACCAAAAAAAAAAAATAGATCCTTGTTTCTAGCCGAAATAAACTCCAGAATTTGTATTCTGGAGTTGAAATGCTCTGTCTCTTTTATCCTTCTTTCGTGATTCGTGAGTTTCTTCATTCGACTGCTCAATCGGAATCATAAAATATGATATGATTTCAGAGCTAGTTATTCAAATAACATAATAAAATTTAATTAGTGAATATTCCAGAAAATTTGCTACAAATATCTGTCAGCTTTACCGTTGCATAGCTATTATTTTAGAAAGCAAATTTTGTCAAAATATGTCAGCAAGTTCGACTCTCTTACTTAATTATTGTAAAACACAGATTTTTAACGTAATTTGCCTGAAATTTTGTTAGTTTTCAACATGTCTTGGAAAAATTTTTAAAATCAGTCTGAAAAATGTTTTTTGATTTTACTCGAGTTTTTTTTTTTTAAATATGTCCACCCTAGGTAATTGCATGCTATAATAAAAAAAGGTAAAATAGAATGAAAGAGAAGTTAATTTATTATATCTATGTGATATTTATTTTTTAATATTTTCATTATTCTTGAAAAAAAGTAATTTTCCAAAAATCGAATATCGCATAAAAAAAAATCATCTTTTATGGTCTATATGAAGCAACGTTTGCGTTTGCGTATGAGGTAATGACTTCGAATAACGGCCCGTGCATTTTTGTTCGGGCTTTCTAAAACCTTTCAATTGGATTTGCGGGGTAATCGAGCGTTTCGACGCATAAATTGTCGCAGATGTCGGTCCAGGAGTTCCTCAACAAGCACACCGGCCTGGCGTTTAGCCAAACCGTCGAGGCGGGCGGTTTCCAAGCCGACATAGGCGCCGACAAGGTCCGGATCACTTACGACGCGTCTAGAGAGACTCAACAACTGTCACCGCCGCCGACCGGTAGGTTTGAGTGGGCGGAGTCGGCGGTCAAATCGAATATCGCTTCGTTTCAGGTGACCGACCGAACCAGCAATGGAGTCAAATACGTAAAGGCCTGCTGAAATCCATCCTGCATTCCGACAACAAGGAGCTCTACGTGCCGCTTAATATCTTGCGGATTTATTATCAGACGTTGGGCGGGACCGAGGATCACGGCCCACCGGATTCCGTCAAACAGACGGAATGGCTGCTCAACGAGATATCCAACGAGCACAGGCGGAAAGATTCGTCGTCGGGTGACGATTCTTTGGTCAAACTGGGTGAGAATAAAGGCGTCTCCGTGTTGGCGGATATCGAACACGTCACCAAAGACGAAGACGGGGACAAACTGAAACTGGATAAATTGAAGAGGCTCAGCTCATTACTGGAGAGCTTCAACCAGTTGGAGGACGCTTTGGAGCAGTCAGAAGCGCTGAAAGACGTGCTCGGGAAGCTCCACAGTGACACGACGGAGTCTGACGATTTGGTGGTAGGCGGGGCCGACGATAAAAAAGACGGGGACGCGGAACAGGAGGAGATAGGGCAAACCCGTGCCGCCGACGAGTTATGATATTGAAAAACGGTCTGCGGGAGTTTAATCGCGTTTTCGTACATTTTGGCAGACCATGGGGGTGGGGCCGCGAACCGGGGACGGCGCGACTCCATCGGCATCGTTGGCTGTGAAATTTGAGTACCGGTTTTCGTCGCGATTTAATTTAGGGGCAAGTTTTACGACACATCTCCATTTTTTTTCTTATATACAAACAATAAATTAGCAATTGAAAATGGCAAACTTGTGATATCTAATAGAGCCAAGTTGAGGTTCGGTTAAGCTTTTTACAGTGTCAATTGATCTCGCGATTTTTTTTCCCCCGCTATTTTTTGTTTTGATTGTTTTCTTCGTTCGAACTGTACATAAGACCGTTTATAAAAATGTACAAAATGTAAAAAAAAACATATTTTTATAAATACCATTATAAAAGTCGTTGTGTAAATAAAAACTTTATTGCAGCAAAATTCGTGATTTCTCTCGCGCAACCAAGAAACATTTTACTGAAAAACCAATAGATGAACAGTTATATAAAACCGACATTTGGTGGTTTGAGAAATAGTGTGCAAATAGTTACACGAATATGAAATGTCAGTTAAGTTGTCAAATTATTTGTGTTAACTCAATATTTACCGGGGAAATTTTATATATCACGACTCTGCGAATCTTTTAATATAGTGAAACAAGTTTAAAGTGTTTTCTCGCCAGTTGGTTCTGATTTTACCAAGGCCAATTTACAAAGAAAAAATACTAACATAAAAAGTTACCTAACAAGTCCTTAGGTCGGAACATTTTGTTTTGTTTATGAATTAATTCTTCATTTCTAAAAAAACACTTTTTATTATGTGTACGTTAGTAATTAATTGTTTCTCCCAATTCTTGGAGCTACTACAAACAATTTGCTGTACATTATTTTAATATATCGACCTTCACTAAATCTAGTGTCAAGGTAAAGGGTAAAGTTAGGTAAGAGCTTTCAAAAGTATTGGTCGTTTATTAAACCTCAATCAACATTGAACACTACAATAATAAATCAGGCTACATAAAAAAAGATTAACATTAAAACGTCAAAAATTTGCATTGTTACTTGCATTGAAACACTCAACCTATTTCGACGTCACGTTTCCCCCTTTGTATAACACCAAAACATCTAGAGATTTCGTAGCCGGAAGCACACTTTACTTTCATTTTTATACAAATTTCGTCAACTTTCAACAAAAGGAATTATTAATTAATATATTAAATAATTAACAATATTAATTAACACCGATTGTGACCTTAATTTTTGAGCCCAATTCGTTATTAAATGTAACCTAGAACGTAAAGTAAAATAAATCGGTTCTAGCGATGTTGCAGAGTCTAAAAAAATACTGTTTGCGCATTTCGTCACCGGTAGAACTAGGAAAAGAATGCGAAGAAACAAGAAAGGAAAGATAGCTTATTTGGTGACAGTCGATTGTTTGTAGTCGCAATGCAGTTGACGCATGTCCGACAACGCTTGCTCGATTTTCATAGCGAATCGATGGCAGTCCTGAAAGTAAAAAAAAAAACTGGTATCTGGTGTAGTATTAATATTTACTGTCATATGACGTCATCGAAAAAAGGATAGCGAGTATCTTGAAAAAATATGAACTGGGTGAACACCGATAAAAATTATTAGTTACGTAGAAATATTTTGTAATAATATTACACAGGCAGCTGTCGGTTAATAAATGATGTTGCGGAATACATTGATGCGAGAAATGGCAAAAAAAATTATCGCGTTGTTCCAAACCCTCCTGTCCTCCTTCACATCAATCACGATGTAAAATCATCGAGACATGGTTCGAGCACTCAAGTGCTCATCTGCAGCCAACGCTTGTCATATAAATAAAAGCATCCCACCCCGAGCAGAAACCCTAAACTAATACAGAGAATAAAAACGCAAAAATCTGATTTGGGGTATGGTTTCGCTGACCAAACAACAACCTACCTTGCTCTAACTTAACTATATATTAAGTTAATCTTAATCTTAAAAAATCACCTTAAAAATGTTTATTGTTTTTGTGTTCGTCAAACTGAATATTTTACAATTTTGGAAAGTTATATGGCAGAGGAAGCAAACTTAATAAAAAAAAAAAACTGACAAAACGGAAACTCACGGTGGTGGGACAACTCTTTTTGTTCGATATGTGGAAAAACAAGAGGTTCTCGCCGGCGATGATGTAAGAGACGCCGTATCCGTCGTCGGCGACGGGCCCGAATCCGCCACCCGCCGATATACACTTGGGATGCTTTTTCAAGTCCATCCTCTTCGTTTGGCCGTGCGGCGTCTGCGAAGTGGACAACCTCCACGGCTCGCTGAGCACCTCCCGCAGGAACGGCGACTCTACCTCGAGGTACTTCGACACGACGTATAGGCAGAACAGGTGCCTGTCGATACCTTTACCGCACATGGCGTCCTTCGATGACCTCTGCCGAATTACCATTTGATATTTATAATAAACGGTAACCCATAGTACATTCTATAGATAAACACAGTATCCTCCGTCCTTGGAGGGGTATGTCGTTTTACAACCTATGCTGCCATCTGGCAACGGGTGGAGAAACTTTGATTAGTTCTGGTTAGGAATCTGTAATTTTCTTATCTCGGTATCTCAGCCAGGAGACGGAGGACGCAGAAGTACCGTATATCTTCTACTAAAGTCAGCACGATCATTTTGACTTTGATTTGCCTGAACCTTAATTTAATACATCTTCAAATGTAAATACGTTTGTTTATTAGATATGTTTTTAACATGAATGAGTTGTTTACAAGCACAATTTCAACAAATAATATCTATTGGCTGTAGAAAAATCTCGAGATCTCGCCCAGGGGACGAAACAGATAGATGCAGAAGTAACCAATATTTACTAGTCAGCAGGATCTCAGTCGAATAAGTGGTTACGATACTCCGACTTTGGTTTGTCTGTATCTTAATTTAATATATCTTTAAGTGTAAAGATACTTTTGCATTAGATATACTCTTAATATGAGTGGGTTGTTCACAAGAAAATTTCAACAACTAATTTCTATTGCCCGTAGAAAAAACTGAACCTTAAGATTGTTTCTTAATGGGAAATATTCTTTATCTTCGACCAAGTTCATGAACGAGTTTTTCTCTTGGCTCCAGAAAAAATTAACCGCAGAATAGGTACCATTTTATAAAAAATAAACCGCCTACGACGGGCGGTAGATAGGCTACGTACCTGGTGCACGTCGCACGCTTCCCGGAGCAGCCGGACTTTCTCCTCCGCCGCAACGTTCTTGTCCTCCATGGCTTTCACCCAAGCGGACGACTCGACTGTACACGGTCTCACGGTTTCGGTCCGCCCCTCCCTGAACAGTCTCGTCATCGTCGCCTCGTACGTCAGACAGAATTTGCCCGCGTCGCGAAAATAAGCGAGCTGTAGCGCCATCTGCAGGTAAGCGTCCGGGCTAAGGCCGCAAGTTTTCATGAACCCTGAAACAAAGGACATATGACGTGCGACTGTTTACTGCGAGTTAAATTTCAAATATTTCAGGAATATAAATGAACGTTTACTATCATACCTTTTCCATAGTGGTCGTGCACGTATATCCTCAAGTCGATGTCCTGAATCAACTTGTCCGCCACCTTCAGACTATTCCTGATACCATTTTGGCATTCCGGTCCGATTTCCCAGTTGAGCCGGCTCGGCGGAGGCGGTGTGAATTCCGGATTTCCCAGGGTGTTACCGTTGTCGTCGAATCTAAACGCGAGTCGACTTTATCGCCTTGGAAACTGATTCCGGTTCCGCAATAGGAGACAGAAATATGAAAAAAGGCGCGAAGCGTTTATTATTGTAAACGTTAACATTACATTTCGAGTTGGAATTCGGCTTACGTCTGTCGTCCTATTTCTGTCCCGCCAACACGTTCAAGAGTCAAACGAAGGATCTACGTTAAAGCTCAAGCGAATAAAAAGTTAGTCGTCACTTAATCAAAAGATTTTTTTGTTAAACTTACAGACCAATAGATCAAATTGGAAGCTCTAACCTAACACGCGACAATTTTGAGAGTGACTATTTTTCAAGCTATTCGTTTTTTTTTTTTTTTAATTTTGATATTTAGGAATTGCAGAGAGCTAAAATGACAGAGACACATCGACAACGTCATACGCCAAATTTATTTCCCTGGTGCGCCAGTTGGGTTGACAAGTTGGACGAATCCTTTATGAACTTCTTAGAAAATTTAGGTTCCCTATACTTAATTAATAATAAACGGTCTTTGTTATTTATTTATTAAAAATATTAAACAAATAAAATGTATGATAAAAATTCGAGTAATTTTCATAAAGAAACAAAAAACATGTAACATAATACATGCAACCGTAATTTGGTCACAAAATAATTTTATGGCACCCTAGGTCAAACCCTCAACTGCCGCATTTTAAAAGACGGACGCGAGATTGAAAATATTTGCCACTACGCACAAAGAAATGTATAATTCAATTTTTTATTATATAACGAAATTGTTTTACTGTTTCTCGTCCTAGACATAAAATTTATTTAAGTTAAAATTAGAAACATATATTTAATACTATATTTTTTATTTACATATCAGGGGTGAACCTTTTCTTGTAACAGTGAGAGTAAAAACTATTTAAATATTTTGTTGCGCTTTTCCTGTCTGTAAATTAATGTTTAGTAATTAATGACTAACATTTTTAACAATTTATTTTATATAAATTATAGATCGCGCATTTGCGATCTCACAGAAGAACTTATTCGATGCTTATATTATGAGTTATAAATTCGTTCTTTTTTTTATTCTTATATTCTTATTCTTCTATGTTATAATCGACTATCGAAAATACGAAGCGTTCTTTGTGAAATGTAACACCGAATGTTTTTTTTTTCTAAAAAACTTATTGGCACTCGCTGGATTTAATTAATAACTGCTCCTGCCATTATAAAATACAATGATTTATTGCGAGAAATACATCCATTTTATTTAATAACTTTAGACAAATATGGCAATCGTATCATCATCATCCAATGGTTTACGCAAGAGGTTTAGCCTAGGCTAGGAGCTTACATGCTTCGGAGACGGACGAAGATTGCGATTTTCTGCCCGCATTTTAGCCCTCCACAGCCTGAACCGATGAATTAAATGTAAAAATTTGACATATTGACCTGCAACTTTCACCCTGTACATACAGAGACCAGGGACATTCGTCATACAACAAGAAGGAAGAAACAAACACAGATAACATAACGGAACAAACTCAAAATTATTACCGTATAGTCTCTGCCTCTTCGAGCAGGGCGAACTCTAGACAATGTGCAATTATGGGAGCGTCCGCCCTACAAGTTATAAACAATAAAAACTAAAGGTGAAAAAACCGACCACCGAACGGGTTAGAACGAAATATTAAAACGGTAAAAATAAAAATAAGGGTGTGCGTATATATGTGTGTTGCCTCGACCGATCACAAAGCAAGCATCTACCCACAGGACAGTAGTTCAACTAAAATGATTACCGGGGCTCATACGACTCTTCCGTTATGACCCACTCCCACACGTGTGACATCACCGCCGCGTCTGCCCTACAAAACACTCAATACAACGTTCGAATTTGACTTTTTTACTTCTTCAGATGGCGCGGCAACGTCGGTTCGACCTTTCAAAATGGACCAGCCCAGTATAGACGAATTAATAAGAGTTCGCCATATATCAATATCTAAATTAAATCTTCCGGAAAGCAAAGCGTGAGTGAGACTCAAGATATTCATGATCACATATTCTCTGCCTTAGAAAGGATCAACGAAATTAAAGATTTGGGGTCTTGCTTGGTTGTAGGCCAACTTCCTGGAATCATTTAAATGACATAAGGGCTATAGTAGCTTTAATTTTAAAAGTATGAAACTCATATTGACAAGCTCAAAAATATTCAAAAAAAATATTAACATATTACGTTTAGTTTTTTTTATTTCAAAATTGAATTTATTTATTAGGATTTAGTTCATGTTCCATTTAGTGATATGGCTTGAATAGTCCATTAGTTCGTTTAAATTTAAAAATGGTCTAAAGCATGTTCGACCTGGTTAGCTTGGTTGGTTAAGTTGATGTATTAATAATGATTTTGCATTAATAATAAATATATACAAATAATAATAAATAAATAAATAAAGTTCTAATATTCACAAGTGAAAATGACCACTATAAATTACAAGGTTTTGTAGTACTTTTTTGCTTCTCGAAAAAATTTCCTTGACCTCCACGTTTTCTCTTTTAAAAAACAAGAATACAGGACGTTTCCAAAAACCCTTATTTCGTATATTTGTTTGTTATTTTTCTGGAATAATTTTATCCGAATGACTGCGAGAAAGTAGCCAATAACAAAAAAAAAAAAAAAAAAACAATATAAGATAACGTCGACGACAAACACTTACCACGAATGTTCGGCATTAAACCCTAACCTTCCGTTGGTTCCTATGCACAGGGTGAACGATTTGTCGAACCACCTGTCGTAGCCCTTGCCGTGCAACAGAATTTTACCGTAGTTATCCAGTTTGGACGGGTCTGCCTAAAAAACAGAAAATCTAACTAACCTAACACTCGTACATTAAAACTTAGCAAAACTTTAAGCCGCCCTGTATAATAATAATTGACTTCTTCCCTGGTCAGATCGCACAATTTCTTCAATTTTTGACACACTTCAAATAATATCTACTCAATACTCTAAAATACCCAAATACAATAGAAAAAGTTTATTCACCGGGAAATGCTCTGTAAATTAAAAGCCCATATTTCCCCATTCCCCTCAACGAACGGTCATTTTATCCATCATTTTCCTCCATTTTATTTAATAATTGCAGTCTGAAATTTAATACTAATTTTCCACCGGAAATTTCTCTATATGAATTAACTCATGAAGTTGGATCACGAACAAATTTGATCAGTGTAACCCACCATTTTGATATCAAATACTCGTCACACAAACTCACAAGGTTCTTCGTAAATTTAGTCACCAAATAGAACGTTTGCGTCAATTCAGTACTGACAACTGTGTGGAAATAAATCAAGGTTATGTCATTATTATAAACCAACATAACCACATTTCTCGTCCCTAAAAGTGTCGTATATTACTCTACAAATTTTTTGCACGAATAAGTAGTTGACTATGATATTTATAAGTTGTATTTGGAAATCTTAGAGGAAAAGTCTGTTCATAGATAAAAGAAAGTGACTAACTGATACGAATTAAGGAAAGACCCTGACTGCCCGAACAGGTCCGTACTTTGCTTAGAATTTAATTATTTGGGGTTTTGTTGGGAAAGTTACTAAACAATATTTATTTATTTATGTATGTACTTATGTTTAAATCTAAAATAAAATTACAAATTATTTTTGTGACCTACCTAAATTACTTTAAAATTATTCACATAATATATCAGTATCACTATCGCTATCATCGCCTGTTCTAATTATTATTTGCAATATGGATATACGATTGTTCTGCTTTTTCTATATGTTTAATAGAATTTGCCCAATTTTGTGGAGGGATGTTAGAAACTTCGGATTCTATAAGTTTGAGGACATTGGAATTCCTTTAGTAGGTTCAAGCTTTGTAAAACCTCAATTAATTGCTTTTTGGTATAATTTCGTAAAAATAAATGTCGTTATTATACATGTAGTTGGATAAGAATGATTACTAATAAACTTATCTAAATAGTATACCAAAACAAAGAATATTAAAGACAGGTAGGTATAAAATTATTTTCTATTACGGACCACAATTTTACCTGAATTTAAATTCCGAAACTTTAGGTAATAATCTTGTTGCATTGTATGACCACCCTTGGATAATCCCATTCAAAAGCAATTGGTCACTTTCTTATATCTATGAACAGACCATACCACCGTTCTTTTCCCATCCTCAAAAACTGTTTAAACTGCTCAGGATTCTTTTTAAACTTTCTGTTAACAAATTTTAACGCCCTTTAATTTTTATTGTTTTTCTAATTCTTGTATAAGGGGGGTTGAATATTTCAACTAAGTAAGGACTATTAAGAATAAACAACGATTCAAAAAACAAAAACATTCAAACATAACCTCTAATGAGTTGGTTGAAGTGTTAAATAACATTTTAGACGTTCGTTTCGTTAATAACTTCATGAAGAAATTCATCAATCACCGCATGAATTGCCGCTGATGATAATAAACGAATTATAAAAATCAATTTTAACCTTTTTTTTTGGGAAAGAAAGGAAATTTTAAAAAACACGCAAAATGCTTAACAGATTAACAATTAAAGTGAAGGATACCATATCAAACTCGTATGGGACGTCATCCAAAACAACGACAAAGGCCGCTTTCTCGATGGCATCGAGCGACAATTTGTTTACGCCCCTGGAAAAAAACATCTTTCTGATATTGGCCCAGTGGGTCCTCTCTCCGGCGGTCAAAGCCGCCAATTTCTCTTCCCCTGTCAGGGGTTCCGACTGATCCTTTAATATCTGTTCCATTTGCCTGAAAGAGATCGTCGATGGACATATTCTTAGAATTATAAGATCTTTAAATAACAGAAAGATATAACTTATTCATTGCTTAATAAAGACAATGAAGAACCAGACTGATTCATTTTTATTTCGAAAAAATTGTCAAGTAGTTTGACGACACAAATCTGGTTGGCGGAAAAATTACTACAAAAAATCGCACTCCAGTAGATTTTTTTTAGCGAAAAGGCGCGCTTACATTTGAATCTCCGCGGGCCTCAGTATTCGTCCCTTGTGATAGATGATAACCTTGAAGTAGCGCCCCCTATGGTACACCGCGATGTGATTGCTGTCCGCCCAGTGGACGATTTTGTCAGATTCTTCGCCCGGGATGCGCGTCGTGTTGAAAATCCGCTCGTACTGCCAAGAACAAAGCGGTACCAGGTCCTGCACCAAAATCGGGTCCAGCTCTTGCCTGTCCACGAGCCGCCTGAACATGAGCAACGAATTGATTACGGACGCGGCTCTCGCCGCTTGGTTAGCAGTAGGGTGGAGCATGATGGCGTCGATACCGTAGAAATTCGAGTTGATCATCAGTGGGTACCTTCCACGAAGGTAGACGTACTCCTCCCACCAGTCGGAAACGTAGTTTGTCGACCACCAGTACTTGAGGACGAGGTACCATTGGAGCTTTTTCGCGATACCTTTTTCGAAATCGGCCGCCAGTTTTTCGGTTTGTTGGTACGCTTGGTCGTTCAGCAGCGGACGGACGCTGCGCAGATACTGAAAAACGAGGTTGGGTTGGGTTTTGGCAGCCCAAAAAGAGGAAAGCGGAACGCTGTGGTCTGAATGTCTTATACATAAAGGGCGTTAGTTTTTCAGAGAAACTTGCACAGGCTACTGTAATACTTTTTATTTATTTTCATTTATTATTGACCTGTGAGTATCTTTTGTTGTCATTATCGCCCCCTATTGCTTTACATAATTTTAGTCTTTGCTCTTCACTATGTATAGGATCTAATATTGTTTTTGAATGAATATGATAAAAAAAAGTTGCACTCTTCGGCACCTACTTTATTTTTATGCCAACCTATGTATTTCGAGATATATTTTTTTTTTAGGAATATATTTGTTGTTGGGTCACCCTAAGTACTGTGGAAAAATGCATTGGTGTTTTTAGAACTCGATTTAGATGCGTAATGTGGGTCGCAAACGATGTTATACTCTTGAGAAGATTGACAGATTTATGCGGTTTTATGGTCAGAAATTGTTAATAGATATTTTAGACAATAAAACAATCTGAAGGCATACGTTGCAGCATTTTTAGCAAAAACTTCACAAGGAAACTGTAAAAAAACAAATATAAACACAGAAGATAAAACTACAATATTGCAGCAACAGGAATTAATTTTTCGCATAACAGAAAACCAATACATAATAGCATATGCAGACACTTTTAAATTTAAAAAAAATATCTTGACTCCAACCTCTTCAGTAATTATGCAAACAAATCATTGTGTCCTTAATTTTGACATAATTCCAATAAACCAGTAAAATAATCGACGCACAAAACAAACTAAATATATAAATACGAGCAACGGATTCGATTTTTAGAGGGAACCTCTTAGCGACATTTTGCCTTGAAGTTCGGAAATACGTACGGCTCCATTACCAATCCAATAATCTCTCCGTCTTCACATAACACGTCCCGCCCCTGGTGACTCCTTTTTAGCCGTCCTCACTTACATTTAAATTAAATAAAAAAAGATAAAACCCACAACTAATCAAACCTAAGACGATGCCGGTTCACAGACCACCGCGATACAAAACGTCGACCACAGAACGATCTGTGACGATTATGACGTGTAAAAAATCCTTACCCGAACCATCGTGTCGTGAACCGACGGGAGAGGTAGTCTCGGCAACGATCCCTGGTAGCTGTACAACTTGGGGGTGTTCCATCCGCTAAACACCTTCACCAGCGCCAACCACGCGGTCGTCGCGAGGGACGGCTTAGTGCCTCGAGCTCTAGGCTCGAACATCCACCCCTTGTACTTGAACAGTAGCTTCAGAATCAACCGAATGGTGTAGATGACGGTCAGCCAATACGCGAGTGCGGTCAGGGAGCAAGCGAAGAGCTGCCACTGAACGTCGTTGCTGGAAAATGGAGTCGTCGAAAAAAAATGCCAAATCGAAATGGACGACAGGGGGCTTACTTGGGACATAGCCATAGTATTTTCGGTGGAAGATCGAACGGCACTTTGACCCCGTTAACGTGCAGTACCGATACTAACGCTATAATAACGCACAGGTACCTGTAATGGCCAGGATACACTCCGTTGTGGACATTATTCTGGAATGGGAGATCAACGTTGCAACGTAATTTTCGCCAAGAGCGTGTTATTCTTTTAATGCCGCATTGCACTTGGCAATTTAGTTGCCTTCTGTTGTGATTATTTGTTATTTATGTACTGTAAAAAGGCGAAGAGGAAACATTGTTCAACAGAACCTAACCTTAAATATATAAGAGAGACTGTTAATTTAATCAGTGTAATCCTTATTATTAATAAAGTTATTTTAGTTTAATACCTCCGTCTGTTTGTAAATTCACTAAACCCTCAACTTTGGTTATCACCGATTTGTTGTCACAAACCGTGGGGTTTCAATATTTCAAAGGGCACACCAGTAACCGCCGCGACTTATATGAATACAAACCGTATGCACCAAACCCTAATAAAAATTTATTACTCTGATAATTTGAGTTAAATCAATTTTCGATTATAGCTGATAATAGCCCGTCAAATGGCTTCGTTTAAACAATTTTTGTTTATTTTTTCGGGTTTTGCTTCTTTAAAAAATTTAGCGCTGATTTCTGTTTGCATTATTTGAAAATAATTCCGAGTCAATCGGTAATCCCAGTTTGACGCAACAAAAAGAACTGCTCGTTCATTATTTCCAAACCCTAGTAGGGACAACATTCATGATAAATACCAACGTAATAAATGTCATATTGTTGTCTAAAAATAGATATCCAATTGGACTTTTCGACAGACTGTATTTTGGTGGATCGATGATCGTTATTCGATCCATCTGACGTATAATGGAACTAAAATAATTATTAATTAAAGCTACAACATTGGTCGATCAATTAAGCAATTTGATGAAAAACGTCAATGATATTAATGAAGGACTAGGTTCGTGACAATTAATTTTCTCAATTGCTCGGGCTGTTATAATATTTTCCGGCTATCTTTATTTCAATTACACATCAATGTCACATTCGTAGACAAAAAAGACAAAAGGAAGCGAACCTGTTTAAAAATGTCTAATATGTAGCCACCATAACATTAGGTAGCATTATGGCGAAATAAAATCAATAATTGGATATTCCGGGAAACGAATATGAACCATATGAAACGTTATCAGCAAGTAAATAAATACTGTCGATTGTAGAGAACAATAAATAATAATAATAACATATACATTGTTTCCTTCAATGAGTGATGTTGTTCCCAATAATTTTTCTTTTAATCTTTTGCAAATGCTACGTCTAAACTGTAACCTGTCGGATTAACGAACTGTCAGCGGCCATCTTGGTTGTTGAACGCCACTAAATCTTATTGGTTGAAAACGAGAAAATATTTTTGCATTGTCCCTTGAAAAATTCTATCTAAATTCTAAATATTTATTAATATAATTATATTAAAAAATCGCTGTCAAAATCGTCCCAAAACAGCTTACGTACCATGAACCTCGCGATCCGTTTTTTCCAGGACCGGACACCGCTCTGCCAAACCAAATGGAGAACCTCCCTGTCAAAATTGACATCCCAACCTTCGTGGGTGATGGAAAACGAGAAGGCGACCGCCGCATGGGCCTCCGCCATGGTCGCAGCTCAGGCCGGCTTCGATAAACTGAAATCGTGGAGAATGCGAAAATCTTGGCAAGTAATAGGTACCAATTTATTTGTTTTATTTCGGTGGAAAGGCGGAAATTTCTAAGATATATTAGATTTTTTTGCACACCATATATCCCTGGATCTCCTTAGTTTCCTGGTATCCGAATGGAGTAAATGGTTTGCAAAAAACTACTTGTTTTATGTGGTGATATTAAATGACGTCATCGCGTCTAGATCGAGGGCGAGTAATAGTGATTTTCATTTGGATTTTTTCAAATATCTCGAACAGCGTATGTGTGTGACGAAAACCGTAAATACAAAAATTGTAGCCCTTGATACGGCCTATAACAATATTTGAACGGATTAGCTATTGTTTGTACGAATTTGGATTGACGGTTAATAATTTACTCTCTAAAAGAACAATTTACAGAAAAACTGACTGTTTGGTGCGCTTTATGGGCTGGTGAAATCATTGGTCCGTACTTCTTCAAAAACGATGATGGCCAGAACGTTACAGTCAATGGTGATCGGTATAGAGCTATGATTACTAACTCTTTCATTCCTGAATTGAATAACCATGATGTTCAGGAGATGTGGTTTCAACAAGACGGCGCAACATGTCACACAGCTCGTGTCACAATGGACTTATTCAAAACACACGTTTGGTGACCGCCTAATTTCACGTTTTGGAGCTGTGAATTGGCCTCCAAGATCTTGTGATTTAACACCGCTAGACTACTTTCTGTGGGGCTATGTAAAGTCATTGGTCTATGCGGATAAGCCACAAACGCTTGACCATTTGGAAGACAACATTCGCCGTGTTATTGCCGATATACGGCCACAAATGTTGGAAAAAGTCATCGAAAATTGGACGGCCAGATTGGACTACATCCGCGCCAGCCGTGGCGGTCATATGCCAGAAATCATATTTAAAATGTAATGCCACAAGATTATCTTTCGGATAAATAAAATTCATGTCAATCGAATAATCCATCATTGTTTTATTGCAACAAAGTTCTAAACATCGAAAAAAAACACCCTATACTTCCCGAACCCCCCACCCCCCGTTTTCAACAGGTTCATTCACGTGGCAAAGCTGCATAGATGTGCCAAATATGAAGTCGATTGCTTCAAATATCGGAGACTTACCGTGTCTCATAGCAAGGTCCAAAAAACCGTCGAAAATCGCGAAAAAAAGATGGATACTGACGTCCGATCAGGGCCGTTTCTTATAAGCTTATGTGCCTCGTGGAGGGTTAAAAAGGAAGCAAATTTCAACAAGGTGACCTGATAAAATATTGATAATTAAGGGTTCCACCTGCAGTTCCGAATAGTGATTTATTAAAGTGTATGGAGACTTATTTGTCATAGTTTCTTACTTCTAAAACTACCTTATTTTTTATGGTTCAAATAAAGTGCCTCAAATGATTTTTATTCCTCTTAATGAGATTGCCGACATTTACTTCAAATATATTTCTCATTAAATGTAAGTGAAAGAAGAAACTCCATGTACTAATTAGCGATTTAAGTCGAAAAAAAACTTTTTTCTCGAGTGATCGATTTCAAAAACATTGTGTTCCTAAATGTGTTTACAAGTTTGCAACTGCCATCTTTCGCAAGCAACAATTTATTGTACGTTTCTTGCGTAACTTTTTTTTTAATACCTTCTGCGTTCTACGTGTACCATTTGGTAAAAATAATTGTTTCAATAACAGTTATAATGTAATTTCCTTTTGGTTTGTCTCTTTACAAAAAAAAAACGGCGATACGCCTTAATTAATGAAGACACATCCGCTTTTGTTAAAGTAAAACGAAAAAATCAAGTCGTTTGGTATGTCCAAATTACGAAATAACAATAGCTGAATAAATTCAAATTGTTCACGCACGCCTTTCTTGCTATTGCCGCCCAAGTGTAATAAAAACAATACCAAAAGGTCAAAAGAAATGTAAACAGTATTGTTAATTCAATGCACAATAACGTGCTGGAATTCATCGATTCTCAAAAATAGACTTTTTTGTGACATTCGACCGGTCTTAAATGTAAATCAAAACAATCACGTGTTTGCCTGTTTTTTTTTGGGCAGGCACACGGAAATCCTACCTGTAAGAAATATGTTAAATTTGCTTCTTATAACCTCAACGAACACACTTTTTAACCGCCGTTTTAACACAACATTTATGGCTAATACTAATAATTTATAAGCGGGACATGTCCCAAGTTACAAAGTTCAGGTTATCTAACACCTACACACACGCGGGATAATGACCAAGGGACGTACGTAATCACAGTTTTAAAATCAAATCAAAATATAAACGCATGGCAAAGTAAACAAACTGAGATAATTTAGATAAAGGTATGCCCGAGTACTCGTTACGCCTGTAAGTACCGTAAAACACTCACGCACAACGATCGACACGCATCAATCGCTAATTTCTATTTTCGAAAATATCCTATATTCTCGCGAACGCGAGAGAAAACTAAAATTAATTTTGTTAATTTCAAGGCACACACATACACACACACACACACACACATCCTCCCCACCGCCCGCCTGAATGTGCGATGAGGACGCAACCCGGAATGCACAATTCGGTACAGGGCTGGAGTGAGAAAACTGTAGGTCGCCATTTTAATGTATCGTAGACAGATTTGCAACATCTTTGAAGTAATTTATCGGTTACCTTCTATTGCATTGCATCAAAAAAAATAGATTGTTGCAACTTTTCACTGGCGAAGATCGACAAATTGCAACTAACGGAGATATTCAATTGATATTTTAAGTCCGAATATGCCCCGGTCGCGTTGCCAACACAAGATTTCTAACCCAACTGTCCCTAATATGAATGACCTCCCCAAAGATTTCACACGGATCAAACTAGCGTGAATAACCGAAAACCAGTCGAGACTCGAGAGTGGAAAGGCTCGCCGAGTGGTCAGTGGGGGTTGTTTTTCTATGCGGTCTTCGAAATTCGCATGACTTGGATCGACTCCAGAAAAATTCACAAGTGTGCGAGTTACGTTTACGTGGTCGTTAAGTGTTTTCTGCCAGAAATTATGGCTGGTACCAGCGACAGGCATTATCACAACGACACCAGTAGCGATACCGAAGATTATACAGACGACAGGCGACGAAGGGTGTTCAAAAATCGTATAAGGTAAATAGTATTTTCGAATCAAGATTAATATGCTTAGAATTAGAGCTGAATCGTGCCAAATCATTGCCATGTCATCGCTCTTTATCATTCGTAACAGTGTAAGGAATGCGGTTCTTTGTTCGCGCAACGTGTGCGACATCGAGGTCGCGTCAAAGATGAAGTAAAAAGAAAAACGGTAGTTTTTAAGTAGCTCGGCTCATTTTTCTTCCTCACTTGACCATCACTGTGCTTTTGCTTGTTAGTTACGGATCACTATCATCCAAGCCGAAACCGTGCCTTGTCCAACGTAGCTCGGCGTCCGGTGGGGACCCCCGTTGCCACCTCACATCCTCATCGAAACACATGGCCTCTCAATCACGCAGGCAAGGGTCCCCAGTCCCCAGTGTGCAGGGATCGCGGAGCCTCCCGCTCATCTTACCATTTGCGGTGATTACAGGTCGAGAAGCTTGCTTCAACCCGCCTCTCACACTAAGGGTCAACCTCCGTCGCCCCAGCAGCAAACTTCGAGCCTGGCGGTGTCGAACGAAGACCGGGTTACCCTGGTAGTCGACAGCACCAGATTCGTGGTCGATCCATCGTTATTTGTGGCCCATCCTAATACTATGCTGGGTAGGATGTTTTGGTAAGTGATGGCCCCAATAAAAATGCATGCAGCTTTATTATTTTTTTAGTTTAGTTCAGTTATATTTTTTTACAATGGTTAGGTTTCTTCAGCATCCGATTCGATTTTTTTATATTTTGTCAGCTCGTCATTAGACACGCATCCGAACGATCGTGGCGAGTTCGAGGTGGCGGAGGGTATTCCCGCGAGCGTATTCCGCGCGATCTTGGAATATTACAAGGGCGGCCTTATCAAATGCCCACCCTCGGTAACCGTGCAGGAGTTGCGCGAGGCGTGCGACTACCTGCTCGTACCGTTCGACGCGAGTACCGTCAGATGTCAAAATTTAAGGGGTCTGCTGCATGAGCTGTCGAACGAGGGCGCGCGTTGTCAGTTCGAGGTGTTCCTCGAGGAGCTGATACTGCCGCTGATGGTAAACTCGGCGGAGAGGGGCGACCGCGAGTGTCACATTGTCGTACTGCTCGACGACGACACCGTCGATTGGGACGAGGAGTACCCGCCCCAAATGGGCGAGGAATATAGCCAGACGGTGAACAGTACCGCTATGTACCGGTTCTTCAAGTACATCGAGAATCGGGACGTCGCGAAACAGGTGCTGAAAGACAGGGGACTGAAGAAGATCCGACTGGGGATCGAGGGTTACCCCACTTACAAGGAGAAGGTGAAGAAGAGACCGGGCGGCAGGGCGGAGGTGATCTACAATTACGTGCAACGGCCGTTCATTCACATGTCGTGGGAGAAGGAGGAGGCGAAGAGTAGACACGTCGACTTTCAGTGCGTCAAGTCGAAGAGCGTTACGAATTTGGCCGAGGCGACGGCCGATCCAGCGTTGGAATTGGACGCCAGGGGTGAGCTTTTTAAAAGCTGCACATTGTAATATTTAAAGATGTACGAGGTTGGGTGGCAAGCGTAGGTAGTGTTGTGTTGTTGAAAGATACAAATTAAGCGTCCTATTTACTAAATATGAGTAAAATTAAAATGGAGGACGTTCTTTTAACGATTTAAGAACCAATTTTAAAAAATATTTTCGCTTGTAACATATGGAAAAATTTAAGCTGATTATTGATTTAATATACTTTATAATAATAAGTACTAGGTATTAACACCTTTAAAGCTATTTACACAAGATAAGTTCTCCGAAAACCTCAGTTTTCTATGTGTGTATTTATTACCCTCTAAATTAGTGTAACTTCTCCAGATAGATCAGGATAATTACTTTAAAATATTGGCCAATAGAATGAGTAGAAAATGTAAGTAATTACATCAGTAACCTTATTCATTAATATAACAAAACCATAGAAGCAAAAATAGGAAAATAGAAAGAATATGAAATTTGTATATAATATATGCAACTAATTTTGTGCAGATAAGAATAAGTAAATAAGTTTATATAAACTTATGTCCGAAAATGCTTAGTTTTTGGATATAAAATATTATATATTATTTAAAAAAAAAACATATTTAAAAACTTGGTTATTATTTATTGTCCACGTAAAAACAAATTTATAGCATAGATAACATTCCTTTGCTGTAACCAGGGAGGTTCCCGAGAGCGCTTTAACTAATTTAAATAATAAAAAAAAATGGTACGAAAATTAGGTGCACACAAGCATTTTTTTTTTTTCGAAAACGATTTGTTTTAACGGAAAAGCTAAAGACACCATTTTTGTTTACAGTTGATCAGGATACCTAAATTTACTAACGAAATTGCTATATACCATTATTTTTAAATTATTTAAATTAAAATTAAAAAAATACTATTATTTTTTTATTAATTAAAATGAAATTAAAAATCCATCAAACTTTTTATAAAAACAAAAAAAAATAATTTTTTTCTCAATATTTCAACACCCTGTGTCTCCAAAACGAGGTATCTTGGACATAAGTTTATGTAAACCTTTTCACTTATTTTGATCTGCTAAATACGCTGTTATGAATATATAAATGATTATATAAAAAAATATAAAATCATTCATTCAATAATTATTATCATATTATTATTATTATTATTATTATTTCTATAATAATAAAAAGCATCCGGTATAGCTCATCTTGTATTTACAAAAAAGATATTTTGTTATTGAAATTTGAAAATAAATCTAATTTAGGCAACCCGATCGCGACGGTCACAATCGGAGATGCGGCGCCCCTGCTGCCCGATTTGGCGCCCCTGGGCGGGGATAACGAAGACGGACTCGCAGGTGACGGCCCCGACCTTGACGTGATTAACAATTTACCGCGGGAGGAGAATTTGTGAAAGTAAATAAACTCCCTCCATAGACTGAATTTTTTCTTCGTTTGCGTTGTTAGTGGAATATTGTATTTTGTTTTTTTTTTTGGACGTTTTGATATTCGTTGCTGGGTCAATCGCCCGATAATCGTTTGCCGAAATTCGGCCTTTGTAATTTCGAACGGGATGACATGTCTGCTATTTTCGGTTTGTTCTTTTCCAGGGAGGTGTCCATTAAGAACTTATGTATATGAATTCGAATAATTGCCATCTTTCCAAGGTTTTAAACGTCAGAAATAATTGTCAAATCTGTTAAATCTGTTTTATACTTACGAAGTCGATAAATTTACACTAGTAACTAACCAAAAACAGTTTTTCTCGGGCTAAATAACTGGACACCGCCAACATAATATTTGCTTCTATTGGTATTATTGTTTAGCACTACATATGTCAAGCAGGTATTGTCGGAATAGCTTATGGCGCCTGCACCTAACTTTTTGTCGTAATACATCAGAAACATAGGTCAGAGCAATTTCTTTCGAAAGACTTTAACAAGTATAAAAAAACATGATTTCAGAGTTGCGCAATTAAGTCGTGTTAATTGCCACTGCTGATTTAAGTGGCTGTTACCAATCTTAATTTCTTAGCTGTCACAACGTAGCGCTGGTATTGTTAATGGTCGCCCCCTGAGTAATTTTCAGTAAAATACGTACACTTTATCCGGCATGCTTTGAGTGTTTAAACTGTCGATTTTCAATTACACGTGTGTGGCCGTCTTTTACTTAGGTCAAAATTTGCCAAATGCACAAAATTTGCTTCGCTCTAGAATCCCGCTTGCAAGTATCGCGCAATGTTGCGTTTCCAAGATCCTACTGCTGAAGTTTTGACATTGCCAGAGAATAAAATCGACTGACTTCGATTTCACAATATCGGCTGTGTACTCGTAACCACTAACGTTTCATTTATTCGTCGCAACCTGTTAAGTGGATTTTGTTAAAATTTATCGTGGAAAAAGCTGTAATTTGTCCATTTTGTCGATAATTCGCTAGTCTCTACATTCCACATTACAAAATCACGAACTGATCACCAAATCTTGTCGAGACTGAACTTATTAACCGTTTTGATTTGCTCATGTTTTTTTTTTAAACGTAACTCGCATATTGTACCTTTTTATTCGCTCCTAGTGTGAGGTTTTTATACTTGTAATTTTTACCAAAATATATGCGGTCTTCATTGTGATGTGCTAGTTTTATTTCACCTGCTTTCTATTCCTAGGTGCTTAACGTTTTGCAAAACTGTTTTGACAATATACATTTTCATGATGTTGACAATGCATTTCCAGTTTAAGCGCAATTATTTTAATTTATTGGGTTGAGAGTTGATTTACTTAGTATAGGCCACTTTGATACAAAACACACTGTAATGTTTATTATTATTTGTTCAATGGCTCTTGTATTCTAAAACAGTCTGTAACGATTTTCCACTTATCCCCTTGGGCTGTAACCACAAAATTTTGCTGAAATGTTTTTGGGGTTTTGTCCTGGTACTTCACTGTGCCACTGGTTTGTATTATGAATGTTAGCTGCCCACTAACGGCCGAATCTAGAACAGGTTGGGCGTCCAGAGTAACTGTATTATGGTCGGAAGGGGGCAGCTCCATTAAAAATTTTTGTATCCTATCGTTTCCTTTGATCCCATTGCCGTTCCATGACAACAATCCTGTTTCTAGATACAACTTTGACATGAGCTGAAAAATGACTAATAAAGCCATTTGCGACTTACGAAACTTTAACTACTTACGTGTCTTCGTTTGTCGACAGTTTCGTAATATATTTTCGTGAACTCTTCCGCTATGCGACATGCTTGGTCCACTTTGGCTTTATTCTACCAATAGCGTCGTATGAAATAATGAAATGAAAATAATAAAACGTACCTGTTCCATGATGTATTGGTCAATTATTTTTATTATGAAATATTTATTTAAAGTCCTTTTAAAGTATCTTACTCAACACTTTTATATCCAATAACACAACAATGCAAAATCTTTTTAAGGTTAACTTTTAACCACGAACCACAGAATTGAACTGATTAACCGAATTGCACGAAACCGATGGTTTAATGACCTCGTCATACGTTTTGTATGACGTCATATATAGATCATAGTCTCTATTAAACAAAAAAATTATTTATTATTTAAAAATTGAAACATTCACTAAAAAAATTTATTGTGGAATTTATTGGTAACGACCGTTTAGGGCTCAGGCGTTATGATTATATCAAAAATGAATGTTACGATTATTTTTGAAAAGTTGTTATTCGCAATTTGCAATTTAACCACCAATGGCAAAAAAATAGATCGAACTTTTTCTTCCATGGCATTGGCGCACCATAACACCCATTTCAAACGTTCACGTTTAGAATTTCGGTCTTCCAATGTGGGCGTAACTGTATATTCTATTGTATCGATCGAATGCGAAAAGCCACATTATACTTCCCGACCGAGCGATCTTGCCTTGCCGTTTTTTTAAATCGCAATTCGCCGAGTAATTACGAATACAAGAACTACAAGTTTTCGCAAAAATAAAAATAGGATTGACTGCCCCCGCCAAAAGTACCCCACGTCTTGTTGCTGTCACGTGATTCGAAAACAGTTATTTTTTTCGGCACGATGGCGCCAAAATGTTAACATGCAGTTTTCGCGCGGCCCATCTAATTTTGGGGCAGGTGCTGGCCGAAAAATCCATCCTGATATCGATTCGCAGGTACAATAAAAGATTAAAATTGCCACCGTTATCTGGATACGTCAATTTAACCCGTTTTTGATTTTGACATCGAAGTATGTAAAACGGGGACATGTTGGTTGTAGGGAAATGAGAGAGACGAGACAATAACAGCCCCGATTTTTCGATTTATGAAAGGTAGAAAACTTTCGATTTGACGGTTTTTGCGAACTTCGTTGTCGAATAAAGCACTGTTTGATAATTGCCTCTATAATTTATCGATCGGCGCGTGAACACACGAAAAAATACGCAAAATAGAGAGAGAGGCGCGATCCAGTTTCCAAGTTTTGGTGCTGTGTCGACGATTAACGACCGTGCTGCCCCCTACGTTGTCAATGTTGTTAGGCTTACCAAATGGAGTCTAATGGAGTCCATTGAATTGAAAATCCTTTGAGAAAATAATCGTAAGCATGAGAAAATCGAAAGCCGCGTTAAAGAACTGTACGATAATCCGTGGAAATTATTTATGAACCGCGTGATAACAAGTGCGTGACAGTGAAAAAGGATTCATTATAAATGTTTACAATTCAGAGATGGGAGCCACCTCTGCTGTTTGACAATCTATTTTTTAGAGTTATTTACCTGGATCGTTTGGATTTGCGTTTCGAGTTCACGAATGTCCTTATATCCGTACGACCAGTGCCTCGGTGGCCACGATAAAAATGCCGGAACGCCCAGAAAGAAATCCATTCAAGAATAGCCACAGGCTATCCAGGAAACCCTTATTTTTTAATCCTACGATTTTTGCGTTTATCGAGATATTGTTTACGGTCAGGTCGTGTTAATGAATCGAACTAAGCAGCTTGAACGACACTGATTGTTGTGAAATATTGAAACTGACTGTATATAAGTGAATTTGGTGAATGATCGGGAAAAAATTATGTAGTAAGTTGCTTGATACGTTTCTGTGAGTTATTCTCGCGTTTCACCAACCATTAGTGTGTACTGAATGATATTGAGCTGTAGATTTGATAGAAGATAGTAAGGAGTATGGGTTCTAAAGTGGGTTATTTTAGGGTGCGCAGTAAGAGCCCTACCTGCACAACCAGAGTGCAATGTCCCAGAGATTAAAAAGGCCTAATCGATCTGAAGATGGTGCGGTTCCTGTTAAAAGGCGTAAGGTTAGTTAAACATTATAAAAATGGATATTATTCTTTGGTTAGGTTTTTCTTCTCAATGAGATATGAAGCTAATTCAATTGCGCTACTGTTTATAGCATTTTTTGTGGTGAACATGCGAGGCGAAACCTATTATCTAATGTGTTACAAGATTTTAAGATATTCAGGATTTAAGCAATTTGTGTTATCAATTATATCTTTAAAAAAGCGCACGGCGGCCGAGGAAGAGGAGGCGGCCTCCCAGGTGGCGAAGGTTGCTGCTCAGGGATCATGGCAACCGCGGTCCAATGACTTGAAAACCATCTACAACCGGACCACGACGGAAGCGCCCGCAGAGCTGTTTCGTAAAGATCTGATAAGGTTCGTTCCTTTATGTTAACATTTTATTTTTGCCTATTCCTTTATATTTTATATTATTATTTTGTTACCTTGGGCATGTTTGAATTATAGTGCCATGAAATTACCGGACTCTGAGCCTCTCGCCTCAGACGAATATTGGGTGATCGTCGACCAGTGGAAACAGGAGTGGGAAAGGGGTGTGCAGGTTCCAGTGAATCCGGACTCGTTACCTGAGCCAAGCGTCAGCGTTACAAGATGCAAGTCGCTCAAAATGCAGAAAGACTTCAGATTGTAAGTTGTTTTCCTTTTCCTGACTTGCCCAAAATGTCTTATTGTCAGTTAGCGGTTAAAGGGTTGCCGTTGCTATATTTGACCTACTGTATAAGTGCTTGAATGTAGTCAGAAGTACTTTGTGATGCGGGTCCAAAGGTCATATAAATCAAATCTGAAAAGACCACTTTTTTACATATAATCAGAATTTTCCGCACTTACCAGATTGCAATCTCTGATCATGCATCTGGCTACATCATTCATACTAAGTATCCAATAATTGTTGTTAATATTGTTTCTTCTTCAATAAAATTTATGCTTTCGTGAGTAACAGGGTAAAGCTCGGGGGTCGAATCACAACAAACATTTTTTGAGCATTAGACATAAAAAAAAAAAAAAATGTTGGTCTGGTGAACATCTTAATTTTTGTTGAGTTTCGGAACAACGACCCCGTGTTCAATTTTCGTCATAGGTGCAGATACTTTTCTGTTTGAAATCGTGATGTTGCGAAAGTAATTGACCAATTGACAGTTCAAACCGCGAATAGTAAATTGACGTAAATGTCTCGATCAAGTGCGACTTCCCACGAGTGGATTGCTGGGCGGTTTGCTATGGCTATAATAGTATAAACATGGTATTTAATTGTTATTTCCTTTCAAATGACAGTTTGACAGTAGATTCCAACTTTCCACATCCAAAAAGAATTAATTTATTAAAAAAATAAATAAAGTCAAATTTTCAAATACGTTTGTTCGTTAGGCCGAAAAACAAATACATCCGCATAACAAACGACGAGAAATTTGACGGGGAATTGCACAGCATCTCGAACGCGCCCGCGAAAGCGGAAGCGGCCTGCTCATACGATCTGGACGAGTGCGACATGTCGTGGTTGAAGACGTTGAACGCGGAGCGCGCCTCCTGCGGCCTCGGCCCCGTCTACGAGGACCAGCTCGAGCGGGTCGTCGAGCGGCTCGAGCTTTGCTGCTGGGACAAGATCCAGTCGATTTTGAAGAACGAAGAGGGCCTCGGCATCGAGTACGACGAGAATGTCATTTGCGACGTGTGCAGGTCGCCAGACTCCGAAGACGGCAACGAGATGGTCTTTTGCGACAGCTGCAACATTTGCGTGCACCAGGCGTGCTACGGCATCACCCGAATACCCGAAGGTCGGTACCAACTCCGTCCCGTCCTTACCCTTGCTTCTGACAGTCTTAACTCCATCTCTCTTTTTTATTGGGGCTTTGTGTAAATATAAATATAAAAACTTCTTAAAATTGTAAATATTGCTAATTTATTAATTTTTTTAGGCTTCAGTGGAAAGTGAAAGTGGTTTGCTTTCGTTTAAGATTTATTCAAATTTGTGCTTTTAATGAACCTTGAATTTTAACCTTCATTTGTAACAAGCCTCTCCTTTTGCCGTCATTTTTTTGGAACCATGTTATAGTTATTAGATAATAAAGTGCCCCTCGTGCATTAAAAATTGATGCGCCTCAGGGTACTATGATATTTTCATAAAGGTTTTTCGTTTCCTACTTGCACTTTGAGTCATTTTCTCACTAAACAGCGCCCTCAACATACTTCACTCGTTTCCCCTGAACATTTAAGGAGATCCGGGTGTATTGCATTGTAAATGCAACGTTCACAGTGACATCTATCGAACCCGTCAAGGTCTTATTGGTTTTTTATTTTATTTTATTGTCACTTTGAAAATTATTGTATTTTCCGCGTAGGAATTTAGTAACTGTGTGGAAAATATTAAGTACACATATTTTTATTTTGCAAGTTTATGGTGTCCCGAATGCGTTTAATTTTCTTGAAGTGACTAGGGAGGGTGGTTAAAAAAATTTAATAGGCAACGCAGAGGAGTTGTTAGCCAATAGGTTAGTCTGTGAATGACTCCCCGAGGCTCAAGCGAACATCAATAAATGTTTGGATATTTTTCATAGCGAAACAGAAAAGATTTGGAAAGTTACAGGCAGGAACGTCTGCGTGCAGCCGATTAAGAATTTCCACCACGGCTTATATTTAATCTGTCCTCGTCTTTAGGTATTTTTCTTGACTTTCGTGGGCTCAGCTATTTGTTGCCGATTCACGAGAGTGGTGATAAGAGCGATTTTGCTAATTATAGAGACGTTTGGTTCCTAATCTGTGAATTTAATCACCTACTAACAATTTTTACTGAATTTCTTTGAGGGGCTTGGTCAGGAGGTGTCTACACTGATTCATGTGCATCTGTCCTGTCTGGCCGTACTCAGTTGGTTCGTGTCAGGTTAAATTGATATTTTTTCGGGAGTCCCCCACCGGACCCATCCTTTTTAACTTGTTTTTAAATGATATTGTTAGCGTAGCTTCGGAGTCGCGGTGTCTTTTGTTTGCGGACGATTTGAAGATATTCATTAGAGTTGGGTCGCGCTAGGATGCTCTGCTGCGTCAGAGGGCCGTGTAAAAAAAAATATGTAAAAAAATGCTGTATTATTAGCTTCAGTCGTTCGTTGAGTATGGTTCACAACCGATATAGTATCGATGGAGTCGAGATCCAGGCCGTCACTAGCATTGTTTTCTTCGATTCTAAACTAAGTTTTGTGACATGTCTTGCGGACGTGGTAAACAGGTCTATGCGAGTCCAACTGCTTTGAACTCTGTTATATCTCTTTGCTTCCCTCTAGACCGCATGCATCTGTGATATGTTCTCCATATTATGCCTGCCATCAAAGCCCTTCAGAAAGTATTTTTAAGATCTTTGGCTTCGAAAGCGCATATCAATATCTATAATGTGTATCAAATCAACTACAGTATTATAACCGGGCCTTCAATATTGATACTCGTCAAACCAGAAGATTTCAGAGTGATTTAGTTTTCCTCTTTAAGATTCTGAATGATTGGAATTATTGTATATTATATATATTATAGAGTTTATTCCCTATTTCCCTTACTAGAATGCCTAAAGCTGAAAGATCCTGATGTGTTCAGTTTGAGTGAGTTATATTTTGTTTTGGTTTTTAGCTGTGACACGGCTATCTCTCCATTTGTGTTAAATGAATGTAAAAGTTTTGTAAATAAATAAATAAGTTACAATACCTTAGGTCAATAATTTATTATTTATATAAATGATATGCCTCAGGTTTTAAAAAACTCCTTTGTTAACTTATTTGCTGATGACACGCTTATTTCAGTCTCGGGAAACGATTGCAAAGAAATAGCTACCAAACTGAACACCGAAATGCAGTATTTCTACGAATGGCCGTGTCAAAATAAACTGAAATTAAATAGCTCCAAAACCAAGTGCACGGTTATCGGTTCTAAGGTTAACTGTCAAAAATTTTATAAGTCGGGGTATTCTGTGGATATACAGGGTAATAAAATTGAGTTTGTTTCCGAAATTAAATATTTAGGGATGATCTTGGATCCACAATTATGTTTTAGTAATCATATTGAATATCTATGCAAAAAAAATTGGTAAGAAAATATTGTTTTTTAACCGTGTATCGCGGTTTTTGTCGCAGTGGAGTAGGATATTAGTGTATAATAGTATTATTTTGCCTCATTTTTCATATGTTTGTTCATTGCTTACATCTTGCACAAAAGAAGATTTAAATAAGTTGCAGTTACAACAAAATAGGGTTATGAGAATCATCCTGAACTGCGATAGATATACTCCTATAAAGAGTACGTTAGACCAGCTAAATTGGCTAAATGTCGGGCAGTTCATTAGAAGAGCAAGTTTAATGTTGGTTTATGGAATTGCGCACGATCACCAACCGGGCTATCTTAAATTATGGTTGGAAAAAAGGTCAAACTTTTATCAATATAATGTACGTTCCAATCAGCACTTCAATGTTTCTATGGTAAAAACAACAAATTTACGGAAAACTCTATTCTACGATGGTGTTTGTAATTTTAATGAACTGCCGGATAATATTAAGGGCGCGCCTCGCCCGAGAGTGTTCAAGAAGAGACTTACGGGGTATTTGCGAAGTTTATAGTTTTGTTTATGTAAATTTTACTTGCTTATGTAAATAGCCAAGTGCTAAATAAGTAAATATTATTATTAAATCTTCAAAAAAAATTGTTCCCCCCCTCTTTTCCAGGCCAATGGTTGTGTTGCACGTGTAACATCGGCAAGCGGCCGGACTGCGTGCTGTGCCCGAACAAGGGCGGGGCAATGAAATCGACCCGCTCGGGCCAGAAGTGGGCGCACGTCTCTTGCGCCCTCTGGATACCCGAAGTCAGTATCGGCTGCGTCGAGAAAATGGAACCGATCACGAAAATATCGAGCATACCGTCGAGTCGTTGGGCCCTCATCTGCGTGCTGTGCCGCGAACGTGTCGGCGCCTGCATCCAGTGCTCGGTGAAGACGTGCAAGACCGCGTATCACGTGACGTGCGCGTTCAAGCACGGCTTGGAGATGCGCGCCATCATCGAAGACGAGAACGCGGACGACGGCGTGAAATTGCGATCGTACTGCGAGAAGCACAGCAAGTCGAGCAAGAAGAGCGAGAAGAGCGTGTGCTCGGGATCCGAAGACGACGACGTCAAACGAAAGAAACGGAAAGACATGACCAACGAGGAGAAGAACCAGGCGAGGGCGGCCCGTCTACAAGAGATCGAATCGGAATTTTTCAAACACGTCGCGGTGAAAGACGTCGCCGTCCACGTGGATGTCGACGGCGACGCCCTCCAATACATCTACAACTATTGGAAGCTGAAACGGAAAGCGGGACACAACAAGCCGCTACTGTTGCCGAAATCGGACGACGTCGACGTGTTGTCGCACAAACGCGAACAAGCGGACCTCGAAAAGATGAAAATGTTCGTGCAGCTCAGGCAGGATTTGGAACGCGTGCGCAATCTCTGCTACATGGTCAGCAGGCGGGAAAAGTTGAGCCGGAGCTTTTTCCGTATGAGAGAGCAGACGTTCCACAAACAGGCGGCGGTGCTCGGCTCGTCGAACACGCTTCCCACCACGGTCGTGCAGGCGGTTATCGAGGCGAACCACGGCCCGTCGATCTACGATCGACTTTACTCGCACAACGAGGCCGAAGACCACACCTCCGATTTCGATCGTATACTGGCGAGAATCGCGGGCGTCAAGTCGCCGTCTTCGTCGGGCGACGACTTCAGGTCCGACGTCAACGGCCTGTTCAAGGACGTGAAGAACAACCCGTACAAAAAAGTGAGCCCTTAGTTTTTATAAAAATGCAAAATACAATAGATTATTTTTTAGCTTAACACATTATTCGTGAATGGGAATTTGTAGTTTCAATTTTGCGTCAAAAAAAGCCAAGCAATTGAAGTAAAAATATGTTTGTAGGAATTTGAATTGTCTATCAAAAAAAATCTCCGAAAAGATCTAGATTTCGTTTTATGAAATGATAAAATGATTCTTTAGAACTACCGAAAAAAAAAATTGAAAGCACCTAATATTAATGGGAATTTGTATTTTCATTTTGCGTCAAGACAGCCAAGCGATTGAAATAAAAATGTTTTTACAGGAAATTGTCTATAAAAACAACTCCGAAAAGATCTAGATTTTGTTTTATGAAATGATAAAATCATTCGTTAGAACGACCGAAAAAAGAAATATTGAAAGCACCTAATATTAATGGGAATTTGTATTTTCATTTTGCGTCAAGATAGCCCAGCAATTAAAATTAAAATATTTTTGTAAAAAAAATCTCCGAAAAGATCTAGATTTTGTTTTACTATATGATAAAATCATTCTTTAGAATGACCGAAAAAATATATATATATATATATTGAAAGCACCTAATATTAATGGGAATTTGTGTTTTCATTTTGCGTCAAGATAGCCCAGCAATTGAAATAAAATTATTTTTGAAGGAAATTGTCTATAAAAAAAATCTCCGAAAAGATCTAGATTTTGTTTTATGACATGATAAAATCATTCTTTAGAAAGACCGAAAAAATATATATATTGAAAGCACCTAATATTGATGGGAATTTGTATTTTCATTTTTCGTCAAAACAGCCAAGCAATTGAGGTAAAAATATTTTTGTAGCAATTTGAATTGTTTATATATAAAAAAAAATCTCTGAAAAGATATAGATTTTGTTCTATGAAAAAAAAATGGTGGGAGCACCTAATATTAACGGAAATTTGTATTTTCAATTTTGCGTCCAAACAGCCAAGCAGTTGAGGTAGAAATATTTTTGTAGGAATTTGAATTGTCTATAAAAAAATCTCCGAAAAGATCTAGATTTTGCTTTATGAAATCTTTCTTCAGAATGACCGAAAAAAAAAATATTTTGAAAGCACCTGATATTATTGGGAATTTGTATTTTAGTTTTGCGTCAAAACAGCCAAGCAATTGAGGTAAAAATATTTTTGTAGGAATTTCGAATTGTTTATAAAAAAAAAAATTCGAAAAGATATAGATTTTGTTTTAGAACGACCGAAAAAATATATATATTGAAAACACCTAATATTAATGGAAATTTGTATTTTAATTTTGCGTCAAACAGCCAAGCAATTGAAATAAAAAAAATTTGCAGGAAATTGCCTATAAAAAGAAGCTATGAGAAGATCTAAATTTTCTTTATGAAATGATGAAATCATTCTTCAGAATGACCGAAAAAAATATATTGGGGAATTTGTATTTTCAATTTTGCGTCAAAATTTGAATTGAATTGTCTATAAAAAAAAGATTCTAACAAATCAAGCCTTATAATTTATTTTTTTTAAGTTTTGAACTGAAAGAAAAAATGCAATCAAATTCGTATTCGTATTCTACATAATTGAAAATTAATCCAAACTAATAAATAGAAACGTAAATAGTTTAAACAATAGTAATACTAAAAATTGAAAGCCAGTGGCGCTAGTTTGTTTTTGTCCACAATATTGGTTAGGAAATAATATTAATTTAATTTTTGCTAAAACTGATAGAATTATTGTAATGTCTATAAAAAATAGATTTTTTATATTATACGGAAACGGAACAAAGGGGTAAAAGCAGTGAACTGGCTGCACCGTTGTCAAATATGCCTGGCCAATCGATGAGCTAGAAATTCTTTCATTCAAAATTTTTTGCGTTTGTGCGTTTGTTTTTGGATAAGTGGTTGGTTTGCTTAAGTTTGCGATTATTGTTCGCTTATCAGAAAATAGTAGTGGTAACTTGTTTCAATGACCGAAAATCGAATAAAACATCTTTCCATGACGGACTAGCCAAAACTAAGAAAAAAGGGACAAGTCGGTACGCACTGACATGAACTTTTTAGAAATTTTAAATTATAACTTAAGAGACCGTTCGGGGAATAAAAATTCTACTGGTTTTCAATTGGTTGGGTTGGAGTTTCTATTCTATCGTGGTCAAGAATGTTGGTCGTTTGAGCGTTTACCTTTGGTTGCAGGTCTACTTCAACGGTTCGTCGAAGCGTCGAAGCGGCAGCTTGTACGGCAGCAGCCTGTCTAGTGCCGGAAGTAGCGACGAAAAACCGAAAGACGACAAAGAGAACCGCCTGCAGAGCAGTTCCGAGGAGGAAAAACTAAGGACGAAACGTAAACCGCCGGTGGCGGCGGCGGCGGCGGCGGCGGCGACGAATACGGCGTCGTCTCGAAAAGTCGCCGGCCGACAGAAAAAGCAACAAATCGTTCGGGCCACTGCGGCGGAGAGTAGCAGCGAGGAGGACCTCGGACCGCAGAAAAAGGAGTGGCGCTCGCGGCTCGGCCAAATGGCTAGCGAACTCGGCGACACGGGCGAGAGCGAAAGCGACGACCTGGTGCCGGTCAAGACCCGCAAATCGGACGACCACCATCAGCGAAAAGAGCCGATGGCTTCGATTTATTCGGACAGCGACAGTTCCGACGATAAGTCCTCGAATCAGATCAGAACTAAGGCGGCGGTGAAGGAGTTCTCGCACAAGCCGGGCACGTCGAAAAGTCCGAACAAGAGCAGTCCGGAGAACAAGCGGAAGACGAAGGGCGATGACAAAAAGGACTACGGTCCGTCGGAGCTGATAGTGCCGCAGAGGCAAGCCGCGAAAAAAGCTACGGAGAACCTGAAACTGACGACGAGGCCGAAGGAGCAGCCGCAGGCGACGCAGGACGAGAACGTCGTCGGCAAGGCGGAAGAGAAGGAGAAAAAGGACCATCTCAAGGCCAAACCCAAAACGAAACCGAAAGAGAAAGAGGCGGCGGCGGAGCGCAAGAAGGAGGGCGAAGTTTCCAAGGACGTCGAAGCGCAGGAGATGCTCGCGTTCGTGCCTCAACGACAGGCGGCGAAAAAGGCCGCGGAACACATCAAGAGCGGCCTCGTGAAACCTACGCCCGCCGCGGCGCAAACAGAAGCCGCCGTCGCCGCCACCGCGCAAGTCGTCGCGGAAACCGCGAAAAAAGAATCGCCCGCAGTGGAACCTACGTCGGCGGCGGCGGCCAAAGCCAAACAAGCCGCGAAAGTCCCGGAGACGAAGCGGAAATCGTCCGCTGCCGCGGCGCCTTCGTCGACCAGTTCGTCTTCCACGTCCACCAGCTCGTCGGACTCGACGAGTTCTAGTTCGGAGAGCGAGGACGAGGCAGAGAAACCGCGATCGGAGATCGTCGCGTCGAAAGAGGGCGGCGCTAAGCGGAGCAACGCGAAGGACTGGCCCTTTCTTGACAAGGGATCCAAGTCGGTCGCGTCGTCCGCAACGTCGTCCGACTCGAGCGATTCGCCGCCGACAAAAAGTTCACCTCAACGGTCGTCGCGAGGTCGCAAGCCCGTCGGCCCAGATAAGAAACTGTCTGCGTCGCCTGTTAAAAGGGAGGAGCCCGGAGCGGCGGCGCGACGTGGGAGGGGCAGGGCGCCACGAGGACGGCCCCCGAAATCCGGTGATCGGGTCCGAGAGGTTAATGTGCGGCCTGGAGATTCGGCTAACAAGCAGACCAAACGGTATGACGACGACGACGACGCCGACGACAAAAAGGGCGGCGATCGTCAGCAGCGTCCCGGCAAGTTACTGTCTCCGATCGGCAAAACGGACAAGAAACTGAAGGAAAATCTGCCGGCGCAGAAGGAAACCGACCTGGAGCGGGAGATGCGAGAGAGGAAGGCGGGCAGGGAAGTTCCGCTGAGGAACAGGTCGATGACGCTGGACCGACTGTTCGCTTCCGGGGAGAAGAGGGCGGCGGCGGCGGCGGGCAACGAGCGGAAAAAGGCGGCCGCGGCGGAATCGCCGAGGAAAAGAGATCCGTCGGCCGAGGAGGTAATATTATATGCAAGCCGATTGACGTAATAATTAAACGTTTAACTAGTAGCACCTAGGTGCAAGAGATATCTCTAGGTGCCCTCAGAAACAAATTTTATACCGTCAATTATTTTCATGGTCATGTTGATGATATTCTCAAAATCTGTTCTTTTTCATACACTTCTTCTCGTCCAGTCCATTCTCGGATATTTTTTGCATCCATATCTGGACCTCGATTCCCTTCAATTTTACCTTTGATGATGTAGTAAAAGGGTAGCATTGATTGTTTCCGAGAATATCCCCAGAGCATACCGATTTTCTTTTCTTAATTATTCTTAGTAGATCTCTTTCTTGGTTCATGCCGAATAATACGGGCACATTCGATACGTGCTCTTTCTACAGAAATATTAACAGATTGAGTATTTCTACTGAGTCAGTTCAGAAACTTTAATTTTCCTCAGTGTGGTCACTTGCAGGATTTCATTCATTTGAAAATATCATTTTAATGTATTGGGTTGTTCGGAAAGTCATTTCGTTTTTTTTGGGGAACATGAAAGATAGTTTTCGTATAATGAATAAATATTTTCTATTGGCCATTCCGGTCCAACACCTTTTGCCATCTTTCTGGCAGTAACGTAATTCCCCTCTCGTAAAAGTTTTGGTCCTTGCTGGCAAAAAACTGGTTCAGGTGGTTTTTGACATCTTCATTTGAGGTAAAGGTTTTGCCATCCAAAAAATTTTGCAGGGACCGGAACAAATAGTAGTCGGAAGGCGCCAGATCCGGAGAATATGGTGGATGTTGCGGTACGTCCCATTCAAGCTGTAAAAGTTTTTATCGAGGGACCAAACTTGTGTGAGGTCTCGCATTATCCTGGTGGAACACTACACCCTTCCTGTTGATTAATTCGGGCCTCTTCTCTTTAAGTGAATCATTCAATTTGTCCAGTTGATGACAATAGACTTCTGAATTAATCGTTGTATTGTCCGGCAAAAGCTCAAAAAAAACGATTCCTTTGACATCCCACCAAACGGAGAGCATCACCTTTTTTTGGTGAATGTTGGCTTTTGACGCGCTTTGAGCCGGTTCATCTTTTCCGCTCCATGACCTCTTGCGTTTAACATTGTTGTATACAACCCATTTTTCGTCCCCAGTAATAATCCGCTTCAAAAATGGATCATTTTCTTGACGTTTGAGGAGCGAATCACACACGTCAACGCGACGACACAAATTTCGCTCCGTAAGGACATGGGGCACCCACACATCGAGCTTCGAGGTTAAGCCCTTGCCTTTCAAATGGCCATAAACAGTCGAATTCGACAAATTTAATCTCTCACCGATCTCTCGTGTGGTTATTCGCCGATTTGCATCAACTAATGCCTTTGTCGCATCTTTGTCAGCTTCGACCGGCCTTCCAGACCGTGGTGCATCTTCGACATCAAAATTGCCGGATCGAAATTTTGCAAACCAGTTCTGGCACTGGCGTACTGTTAACACGCCTTCTCCATACATATCCGTCAATTTTTTTCTCGCTTGGACAGCATTTTTACCTTTTCTGAAGTAAAAAAGTAAAATATGACGAAAATGCTGCTTATTGCTCTCCATATTTAAAAGGGCACCAACCAAAAACTACTGCGTAGAATTAATAGAACTTTTTCACACACAAGCCTTGCAATATCAGCTCTCAAGACATATAATGGTTATGCGGCTTAAGTGTGAAGTTGGTTTCGAAAAAACGTAATTAATTCCTTTCCGAACAACCTTATATATACGGGTCGTTTCTTTATTTTCGTGAACAAGTAACATCCTTATTTAAAATAGGCCACCTCGTATATTAAAGAATTTTTATTTTCTTCAGAAAAATCTATTCATATTTCATATACAGAGTGAGTACGATATGTAATAATCAAGAGGATTAAGAGGCGATGAGTTTGGGGTAATTTGGTCATAAAAATGTTCTTCCATTCAATCTCTCATAGAGGAGGTCTTCGTGGACAACTCGAAGGATTAGACTCCAGAGACATTAAGGGATTTCGTGAACGATCTCTTGCATTTGTTGAACAAATTTTGTATTTCTAGTAGTGTCCGAAGGTTCCTCATGTGTTTTGCGTTTTGCAATAGTTTATACATCGCCAGCTGATGCTTCCAATTCACGACGAACATTATGTACAAATGATCGGGCGCAGTTGACAAAGTTTAGGCGTGTTTCGATAACTGCATGTTTCTTCATTTCTTGCTTTACTTTATCCTACATTGATGATCTTAAAAAAAAATAGTTTTCCATAAATTACGGCCACATATATGGATGTCCTTAAATACCCTTACGCACTCTGTATAACATCCTAATATAGTTGTTACCGCTTCATTTCGAATGTTATGTCGAAAGTGACGTTTATAAGCCTAATCTATTGATTTCTCTCACTGAAGACCTTTCTTGTATATTTGGGGTTGATTTTCTTATAGAAGTGTTATTGTAAAAATATATAAATACTTGGTGATGAAATACTTACATTATGATGTTATTGTATTTTGCAATTAAAAAATGCTCTAACTATTTGAAAAAGTTTTATTCTAAATATTAGCAATAAACCCCTTTTTTCAATTCAGGGCTACAAAAACATTATTTTGACAGTTTTATGTCTACTTAACTTTTTATAGCTTTGATAGAATGAATAAAAAGGACAGTTTATTTTTTGCAAATTTTTTTATAATATAAAAAATATGCATTCTTTGTAATATATAATAATTTTTTTTATAAGTCCTCAAGTTTTTAAAACTTTTATTCGTTTAAAACTGCGCTTTTTGTAGGTTGTATTCGTCTGGATATTCTAAAAGTTTTGTGTTAATTTATATTATTTATAAAAATCGTTAAACGACTGTAAATAGTGATCGCTTGTTTTTTTTTTCTGCAACGCTTCTTAGCTAATTCATAGCCGTTTAGTGTTTTGACAACAGAAAAATATTTTATTGATAACTTTTTCAAATAGGAAACCGTAAATAAATTCACAATTTTTTTTGAAATGGCATACAAAATCATTATTTTAACTGTAGTACCCATTTGCGTTCCTTTCGTTGTTTTTCGTATCTGTTATAAGTCGCGCATTTTTAATTGGCAGAATTTATTTATTTTTTTGTATATTTGTAGGCGGTTAAAAAGGCGGAAACGCCCGAACCGCCGGCGGCATCACCGGAGAGGGCGGATGAGAAGCGAGCCGTCGACAAGCTCCCCGCCCCCTTCGCTAAGCGTATCGACGACATTTTCGCGGACAAAATAGCGACGGAAGAGAAGGAAAACGACGTGGCGGCAACGCCGGCGACGCAAAACTGCAAATCGAAAATAAGCGACGAGATATCGGCGGCCGATAAAATCGTCGACGACCACGTCCAGTCGCAAAAACAGAAAGAGAACAAACTGTACCGTAGGACGAGCGACGACGCCGAGATGACCAAGTCGATACTGGGCGTGGTTTCGGAGATGGAGACGCGGAACGCCGCGCGTCACATCGAGGCGTCGATATTTTCGCCACGCAAAGAACCGGACCTGCTCGATTTCGTCAATTTCGACGATAACTTCGGCATGTCCAAGGACGAGGAAGTCAAAGAACCTTTGGCGTTTTCGTTTAATAATTCCGTCATCAAGGAGGACACGCGGGAGGACAGCGCGCGCGAAACCCTCAACCTGGTGGAGAAACTACGGATGGGACTGTCGAAGAAGTCGGTCGAGACCGACGACGCGACCACCAGTAACGAAGTCGACAGCGACAAGGGTGGAGATTATCTCGAACAGGTATTTTTAAGAGATGGCCGTATTTGTCCAAACGGTCATTCAGAGGAATTTGTTTAGGTGTAATTTAATAATTGTAATTTTTGTTGTTGTAAATTGGTCGTAAAAGAAAAAAAATCCTGGTGACGCCAACTTCATGCGGAAATTATCATTAACCGCCTTAACACTTGCTCGTAGTACTTTTTTTTACGTAAATTTGTGGTAAAACAAAAAACAGTGGTCGCGCAGCTTTTAAAAAAAAAACAGTTTTTTTTTTTTTTTTAATTCCTACACCTAATAAGGCAGTAAAATATCCGCAAAGTACCAGTTTTAATGGTGGTGGTACTTCTTTTACGACAATTAATGCATACGTCGATCCTTTACGCCGCTTCCTATACGTCGAGCAGGTCGTACCGGAACCCATACCGCCTGTGACGAATGACGAGGACACGCCTATTGGCGAGTCGCCTCCGAAACCGTTCGCGGCCGTGTATTCCGGCGTCACCTCAGTCGACGCTACGAAAACCGTACCGCTCCAGGCGCAGGGCGTGGCTCATTCCGCCCCAGTCGAAGGCGACGAACGTTGGGTGCCGCCCAGCGACAATTTCGGGCCGCCGTTTGATCACGGCAATTATCTCAACGACGCCACTTACGTATCGCAGCAGTACCATAATACTCGCCTCGAACCGGAATCCGCGAATCCGGTCGTTCCGCCCCACGTCGCGCCGCTCAAAGAACAACCTCCCCTCACCCCGCAGCACGATCACCGAATCTCACAGACGCCCCTGATCGATCCCGGCTCGCTGGATTGCCCGTCGCCGTATCCGAACATCCATCCCCAGGCGAAGTGGGCGGACTGTGAGGTGATGCCAAATAGAAGATCCTCCTCCAGTTCGAGCTCAAGTTCAAGCTCCAGCTCGCGGAGGGAGGACGACGATCTCAGACTGCAAGGTGTGATGATAATATTAATAAAGGTTTTTTACTGATTATTTAAGGTTTAATAACGGTACAGTACTAATAGGTAAACATTCTATATAACCATATATATTGCGAGATATATCGTTGTGCAACAGTGGCAAAAAGTTCTGAACCATATTTAATACATTCAATTTAGTTAAGGTTAGGGGGATGATTGTTGCTGGTTGGATGGAGATGCATTAAATCCAACACAATTTCAATGTTATCAGGAATTCGGGATGAGTTTCATATAGTACGCAATTTGTGTCTAAACAATTGCCATGTGAAAATATATAATTTCGTGAAAATCTGAACTTTCAGTTCTTATCTATTTTGAGTTATACATTCAGCTGCATCTTAGATTAGACCTGCTTTTTATCTATTCCGAAATACTAAGCTCAATTAGATATTCATTGTGATTAGTATAATTCTAATCCAAACTTATATAATCGTCTTGGATGTTCTTAGCATAGAAGAAAAAAATAAATGTTCTGTGAATAAAACATTCAATTCGATTCATTTAAGATGCCCGGTTGATAAACCATTCGACGTTGGACATGTCGGCCGCCGCCGCCGCGACGTTCATGGCCGCGGCGCCGCCGTTTCCACAAAATCACTTGGATAATTTCGGGGCGTTTCCGGATGCCGCGTCGCAATTCGTGCCGGTCAGCTTGTTCCCTCCACCGAACATGAACGCTCAGCTTCCGTTTCCTACCGGGTCGGCGGGAATGTTCCCACCGGCATTCGGCGCACCTTTTCCCGTCCCCCATTCGATCCCGCCCCTTTCGAAACCGCTCGACGACGCGATGTCGTACTCGTCGACGTGCACCGCCGCGTTCACGTCGTCTCAGCACAATATGGCGCTGACGGCGGCGATGGTCAATATGCCGACGTCCGACGACACCCCCAAGACGGAGGATCAGTTAGTGGCCGTGCCGCCGCCATCGGTCGAGACGTCTAACCAAGAGCCGACCGAGGAGGCGGTCCCGTCACCCGCTTTAAGCGGAGCCACGCCCACCGTGGCGCAGTCGCCGAATACGTCGCTAAAATCGAATCACACTTCAACAGGTAGGCCTTATGTCTTATGAAAAAGAATGTTTTTTTTATGCACAAAATTTTTTAATTGCATATTTGTGAAAAAATATGGCTTCAAGTTTCAGGAATATTGCTTAAATACGATATTCTTCCCTTTTTATGAAAGTATTGATGTTGATTGGAAAAAGCATAACAATGCTGAAATATAAAAGTACACCATGTTCCCTCAGGTTCTTGTTTAAAAACTTACAGTTTTATGTTAAACAACTTAATCAAATTTGCTTGGGTATCTTATAGCATCAACTTACACTATTGATCATGGAATGCGTATAATATGTTGAGTTACTAAAAAAAAAACAATGTGTTAACGTTCGTTAACAATATACAACTAAAAGCAACGGGAAAAACAATTGAAAGCTGTATTGTGCAAATGTCAATGCAATCATAACCTCACTTTTCAGTTGTTATATATTTATTTGTTCTTGATAGAATCGAAAGGGCTGTGTTTAGTTTTTTTTAATATCTAAATAAAGTTTAGAATTAAACTAATCATGACTTTTATAATCGTTCAGACGAAAGAAGTTGGGAAAACAGCGCTGTCTGAGATTTAAGTTTTATAAATGCAGAATTTTATTATAAAACGTTTTGAATGTAGTATTTTATATTGCTTTTATTATGAAACGATAAAATAGTTGTGATTTGTATATTTTAAAGTATTTTGGTTTTTGTATTTTTTCTAAAATATCCCATAGTAATTTAATTATACAAGATTTGATTAGAACCTCGAAAGTAATATGGCGTCTTCACTTAAGTTGATTAGCATTGAAGTGCGTCTTCTTTCCGCACTTCTTTTATCATGTATTTATTGATTGTATCAAGTGGTACCTTTCTACGTACATAACGTATCCCAGGCAAGAAGCAATCTTTCGTGTTTTTTGCAGTGTCGACGATCTCTGCCTCTTTTTCCGTTTGCTTTAATATATCATTGTGGATTTCTCCTGCATCTGGTTTTGTTGAATCAAACTTGCTAACGTGTTGCCAATTTTCCTGTTGGCTTCTTCGGAGCTTAACTCAAACTGGCTCGCATTTTTACTCTGTACCTGCTTCGAGGGGGGCGGAGCTAAATGAGGGGCATAATATCGTCTTGGATGACTAGATTTCTATAGTAAGAATTTGAGTTTTATCGAATAAAATTTTATGTCCGGTTTCCTGGTTGTGTTTGTTTGTCTTAGTCATAAGGTTCTTTCATGTTTTTTGAGCCTAGTTAATATTTTTCGTTTCAGCTTTTCAATGTATTCTTTGCCTTATATGCATGGAATGCTGTAAACTCCTGGTATATCAAATGGAATTTTGTCTTTGACGGACCGAAGATGTTGACAGATTTTTGGTAAATCTGGTTTTGACGTTATATTTTTTTAGAACTTTTGATAGGCGGTTAGTGATGTTTTGAATGTGAGGAAGGATAGCAGGATTTTGTGATGGAACGCTTAATATCTCTAATGTGGAAATTATTAGAGAGAAGAGCAGAGGTAAGGTGTCTTAATTCTGGGTTCAGTGATTCGGGCCGAGATAGCTTTACGGCTCTGTAAACAATCGATGATTTTTGGGTCGGATGGTGATGTGACAATGCATTAAGGTATTGATCTGTGTGAGTAGGTTTTCTTTAAACACATTGACCCAATTTTAGGTCTAATCTAATGGGAGGTTATAATTAGTTTCCAACTCAATGTAAAGCGTATGTTAGGGTGTATAGAGTTTAAATATCTAAGAAAATCTACTAGGGATGCTTGACCATGAGACAACTACTACCACCGCAATAAATATAAAATTTGGTGAAAATTTTACAATTTCAATGAAAATGGTGCCAAACGTCATTTTGTAGGTAAAAAGTCGCCGACGAAACCGACGAGGACGTCGGCGCGCGTCACCTCCCAACTGCTAAACAAATCGCCGGCCAAAAGTCCCGGCAAGAGTCCGCGTCAAGAGTCCTCGCAGAAGCAGAGCGGTCCGGGACGGGGTAGGGGCGATGGGAAACGGTCCGCGAGCCGGTCCGCTTCTGCGAAAGCGCAAGCGAACGCGAGAGGTCGCGGAAGAGGTAGGGGGCGGGCCCGGACCGGCGCCCATCACAACGACTACGACGTCGCCGGCACCAACACGATCCACAACAAGCTCGTCGGCACCGTGTACGACTTGGATTTCGACGACGACATTTCCAACGACAACATGGCCGATCTGAAGTCGATGCGAGAGCGCAGGAAATCGGTGGACGTGCACGAGGCGCGCAAGTACGACGCTTTCGCGTCGTCCGCGTCGCCGCGTTCGCCCAAATTCGCCAGTCCGTCGCAACACAAGGGCGGCAGGTTCGCGGCCGACCTGCGCGACCTCAGGCCGCCCAGTCCTCTCGAAGACGCCCGATCGAAAACCGACGACGCCTCGAGTGTCGAAAACGAACCTCCGCGGGCGTTCCCCGAACCGTTGTTGCCGGGTCCCGTAGACATGCGCACTTACAACAGCGCCACCACGTTCGACCAGCAGAACTACAACGAGCAGCACCTGCTTAGCGCGTTCGCTTCCGGGACCGCGGAGAAACGAGTCCACGAAGACATCGACGAGGATTTCGAGAAAGAGTTGCACACCGCGCTGACGGCGAAAAAGGACGAAGAACCGCCGCACACGGAGTCCGCGAGCAACATCAAAGTGTCGCTTTCGGACTCGCGCAATCAGCTGAAGGTGAAGATCAAGGGACCGATCGCGAATTACACGTCGACGGTGGCGCCTCTGCCGCCGCCGGCCATCATGGACCCCGCCTCCGTGTCGGCGTTGAACTCGAACGCGTCGTGCGCGAATTCGGTGGGCGGGACGTCGACGAGCGCCGCCTCGTCCGGCGGCGGAGGAACTTCGAGCCTGCGCAGGATGAGAAAAAAGGAGTTGCTGCGACAGTACTGGACGCAGGACATGAACATGGACGATCCGACTTGCGCGGTGGGGCTCAACGTCGTCCCGCAGGCTCCGCCCGTCAACCGTACCATCATCACCATCCCGAAGGCGGTCGCGTCCATGACCAGTATCCCGACCAAGGAAGACTACAGGGATTACCAGACGGGCGGCGACGAGTTCGCGGAAGCGACCAAGCACCACAAAAAGTCGAAGGTCGGGGGCGGGCTGTCCCGCGAGCTCAGGCAGCTCGACCTGTCCTTGGACGAAGACACGGGCGGCGGCAGACGACGAAGTCTGAGCTCGGTGGGCAGCAGCACCTCCAACAGTTTCGACTCGTCGGTGAACAAGAGACGCGGTCGGCCGCCGAGGCCTCTCGCGCCCAAGTTGAAGATCAAGATCGGCAACAACATCGTCGAGAAATCGGAGGAACGGACCCTGAGGCCGCCGAAGAAGCGGCTCGCCTCCGCCCCCGTTCCCAAACCGTCGGTCGACGATCTTCGGCGGGAGAGCATGAAGTTCCGCAAGCTCGTCATGGCAGATCTCAAGGTAATTAGGCAAACGCTTCCTTTTTTAAATAAAAATGATTAATTAACAGTCTGGCCAAATAACAAGTAACGGATATGTCGAACTTGAACAAGATAAAACAATAAAATATAAAAAAGATAACAATCATGTCAGTCTAAGTGCATGTCACGTTTAAAGAATGCATTTAAAAAAAAATCATCTACTGAGTGGAGGCGGTTGTCAGATCTTAAAAAGAACTTAATTCGTTTCTTTAACACAGATAGAAAAGAGAACAATTTTGTTTACATGGTTTTGTAGGCGGCTTCGAGGTCTACAATTTTTTTTGTTTCTTCGGTTTTCTTTTATTATACAGGGTGCGCGCGAAACAATATAGTCAGAAATCGCTGTCTCCCATTCATAATCGCGAAAGGTGGCAAGGCTTCGACAGAACTTCGGGCAAAAATCTAAATCGACGCTTTTGTTAAACTAAATTAAAATGAAAAATTGTATTCGATGACATCATTTGGTTTAAACAGTATCATACCGTACCAAAAAATATACTTTTACGCTAGTGGTGTTGGGGGATCCTTTGCGTTTTCGCGTATATGCCAAATTGTTTTGTGTTTGTGGTGTTATCTAAGCGCCAAGTGCTTTGATATTGCGAAATGAATCAAATCATTTTCTGCCATTTTAGTTAACACGCAAAATTAATACTGTGGTGAAAATCTGTGACTTTGGGAATACTTGTTGATTTTGACTAATATTTGGATTTTCTTTAAGTGAATCTAAACCTCCCGTAAAAACATTTTATTCATCAACCGGGTCGCCTTTCGTTGTTTTACAACACTTTTGCCTTCCTTGTACTGCTGAAGCCAATAAACGACGTCGACAGGATTGTCCAAGGATAAAAAGTCGATAAAAAACATACCAATACGCTCTCCTAAACAACTACTCACACAACACGGCCACGCAATTTCCACTACAACAATTAAAAATTAGATAAAACTGACGAAATAAATAAACTTTCTACTATTTTCATATTTTCCATTGGCAACAGGATACAAGAAAACTGTTATTAAGAAAGCGCCAAGCGTTAGCTAGAATACGCCTTTACACGATTATTATATTTTGGCCACCCGGTATAATAAATTAGATGGGAACCATTCTAAAATTGAGATATAAAGTAAGTTGTATTATTGCAATCTACTGTAAATTTTGTAAACCTACACCTTTTTGACAATACAATTTGTAACAAAAGAACCCGGTTCAAAGAAAAATGAAATATAAAGAGAAGAAAAAGAAAGTTGGTAATTATAAAAATAATTCTTATTTATCTAATTACACGCCTTTAATGTTCTTCTTTCTTATAGGTAACCCCCCCCCCCCCCCGCTCGTAAAGAGCAGATCTGTGTTGAGGCACAGTTAACGTATTCTACCTAATGTTTACATTATGGGTTTCACAGCGAAAAACTAGCTTATCTTTTAAACAGGGAGGGCTAGAAGACTTTTAAGATCTTGTATATTAACATAGCGAGTGGGTACGCGAATAAATTGAACTGAGGTGGGTTTTACTTGATGAAAATCCATTTATCAAAATAAATAAGGACTAAAAGTTCAGATTTTCAGGAAATTGTATATATGGACATGACAATTGTTTCGACAACAACAATGTTTGATCAAACATTTGATAAAGACATGATAATTTCCTGAAAATCTGAACTTTTAGTTCTGCAACAAACCTACAAAGTTAATCAAAGTCGCTCCGTATAGTTAATTAAAATTCCACGTAACAGCCTCTCGCCGTCTTTACTCGTTCACACCTTAGACTTACGTCCCGCCATTGTACTTTTCAAAAGGTGAAGAAGAAGAAGCGCGACAAAAACGACAAACACAAGAAGAGGAAAAAGTCGGAGGCGAACGTCCAAATCATATCGGACGACACGTCGCCGTCGACGAAACTGATCATCCGGTTCGGTAAACCGAAACAGCCTCCCGGTGCTAGTGGTGAAGTGCGGACCGTCAACGACGCGGACAACGCGCGGACGAGACAAAGTGCCGACGCGAACGAACCCCCCCATCCCAATCATCCTAAACTGACCCCGATCAAATTAAAACTGGCCCGGTGCCAGGAAGGTTCCGGTTACGTGATGAAGCCGTCATCCGCGACCGCCACCGGATCGACCGAGACGAAGGAGGACCGAGCGACCCAGCCGGGCCAACCTCCGCCCCTCCTCGCAGAACCGGACCCGTTGGAAGGCCTGCCCGACGCGTTGCAGCAGGCTCCCCCTCCCCTGCCGTTGAACAAAGACTGCGAGGTTAGGTGATAACTGTGTAACTCTCTTGTAATATATATGTAGGTTACCGATGGAGGGTGTGTCAGGTCGTGCACTAGTTGACACATACACACACATCACGTCCGTCCGCGGGGTTCGGCACTTTTTGAACTGGAAGCGAGCCAGACAGGCGGGGGATAACGGCCGGTTTCAGTTTTGAGGTTAGGTGCGACAGTCTTCGATGACGTGGTAAGCACGTTGCATCGCTCCATCCTACGGAATTTCTTAGAACGATTTACGGCCGACAGTAAAATCAAACGATAAAAAACATATTTTTTACAAGAAGAAGATATCCGACAGTTACTCAAATCGATTTGAATCGCAATTTTTTTTCTATCTATTTTTTATCTATCTTTATCTATTTCAGTCACAATTGAATTTAATGGGCGCTGAATGAAAGCAAACACAATCCCGAAAATACATTTTGTTTGAAATTTTAATTTGACTTTGATGCAAATTTGTTTGAATATGTTTGGTTAGAACGTTCTTATCAAATTTAATAAATGGTCATCGGCCCGTCAACTCCATAGCTGTAGAGCTTTATCTAGGCTCGTCTCTCTGATTAGACTCCACCATATAGCTACTAACTGTCTATGGTTATAATGCAGGAATTTATGAAGACCGGTTTCAGTCTAGATGCAGTATTTTTATGGCAGTGTTTTCTCAAAATATGCCCAGATGTTAAATGCCCTGGGAAAACGAGTTAAGTGTGTGTAGATCGTTGTTTAAATGAGAATGACTCAAAGTGCGGGTTAGTTGCAAAATTTGGCATTGTATGTGGGTGGCTACTTCCTGCTCCTCCGAAATAACTTCAGCAAGTTCATTTCTCGAGTTATGGTTATGTACGGAATTAAAAACTCACTTTTAATAAAATTTGATTATGCGCTTTAGGTATGTACTTATAACTGTATAGTAAAGAATCTGAGGAAGGGATACACTGTTGTGATGTGTGCATGAAAAAAGCAAAATTGATTTGATGGGTTGACATTTTTACGTCATACTAAATATAATTTACTTTGATTAGTTTAAATTTTAGCAGTAACAATAGGCAATGGCTTCGAAGTTTGACTGTGGATTCTCCGAAATTTTTTATTTTGGTACTCAATGAAATTCTGCGGTGAACAAACCGTAGGGTAGTTTTGTGCGCTAACGAGATAAGAAATGCATTGTGGATAATTCTACTCAAGTTGTAAAACGTGAGAAAAAGTTAAAAAGTTCAATATTTCATTTATTGACATCACATCATAACAAATAAATATGGAATCACGTGACAACTTCGGTAAATTTAATTATTAATAGTAAAATCTTTTCGGGGTGATTATTCACTTTTGACGCAAACATAAATTACAAGCACATCGGTGACGTTGCAGCAAGTCTCGTGACGTCATGCCTATAAATTAAAACAATGCACGTATATATATTTGCCCCATTGTTAAATTAATTAATCAATTGTCAAATTATTAATTCTGAAACACTAGAAGTTGTGGTTAGATCAAAATCAAGGGAAAAAAAGTAGCGCGTAACCTCAAAACTAGCGTTAACCTTAACCTCAAAACTGTCTGCGAAAAAATGAGATTATGTAAATATATATTTAAAAAAGTAATAATTAAGGACGCTATACAAGGTAGTGGGGTGTCCGAAGCCCCGCGGACTAAGAGTTATTGCGTAACGAACAGTATGCGTTAAGGGCGCGATCCGTTGTACAAAGTCAATTCGGCGAAGACCCGCGCAATCATATTTTTGTACATAGCGTATAAGTTTACGGTAATTGTGAATATATGCAAACATAAATTAATATTAGGGCTAATTTATATATTTCATTTAAAATGATTATCTCGTGTTGACAATTTTTGATATAGATAGAAATCGTTGAAATAAATTTACGTCGGATATTGTACAGGACAAATGGCTCGCGGTGCAATTTTTTTTCTCTGTCGACGATTACGTTCGTTTTGCTTCCGGTGTGCGCGCGTATGTGTATGAAAGAGAGAGGGGGAGTGCGCCGTATTTTATCATTGGGGAGAATTATTTTTTGATCTGTGATCTTGTCGACTTTACTCCGCAATCGTCCAAAATTCAGTTATAATAGATGCTGTCCCACCGGGAATTAGTAAAAAAAATTGATAATTTGGAATGAAACTATTTTTAAGGTAGCGACACATCCGTATATACTGGAAGTGGGCGTGCACTTTTTATTTTAAATCGAACACGCTGTAGATTGTTGTTTGTTTTTGGATATTTCACCTTAACTTTATGTTAACAATGATGTTTGAAGATCCAACAGTATGTCTAAATTTGTGCCGTACATTAAAATTTTACTCTATTACCTTGCAAATATTTGAAAAAAAGTCCGATCGATTTTAGCATTCTAAGAAAATATTTTTTGTGATGTTTTATTTTATTTTAGCGGGTTTTTTCGTTGAATGTCCTTTTTTAAATGTTTAACGCGTTTTTAGTGATTCGAAAAAATTGTTCATTACTCTTTTTTTTTATTTTAATTATCTTAGCGACGTTTTAAAAATATTTATTTAATGGCAAATGTCTTCTCGATTTTTCTGAAACACTTTATTGAAGTATTGTTTTTTTTTTTTTTATTCTATTACGTATTTTTGTGGGCGTGTCCGTGGTGAGCTTGTCTGTGTGTGTGTGTGTGCGTAATAGAACGTGCACCCGTAGGTTGTAACATTTTACATTGATTTAAACGCGTCTGAAGTATTAGATAGCACGAGCCATTTGTTGAATTCATGTTAACAATACTTATATAATTATAAATAAGAAAACGAATCGATAAGTCGTACAGACGCCCTCCCTCCTTCCGGGTACGGAGCGTTTCCGGATATTGAGCGAGTAAAACCTTATCAACCTTTATAATTTTTTTATCACAATTGTTTATAATAAATGTTATCGTGCATTATTTATTTTCCAGACGAAGGTTTTATCGATCCAATTCAATGTTTGGGCCCACCCCGTACCGTTTAATATTTTTTAAGTCCTAACATTTTCTATTTACTGAGTGGTACTAGATGTTTTTTCAAGCCGACCACGGCCTTTTATTCGGTATTTGCTACCCCCCCCCCCCCCCCGTGTTGTTTCAATTTCGTACAACAGTTGTCCCCAAACACCCGACCACCATTATTCTGTACGCAAATTGTTATCTTCAATTCATTCTAAAAAAACTCTTTACTTTATATCGACAAAAGCTTTACATTTTAACATTAACTTAATTTTACGCGTTTTTAAGGTTATACTTTGTAAATAGAAATTGTGATTCGATTTTTTTTAAAGTTTTTTTTATTCGTCACTGTACAATGCGAAAGAGCACAATTTATTATTGTATAATGTTATTTAATTTGTATATTTTGTTTATAAACCGGACTGTAAGATTCATGTGTATTGTTTCAAAATGAACACATAGTTGATTCATAAATTATATCCAGTTTTATACAAAAATTGAACTTGTCGTTTTATTTCGGTTCTAGCCGTTAAAGGCCTTAACTCTCAAGCTTCCTAAACCTGTCTCCTCAGTCATTCGGCTAATGGAGGGGTTTCGATGTCATTGTAAAAGAACACTGTAAATATAACTCCCAACAAGTTTATTTTACTTTATATTTTTATTTTATTTACCTAATGGGGTATTAAAATATGCTTGTTTAAATCAATATTTAAACAGCAATTAACAAATATGAGAAGTTTATTCCATCTTTCGGGTGAGACTACTCATCTGATAGTCTGAGCAACAAAGTTTTCGGTCTCCGTAAGTAAAACCAAACGCTTTCGAAATTGCTAATTTATTAACATTTTTACTAACAAAATAATAAAAAAAAACCTTCGGGGAAAAGTCTCAAGGCGGGAGATAATACTGAAATTCAAAAAAAAGGAGACGATACAAACGAAAATAATGAACTTCGCAATGCAGTTTAGTTTCCCTTGCCGTTCGCTTCTAGCAGGGTAGATTCAGCGTCGTTTTCTCTTTCGTTCGGCCGATTCGTCACGGCAACAACGCTCACCTCCTTGCCGTTCTGCCTTTTCGGTTTTTTACCGAACGCCTCGCCTTCTTCCAGCGTTTCCGGCAATTTCCGGTTGAGGGTTTCCGGCAGCATCAGCGACAAGACGCCGCCTACCAACGCGAGCGATCCGAACACCAGAAGCGGGAACGGGTGCCAAATGTGCGACTAAACAAGAAAACTAGTCAGAGGGGGCGGGAAAAAAAAAAACGAACAAAATTACCCACCATCACATTTATGTACGGCGCGATTATGGAACCCACCCTTGCGAAGGTGGAACTAACCCCTAGGCCGGTATTCCTCACTACCGTCGGGAACTGCTCGGCCGAGAAGATGTAGATCGTTATGTAACTAACCGTGATTGATATTTTTCCTAACATCGCTAGGAATATTGTGAGCCACACTATACCTGCAACGTAATTCGTCATTTTTGGGGGGGAGGCCCGATAACGGAACGGTAGATTTGAACTACCGGACGGCAAACGCACCCAATTACGGCAACTCGTATTGGTAGTTCAAATGAACCGCGTCAATTCCCTCGCTCGTAGCTATTTGACGATAGCCGAGTGCTAAAGAGACCAACCTCGTTCTAAAATACTACGCGCTCTAACTGGACATATATCTTATTCTATGATATGATGATTTGGTACACCGACGATACAAATACTCAAGGAGTAGTATCCTAAATATGTGAACACAGGACGAAAATATAAACAAAATTTTAAAAAGAAGCAGAGATCACCGCACCAGCACACACTGCAAGAGAAAAGAGTGTCATAAGACAATCAACGAGATAGCAAGCGAGAACAAAGGGACCCTATCATGAAAACCCTTTTGAAGAAGCTATAACAAAGTTTTGAGCTTCAGAGAGATCGTTTTTTTTTTATCATTGTTCAATAAATACTATCGATGGACAATTTGGTTAAAAAAAAAACAAAAGCAAAACTACACCTACTCGTCGGGGTGCCCGTGGTGACCAACAGGGCCAGGCCCGCGACGATCATGCTTCCGCACAGGATCTTTTTCCTCCCCCACCGGTTCAGCGTGAGGTAGACGAATATGTTGGCGGGCGTTTCGACCGCCCCCGAAATAATAAAATTTATGTAAGGGTTGCCGCCCAAATTGTTCGTGTTCCAAGACAAGCCGTAGTAGGTGATGTTGTTGGCGCACCTGAAAAACGAGTCGAAGCTCAGTTAGAGGAAACGCGGACGGAGGACTGAGCGTCGTTTTCGATACGGACCAATCGAAGAATATGATGAGCGAGCGTTTCCTGAGGTTGGAGTGCTTCATCAGGTCCACGACGGACGCCGTCATCTGACCGACGTCCTTCTTCTTGCCGTCGTCGTCGTACTTCAGCAGCTGGTCGAGGGTCTCGTCGGCGATGATGACTTTGTTGGTTTCGGCGGCGGCGCGGATCACTTTTTTCGCCTCCTCGTAACGATGTTTGGACAACAGCCACCGGACCGACTCCGGAATAAGCCTAAAACGTACTCGGCGATCAATCGCGAGAAAAGCAAAAAACGGACGTTTGTTTACGCTCCGTGTTATAACCCGTAGGGGAAATCGAAATTTACTCTGGCAGATTTGCAGTTGGAAAGGTTTGATTCGGGCCGATTTTCATCGTCCTAAAAATAACTTTATAGTAATGAGCAATTTTTTAGGAACGGGTAAAAGGTACATGGATCCTTTAATATAAAAGAGATGTTATCTTTGGTACCATACATATTTATTTATTTTATTGGACCTTTTTGACTCATATCTTTTTTATTTATTTTATTAGGAGTTATATCTTGTAGTTATATAAATTCAAAATATAAAAAAATGGTTTCTGTGATTTATTTGTATAAGTGATTTTGTCAATTTTTCCCTTTTTGAATAGGCGTCTTTTACAGTAATACTGGCTAGTTTTTCATATCGATAATAAGATCTGACATTTTTATATGTCTGACGATATCATTGCAGGTGGATAGTTATAGTGTTTGTTGTATTACCAACATTGAACCTCGGCCTCTGAGAGAACGGTACACATTTTTCAATTTATTATGTATAGCCCGTTTCTCAATTGACTTGACTTAACTTTGTGAGAATACTAGACATAAACCTTATTTTCCAGGCAATTAATGGTTCCCGTTGCTTTGATTTTTAGTGGTTATGTTTTGCATGGTAATGCGCAAGTCACTAGGTTTTACCTAGTAGACCACTCCTCAAGACAACAAGAATGAAAAATTATAACATAGCCGAAACTTTGAAGTTGTCATTTCGAAGGCTGCGCGAAAAACCGAGGCTGCAGGTCGTCGAGGGAACCGTACTCACCACCAGTAGAACAGGAACACCGTTCCGGGAAGAGTGAGCGCGAGCTGTAGATGGCGCCAGTTGGGAAACACGTAAGCGAGTAGCGCGATCAACACGTAGCCGCCGGAAAAGAATATAAAAACAACCATCCCGGCCACCAGACGTTTCGAGGGGCCCACCATTTCCAATCCTGCGCAAAGTTTGACCATAGTAATTCCAAAACAGTTTAGGTCGGGGGGGAGGGGGGAGGGGGAGGAACTAACCCATCACGTAAGCGACCAGGAACACTCCGGAAGCGGCGGCACCAACGACGGTCCGTGCCATGGTAAAAGTCCAAAATTCCGGGGCAAAGGCACACACTACTCCGGCGAGAACCTTGAGAAGCGATGCAACCAGGAAGGTGATTTTCCTACCCCATCTAAAATTCGGAAAGTTATGTTCTGGTCGCCTCCTGACGTTTATTTGTAAACTAATTAACCAAACTCATACCAAATCGATGGCCTAATACAATACCGGGTGACTGATGGTCGAGCCGTTTCTATGAAACTAAAATACTTCGAAAGACGCCACTTTGCCGGTTCTAAGAATAACATACGGCAACGTCGTTGTCTTAAATAGCATACCGTATATTTAATAAAACTTTTCTATCTATACACACCTATGAATTTTTTTTTCCCCAAAATACAACACCGAAACTTTGTACAGAATCTTTTACATTTGGTGGCACACAAAAAAGATCGAACTTATTTTATCAAATATACGTGAAAATTTTGAAAAATCTTGAGGTTTTCGATATAATCGCAACAATTTATTTGGACGACATTCTTTTGAGATAGTTGGGTGGTTTAATGGAAATTGGTCAATAATGATGTTTATGTTTCTTTTGTACAAGAATATGCCTCTATTAATTGATGATGATTGATAAGTTTTATTAATAGTCAAAAATAAATTAAAATTTTTCATGAATCTGTTATTACCTATATTCAAAAAAAAAAACAACAACATATGATTTAAGCATGTCCAACACTTGAAATAATAATTTACCAATTATTCTCAAACTACATGGCTAATGACTAAAAACTCTTTATGGAAAAATTTGGCAAAGCTCAAAATAATAGACAGGAAGAAAATGAACACGTAAATATATCAAATTACTGTATGAAGATATGACTGGCTACCGATTTAAATTGATATTAGAAAGGCGCTAATAAAGAAGATATTAATGTGACCCACTCAACTCAATTGCTAGATTAAAACGACCTCTTAATTGATAATCAAGAAGTACTGGGATTTCATATTGATCGAAATCTTACTTAACAGGCTTATCGGACATTCTATGGAATAGCTTCACAAAAACTGTATATGTGATTCGCAATAGGGCCATGTTACAACACTGAAAACCAATTCTTTTCAATGCACATGTCAGATAATGTTTCACAAAAATGACTATTCAATTTTAGGGGCAGTCAGGGCGGTACGAAGGGGTATCCATAAAAAACCGGAATTGAATTGCCGCGCGCAGAGCTTGTACAGTACACCTTTCTGCCGCTAGGTTGTGGATAGTACAACTTATTGCGAGTTCAACGCCACCTTCGTTTTAAATTTAACTTGTTTTGTTCACTTGCAGTGCTATTTTTTGACAAATGACAACGTGCAGCTGTGAAATTTTGTTTTCTGCTCGGTAAAAGTGCCGCTGAAACTGTTTCAATGTTAAAAACGGCTTATAAAGACGATCAGATGGGAAAAACTCAAGTGTACCAGTGGTTTGTTCGCGTCAAAAATGGCGACGAGTCAATTGATGACCGACCTCGTCAACTGCTCGAATCGACGAAAATATTGAAAAGATTCGAGAGTTTGTGCTCACAGACCGCCGACAGACAATTGAACAAACAAACAACTGGTTCTTTCACCACGATAATGCACCTGCACACACAGCCATTTCTGTTAAGCAGTTTTTGGCTAAAAATGGCATAGTTCCTCTGCCCCATGCACCTTACTCGCCCGATCTCGCTCCGTGTGACTTCTCCTTATTCCCACGTATGAAATGGGACATGAAAGGACAGCGATTTGACAACATTGAAGAGGTCAAGAAAAAAACGAGGGATGAGCTGTCGGCTATAGCCAAAGATGAATATAAAAAATGTTTCGAACAGTGGAAGCACCGCTGGGACGAATGTATTAGTTGTAATAGATTTTCAAAACAATATTTAGTTTATAAAAAACGATTCCGGTTTTTTTTGGGTACCCCCCATATATTCCTAATCAGACAACCGGATTTCTGATCTAATAAGAATCCAAAAACTTTCATATTTAAAAAATATCTTATCTTTGCATGTAAATACTCAAAGAACAACAACTAACCTATTTGGTATATTCATTTGTTCTGGATTTGTTTTTTTTTACCGGGCATTAATTGGTTTAAAAAAGAATCGTGTAATTTACTCATTCGGTATGAGTCGGACAATCTTGGTTCCAAAGGGACGGACTATAATCACCAAACTTGCCTGTCTGAAGTCTCGCCGAAAACTAACGAGCCAAGCATCACGCCCACCATAAACAGAGAGTTACTGATGGCGACAAGGTACGCCTTTTCGCAAGTTAGATTCCACTAAAACATTTCTTTTTTGTTTATTTTCGACAAAATTTACACAAGTCGCCAAGTACCTCAATAACAGTCGTGTAGCCGTACTCTTCGTGGCTAAATATAAACTCGGTACATTTAGTGGTTTGATTGTTAATTAAGATGTCGCATTGGGAATATTTGAAGTGTAAGGAATCGTACGGATACCATTTTTCCATTACCGTGTTGGGCAGCTCATAGCTACTGTTGGCTGGTTCATCTGGTAGCCGGCACCTGCGAAATACCGAGAACACAAGGTTGCAGATATCTTTTTTTTTTAAGCGCAAGATTTAGTTTGCTGACATAGAGATCAACTGTCAACGGAAAAAATTAGAACCTTTTACTTGTAGTAGTACCCTATCTGTCAAAAAAAAAAATTTTTTTTTGGCAAGGAATTTAATTATCACATAACTTATAAAACTTTTCTTCGAATATTATTTGAGCAGGGAAAAATATTTATTGATATCACTGATACTGTCACAATTATTGCTATAATAATTAACCCTTTGGTTATAATAACTGCATAGAGAATTTAGGTAATATGTCGATGTGGGTGATTCGGTTTTAAGTGTGATTTTTTGTTTTGTATTGTTTATTCTCAATGGTGATTAATAATGAAGATTTTGTATTAATTAGATGATAATGAACATACTTCTTCATATTTTTTATACAATATAATTTGTCATTCAGAGAGAATGTACAATATATCGGCTAAATGTCATGTTCAGTTCAAAAAATTATCTATAAATTATCTATAAATCTATAAAAAACAAAATTTAGATCTGCTTTTTCTATCCTTGGATGATTTTTCTTCCAATTACAGTCTATTTCTATAAATAAACTACTTAATGATCAATTGTAAAAGTTAAATAAACAAAATAACGTTTTAAACTTGTGTTTATTCTCATATATATATGACATATCCAAGTCTACTTGTACTCAAATGACGTCATATTGAAAGTACGTCATTTGAGTACTGTTTACAAACATAAAGTTGATGAAATGGTGCAAAGAATTAATATGATTTTGGAACTGGAATTTATTTGATGTCAGTACCGTGGATAAATGAGTTAGTACCGTGGAGTGGAAAAATTGACATTTGTTTCTCGCGCTTGAAGCTTTGGAGCTGTGGTGAAATCTTCTCAGGCTTTTAATTTTACAGTTAAATAGATGAATAATATGCACAAAATTTAAAATCTTAGAAATTTGAAGTAAAAAAGTAAAAATTAGAACGGAATCATTCATATGTGATCAAATAAAGCTAAATCCCCAATAAATCAGCGCAAATCGATTCGAATCGTGAGATAGTCGGTCGACAATAACAACTCAACAAATATTCTTTTTAAATGTGTTTCGGCGTTTATCCAATTCACAAACACAACGGCGCGTCTAATTAACCAAAATTTTCTGACCCCGATGCCCTGGCAATTACCACAGTACAAAATTAAATAAAGTCGAAAATATTTTCGGTGTTCCGCTCACCTGTACCGGGGTTCCGCCAGCAGAAATACATTCCCCAATTTGTGGAACGCCGATATAATTGCCGGCAAACACAGAAGAAAGTACACCCGTTTCTGGTAGGTGCCAAAGTCGCCCAGTAGGGTGATAACCTCGTCGAAACCCATCTTAATTGTCACTTCAAATCAAATAATGAAGCCGCAGCAAATGCTCTGCAAATGAAAACAAAATTAGTGTCGTCCCCATTTTCGCTAATAAAAAATGATAGTATTATCTGTATTCTTAAAGTGAATGAAAGAAGAAAAAAAGTTCTGGAAGTATTAAGATAAAATTACTTCCGTTAAATTGGTGGGCTTTTGCGACAATGCGTAATCACTTAACGACGTTTTTATCTAGGAGATGTCACGATAATCTTATTAAATGCGGAATTTAGTTATCATGGACGCGCATTTAAATGGTAATTTTTTTTTATTAACGCTGGATAAGTATATTTGTTCAACAAATATGTTGCGGCTGCATTCCGAGGCCAATTTCTAATTTTATAAGCAATTTTATAAAACGTTCCCTTGAAACTGCGCTTCGTCCAATTTCGAAAAAAAAAACTCTTTTAATTAATCACTTACTGGTTTATTTATATTTCGCTTAAGTGGTCCACTTTAAGTTATATAGGTGCCAATATTTTTTTAAGATATCCCCGGGTTTGGCATCAATAACACAACTATGATAAATTGTTTTAGAATCGCACCAATACTAATTTGCATTTATGTATTGCAAAGTAACTCGTTTTTCCTAATATAGAAGTCGCTATTCGTCGAACGATACAGTTATAACACGGGTATCGAGGGGGGAGTAAGTTTCATTTTTTTTTTACTTAATAAAAAATGATTTTACATACTTTTTAAAACATAGCTCGCACTTACAAACCGACTTACCAAGCTCTAGGGAGAACTCGACTCGAATGTTAAACAATCAAAAGCGAAACGTGCCGTCACACTTAATTAAACGGAATATATTGCGATCCAGTTTCGAGCTTGGCAAACAGAACATGAACAAAATTTACTCACCTGGTTTATTTCTTCTTTTTCATCGTCTTTAAGGAAGAGAGAAACAATTAGCACCCGTTTTTCTAATTAATAATTTCTGAATTTAAATATTTTGCAATTACGCCCGTTACTCGTTTCTTTAAAATAGCGGCATTAACCTCAAAGACTCGTTCAGAGAATCAAGCAATCACGTTAGCAAACAAGTGCGGCATTAGCCGGCCACGCAGATGCACTTTTGAACGCTCTTTATCTGTGTGACCGGCTACTAAAATTCCTTAAAAATAATGAATATTTTTGTGAGGAAATGGATTGATAAAATCAAAAATAGGTAATAACGCGTTTACAGTCGTAAAAAATTAGCTCTTCACTCATGTGGCAGAGAAAAGAAAAGTGAATGACGCAGAGTCCATATCGCTGCCCACAAAAATTACCTTACCAATGTTTGTTCTTTGGTTAAAATTAAGGTTAAATATGTGACATAATTGTCATTAATATTATTTATGTAGTGAATGTTATCTTGTTTTGTGGCAAACCACAACAGCAAAAAACAGTGCTCATTTGCCGCTGGTACTAGCTTATATTCGTAATCATTAAGACTCGTATTCCATCGAAGCATTATTTTACAAAAACTACAACATTAAAATTTGTGGATTTGGAAAACGCCCAAGTTTTATTTTTAGTTCATAACTTTTAACTTCAAGAATGGAAGATATATTTCAGTGGTGCAAAGAAGGTAATGCTCTCCAGGTCCGAGTTTGGTTGGATGAACCGGAGCATGATCTCAATCAAGGGTAAGAATCACCTTGAAGTGAATGAAATCAGAACACATCTCCTTATATGGCAAGTGCAAACACTTGTTTGTTTTTTTCGAATCTTTCGGCCTTGTGCTTAAATACATACCAATATTTTTAAATGTTTTCCGTGTAATTTGACAGTGATGACCATGGATTCAGTCCTTTACATTGGGCGGCTATGAAAGGGCACAACAAAATTGTAGAAATGCTTTTACTAAGGGGCGCGCGGGTGAACGCCACCAACCGTGGGGATGATACACCACTACACTTGGCAGCGGCGCACGGGCATAGGGAAATAGTTGGGATGGTAGACTTAACCAAACCAACCAATGACATATTCAGATTCAACGTATTTTTCCAGCTTTTACGCCAAAAAGCTGATCTTAACTTTACAAACGAACACGGCAACTCTCCCCTGCATTATGCTTGTTTCTGGGGTTATGCAGATATAGCGGAGGACTTGGTTCATCATGGCGCCAAAGTGTCAATCGCAAATAAATACGGAGACACAGCATTGGATAAAACTAGAGGCAATTTGGCAAAGGTGCTTCACGACGTTGCGGTTGAATCAGGACAGGATCTGAAAAAAATTAAATTTAAAGACCAAAGTTGGCTAGGTAAATGTTCTAAATTTTCCCGACAGAATGATGACAATATAACAGGCAGGGTACATAAGTTTGCCTTTGTGATTTAATTAATCTGAATGTAAAATAATAGATTAATTATCCAAAAACTAGTAAAATATATTTTCCTAGTGGGCTAAAGGTTAAAGGTTTACTCAGTATTACTCTACGTTTATAATTTTGAAATTAAACCAAAACTAAATAAATATAAAATGGCGGTTATTAAAAACAAAATTTTTTCCTCAAATCTCAACTTCCCCTTGAATGGGTTTAACTAAAGTATAGCAAAAATGTCCTCATTGTTAATCTAGAGAAATTGATGGGAAAGTTTAAAATTATTTTTAAACAAATAGCAATAACCCCGGGTTTGCTCAATAAAATTTTACAAACTAGGGCTTGTTGAGAAGCTTGACTTGTGCTCTGTAATATGCTTCATAATTTAATTTTCAGATTTTGCCTTTTTCACTACTCTTCGCGCTTTTTTTTTCTTGTTTTTTTTTTAATGAAATAAAAAAATAAAAAAGTCGACGGAAAACCGCAAGTCGCTTTTTTTTAATGGAAGATATTTACAAACGTATAAAGTTATTATGTAATCTACATTTATAAACTATGGCTTGTTTTCGTGCCATCTTAACACTTTATCCATACTTAAGGCTAGTCCAAACTATTTCGATATAGAAAATTTGCGGCATGTTTAAATGCTAAAGGGCCACAACAATAATAAAAAAACAACACAATAACAATAGGAGCAACAACGCAAAGGACAAACAATTATAACTTCGAAGACAAATGAATAGTTTTATCATAGGTCTTCGGTCTAGCGGTAGACTTACAAGTAATTTTCTCTCATTTCTTCACTTTTATTATGAATGTTTGTTTCCCAAATCTATATAAGAAATATTTGTTGAGATATATGAAACTTAAAATATTGACATCAGACTGGAGCCTTTAAGACGCATAAAAAGGCAAGCGCATAATTGTAGGGTTAAAAACGCGCTCCCGAGACGCGACCCTGTCGCGTCACAAGGGCATCAATCACAAAGAACTCGATCTGAAAACGGTAATCGCGGAAACCCACAGTGGAACAACATACAAGGGCCGTTGGCAAAACAACGACATAGTGGCCAAGTTCTTAAACGTCCGCGAGGTGACGCCACGCGTTTCCAGAGATTTCAACGAGGAGTTTCCCAAGCTGAGAATATTCTCGCATCCCAATATCTTGCCCGTTATTGGGTGCTGCAACAGCCCGCCCAACCTGATCGTTATCAGTCAGTACTTATCTTTGGGTGGGTATGTTGTGAATTCAATGCAGGTGTGAACATAGATTTTCTTTTCTAATGCAGGTTCATTGTATAATGTACTCCACGAGAGTAGGGGGGGTATAGTGGTAGACAATTCTCAGGCATTGAGATTCGCTATGGATGTCGCCCGCGGTATGGCCTTCCTCCACAGTTTGGAGCGTACCATTCCCGAATACTACTTAAACAGCCGTCACGTTGTCATCGAGGAAGACCTGACGGCTAGGATAAACATGGCGGACGCGAAATTCTCCTTTCAAGAAAAAGGCAGGATTTACTATCCCGCGTGGATGTCGCCGGAAGCTTTACAGAAAAAAGTGTCAGACAGGTAATAGAGTGGGCGCGGGGGCAGCGATGCGGGGTGAACGCACGCATGCTTTTAGGAATTGGGAGGCTTCCGATATGTGGAGCTTTGCGATTTTGCTTTGGGAGCTCGCGACGAGGGAGGTACCATTCCCGGACCAAAGCCCCATGGAAGTGGGCATGCGCATAGCCCTCGAAGGGTTGCGGGTTAGCCTAAAGCCGGGCATTTCGCCTCACATGTCAAAACTGATCAAGATATGCATGAACGAGGACCCGGGAAAAAGGCCCAAGTTCGATATGATTGTACCGATACTCGACAAAATGGCGCGCTGACGCACGAACGTTCAGAAGACACGACGCCTCTCACCATCGATTCAGTGTGTTCAAATCGCGGAAGCTTTAATTTTTCTTTTTAGGTTAGGTTCTGTCGACCCTGTTTAACCCCCGTAACTTCCCCTCAAAATGTGAGTGCCTTAGGTGTGGCCTTGACATGTAATACGAAATGTGCTATTTTTTTTTATATATGTACTCGCTAACTGTTGTTAGATTTATTTTGTTAATATTTATTAATTCATTAACTTTTACGCCGCTAGAGCGACTGGAGGTTATTTTTTATTAATAAAGTGTAATAATTTCGTAGGTGTCGAGTTTCATTTGGGTTTTGGAAGGGTATGAAGGCATAAATAAAAAATCCACACCATCCATCCATCCAGTGCGATAAAATTGATAGATTAAACGAACTTACCTAAAGTGAAGTTCGATCCTAAATATTTTGGGCCTCGTTGAAGTAAATAACAATACCTGTAGTTACCCCATCCCTATGCCACAATTTTAACCTTGAATCACAAAAATCACAATAACCTCAAATTGTTAGATGTTCTTATCATCTTATCACGTCATTATCCAGACCAAAAATCATCGGTTATCAACGCTTTTGTTCACAGGGTCGTAGCACTATGTCTATAGATATTAAGCGTGCCATCACAAAATAAACTTCATCACAACGTTCCAAAGATAATGATGAGACTGACATTACTGACCACGTATCAAAAGTTCTTAAGAAACATAATGTCAAAACCGGGTTTACTGTTTGTCCAAAAATTTCCCGAGATCTTCGATTTGCCATATACTGAAAAGAGTACATTAGAGAGACCGGACGAAAAATATAAACTAGGCTCAAAGAATATGAAAAAGCCTTAAGACAACAACTAATAAACTGATCAGCTGTTGCCGGACACAGTCACATAAAATTTTATTCGATAAAACTCAAATTCTTGCACGTAATCAATTCTTCTCCCAACGAAAAATCCGAGAACCTGTAGAAATCTATAAGCAACCCCGAGCTTTGACGAATATGGAAATCAGAATCCGGAAGTTTTGGAAATAATAATTTGATCATTATTAGAAAAATATCTTCCAGACCAGCATTTTTCAATTAAAATGAGAAGGTTTGGTTAGTTTGAATTTAAATATATTTGAAACAATGTTGAGAGTTTCACGAATAAGGACTTCGGTAAAGAGGGATTCTACGTCGAAACTAATCAGAATATCCTGTGGATCGAATGTAATGGTTTTTGATTGTTTAATAAAAAGAAAGCAATTAAGTACGAAACTATCAGGATTTTTATGTAGAAGTAAAATATTTTGGAGAACTAGGTGTGACAGACTTTTTCACGGATTCTGATAGAGAGTGAACAAATTTAAGGTTCTATTATTTTATCTACTCGTCTGTCTACTAGGATTTTTTGTATTGATTTTTTTTTAATTAATCCTAATTAATTTAAAAAAATCGCTTAATAAAAACTATGGGATTTTTTAAAAATATTGTATAATTTATTACAAACATAACATGAAAAATAACTAAATAAAAAAAAACTTGGAAAACACTAAATAAAAATAAAAAGTAATGACATAAAAATAATAAAGCTTGAGGATAGAGGAACACAAATAAAACCTAACATTATCATAATCACTACCATTATCATGAAATAAATTATAATGTTTTAGTGTATGGTACCGTAATCACCAATGTGTAGTCTAGGCTTACGGGTGCAAGTGTCCCAAATATACCTAATTTCCCGAATGCCGCCTTGTACATTACGGTTAGAAAATATCGCACAGTCTTTTTCCTTTCCATCATTTTGGCGTAAAATATGTAATTTCTCATTTAGCTGCTCTCATCTACAGAAGATAGTCTGCAGAATTTTTTTTTTTTGCCATCTCGTCAACCAATTCCAACCAATTTTGGCCCCGTTGCGCAATTATGTATAATAAATATGCATTGACACTAAACATCTCTAATCTCCAGAAAAATGACTTTCGCCACCATTTGAAAAACCTCCTCAGGAAACAGATGACGTTGAATAAGAGTCTGCGCGGTCGACACCTCCCATATATTTATTGTAATTGACCATTACATTTGGCTTATTTACAACTTGTAAGTTACCTCCACGTACTTTTCTGTTTCTGAAATATGCCAATAACATCAAATTACCTGCTCTGCATGCAAATGTGTTATCTTCCGCAAATATCGTTTTTTTTTTATAGATTCAGGCATATAAATTTGCGGTTGATTTGAATAGTGCCTGTCAAATGAACATTCAGTTTTAACAATTCTTCTGCAAGTGGCAAGCTCGTATAGTATCTATCGGTGTAAAAATGATATCATCTACATCCTGGGCTAATGATTAATAATTTTTTTCTACTCCCGTCTGTAAAATACCTAATTACACACCGATCAAGCGTGCAGGAAGCGTCACTTTACCACGTCAGTTTCGTTTCCCAGGAATCCGAGCCACTTCGGGCATTTCCGGGAGCGATCGGATGTTTTCGGAGATATTTCCCACGCTTTGAATTTTGACGTTTGTCAATTCTGAGGGTCATATCAGTGGATGTATTCGTGTTGTTTTGCGAAAATGTATCCAAAAACTAACGGTCGTAGAAAAAGTATAGTATGCAACACGTTCCGTAAACTTTTTAACTCACTCGTGATGATGATTTGTAAAAATCGCTCTCTTCTAAATATGCTGCTAAAAAAAGGCATTTTGGCGTTAAACTGTGGCGACCAATACTCTAGGATATTAGATAATTGTACCCATATTTAGGACAACCCCAATAATTGTAATAATAATAATAACGGCGACATTCGAGTGTAAATGGTTAGATTTGGGAAAGCCGAATTATCGTTCATCATCGATCAATTGGTTACCCTCTCGTACTTTCCCCAAATCTTCTTCAAACTCGGGACCGCGGCCGCAACGCCGCCCCACCAACCCCACCGCCGCCACTACGACCACCCCTGTCAGTTCACCAACGGCTGTTGGTCGGTGCGCACGACGCGATGCTCGAATTCCAGGGGGCGTCGGGACGCCGCTAGTCGGGCGCCACGCGTCCCGTCGGCATGGCCCATTTATTGGTGACGGCGTCTCGCCAACATCGTCATGGAGGCCACCAGCTCGACGCAGGCGGACGTGACGGCACCGTCGCCGCCGGCTTCCGCGACGGCAGCGTCGCCTCCGTCGAAAAACACGCAGGCGACGCCGGGAAATGCAGATTCGACCTTTGCCAGGTGAGCTGCCCCGATTCGCATATTTGTTGCGCGCGCGGTTGCCGAATCTGTAGCTGTCAAAATTTTTCACGCGTAGATACCCAAACGCGGAAGGAAAACGAGACGCGGGGAGCCGGGTTTCAAAAATTTCGAAAAATGCGAGGAGAACGAAAATATATAAACTTCACTCGGGTGCAGCCGGCTACACGGGACGATCGATGTGACAACGCCGCCGCGGATGGGCTTCATCGATTCGCCACGGAAACACAAAATTGCCGTTCCGATACTCCACATTTTCGCACCACCGTTCATACCAAATTGTTCGGCTTTTTCGCATTCGACTGCATCCCAGCAAACGATTATACATTTCCATTTGAAAAATAATTTGTTACTTATTTCTAAGTAAGCTAGAAAAAATGCCATTGATAAATGGGTGTCAAAATGTGACCCTTTCGGAAAATAAAATAACACCGAATTCTAACCTAACAGACCAATCATAATATAGCCACCGAGTTATCAATTCCTGCCTTCGCTCGCGACAGAATCCGTTGCGATTGTCCCCAAAAACTTTGAAATCGGTTTCCACTGTGTGGATTAAGTGTTTTTAGTATTTTAAAGTTGTTTTTTCCTGTTCACTCCCGTTTTTTGCTATCGGGCAAAAAAAACCTTTTTTTTTGTTGAAACTCCATTTTGTGTATGTTAATTAACCTGGTGGATGATGGATTGTTCCAGATCCTTCCCTTGGCAAGGCATCCTTTAAGATTTTTGAATTATTTTCACACTTGTCGTAAGCTGGCCGAATCGTGGGCATTCGAAGTAAATCCAATCCAAGCGAAGCCTACTTGATCTTTGCGTTTGACATGTGATACGTATTTACTGTCTTTGACGTCACCGAATGGCGATTACGATTTTCGCGGCCTTATGGAATAGAATTATCAGCTCCATAAATATAACCAAACAGTCCGAGATCCCCAGTGTTATTGGTAACTTGAGACCTCTGACGGAAAAAATATTTATCGTTCTGTTTGAAATATAGCCATTTAACATATACAGGGTTTTTCACTTAAAACTCCGCACGCCAATAAGTCCAAAACGAAAAGAAATATGTAATTTATGTAAAAAGTAGTCAAAGCGTGGGGTCAAGTAGATATTTCCTAAAGTTTAAAAAATTCGACGCCTGCAAAGAGCTGGGCGTCGCGACGCGTCGAAAAATTATTCGATTGCAGAGACTTTGGAAATACGCGCATACAAAAGTACATATTATTTAAAAACTTTTTTGTTATTTACTCAAACTTTCTAAGTTATACCGATTTAAAATAAACATTTCTTGATTAATAAAAAATGTGATTAACGATTATTTTTACAAGTATGCCATGAATGTTAGTAACTATGGCAACTATTGTTATCGCAGTTGTTTTAAGTGCAATTACAAACAATAGATTTCAACTATTTTAGTATGATTTTATTTATTATTTTTTATCGATTTAGTTCTGATAACATGATAAATACAGTAAAATATCTACAAGTTAATAACCAAAATTATTATTGCAATTAACTACATAATAAGATATTTCAAAAATTTTGTTCAAAATTATGTCCATCTGCTCGAACACAACTATCAAAAACTTTTAACAGATGAGCTTGGGTCACTTGTAGGAGAGTCCTTCTTGTGATAGCGGCAAACGCTGCACTAATTTTGTTAATGATATCGGCCATATCTTCGATAGGTTCTTCATAGATAACGTTTTTTAGGTAGCCCCAAAGAAAATAATATGGTGGTGTAATGTCCGGGGACCTCGCCGGCCACCTTAGCGGTCCATTAGTACCAAACCATCTATTGGGATATTCTCGGTTCAAATACCTCGTTACTTTGAATTACGTTGAATTGCTATTTCTCCTGACGAAATGTTACTTTGTTTTATTAATATTAGTGAATAAATATCTAGTTTTCTCTACTCTACTTTACTCTTTATGTACGAGGTCAGCGCCAAAATTTCCTGGCCTGACATAGATGCAGCTCCAGTATGACGATAAAACTTTGTTTTTTTATTGATAGCATTTTAAACAAGCCGAGTCCGAAAAAATGTCGCAAATAACGCTAATTGAGTGTAGATCAGTCATAAAGTTTTTGACAAGAGAAGGGTTAGCACCTAAAATTATTAAAGAAAGGCTGTACTGCCAAAGTTTTCCTTCGTATTCTGTTCTGAGTCCCTTGAAGATGATTCAAGAACTGGTCGACCAGTGGAGGTCATAACGGAAGATATTGTTGCGATTGTGGAAGGGGTGGTATTGAGTGATCGACGTTTAAAGGTCAAGGATATCTCAGAAATTACTAAGCTTTCTGAACAAGTGTTCGCCGAATCCTGCATGATCATCTAGGTGTGCATAAGGTTAGTGCAAGATGGGTTCCTAAAAACCTTTCGGCTATTCAAAAACAACGCCGTGTCGAGTGTGCGCGGTCTTTTTTGGAACTCTGTGGGTCGGAACCGAAGCCTGTAATAGAACCTATTGGGACGGGAGATGAAACTATGGTTCTCTATTATGACCCTCTATCGAAAAAAGAATCAACGGAGTGGCGTCGTAAGGGTGTAGCACCTCCAAGAAAATTCAGAGTCTGCCAGTCAACAAAAAAGGTGATGGCCACGATCTTTTGGGATTGTGAAGGAATTCTTTTGAGAGATAAAAATTTAAATTTTACGCAACATTATTACATAAATTGCGAGACTGCGTGTAAAACGTCGAGGAAAACTGACCAGAGGCGCGCGTCTTTAGCATGATAATGCACCTGTCCATACTGCTGGTGTCGCACAAGCTGCCATTTTAGAGTGTGGGTTCCAACAGATAGGTCATCCTCCCTATAGTCCAGATATTGCCCCCAGCGACTATTATTTGTTTGGATATTTGAAAGAGGACTTACGTGGACGACGATTTAACGACGAAGTTGAGTTAAAAGAGGCTGTTTTAGCTCATTTTGCAGAGAAACCAAAAGAATATATGTGTTTTTAAAGGGATTGAGGTGTTAATAAAGAGATAAAGCGAAGTGTTAAGTGAGTTAAGGGGGATTATATTGAAAAATTATAAAAAATGTTACTCTACTTTGTTTCTTTCATATTCAGGCCGGGATTTTTTTTTTAAACACATTACTTCGCATAATTTTTTCACTATTGTTGATTTTTGCTATCAATTGTAGGTCTAAATTTTCAAGTACAAAAATTAGGCCATTTTCATTAAATTTTAAAGCAAGAACAACTTTAAATATCTGAAAAGCACGTTGTTCCATGTTTATTCCTTTTGTTAAAAATTAATAATACTAATAATAATAGCAAAAATTTGTTTTTTTGTTTTTTTTTGGTAAATTATGACCTTTTATAAAACATATGATTGTGTTCAGGTTTCAATAACTGTTCTCCATTGCTCTCTAGTGACTGTGGATATTAGTTTGTTTCTCATATGAATTTTTACGTGTGAGTATTTCAAATAGGTATGTATATGCCACTGTTAATATTTTACACTGTTAGGATCGTCTCTGAGGGGTTTAAAAATTGACTTAAGCCGCCTCTTTGCTGCGGAATCATTAGCTTGTCCCTGGTTTCCAATATTATATGAAACAGTAGTATTTTTACCGGTCGGTATTTGTCCGTAGTCTCGCGACAAGCGCACCAGGCGCAAATTGTAAAAAAATGTTTAACGACGCACTTAACGAAGAACTTGCCAAAGTTCTTTTTAACTCTTTCACTTGTTATTGCACATAAAAAAGTGTTCACAACCTGAAACGACCTCGACGTCTTTTTGACGTATATCGAACGTTATTTTTCCACGTGCCATTATTAAATTGAAGCTCCGCGGAAAAGCGCCATCGATCATCATCGGGTTCCTCACCAATAGCGAGCTTTCGTATAAGTTGATGCGGCGTATTTAATAATCGATCCCCAGGAAGAATTAAACTTTCAGATTCGGTAATGGGCTTGAAATCACTTCGCTGTTATCTATTTTCGGAGACAATCTGAAACGGCAACAACTGGAGCAAGGAAAATGGCAGCTCCATTTCCAGCTGCCCGCTAATGGGATACCGTTCTATATTTGGGTACATACGCCTATAAAATTGGGTCAATGCGAAATTGAAATTGTTATACCCCGTAGAGCCGAAAATCTCCGGATTTCGATTCACAATTAGCGAATTAACTGACTTTGGCGAAAACCGACGTTAAAATCGAATTTTTGATTAATTGGACACAAATCGCACGTGTCATGCGAGAAACTAAAAGTACTAAGGAATATTTATCTAGTCGAATTTTGTATACTTTTGCAAAGCATCAAGACTACATTTACTGAGTGACGTCAGAACTGACAAACGTCAATATGCCGTCAGTCTTTTGAATCTATTGCAATAAGCTCTGAGATGTTTTACAATACACATTATTCAATACTTTTTTCAATAATACTGAAAGAATAATTTATGGTTTTAGTATATCACAAAAATAAATGAATTGGTATAGATACGTGGATGATGTATTTGCTTGTTTTGTTGGAACGGACGCCACGGGGTTGTCGAAACAATTATGTCCAAATACATAATTTCGTGAAAATCTGAACTTTTAGTTCTTATTTATTTTGACATCGTATTTTTCTTTCAGAGTTAATGCTTTTCGTTTTTGCTTCTCCATTTGAAGGTCCGCTATCAATATTCTCCAATAAGAGTAAGTTATTAGGGCAAGAGGGGGTCATACTCATTATTAAAAAGTAAGTGTTGAGTTGCTAATTGTCAATAACCCTATTTGTTTTTGGTAATAAAACAAGTTAATTTAAGGCCGAAATAAATTTTAATCAATTTAAATTCGTATTAAAGCACATGAAATTGAAGTCAAAAGTTCAAAGTAGACCGATTTTTATGCACGTTTGTATATTTTTTTGAGGTTTTAAAGAAAGTTGTATTTTCGTAAAACAAAAAAATGAAAGCTTCGCACTTTTATATGGTAATAAAGCAGTGCACAGTCGGTATTCATTAACTTCTAAAGTCTGCATCAAGCGGGTATATAAAAAAATAACTAATTAAGACTAAAAAATGAATTTGCTCATCGCAAATTAAAAATCCTGTCTATGTTTCTTAAAATAATTTATTACGCTGATAATATTAAAATCTCAAAACTCAATGAAACGCAGTTACTTTTATTACTTTACTTAAGTTCCCTAAAGAATAATGACTTTTTCGGAGTTTGTTAAATAAATAGTTCACTGGTTGTTATACGCATATCAATGTAAATATTACAGACCATTTATTCTCTTTTTTCAGCGTGAAAGCGGAACCAGAATCCAATCCCGACAGTCCCTTGGAAGCCACAAGTCCCAGTTCGATAGCAATAAGAGGTAAGTCTGCAAAGCAAAAGTCACTTTAACAACTTTTTTCAAAGAAGCTTCCACAGGCTACTGTAATACTTTTTACAAAACTTCTGCGTCGGTTTTTGCTGAGTCGTGTGATGTGTGTGTGTGACATTAAGCGTTCCATCAAAAAATACACTTCACCGCAACCTTCCAATAGCAGTGAGGTCAAAAGCAGTCCCGCACTTGCCACTGTGGTCCTTCCTTACATTCCGAACATCACTGACCATATATCAAAAGTTCTAAAGAAGTATAAGGAGTTTACAGCATTCCATGCATATGCGGCAAAGAATACATTGGAGAGACCAGACGGAAAATGTCAACTAGGCTCACAGAACATGAAAGAGCTTTAAGACTAAGACAAATAAACTCATCAGCTGTTGCAGAACACACTCATGAAACCGGACATAAAATGTTATTCGATAAAAGTAAAATTCTAGCATGTAATCAGTTCTTCTACCATCCGAGAGTCTATAGAAATCTATAAACAACTTACGTCCCTCAAACAATATATAAGCAGGTGCAGAATAAAATGCGAGCCAATTTCAGTCAAGCTCCGAAGAAGCCAACAGGATGATTGGCGAAACGTCGGCAAGTTCGACTCAGCAAAAACCGACGCAGGAGTTTTGTGAAAAGTATCACTTTAACAGTGTTTTTTTATATTACTTATATCGCGATTGGACGCTACGTTGTCAAAATAGAATAAAAGATCTTTTAAAGAATTCTTGTATTATTGAGATGAAACGAATTAACATTTATTTTCGTTTTAAATATTGTAAAGTCTTAACGATAACGTTTTTTTATTAGTGTTATCGAAGAACTAAGAGGAAGTTTCTATAAACATAAATGTATTTATTTGTTCATTTGTTATATCTTTATTATGCATAAAGCAAGAACTATATAATATAAAAAAAATCAGGAAATATTCGGCGTCCTTATTTTTAAATTTTTTTGGTAATTAAGTAAGGATGAGTGGATAATATTTTAGAATAGCCACGAGTATCTAACGTGAGTGAAACTTGAAGACAAATATCGATAACCATAATCAACAAATGATCGAATGATTTTGGGTTATCCTTATTTTTTTACGTCTTCAAATGTTAAATCAAAATCGCATCCTTATATTTTTAATCTAACCTGAAACGTGAATAAAACAATTTAAAAATAAAAAAAAGTTGAATTTTTGCAAACTTTTACACCTTACAGGTTGTTATAGAAATAAATCGTCGGTATATAAGAGAAAGTGACCAAGTCCAAAATTCACGATTTTTAGGTTATAATGCTCATGTACCTGAAATTCAATATTATTTTTAAGGAAAAAATGAGCAAGTCCAAAAATGCCATAATAATGCTTATAACTTCAAATTCCATAATGACCAAGTCCATTAAGTGGACTTAGTCATGTTTTCCTGTTAATATTTTTATCTCTCTAGGATTCTTGAGTTGTCAAATTAATTGACGTTTTCAGTTGAAATAGTTTATCATAATATTATTACTTAAAGTAAGATATAATTGTGTTGTATGTTTTTAGACAACATCTTTGGTAAGTACCTACGCGTATTATAATAATTTAGGTTTTCGTATATTTAGTTGTAAAAAATAATAGGCTAATATTATAACAACGTACAAGAGATTATTAATGATCTTATGGACGTTCCGGTAGAATTTGCTACTAATTCTCGTAATACAATCCCTACCACTTCAATAATAAATGAACCACTATTAAATCCTACACAAGTTATAGAAAAACGCAGATGGGTAATCAAAAATCCTCAAGGAACAAAACGTGAGCAAAACAAAAAAAATCCTGTCTGCTAACAATTGCCTCTATAAATGTACAGAAGTATTTCCTGCAGATCTTCGACAAGATATCTGTAAAGAGTAATCACAGTCTATCCCATGACAGACAAAAGGACTTCATAATTAATACTGTTGCAACTTCTGAATGCCAAAGAATACGAACCAGGGACTCTAGTAGACCTTCAAAAAAAGTTTCTAGAATTTATACATTTGGAAAAAATGGAACAAAGCAAAGGGTTTGTAAAAATTCTTACGGAAGTATCTTGATTCTACCTTATCCATTCTCAAAATGTAGGAATTGTACAAAGATTTACAGATGAGCAATGAAAAGGATTTCGTTTCTCTCCAATAACATATAGGAGGGTGTTTTGTACACAGTATAACTTATCTTTCTTCAAACCCAAGAAAGATCAATGTTTGCTGTGTGTTAAAGAAGCTAGATCTATTGAAAGATCTGAAGAATTTCTTTCTCACATCAAGCGAAGAGATGATGCTAATAGAGCAAAAGGTTTAGATAAACAAAGAGCAATTCATAACGAAACTTTTGTATCGGTAAGTTTTGAATTACAGAGTGTCCTGCAAATTCCATGCTCCGGGGTATCACCTCTTTACTATAGTCGAAGGCTCTGTGCATACAATAACAATTTATGAAGCAGCTCCACCAAATAAAGAATATTGTTATCTTATTAAGTGTCACTCTTTAGCGCCACGTGTGGTGGGCAAAACCGAAACAAATACATTGCGGCTCTTTTGTTGTTTATAGTCAACCAGTTACCTATTGAGATTATTACTGATAACTTTTTAGAAAAAGGTCACTCTCACATGGAGGCTGATTCGATGCATGGTACAATTGAAAGTCCAAAAAGGTACATTCCTGTATTTGGCTTAATGATTGGAAGACAATTACGACACTAGCAAGATCCAAGAGAGGCAAAAATAAAGCTTCTGGTGCCTAAATTATGGAGCAAATGACCAACCGCGACATTCTGACTTGAAAGAACTCGGTACATCTATACTACAAAATACAATTCGGGATGAAGGGGGAGCAAAAATAGAATGGTTAAAGATCAAACAATTAAGGTACGAAAAAGAGAAAAAAAATTATAATGTCCGATACAACTATGACGAAAAGTATAAAATGTTTAATGTTAAAGGCAAAGCAAAAGGTAGGCCCAGTAATATTGCAAAAGAAACTGAGTTAAAGACATGTTATACTGAACTCTTGCCTATATCGGCCGAAAAGAAAAAAGATTTAATTAAACTTTGCCGCAAGGAGGTAATCCCAGTCGAATACCATGGTTGGTACTTTAACATACCGAGTGACAATTCGTTAACAGACAGGTGTCCAGAGCCCTCAGACATAGAAGATTGTGATGAGGACATATGAAGTTGCAACTAGTTACTACTATTTGTTTAATTATAGTCGTTTTTAAGCTTAAATACATATTCTAGAATCTGCATTGTTCATAAAAACCATTACAAACCTATTAAGTTGAAATTAATTACTAATTTAGTATTTGTTTAAGTTAGGTATAGGCTTTTTTAATTTAAAATACATATTCTAAAAACTGCATTGTTTATAAAAATCGTTATAAACTAATCTGACGCAAAATAATTGATTTGATGAATGATAACTCAAAAGTACTATCTGTGGACTTGGTCACTTTTTCTTGATCACCGACGAAATTTTCTTTATTAATCTTTATTACCTTAGATAGATAGATAGATGGATAAATATTTATTTCACACCGTGTCTTTATCAAATGTCGGTGTTGTCGAAACAATTGTCATATCATAATATATAATTTCGTGAAAATCTGAACTTTTAGTTCTTATTTATTTTGATAAATGGATTTTCGTCAAGTGAAAGCCATCTCAGTTCAAATACTGTAGTCCTTTTATTGATAAATACATTACGCACATTATAAATTGCTGCATTGAAACAAGACATTTTCCAGTCCAACGGAAAATTTCTGTTTTTAAACCGCTCTCTAAAACATCAAATTCCTTTTTAATTATAGTGACATTCGTATCATAAGTATTCTCCATGCTTTGTCAAATATATTCGAAAAAATTCTTTATGAACAACTTTTTGTACAAAAAATACTACAATACTCAGTGTGGTTTTCGTTATGAGTTTGGTGCGTCGATAGCTTTGACTAAAAATGTATTGGATGACATCCTTCAAGCTTGGCATAAAAAAATAAGTTGTGTTTTAGTGCTTTTAGACTTTTCGAAGGCATTCGATACAAGTAGTTACGGGCTATTGGTGGGTAAACTACGATACTACGGTTTCAATGTAAGGGGTGTTTTTTTTTCGATGTATAGAACTTTAAGTTGCAATAAAACGACGATGGATTATTCGATTGACATGAATTTTATTTATCCGAAAGATAATCTTGTGGCATTACATTTTAAATATGATTTCTGGCATATGACCGCCACGGCTGGCGCGGATCCACTGAAGGCATAGTTGTCAATGGGAATCATATAAACAACATGGAAAATCTTCAAAACCTAATAGATAGAGTCATATATTATAGTAGAGAGTCTGGATTGACACTAAATGTTAAGGAAGACTAAATGAATGTTAATAACAAAAAAGGAAACATCTTAAAGTTGGAGAGAATGTCATAGAACGGGTATACACATTTGAATATTTGGGTACCGACTTAAATGAAAAGTGGGACGCAAGGAAAGAGGTAAACTCCAGAATTGCGCAGACCCGCATGACATATGAATAAATAAGAATAGATTCTTCCATAAAAGTAGACATAATCTGGAACTCAGAATGAGAATGGCGAGAGGTGTTCTCTGTGCTTTTATATGGATGTGATCCTTGCTCCGAAAAAAACTTGGATGGATACACGGAGTTCCAAAATGTTATAAAACCAATTAATTCTCCTAACCTAAAAGTTAGGTACTTAAATATATATAATTTTCTTTTTCAGTAACTTATTTCCAAAGTGAATAATTTTGTCATATATTGTTCAAATAAAGTTATTATTATTATTATTATTTATATCTTCAATTTAGCCCTCCGTTGTCAGTTGTCAAATTTTAAGTATCGTCAGCCACAATTTAACATTTGCCTCGATCAAACGAACCTCTAAACACAACAAAAACATTAGCAGCAATTTTAAATAATAACTCCGTATATATGAGACCGGACTGGTTCCACCCGTCTATTAAATTCATTTACGGAATGTATAAGTAACAAATCTCATGCCCGAGGCGTCCTCTTACATCTAAATGATCGATGTGGCAAAAAAGGTTTTCCATCTAAACGGGATAGACGGGTTCGCAATCCGCTCAGATACTTTCAATACAAATCCCACTGAACTCGAAAACGATGGTGGTTGGTTTGATGCCCGCAAAAATGACGCAAAAATTTACAGTAAATTAAAAAAATACTGTTCCTTAGCTTGTAACTGGTGAAATCTATTCCTCAGGTTGCTGTGATATTCTTGTACTAAGGACAACGATATTAAATTGCATAAATTAATCGGCACTTTGCCCCATTTTCTTTCCAAATAGCAATCTTCACGCACTGCACTCGTTTTTCCAATCAAACCGTACCGTAAAAATGCCGCATTCAAACATATTGACGATCTGTCAGCGGCCATGTCGATTATTGAGCGCCGCAAGGTCATTGGTCGAAATCTTAAACAGGCACGCTCATGCGCACATTGATGGTCCTTTCTCAACATGCGTCTATTATAACCGACTGGCCAAGACTAAATCTCCTTGAAAGTTGAACTATTCCTAATGATGTCCCGTTGATTCAAAATATACGGGCATACGGGCATAGTTGACAAAATTTTCTGATATTAGTTTGACCGTTAATTAACAAAAATATATCTTTAAATAAAACAATCATCATTTGCAGCAGGTAGGTTTCGAAACTGCGGTTCAATTGAGTATCTGGACTAAGACTCTGCAGCTTGTATCATATTCCTAAGCGAAAGAGATGCGGATGCGAAGAGAAACCGTCGTTACATACCGAGGTTACGTAAGCATTTCTCTAGACTTCTCGGCTATCATTCGCCAAGATTCGTTTCGTCCGTCGGGCACGGATAATTATACTCCATGTGTGAAACGACGATGAAGAAAATCCCAACCTAACCAAAAATCGTTTTTTATTTTGGTTGACTGATGTTTGTTACTTCTTTTTTGCACATTTAATTTAATTTAATTAAAATTAGCATTAAATATAGAACAGAATAACCGCATTATATTATGTTCGTTTTCTAGCCTGAAACCTCTTAGGACATAAAAATTTTAAAAATTTGTGTTTATAATCCCCAACCTAAATTACAGATGTATCCTGTTTTGAGACATTTACTGCACAAGGAGGAGAATCCACGACGGATCTCAAATCTAAAAATTGCAAAAAAGTAATGAGAGATAGTAGGGATCCATTTAAACTGCAAGAGAGGATAGATTCATTGAATTGTTTCGGTTAAATAAGCTAGTTCTCAATTTATTTAACGAATTGCTCACGCACATGGAAAATAGTAATAGCAAACAATTGCGCAACAACTGCCTAATCATTTTACCTGTTTTCTCCAAACTGTCAACAATTGTCTAATCATTGGATCCCCAAACTGAAGAAGGAAATGCTCAAATTAAAAGAGTTTTTATGGAAAAAGGTGTATTCCCAGAAATTATTGGCTGTATAGATAGGATTTCATTCCAAAAACATGCACATAATAAATGGACTCGACAAATTAATAACTGATTCATTTATATGGCGTGCTTTGGTGTTTGCAACCTCAATAGGCTGAAGGAGAGCTCTACATGTTTTTATTTTTTGCACTTCACTATGTATAATATGTGATATATCTGAAAAAATTGCACTCTTCAGCACTTGCTTTCTTTTTATGCCAACCTGTATTTCGAGGTACATTTTAATTCTATTTGTTTCCTTCAAAGGAATATATTTGTTGTTAGGGGATTCAGGATATGCATTACAACCTTGGGCAGGACTTGTGACAGTCCGAAAGTACTGTGGAAAGATGCATTAGTGTTTCTCGATGTAGATGCATAATGGGGATATCAAGCTATGTTATACTCCTGTGAAAGTTGACAGAATTATTTAGGCATCTGCGATTTTATGGTCAGAAATTGTTAATAGATATTCTATACAATAAAATAATCTGAATGCATACTTTGTAACATTTTTATTATTATTTTTTAATTGCCCACAAAAAAAATCACAAGGAAACTATTTAAAAAAAAACAAATATTAACACAAAAAATAAAACTACAACAACCATTATATAGTAGTACGTGAACTTCTAAATTTAAAAAAATATTTTGACTCCAACCTTTTCAGTAATTGAACTACTTAAATCGAGACGCCCTTCAGAATTCTGTCAAACAGACGATGCAGGAATTTGTTGGCGAATACCGCGCGCCACTGGCCGACCTTAAAATTGCGACCGCGAAAACGCACGCGAGATAAGATACAGAATTTTGGCAAATTATCCTGTCGGATTCTGTTTTTTTTTTAAGCCACGGCCGTCCCGGCATTTCAATCGTGACGCGATTAAGTGCGTCTTCTTTTTTTTCTCTGGGCCGAAATTATATGACCATATATGCGGCGAAATGACTGAGACATTGATACCGGTGCAGGATGGAGGAAGCCTCAGAATTACGTTTTTTTTTTATCAATTACGCGGAAAGAAATTGTATTCTATTTCCAGTCACCTAAAAAAATAAGATCGAAGAAAATCGAAGATTCATTGCTTATTTCAATAACGATTTTTTTTTGTTTCGAACCAACCACAAAATAAAAATACTAAGAACAAGTCAAACGCTGGTATTTACAGAACGGAGAGTTCGGTTTTTTTATTTGACAAGTTCGCAAGAATTTTATTCTTTTATGGTCGATTTGATCTCTATCGGGATTAGCTGATATCTGAAAAAAACATTGTAGCAATATTCAAACACTGAGGATTTTCTTGTCTTGGTTTCTGTAGATTTTCTGAAACCATCTGCCCTTTAGTACTTTGTACTTTAGTACTAATTGCGAACAACAATCATTCGACTTAAATGTCCAAATAGTAGATAGCCCAGCATGTATACAGTGGATGTTTCGTCAGGAAACGAGTACATTATAGAGTAGTATAAAGATACATGGAATTATGTATATAAACAATGCGATAACACACATTTAACAGTACAGTATAGAAGAGTTACAAACGGATATACAAACAGTACAAACATATTGACAAAATGTAGAGAAAATATCACTAAACTCATCAGGGCACTTCTTTAAGGTCGTAGAAAGCATTGGTTGACAGAAGCTTTCTGACGCACATTTTAAATTGTCTTGTAGATAATGCTTTTATGCTTGTAGGAAGCAAATTATAGTAATAAGGTCCTGCGTAATTTAGCGACTTTTTGTAGAACATGTGGTTCAGTCTTGGCTTTAGCTTGCAAGAATATGTTGGAGAACTAAGGTGCAAGGGACGCTTTGGAATATTAAATTTAGGAGATTTGATTTCTTCTTTTGGGAAAACAAATCGGACAAGGACGAAGGTGGAACCTTTTGCAAGAACTGAATTTTCCGGCTCAGAAAATTGGTGTGATGATATTCACTGCAGTGTCTAAGGACAACCTTCGCTGCTCATGAAAAGTAACTATACTTACGAGACTTCATGAATTATGCCTGAAAGTTGAAGCATAATTCAAAAATATATTTAAAAAAATGGCGTTTCATTTTAAAAAGAAACTTGGTATCGACATCTATTTTTGAACCCACCCCTAAGTGGGTATTTTTCTCGAGTTCGCATACCTGATTTTTGTATAAATTCGTTCTTCACAATTTAAAACTACTGGGTGCAAATTTGGTTAAGGCCTACTTTTTTGGCGGCTATATCTTCGAGGTATAGGTTATGGTTCCTTTCACGTCATTTCTCCCCCTTCATCAGTGGGGCCGAATCCGCTCATTCCACGAAAGACATGAATATCCAAAAAAAAGCGAGTGTGGTATTAATGGAGTCGAAATGGTACCTAAACTCGACAAGCCGATCCTGCGCGAGAACATCGGCGGGTATATACGATACGCCCCGGGCCCCCCTCGAAGAGAGGAGGAATAACCGCTCAGGCCGTTCACCTCCCATCTAGATGGAGTTCTTTCACAAAAAGACCAATGCCGGAATAGGTATGCCTATCGGCGACTATCGCCTAGGAAACGCGTACCTAACGTTTTTTTTTTTTGCTATTCCACTCTCGCGTCTATTGTTTGTTTTAAGGGGAACTCGAATCAGGAGTCAGCGATGCAGGGGACATTACGAAATGCCGACAAATCTAAAATGAACCATTTTCAAAGGTGATAGTTGAAATAGATTGTTAACATTGACGTTGCAAACTACAGAATGGAAGATAATACCTTTCCTGAATAAGTTGAGCAGGATCTTGCGAGTTATTTTTATTTGCGTTCTTCCATTTAGTAAAGTTCCGCTTCTATTATTTCTATGTATACCATAAAAGCAGCACACTCAATATATACTTTATTTATATATTATAATTTATATATTCGACAACTTATTTTTGGTATTACATATGACATGATAACTCATGGAGATACTAATATCTATTAATAAATATTAATAATAAAATCTATTAAAAACGTTGTAAAAACATGAATATTCGCGTGCAAACGGCAAAACTATGTTTTAAAAGAAGTAAACGTAATTATAGTCCTTCGGGATTGTTTCTGATTTGCCCACATGCAATTCTTCATTCGACTAAGCTACAGTTCTTTTCTTCTTCTTCTTTCTTCTACTTCCTTCTGTAAAATAGCGATCTAGGGATTCGAGCCCCTTCGGATATTTCCGGAATATTACCGCACGGGTTCGAGAACAATCGGATGAGATTTTACCGCACGGCTTGAATTTTGATGTTTGTCGATTCTGACGGTCATATTAGTGGCTGTGTTCGTGTTGTTTTGCAAAAATGTACCCAAAATCTGGTGGTCACTTGTTCGATAATATACAATTAGGTTATAGTTCTTGTTAGTAGCCTTTTTGACATATAAAACTAAGCAATATGAATCGCGGCTGCCACCGTCGTATTTCTTTATCCTTTTCCTTCTGCGACTCAGTTCAGGTAGGTTTCGATCAATATGAAATATTGAAATAAGCCAAACTTTGCAAAATAATAATATCAAATGGTACGAAGAATTCGCTTTTGCACAGTTTATGAGCACCACAAAGTTTATACGTGGAAGGGTAGCATCTCATTCAACGGACGCTATCGACAAATATTTGCACGCCGAGTTTTTGCGAACTTTAAATGACGATCACGTGATCGAGCAATCTGAAAACACACCGAATGGACGAATCCGCTCCGTTGAACTGAAATTCCGACGTGGAAAAGCACCGGACAAGAAACGTAAATTGTTTCTCAGAATAAATGAGTCGCTTCACCGGCACCACAGGAATAATTAAATGCCTCAAATAAGGTGATCTAGATGGCCAGTTTCTAGAACTGGCCATCTAGATCACCTATGGACTATCATGACATGCAGATTACATCAAAGCTGTATTGGGGTCAAGCCGCTAACGCATCGGAAGATTACGGTCTCAACATGAACATCAACAATACTAAAATGATGGTGATAACCAAAAGGAAGCAAGAAACAGGTCAGCTCATCGTAGTCGGAAAACCAATTGAACGAATAAGACACTACAAATACACTGGCACCATAATTAATGAAGACGTTCAATATAAACAGGAAATCCTGGCACAGGCAAGAAAAGTCTTCACAAAAATGGAAAAACTTTTGACGGTTCCGGACCTATCACTAACAGTAAGAACAAAAATGTCCCAGAGCTACGTATTTCGCGTGTTGCTTTATGGCTTGGAAGGCTGGACGCTGAATAGAGAAACCACAAGGAGGTTGGAAGCTTTTGAAATGTGAGGAAGTGTTAGGAAGAACGGGCAAAGAACTCGAAATACTCTGTACTATTAAAAAAACGCAAAATCGAGTTCCTGGGACATATATCAATGGTCGATCGCAGCAGTATCAAAAGTGAAGGTAGCATGATGATCATCAACCTTCAAAGGAGAAGCTGATACAAGAAGAAGGTCGAAATAATAGGTACGTCTCTAGAAATAGAATGAACAAACTCTATGCCATTATCAATTGATAAAAAAATAATTAATTTAAAAAATATATATGTTTAACGAATGGTACAACATGTAAAACGTGTAACTTTGCGCAGGGTCCTTTTTTAAGCTGTTGAACAACTGAAGAATGTCCCGGAGGATATTTTTTTGATATGTATATACGGGTCCGTATGGTAAAAACTAAATAGAGTCGGCAACTCCATCGATTTTCCCGATAACGATGCAATTATCAACACTTTTATGTGGTTCAAACACCTATTCTGCCTTCATTGTCATGTCCAGAATGCATGCCGTAATGCTTTAGGGATGGACACATCAAACGACATCCTCAAGTCGACGGATTGAAGAGCTTTTCGCTCAATCGAATAATTTCGCGTACGAGCGACAGCAATCCTCGTGCACACCTTGTATACTTGTATAAGTAGAGTTTTAAACCTACCTTCACTGTTATAAATTTATTATTAATTTTTAGATAACATGTTTTAAATAGAACGGCGAATTAAAATAAATCTGGTTCTCAAAATCACCTCCATTTTTTTTTAATGCAGATTTTGTCAGGTTAAGGTGATTGAGATTTTTGAAGTTCTTCTACAGATTCGTATTGGGTGTTGAATAGATTTGCTGAATGCATACAAGAAAGTTAAAAATACAAAGCTCCGCATTGCTTATTTCGAGGGTCGCACTGACTTCTAGGCAAAACTGTAAGAGACCCTTAGTAGGGCGTCAATAAATTATCGAGTAAAGTGTAACATTTTCAAAAACTCATTTGGAATTGAAATAAAACATATCGACCTTCCTTAGTTTCACAAAACTATAAAAAACTCCGAAGTCAATGTTTCAAAAAATATTATTTATATTGTTGTTGTTGTTGTTGTTGTTTATATGTAACAATTGTTTCGCCCACATCATCAGACCTGTAAAAGCAATTTTCAAAATAATAAAACAACTTCCATAAAATAGAAATACGCATATAAAAATGCAAGTAGTGAAATGCAGAAAATAACAACAAATGTTTTAGTGTGCTCATTGGCTGCAATACTTAACACAAGAAACGACAATACATTAAAAGTGTATTTGTTGCAAACTCCAAGATCTAATGTTCACTTGAATCAGTAGTAAGCGGAGTGCCCCAGGGTTCCGTCCTGGGCCCGCTACTATTTACAATCTACATAAATGACCTTTATCGATACATGCTTAACTACATCTGCTAAGAGTGTCGAGGAGGCATGTTGGAGGACAGGGCTAATGTCTGATTCGAAAATAATTATCTTAAATTTAGACAAGACCCAGAGTATTGTGTTTTCCTCCAATTGCTTGGTAAATAGTGGACAGTCCGTCAAGTTGCTTGGCATTAGGATCGATGATAGTCTAAATTGGAAATAACATATCTCAGACCTGAAAAATTAATTGTCCAGCAACATATTCGTTCTTCGACGACTGAGAGGCCTGATGGGAACAAGGACGTTCCTTTTGTACGAAACGAAGTCAATAAATGAATCTATCTATCTATAATGTACCTAGTTCACAAAATTCCACCTCTCGGGCGGTACTGAAACAAACTTGACCGCCTCGATACGAGCAATTATCGATATCGAAACCCATTTCTATGGTAATGATGCTGGACAGCGTAACTATTGAGTGTGAATGAACTTTAGAAGCACGAGTGATCGGCGCAATGTAAAACCGGTTCGATTTCAAAGAGCTTTACACGCACACATACACGGCGAAACACACCTGTGCACAACAGACGAGAACACCTCGGGGTAACGCATGGGACCAACGTACCGCCAATAATCCGTTTCGGGTTGTTCGATAACAAAACCCTAAAAAACTAAAATCCTTGCTGGAATATCGCGGGCAGCAAATAAACGCATCAAGGCGTACTCATTCGGGACGCCACTGGCCGCACTTGGCACGGAATAAACCCAAGAATCGCCCGCGTCGACGGCGACGAGATATTTATTAACACCCTGTATGACGAAATATGTGGTTCAAGGTAAGTTTGCTCTTGAACATCATCCCGTGCAGCGTTTCGCGAACTTCTTGTGATGGTCGGCTTTTGTAGATTTTTTTCCGCGCATTATGTGGTTCTATCCCCAATTTAACCCAAATTATAATAAATCACTGCACAAAATCTTCTTGATGTACACATTTTTTTTCTACTCCCGTCTGTAAAATACCCAATTACACACCTAGTCCAGGAGCCCTGGACCTTTTTATAAAATGATAAGCAACAAGCTTCTTCTTCTTCCAGTGCCTTCTCCCTTTCATTGGAGGTTGGCGACCACTACTATAAAAACGCTTCTCTATCCCTCGCAACATGAAACATGAATATCTTCCTGTAACCAAGAAATGATTGTCTTGCTATTTCGATTCTGACCTTTATATCTTGATCTTGATCTAGGCCAGAGGTGATGTACGCTCCCAAATATTTGTATTTTTCGAGTTGTTCAACAGCTCGTTCTTCTATGTAAACTGATGTTGCCTGGCCGGGTTCTTTGAGACAACCATAAATTTAGTTTTTTCTATGTTAATTGTGAGCCCCATTGCACGACTTTCGTTGTAGACTCTATCCACCAGCAATTGTAGGTCTTCGAGAGACTCAGCCAGGACTACCGTATCGTCCGCAAATCGTATATTGTTGATAATTTCTCCTCCAATCCTAACTCCCTCTTCTCTGTCCGAAAGAGCCTTTTGAAAGATTAGCTGAGAGTATAAATAAAAAAATACCTCATCCGTCTCCAAGTTGTTGACTATTACTGTGGCTGCCTGGTGCTAATATATGCTTTTAATTATGTTTATATCATTTTGGTCTAATTGGATGTTCTTCAGTTATTGTAATGTATCAGTTGGTAATGTATAAAACACACATATATATATATATATATATATATATATATATATATATATATATATATATATATATATATATATATATATATATATATATATATATATATATACTTTTGTTGTATTCTCGGCTCTTCTGGAGAAGTACTGTCATTGCAAACAACGCTTCCCTTGTTCCCATTCCTCCACTAAAGCCAAATTGCGAGTTGTCCAGCTGTTCTACGCATTTCTTATAAATTCTGTTCTGGACAATCTTCAGCAAGACCTTCCAGGGGTGGCACATGAGGCTGATAAGTCTGTAATCATGGCCTGACATTGGGTCGTTCTTTTTAGGTAATGGAACAAAAGTTGATTTTAGCCATTCTGTTGGGGTGTTTCCGGAATTTGAAAAATTTGTGTTAGCCTGATTATGTTCTCTTCATCGAGTGCTTTCAGGAGTTCGATTGGCATCCTGTCATGGCCTGCGGCTTTTTTATTATTACTGTTTTTTAGAGCATACTTGAGTTCGGAAGGAAGTATTTCCAGGCAGTCGTTTCGCTGGTTTGCTGTTGTTATTTCTGTTGTCTCGGTCGTCGTGGAATAGTTGTCTAATGTAATTTCCTCCTCGTCTAATATTATATGACCTTGCTCGTTCCTTGTTATGCAAGTTGGGTTATTCCTAGTTTTCCTAGATAGTTCTTTTCGTTTCATGTGTAAATTATATGTGTCGTGTTTGGTCTGAAGTTCTTCCAATTCGTGGCACTCATGTGTCAGCCAATCTTCTTTAGCTCTCTTGATGTCGCGTTTTATTTGTCTATTTATGTTGTTATATCTTTCTCTGTCTTTATTCATGTGCTTCCTTCTATCTTCCATAAGTATACCAATTTCGGGGGTCGTCCATTCTTTTTTTGGTTTCACTGGGATGTTTCCGAGGATTTCTTCCCCAGCTTTTAATATTGCATTTTTCATATCGTTCCAGTTACTCCCTTCGTGTAGTGTTTCGTGGAGGTTCTTGTTGAATAATTGTTTATATTGTTCGCGCCTGCTGAGAGTTGCCTGAGTGAATTCAGAGAAGGCAGCTCTGGTTTTCCTCAGGCTGGGTTAATGCTCATGTATACGTTATTCATCAGCAACTGTAGGACACCAAAATTAAATGAAACTTTATGACATCTTCTATCTAAAAAATAGGTTTCAAATTCGGCTCTTGAACATTATTCCTGCTTAACCTCTAAATTACGGTCTAACAGTCTAACCTATAAATTTAGTGGAGCGATTAACTTTTTTTTTGTTCTTAAAATATTCCTACAGCCATTATCTATGTTTTATATACAAGTTGTTATTATTTATAATTTAATAAATCAATATTTATTTTTCTTCACGCCCGATTTTTGTTATACTTGTTTTTACGTCATGACAGTATTAGATCGATAAGCTTTTGAAAAAGTAAGTGGGTGATTATATGGGTGAAGTGAAGGAGGAGAGGGTGAATAAATCAATTTTTTTTCTGTTGACTTTAATCGATAAATAACGCGGTACACCCATTCATTATAAAACAAGTAATAAGTAAGTGGGAAAGGTAAATAAAATTGATAATTTTTATTTTTTCCAATGTCTTAGATTAGTTTCGTTGTTCACGTGAAATATTTACAGAATACAATGAAAAACAAAATTGATAAAATAACTTTTATTTATTAATTAAAATATATTTCATGACAAGTCGTCATCATCAGTTTCACTGGTTAATTCATCGTCTTCTCCGATGCTAACATCATCCTCGTCATCTTCATCACTTTCGACGGTATCCATTACATTGAATTACACAATGAATAAAAAATTTCAAATATTCTGTTCTTTGAATCTAAGTGTCATTAATAATATATGCTTCAAATACATCATGAAGCTACAATAAATTTGTTTATCATCCGCAAAGGCGTGAATTTTACAGCATTTTAAAGGTCTCGAGATAACAGACGTATAAATAAGGGAAAGCAGCGGGCCTAAAATTGATCCCTGCGGGACACCGGATAGAATTTCTTGAAGTATTTAGACTATATGTCACAAATAACTCCTTCATGTCGGAAGTCGATGTCATTAAATTTGACAAGAGGACGCTGCCACACGGAAGCATCTCAATCGAACGAACTCCTGGTTACGTTTAACGTAGTCGTTATAACAACCGCAGCATTTCGCGATGTCCTAAGCCCCTCCGTGCCCGCTAAACCCCTGATTTACTACTACGGGCACAAAAACAAAATACCAATCGGGCAACTTCAAGGTTAGAATGATATAGCTACGGGTTTGTACCGTATACATAGAAGAGGCAAAAACGTCCATTTCCTCGTTCTCTCTCTCCTTTCTCGTCGTCGTCATCATCATCATCATCTCTCGAAGACTTCTTCATTATCCACCGATTTGGACGGTGCTCGGTGCTCTTCGGGCGAGGGGTCTTTGACCCTGTGCCCCCCTGCGCCACACACCTGAGGAGCAAGAGAGGTTTCCCGAGATCGTCGGCATCGCGGCCGCCAGTAGTACGGGATTACACAACGTGGACGCCGTGCCGATGAACTAAAAACTCGACGCGGTGGCCATCGTCTTCGCGGAGGTTCGGCGTCATGCGTTCCTCTCCCGGGCGGCGCGACACCAGGTGACCTGGAGGTCGGTTCCGCGAGGCTCGGGGATTTTCAAGGTTTCTCGTTTTCTCGTCGTCGTTGGGGAAAGTGCGTGACCCCCCCCCCCCCCCCTTCTACTTAACGGTGACGACGACGGGGTTCGTTTTGGAGCATGACAATGATGGTGGTGCGCGTTCGGTGAAGTCCCGCTTCGGGAGTGGCGTTCGAATCACGTCCTCCCCCGTAAATTATGCAACCAACGGCGCGTAACCCGGTTTGAGGTATACCGAGCGACATACAGCGTTTTCTATTTTTTTTTTTTTTTTGGAGGGTTATACGGATTTGGTTTTGGTTACATCGGGAAACGGGAGTGAAACTTTTTTAACCTTTATACTGACAAATTCTCATTCCCAAAAAAAACAGGAGCCAATAATTTTGCTTCAACTATGTGGAAATAAAACCATGGGTCGAAATACAATCGCGCAAAACATATGTTAGTTTGTGCATTGGAGCAACAACACAGTAGATATTTAAGCATATAGAAGTGGTAACAACACTTTTTATTAAAAGAAATTTGATTGATTTCGGTGGAGTACATCACTAATTGTGAAAAATACTAGAAAATACTAGACACTTGAGAGCACTGCAGCCGATTTTGCCAATTTCGTGAAGTTTAAGCTACATTAACTTTCCAATTTGCACGCTAGCGCGTAAAGGATATTTTCTCAAACGCGCTACTGCCTTTTCGTGAATATTTTATCAGGATAAGACAGGTAAAAGTGAACGACAAAGGAATACGTTTTATCGATCATTTTGTAATGTGTTATTCAATGAAAAATATAAACGCGAATTAATTGTCTTCCCCGTTCCCATCGGTCTCATTAAATTCCCATGCCTTATTTACGACTTGTCGTCCGCCACGCTGTCGATAAAAAAATTAAATGATTTATGGGAATGGGTTCGAGCATTTTTTTGTCGATGTTCAGTTTAACAGTTACCAATTTCAAGACCAAATGTTTGGTTGTTTTGGTAGGAAACTGAGGCAATTGTTATAATAGAAAAAGACAGCTAGATATAGGAATTGTCTTTCTCTTGCACATGGGAGAATAAGGTGTTCTTGTTACTTGATATTCCTATTGGAGTATTTTTCATTGTGAATATTTTCTTTAAGTAATGAAATAAGATATATGAGCCGTTTATTTTGAAAGTCAATTTTCATCTTTTATCAAGTTGACATTTATAATTTCTGCTGAACCGTGAAGAAAATAAATCGGTATTGAAATATGCTTAGTACATTTGAAAATTTTATACCACGTACATTTTTAAAACAATATAAATACTGAAAATCCTAATTTTGAAAGTGACCTAAGCCCACTTTTTGTTGTCGATATCAAAATGCGCGGCCCAAAATGTTGAAAGCAGTGATGAAGGTATATGCGATGAAGCAAATATGATTGTTCAAAACCATATTAACAGTTTCCCAAAATTTGAATCCCAGGAACCATAATCCCGACAGAAAATATTTAATTTTTAGCAGAATCGGCTAGAAACGCAATTTCCACAACAAGAAGTGGCTTCATGCACACATCATTGCGTATAGTGACGTGTGGAGGACCAAACCTAAACATCAAAATATCTTTAATGTGGTTAAAAATTCTGGGATGGGAAATGACGTGGAAATCATAGACCACAATTTTTTTGAAAATCAGTTATTGTATGTGCCACAAGGTTAAAAATAAAACTGGAAAAAACAAACTGGCTTCAAATATAAAATGTTATACAAAACAACAATGGATGAGATCGCAGAACTTAAAATTCTTGATTTATCGCAACCTAAAAATTTGCTTTTTAATTGATTTATTATTATTAATTCAATTTATTATTATTTAATTAAGTTCATTCACTTTTTGTAACAAAACAAATTATTATTTTGAAAGTCCTTTTAAGGTAAGCAAGGTCGTATTATACACTTCATAATAGCGACTTTTTAATAGGACGTGTAAAATTAACTCGCATTTAATTTAACATTGCAAGTCAACCATATATCTTACGTATATTTTTAATTTTGTAAAAACGCAAACCTTAAGTACTTCAAATTAAGGATAAATGGACTTTAGTCACTTTCAAAATGAACGGCTCATATAATGATCTAACTTCTTAAAAACCCTTAAAAATTGTATAAAAATGAAAATGAAAGTATTTAAGTCTTTCTACGTTTTAAAACATATAGCAGTATCTATTTCCTCAGAAGACGAAAAGGTCTTAAATACGAGGCGTGTTCGAGAAGTAAGGTGACTTCTAAGTTTTATTTTGACAGCAGAAAATCGCCTAGCACAAAAAACAACTCTAACGGTTATGTCTCACAAAAATTGGATTTCTGTATTGGAAGTATAGAAAGAGAAAACAAAAAATAAATGTAACAAGAAAGAAAGAAAAAAATATTATCTAAGTAATGTAGAAAAATTAGTAATAGTAATAGTAATTCATTTACAAATTAATGAAAGCGCGACCTTGGATGGTCAACCTTGATAAATAAATTTGCTAATGATGTTGGGCAACGTTAAGGGGACCCTTCGAACATATACTCTTCTTCGTAGCCTGTAAAAGTGTGCACTTTCGCATCCGAGTTTGGCCGAAGCGCCCTTTTAAAATGAAAATGCAACTCATATTTCTGACATATTAATACCACAACCAAATTCGTACCCCCTGAAAAAAACGAAAAATTTTCGCCGGACAGTGACCAGAGGCGGCGAAGGCGAGACTTCCGCCTCCCCAGCATGGACATTTTCAAAATCGACCAATCACTTACCGCCCCGTTAGGCGGCGTACCGTCCCCCGGAAAAATAACCCCCGAGGTGACCTTCGAGGCCGGTACCGAATTCAACTTGTGTTTCTTCGACAGCAACCCCGAGGACGGCAACACGCAGGTATAGTTGGATTCAAATTGTACCGTTGACATTGTGGCTGACTTCCGCCTTTTCACCACTGATTGTTATACTTCGACCAGAAATATAGTGCTTTCCAACCGACCCCGCGATTAACTTTACCTATTTTTACTCACTCCAGGACCGTCATAGGAATTTATCTACCTACGCTAACAAGCGGGATATAAGTATGTTTTCAATCTTTTTCGCCAAGCAATTCTTGAAACATGTACATAAAAAAATTAGTGCAAGGTAACAATTTGTTACGTTCCATTTAATTAAATTTCCACAAAGTATCATTATTAATATGCAAAATATTAACCGTCACTATCGCTACTGTCATCACCTAGTTCAATGATCAATTCCACCACTAATCATTCTCGATAAATATTTTCTTCTATTATGACCCGTTTTTCACAGTTAGACCAGCTTTGTACTGATATTTTAGCTACCTCTTGCCGAATTACGTTTATGGTAATGGGTGTTTTTTTCGATGTATAGAACTTTAAGGTGGCATTACTGTTCAAGATGGCGACCGATTTAACAGCTGTCAAGTGATTTATTCTCAGTTTGGTTTGGCAATTCATCGTGAACAGACTCACGCCTGAACAACGCTTGCAAATAGTGCAATTTTATTTCGAAAATAATGGTTCTGTGCGGAATAATAATAATTCGATTAACCATGGAACGTGTTCGCACCACGTTTACTGTTATTAATAACTCGCATCTCTAGAGACGCCGTACGGTACAAAAGAAGCTATTGCTGCCGTGGAGCGTAGCAATGAGCCCATCCGCCATCGAGCACAGGAATTGGATCTTTGTCCATCCACTTTAAGGAAGATTTTGCGGAAGGATCTTGGTTTACGTGCTTACAAAATCCAACTCGTGCAAGAATTGAAGCCAAACGATGATCAAGTAGGGCGTAGATTCGTCGAATGGGCCCAAAACGAGATTACCGTTGTTCCCGATTTTCATAAGCGAATTTTGTTTAGTGATGAAGCGCACTTCTAGTTGAATGGCTACGTCAACAAACAAAACTGCCGCATTTGGAGCGAAGCTAATCCTCAAGTGTCTGTCGAAACACCGTTACATCCAGAAAAACTGACTGTTTGGTGCGCTTTATGGGCTGGTGGAACCATTTGCAACATTTTTTTTTTATTTGCTGAGGTAGTTCGTCTTCTAAAATGACAGTAGGTTCTACCACCAGCTCCATTTCGTTGGAATTGTGCGTTGTTTCCCATGTCTTCTTCTCTTCTTCTGCTTCATTCCACGGTCTCCACATTTTAAAGTGTTAAAAAACAGGAACCTTCAAAAAATGTTTAATTATAAGATTCTAATAAATATTTATCTATTAGAATCTTACAATTAAACATTTTTTTGAAGGTTTCTGTTTTTTAACACTTTAAAATGTGGAGACCATGGATTGAAGCAGATGTTAGAAGAAGACATGGAAAATAACGCAGAATTTCAACAACCTAATGACCATGTAGAAGACGAACTACCTCAGCAAATAAAAAAATATGTTGCAAATGTGATAGGACAGGGATATCTGTATTCTTATGACGAACCTCTATCTGCCACGGATATAATCTATAGTCTTACTATACTGTTGTTGTTTACAAACCGAGGAACTATGTAGAAGACACAAAAATACTAGAAGAAGGATGTTGTTAATCGACAGGCACACAAGACAAAATTGATTATTTTCCAACTTACCCTTACACTTTGAACTATCCAGTGAAAACAGCCTCGCAGTGTCAAAGCTCGAGAATCAGGTACATAAATGCATACTTACTTGCAATTTAGGTTAAACTTTTAAGAACTATACATATCATCTGATCTTAAAATAAACGGTTCTACTTATTCGAAATTACCCCGCAGCATCAATGCTTAATCAAATATAAAACAGTCCATCTCAGGCAAGACCTACGTAATGCAGAATAAACATCTGTTGGGATGGGTCAAAGCAATGAATGCACTATATTGTTGGTCGTATTATACTAAAACTTCTTCAAACCTGAAGAAATCAACTCAAAATCCACCAGTTACAAGGAGAATTCAGAAAATTCACCTTTGCTGATGACCGTTAGGTCGAAATCAGTTTTGTCACTACTTATTTTTCTTCATAATATACTTTGATAACGATTGCAGTCGACAATTCGTAGGCACGGATATTTTCAAGTCGACATAACGAGGTCTATAGGTTACTTGACTTGATTACATCAAATGTCAACGGTATAATTTGAACCAAACTATACTCCGGTCTTGGGAGAGTACCGTGGGAATTTACCCCCGGTTTTCCGTCTACCCAGGGGGGCTTCAGCGACGCGTCCGTCGAATCCGCGTCGGTGGGGGATTCGCCGCCGCCCCCCCAACATTTCGCGCCACTGAAAATACAGACGGGCGGTTCGCAGGCTGCAAACGGTAACGCGGGGGGTAGTACCTTGCTACTGTCGCCACAGGGCGGTTCCGGCGCACCCGGTACCACCGCCAAGCAAGGTGAGGGTCGGCTTTGGGTTACGGTGATGGTGGTGGCGGTGCTTCGGGCAGAACTTGTCGTGGAAGTTTGGTTACGTAAACTAACTAAGGTAGAATTGATTTTTGATCCCTTGAAACAAACTAAAGCTAGCCGTAAACGCGTCTACAAAACCGGTTAATAATTTATAAGGAAATATCGGGAAAATAGCTTTACTATAAGCGACGAACTTCTAAAATATTACCGTGATGTTTTTGTTTTTCTTTCCGTTTTGGTTCGATAAACTTTCCTCGCGATTTGTCATTATTCAAATTCACCAGACGACGCGTTTCGTTTTAACATAAATGAAAACGTCAATTATTTAAATATTTCAGTAGGTAAGATATATCGGACGATGCCTGACAAAAATAGATTGTCGAAAAAAATAACAGCGGCTGCGTTTATGAGTGAGACGGTTCGGCAAGTTTCACATATGAGAAAAAAGAAGAAGAATTTTATTTTCAACTTCAATATTCAAAACTCACTGACTTTATGTGTGATAGTCATCGTTGACTTTTTTGCCAGTAATACTGTTACTGATCAAGAGTGCGCGAAATGTTAATATAAGACGCCACAGACTTTGGCCATAGGTTTGGGAGTATCGGATGTATTTTCGGATGCTTCGAAAATGGATCCAAAACTTACTGTTCATATGAAAATAACTTTAGAGTCCGGCTTTCTACTCGTCCAGGAAAGTGGTATTTGTTACATAAACTACTGTGCTCCAAGTTGCATAACCTCAAAAATCGTGATTGTCAAAAAAAATTAGACCAAGTTTACATTTATTGTGACATCAAATTGATTTTGGCAAAGAATATCAGAACAAGAGCCCTGTAATACGGAAAGCTTGCAATTGTTCAAAAAACTACAACATATAATATTACATTATAATAAAATTTATAACTGAACTGAAGTGGATAGCCGTTTAGTTGATTTTACTTATATATAACCACTATTCGTCGATGTAAAAAAAGGATGTAATTGCACGCGCTGCCATTACACGTTCCGAATAGGAGAAAGTGAGCCTTGCGTATATATTTTACTTATATGCTTCATTCCACGATTGTCTATTGGCAACAATGGACCACTAAATTTGAGCGTGACGTCACGCTTTCTCCCGTGCTCCGACTTATTTCCATTGAACACGGAGAAAAGTAGAACAATTCGTACTTCAAATGTCATTCTGCAGGCGCAGGTTCAGAAATCGAAATGTCCCTAGCGCGGCTTCTATCTGACAAAAATCCGGAATATTGTAGCGATGCGAGTTTTACTTGTGTGATTATATATCTAATAAATTACTTTCCTAATATGCAGGTTATCATAAAAACATTCCTCGTGAAATTTCTACTGTGAGTTTCATATCGCAATTATAAAAACTTTTTCGATGATCAAACGAACTTACCTGGTAAGTGAAGTTCGATCGTAATTATATGTTACACCTCTTCGTAGAAATCAATATACGTAGTCCCCCTTCTAGTCGCTAGGTGGCACCACAGCTTTAAAGCAGAGCCAAAAAACTGTGGAATAACTTACCATGGACGGTATATTCGCCATCTATGGTCTTAACCTCATTCTATTTTAAAGCCGGTTTATAATAAATTTGCCAAAGGGCATTTTAGTACTGTTCAGAACAGTAAATTGGGCGGGAATGGGTGATTTCTACGAAGAGGTGTAACATATAATTACGATCGAACTTCACTTACCAGGTAAGTTCGTTTGATCATCGAATTATATGTTACACCTCTTCTATGAAATCAATATACGTAGAATTTCAAAGGCAACTCAGCAAATTTGTTATAAAACGATTTTATTCGGCTATATAAGGAAATCCAAACCTTATGAAGTTTATGAAAGCCTCGAGTACAAATACCAAATAAATGGCTGTCCGAGAAAACAAACCTTCTGAAAAATTCTATGTCCCAAATGTGGCATTAACAAAAAAGCCTGCACCTGCAATCTGCCGTTTTTCCAATCATATCAATTGAAACACCTTTACAAAACGCAGACGATGTCGAGGCATGTCGAGTTCTGTGAGCAGTAAAAATAGAAGTGTAGACACCACTATCTTCTAAAGTTATCTTTATTCATCCGATAAGGAATAACGTAAATCTCACTTGTACTTCTCCATTTAACTTCCAAAAACGCTGAAAAAAGCTGAAAACACCGACGCCGAATAAAAATGAACATGTGCCACCAAAGCACAAAAAGAGGAATGAGGTTAAGACCATAGATAGCGAATATACCGTCCATGGTAAGTTATTCCACAGTTTTTTGGCTCTGCTTTAAAGCTGTGGTGCCACCTAGCGACTAGAAGGGGGACTACGTATATTGATTTCATAGAAGAGGTGTAACATATAATCATTTTTTAGAGGGTGTCTAAAAGTGTACTTAGGCATTCTATGTATAACTTCGTCTCATCTTTTTCACATTGAGTCAAAGTTTAAACTTTAAAACTAACCGACGGGTTTAAAAGAATAACACGAATAATAACAAAAACAACAAATTAGATTTTTACCAACTTTTAGAAAATTTTAACTTAATTTGTTTTCTAGGCTAAAACAATTAACTGAAGATAACATAAAACTGGAGAAAAGCGTGTAGTTTTTAGATGAAATTCTGCAATGATAAAAATCATATCAGTGACAAAAAATAATGCCGCTTTTCTATATCCAATAAACCTTAGAAAATGCCTTCGGAAACACCAAATTCGATGAGTAATTACTTGGGAGGTTAAAAATAAGATATCCATTTAAATTAATTCAGTTGGAGCTATTTCAATTTCTTACAAGATTGGAATAAAGCTTTGGACACACTGTATAAGATGGTATATACGCATAATGTGCTACTCGCTATCGTAAGCTTCGCTTACTTTTGAATTATTAACAAGAAGAAGCAAAAGAGATTCCAAAAATGTTTTGATATACAGATAAATAAAAATTTGCTTCGTATTAAAATGAAATTCTCAAAACAAAACCAGCGAAGTAATAATATTGGGGATATTTGATGAATTAGGTAAAATTTAAATAAAAAATCAGAGCCGGATCTGTATGGTTTTCCTTTCAGAATTTGCGAACTGTCTGGCGGTTAATTTCTAATCTGAGCAAATATAAAATAAAAATAAAATGCAGTCGAAACTCTATATACCTAAATTGAAGGGACTGCTTTTTTTTTGAAAAATAACAATACTCATATGTGTTCTGTAATATCTAATTATTTTATTTAAGAACTACATTCAAATAATCGGTCTTTTTTTTACTTTGGCTTGTATATTCACAATTTATTCGAGAGTGGCCCATCTCCCATCTTCCTCTTGGTGCTCTTCCTCACCCGTTCTTGCTTGTTGTTGTTGACTTCCTCTGCCAAGTCTGCTGTTGTAGGCAAATCCTGATCTATCACCTTAAAATCTTGCAACTCCTCACTTGTAAACGTAATTGTTGTTTGAAACTCGCTTAGTGGCTGATCATCTTCCAAGTCCTGTTCGCATTCTGTCTCGGTAACAAGTCCAAGCTTTACTAATAAAGTTGACGGCATCTAACATATTAATGGAAAATTTGTCTTCGGACTCGATCATTAAAATGTTTTTCCTGTATCGACTCTTAAGACTTTTTATTACGCTCTGGTCCATCGGCGGTAATACACTCGTTTGTTTTGGTTGGAAGAAATACCAATTCAATATTCCGCAGATTTGGAATATGGGGATGTGCAGGGCAGTTATCTAAGAGACGTTTTATTTTCGTCCCCTTTAATTTTGCGTCCCATTTAAGTATCTCCTCTTCAAAAATTTGCGATGTCCACACCACACTTATCGCTTTTGTAAAAAATAACTGTTGTACTTTTCTGCTAGTTTTGGCCACGTCTTCTCCAACCAATCGTTAGTGACGTTTTTGTCGACATCACGGGCTTCGCAGCTGATCTGTCCATAATTTATACCATGTCTCTGTTTGAACTTCCCCAACCATCCTTCCGAAGCCATGAAATGGATAATGCCAAGCTGTTTCAAGAGATTGCTGTTGGAACCACTGCAACATTGCCCGATCCAAATCTTCAAATTTTTTCTTTCGGTGTAGACAGTGAGAAAATCGTTATACAGAGTGGATTAATGCATAGCTTTGTATGGAGACCTAATTTTGTTCGGAATAAGACTTACGTTACACTATAGAGAGTTTTCACTGTATTTATCACATTCATCTGATATGTCATCTACGAATAATCGAAAATATATAAAAATACGATTAACGCCGATTTGGGACGCGTGTATGCTGATAGAAAATATGTCTTTAGGGCGTTTAACTTAATAATTGCACAAAACTTAACTGTAAAAAGGGGTTTATTTGACGTAAACAACTGCTTATGCCAGGCACACGCGGAGCAAGTGAATGCCCGGCGGCTGACAGGCTTCAGCGAACGTTGTGCGTAGACGGTGGCGTCCTCTCACGGATCGTTGTTGTTGTTCGCGGACGGTGGCACCCTCTTACGAATCGTTGCCGAACAGCGAGGAGGGCGAGTGTTGACTGGTGATGCTAACATATGCCCCTTTCATAAATTGTTTGACTTAAGAAATTGGCAACATGAAAGATGTCACAGCCAAGTGGCGGAGGGAATAAAAATGGTGGTCAAGGGACGCGCACCAAATCGTTATGTTCCTAAGCGTGTTTTAAAATCATTAAAAAGCAAGTGGCAGCGACCTTAGAGTAATAATCGAGATGAAAACAGCGTTAATGACGACCACACGGTGTTGCGCTTTCATTAAGGTGGAGACGGAGCTTCTCGTCCGTCGGGTTTTATTTATTACTCGAAAACTCGGCTTAGATATCGAAAATAATCGCGGCAATCGTCGTCATCTTCACGCCGGACGGGTTTATTATGTTAATTCGCGTTCGGAAGCGTTTCCGCCGATTATTTGCAGTCAAAATGGCGGCGTTTTTTTTTTTCAAATTAAGCGTTAATTGGAAAAAATTCCTTTGGCAACGGTGCGTAAATCAGTTTGGTTCTAGTTTGTAAATCTTTGATTGCATTGCTTGTCGATTCTCAGGACGTAGTCGATTGTTTTTTTTTTGCTACCCATCACAGTGTTTCCTTATTACCGAAATGTATGTTACTTCTCTTCCGCACAAGTGTTTTTAAGAATAATGCGTTTTTGTAATGAATTGTGTGGAAAAAATGACATGCAGTGCGACGAAAAACACGTTATTGTTAATTAAATCCGCGTACAACACACCGTGTGCAGAGATCTCTAACGTTAGGTAAATTAAAAACTTACTACTGACTAATTTAACTTTCAAGTCATCAAAATACTACCAGAATGTCGTTAAATCCTCAGTACATAATAAGGTTTATTTTCCATACAAATTGAAAAAAGAACTGAACTGAGGTGGCTTTTACTTGATGAAAATCCATTTATCAAAATAAATAAGAACTAAAAGTTCAGATTCTCACGAAATTATATATTATGACATGATATTATGACATACATAAATGACGTGACATGTCATTTGATAATGACACGGTGTTGTCGAAACAATTGTCGTGAAAGTCTGAACTTTTAGTTCTTATTTATTTGGAAAAAAGAACCTAACCTAAAAACACTTATTACGAATCATATTACGCGAAGTGGATATTGAAAACAATTTGCCTAATACAAAATTAAGAGGTCGAATTTATGTAAACATCGGAACTGGAGATCATTCAATGGCTTACTTAAAATAAGGAGCAATTTCAGAAAGAAATGCTGAAATAACAATTACAAGAGATTGTAAATTCGGATAAACTTGTTTGTACAAGAAATAGAAGAAAGAATGCCGGAAGCTGATGACACGCTTTTTTAAATGATAATGTTTATTATATTTTATATTATTCTTACTTTTATATATGTTTTTATTTACTGGATCTGGATTTACTGGATTTACTACTCATTTATCTTTATTATTCTAATAAAGTGTGGTAAAGCCGCTGTCACATTACATTCATTCGCCAAACTTAATGTACCTTTTAAGTTGTCCACCCTGTTTAATGATTCCTGTCATTGCAAATTTACTTTTTATAACCTCGACGTGTAGAATCCCGAGTTTCATTCGAACAGATAAAGTTATTGATTTTCCAAATCAAATTTCGGTCCTCTTCGAAATATCTAGTGATCAAAGCTTGATGGTGATATCCACCGGGAAGTTTAGATTATTAATCTTATTTAAACAGATTTTATATAAATAGATTTGAACGGAGCTGCGAGTGTCTGTTATCTTTATTTATAAATTGCTACATAACCTTATAAACTGTCCTAATTCGTTAACGTATATATTTGAATGTACTGTGTTTGGGCCACGGCAAACCTGTTAAAAAAATATCTTATAAATGTAGCGTGTTCTAATTGTAATCATTGTAATCATTGAATTGCAGACTGAATGGATTGAAAAACATCTGTTTGATGTCTGGTTCACATCAGCTTTGTACAACCTAAATGTCGTTTACGAACTGATGCTGGGAAGTTTAGTAAATTTGGATAATAAATATTATCTTTGTTTTGATATATAAGTGGATTGTTGAGTAGTTGAGCAATAATTATTAGGAAAAGGGGGATAGTAACAATTTATATAACTAATCCCCTTATCTCTTACCACCATGGAAAACTAAAGATCATAAAGATCAATTTAGACAACATCAAGGTTCAGGGTATTCAACAACTTATTTTTAAAAATCGAGAGTAACGGTTCTTGCCCATAGTTACTGGGTTGTTAAAGAAAAAGGATGACGCCAATGTAATCTCCTTAACGTTTTGTGAGATACAGAGCATTTTTCAAATTTTATCTTTGTATTTTTATATTTAATTACTGCGTACGTGTGCGGATACGCCGTCAAGATATCGGATCCAACTTTTTTTAGTAGGTGCGGGTATGATAAGAATAATGGCGGGTTTTCAAAAATGTGTAGACGTGTCAATTACTTCATTTTTATGTAAAAAATCATTAGGATAAAAGGCAAAGTATTACAAGGTAGTAAACTAAATTCCAAAATATTGTAAGACAACAAATTTCGTACAAAGAGGTTTGTTTATTAAAATTTATAATCCAAAGTAGAAAGTAGCTCATTTTGCAGCATATAGAGAGCATAGTAGATAAAAATTATTGCGAAAATAATTCGCTGGGATCAAAAATAACGTTTTTACCTGACCTCGTATACTCATTCCACACACGGCAGGTCCACCCCGTTTGTTATGGCTTATGTTTTAATAATAGTAAACACTTCTCTTAATTCCGTCTAGAAGAAACCATGATTAAAAGCAGTTCAAGTCTGTCCAACCATCCCCAACTCAGCCATTTTGCTCCATTCGACAAGCCAAATTCGAATTAAGCGAGATGCGTTTCTACTACCGACTTTCAGATCCTGTCAAAATGTCGGACATTTCCGTGGCGTCCAAGCAGCCACGTTCCCGTTCGCCGCGTGGTCGCGTTTTCAGTTTCAAGTTCAATTCGCGAAAAGCGTAAACGACACGGACGTCGCAGACGATCGCGGCGGCCGCGAAAGGTCAAGTTCAGGAGCGGGATTTTAATTTTGCGACGCTGCCAGATTTACGACTTTTCTTCAGCGTCGCGCGCAAACGCTATTTTTACAAATAAACAAATAACAAATTCATTAAGCAACTGATGAATTTCTTCACGAAGTTTTTGAAGGAACATACTGTCGTTCAACCAACTCATAGTATAAAGAGGTTATGTTTGACTGGATTTGTTGTTTTGTTTATTCTTATTTATTTAAGCCCCAGTCTGCTCTACAGGTATTGAAAAAGTATCGAGGCACCATAAAAATAAATGCCGCCCTTGCCCTTATCATTGCTACCTGAAGACGAGCCTTGGCTATAAAATAAATAAAGTAGTTTAAGAAAGACGGTGAGCAGTTTATACAGCTTTTAAAAATGAGCGGGTGAATTAATTTTCGAGATGCCATAAGTGCAGAAGACAAGATGACAACTGTTACTTGTTTTAGCCATAAATTTAGATAGCTATATAAAATTTTAATTATTTTTTATGGAGATTTGAGAGCCCTAATTTTTCCACAAAAATTAAATGAATCAAAGCAACCTGTGTTCCAAATATCTAAGATACAGGGCAGCACAATCTTGAGAAAATAGAAAGAAAAAGAAGATGGAGATTAGTACCGACTGATTAATAAATTAACAGAAACTTATAGTTTATTGTATTTTTTACTATTAATATTAACTAAATTATTACAAACATTGCTGGAAACGACAAACTTTAAGTTGGCACTGGAATATTTCTTCAGCTTTGGAGGAGATCACTATTCGCTGCCCTACATCCTCTAATGAGTTAAAAGGAGTTTTATGCACTAGAACGATAAACAATTGAAGAAAATGCAAGTGAGAATGCTAGATGAAGATTATGAAAATCGATTTCGGTTAGTGCAATACGATATTCTTAGAAAAAACTATCCTTTAAAGCCCGAATTTAATGTGGTATTCTGAACCTATCACTGATGGAATATTAGCGTGAACAATCATGAGGTGACCTTGATTATCATAGCGCACTTCATCTATTGCATGTTCAAGATTTCTTTGAGTAATTGTTTTATCAGTTTTTAAAAGTCGCAAAGCAATGTAAGATTTAAAATTAAATCAATCAGTTCATCATCAAAAAACATAAAAAATATTTCAAGCGGAGCCTATTTTTTAGTTCCTCACATGATCTAAATTCGTGAATCGCGTGAATATGTTTTGTAAATATTTTATATGGAATGGAATGCTGCGAATGCTGCAATACGTAAGAATACGTAAATCCAAATAATACTTACGACTTTCATTGTTATTGTCCTCATCCATCACGATTTTCTCCATAGCTGCCTCTAATTCCTTTTGAGTCAGATATCTCGGAAATGCCATATTTTATGAACTGCAACGTTCACTGCACAAGGCACAAACTAATATTAAAGAACACGCTAATTGTTAGATGTTTATTCTACATGCGCTAACTTGTCTAGACTTGCAATAACCAAGTTTTGTTTCACAGATAAAACCAGTGGTGCATTCACGCACCAGTAAATATTTTTGAAAAAATAAAAAAAATAAAAATCAATATAGTATTTCCAATGTATGTGTTCTGCTATGTAATTTACATGCTATAGACTTAACAAAAATGGCAACACAAATCCAAAATATTTTTTTTTTTACTATTCTCGATTTGCTTGAAAATGTGATACCAATCATCATGTCATATCAAGCGAAACGCTAGCAAATTAGTTTTTAACATGAGGAATTCCAGAAGATATAAATAGTATAATGATATTTTTTTCTTAAAACGAGCTCAAGAATCACCCCTTTCTGCACTAAGGGACACCCTGTATAATCTAAAACACATTTGACTAGTAGATTATTAATAACTAATTTAAAAGAAGGTAAGCGTTTCGGTGTTTCCGAATTAGTGAGTCAAACATATTTACTTTATGAACTATACATAACCCTAAGAGGGTTATAAAGTAATCAACGAATATTTAAGCCCTTCCCTGTTTTTTTTTTATCTGGTACAGGTATTGTATTGTAAATAAATATTAGGCATTTTGTACATAGTACTAAGTGCTACAAAAAATACATTATACAGATATTATGTCTGGTAGTATTATTAGATGATAGTTATTAGATGTCATGGTTTTGGTTAGTCTAAATGAAAAATCTACATTCAGTTCAACATTTCAGTTAAAAAAAAATTAAGACAAACCTCTTCCTCAACAGTCAACAGTTTTCTAGAAAACTAAAATCAATCAAGCCCCTGTAGTTCACCAACTTGTAGCTAGCTTACGAGTTTGAAAAAGTCGCTGCTCCGTCTTGTGATACCAGCAATCAGTATGCGTACAGACAAATCGACACGTTTTATCGCCTCTGGACAGATTTATCGGTCGATATTTCGCATGCGACGTCGATCGTTTGGCCCTCGCTGTTGGTCGATTTATCGCAGCCGCGCAGCATTGAATCGTAAAATTTTCACTTTCGCAGTAATCTGTAAAAACGATAAAAAAAAGACGCCATAAACTAATTTAACCTTAATTTGATAAATGAATCTTCTAAACGGTGTTAACCCACTAACAGATTTGCGTTTATTTCAAGGAGAAGTAATTAAATCCATTTTTTCTTCGTTAGACCATGTTTTGTTTAAATGGTGCGGTAAATGGACAGAATTGTAGGCATATGGACCATATTTCTTAGATCAAAATCCTACTTCATCCCGGTATTTACTATCTCTTCGAAATTACTTAATTCCTACTCTGAATCTTCTTCCACTAGCAACTCCAAAATAGCCTGATATGCCAGATGGACAGATTTGGTATCAATAGGGTGGAAACGGATCAATAGAATGGCCTCCAAGATCCTCACATATTACTCTACTGGATATTTTTCTCTGGGGTATTTACAACCAAAAGTATAAGGAAAGACTACAAAGCTTAGGTGATTTAAAATTTAGAGTTAGATACGAAATAAGCCAAATTAATGGAAATATCGCGAGTAATGTTTGGACTGGATAATTTGTGTTAAACAAATTGCAAACTTCATGAATTTTCGTTTTGTCTCCATATTCCTCCATAATTGTGACAATTAAGGTACTTAATTGTTCATTTAAAAATTAAATTTTTGTTTTTTATTCTTTTGCTCATAAAAAGTGAGAGATAGGCAGTAAAGATTTTGCAGCATTATCTTTTGGATTTCCAAAACAAACAAGGTCTTTCGAAAAATATATACAGGGTGATTCAAAAAAGCTCCGCTAATTTCTAGAATAAATAAAATATTACAAAATAAAGTATGAAACTAAATTTAAACCACAAATATTTTTTATATTTTTTACAAGAGCGTCGCACTTATTTTGCTCTCAAACTGTTGTTTATGAGGATATTTTCAACTCTCGTCTATCACGAGTCGCCAAAACTAACCAAAACTATCAATCATCAAACGCATCTGTCAAACAATCGCGAATCCGCAGTCTAAGCCTACTTAATTCAAGATAATCAAATGTCCAAAATTTTAAACTTAAGGTAGTTTTCTTATAAATTGTAAAAAAAAAACAATCTTTTTGAAAGTTTTGTTTTGAATTACAACTAAAAAGAAAATAATTTTCATCTATGACTTTCTCGAAATCACTTTCTAGAAATCGCTATTCGAAAATCGCTCTACGAATTTATAATAAGGCTTATCCGAAGAAATAAAATTCAACGGATGCAATACTGTCAAGAATTGTTGAGGCGTATAGTGGAAGATCCCGTGTTTCACTTTATATCGTCGCCATTGTTCGTTTAAGCTTGTGGAATCTTATTATTTGCTTGGCGTTGATATTATTTTCGTTTGAATTTTTGGAACTTTTTGTAACTTACTACTTATTAAAATAAAAATGAAAAATACTACTTAACGCTTTTTTTCCCTTTCACTTTCCTTATATTTTATCACCAAATAAGGCAGGGGTGTTGTACGAAATGTTTGAAATTGACTTTTATTTATAATCTTAAATTTGCAGCAATGCAAAAATGCAATTTTTTGTTTTGAGCTTGAAGTTCTTGTATTTATATTTTTGGTTAGGTTAGGATGGTATTATGGTTTTATCTCATTATATGCTATTTTTTTCACTCTTTTTTGCGATAATATTAAATCTAGCAATTTTTCGGGTTTAATCGACATTTATTCCCGATAACGTTCGAGTGTCCGCACCACTTTCCTTCCACAGTGCAAAGGAAAAGCTTTTTCTCTTCGTTTCCCTAATACCTTTACCGTAATAAAAATCGTTTGAAAAGCTATTAAACCGCATAATTAGGGTTTTATGGCAGGGGAAAATGGCGACGGTATAATTTGAACTAAATTATACTTACGAGCTTATTCTGTGGCCGTCTCGTTCATACGACTATTAAATTTGGTGCAGATTTTTATCTTCTCTCAACGGTCGAGTAACTACGCACATTAAAAGAAAAGGCATTCTTCCTCTATAGAGCGGAACTACCGAATGGAACTTTTGTACTATATTATACCGTCTTCATTATTCACTCTTTTATTACGTCTTTGTTTTCGCGGCACGTTCTTTATTCTGTCGTTCAAGAACGTTAGGAGATGAATGGTTTTTGTTAAACAGATGGTTCTCCTTGCGGTATGAGTCGGAATACCTAATACATATGTTTTAATAAATGTTAAATAATTGGATTCCAGTGACCTCGTAAATAATCGAATTTTCCGCTTTTTATCTGATTAAAACTCCCAGGGACGATTACTTCCACACAAGGTCGACAGATTGCCTCCATACTTTCCATTAATATTTATCGCTCGCCATTAGTCGAATGGATTCCTGGAATTGTTTAATGCGCTTATACAGTGTCCCCATAACTTATCAGCCGCAGAGCAACAGAGAAAAAAAAAAAAAAAAAAATATATATATATATATATATATATATATATATATATATATATATATATATATATATATATATATATATATATATATATATATATATATATATATATATATATATATATATATATATATATATATATATATATATATATATATATATATATATATATATATATATATATATATATATATATATATATATATATATATATATATATATATAATATAGTATTATATGCTTTAGTAATCATGTTGAATATCTATGCAAAAAAATTGGTAAGGAAATGGGGTTAGTCTGTGAATGACTCCCCGAGGCTCAAGCGAACATCAATAAATGTTTGGATATTTTTCATAGCAAAACAGAAAAGTTACAGACAGGAACGTCTGCGTGCAGCCGATTAAGAGTTTCCACCACGGCTTATATTTAATCCGTCCTCGTCTTTAGGTATTTTTCTTGACTTTCGTAGGCTCAGCTATTTGTTGCCGATTCACGAGAGTGATTTTGCTAATTATAGAGACGTTTGGTTCCTAATCTGTGAATTTAATCACCTACTAACAATTTTTACTGAATTTCTTTGAGGGGCTTGGTCAGGAGGTGTCTACACTGATTCATGTGCATCTGTCCTGTCTGGTCGTACTCAGTTGGTTCGTGTCAGGTTAAATTGATATTTTTTCGGGAGTCCCCCACTGGACCCATCCTTTTTAACTTGTTTTTAAATGATATTGTTAGCGTAGCTTCGGAGTCGCGGTGTCTTTTGTTTGCGGACGATTTGAAGATATTCATTAGAGTTGGGTCGCGCTAGGATGCTCTGCTGCTTCAGAGGGCCGTGTAACAAAAATATGTAAAAAAATGCTGTATTATTAGCTTCAGTCGTTCGTTGAGTATGGTTCACAACCGATATAGTATCGATGGAGTCGAGATCCAGGCCGTCACTAGCATTGTTTTCTTCGATTCTAAACTAAGTTTTGTGACATGTCTGGCGGACGTGGTAAACAGGTCTATGCGAGTCCAACTGACTCCACATTGCTTTGAACTCTGTTATATCTCTTTGCTTCCCTCTAGACCGCATGCATCTGTGATATGTTCTCCATATTATGCCTGCCATCAAAGCCCTTCAGAAAGTATTTTTAAGATCTTTGGCTTCGAAAGCGCATATCAATATCTATAATGTGTATCAAATCAACTACAGTATTATAACTGGGCCTTCAATATTGATACTCGTCAAACCAGAAGATTTCAGAGTGATTTAGTTTTCCTCTTTAAGATTCTGAATGATTGGAATTATTGTATATTATATATATTATAGAGTTTATTCCCTACTTCCCTTACTAGAATGCTGAAAGCTGAAAGATCCTGATGTGTTCAGTTTGAGTGAGTTATATTTTGTTCTGGTTTTTAGCTGTGACACGGCTATCTCTCCATTTGTGTTAAATGAATGTAAAAGTTTTGTAAATAAATAAATAAGTTACAATACCTTAGGTCAATAATTTATTATTTATATAAATGATATGCATCAGGTTTTAAAAAACTCCTTTATTTGCTGATGACACGCTTATTTCAGTCTCTGGAAACGATTGCAAAGAAATAGCTACCAAACTGAACACCGAAATGCAGTATTTCTACGAATGGCCGTGTCAAAATAAACTGAAATTAAATAGCTCCAAAACCAAGTGCACGGTTATCGGTTCTAAGGTTAACTGTCAAAAATTTTATAAGTCGGGGTATTTTGTGGATATACAGGGTAATAAAATTGAGTTTGTTTCCGAAATTAAATATTTGGGGGTGATCTTGGATCCACAATTATGTTTTAGTTATCATGTTGAATATCTATGCAAAAAAATTGGTAAGAAAATAGGGTTTTTAACCGTGTATCGCGGTTTTTGTCGCAGTGGACTAGGATATTAGTGTATGATGATGATTTTGCCTCATTTAAATAAGTTGCAGTTACAACAAAATAGGGTTATGAGAATCATCCTGAACTGCGATAGATATACTCCTATAAAGAGTACGTTAGATCAGCTAAATTGGCTAAATGTCGGGCAGTTCATTAGACGAGCAAGTTTAATGTTGGTTTATGGAATTGCGCACGATCACCAACCGGGCTATCTTAAATTATGGTTGGAAAAAAGGTCAAACTTTTATCAATATAATGTACGTTCCAATCAGCACTTCAATGTTTCTATGGTAAAAACAACAAATTTACGGAAAACTCTATTCTACGATGGTGTTTGTAATTTTAATGAACTGCCGGATAATATTAAGGGCGCGCCTCGCCCAAGAGTGTTCAAGAAGAGACTTACGGGGTATTTGCGAAGTTTATAGTTTTGTTTATGTAAATTTTACTTGCTTATGTAAATAGCCAAGTGCTAAATAAATAAATAAATAAATCAAAATATACCGATTCGTGCATCGAAAGTGGACGTTAAAATTACACAGGGTGTTAAGTATTTTATGCTGATTCAAGGTTTAAAATAATATAGAATTCGGAATCTTTATAGTTTTGAATTATTGCAATGTTCTTAAACTAAATTTCGCTTTCAGTATTTATTGAATCGATGAGTTTCTATGTCTTTTTTCTAAATGCGAGAAAGTAATGGCTAAATTATATATGGTAAAATTAAGATAAATTGCGTAATTTATTTTTTTAATATCTCGCATTGTCTCTAAAATAGGGTAATTTATTATAACAATAAATGGAATGATAATAGTACATGATTACAATTATTGAGACTGGTAGGTAGTGAGAATAATACGAAAATAGATAAAACATATTTAAAAAATCTGCAATTTACAATATTCCAAATGTTAGTCATGATGTTCCCAGCACTCAGATGAGCTGTAGTCATTGGAGTCCAGAAAAACAATGTTATCAGCTTTCCGCACTCTTTCGCACTATTCTGTCCGTCTCTCTCCTTTCTCCATTAAAAGTGATTTTCTGTTTTGAGTTTTTTCGTAACGCCTGGTATGAAATCATATTTTTTATTTCTGACATTAGTTTTCCTTTCTTGTATTTGTGTTCCTTTTTTTTTAAGTATAACCAATTCTTCAATTCTTCTGATGTCACTATTTTCCTTTCTCCCTGTATTTCTCTTTGGTGAGCTGATGGGGCTGCGTTTATGCCCAAATTGATATATTGTTGACTGTCCCACAAATTTTTCCAACTCCGAATATTATTTTTTGGTTTGGTTTCACTAATCCATTTCTTGGAAACAAATTTAAAAACTTTAGGAACAACTGACGCAAATTAACTATAATCCTAATTTTAAAACTAATTAACAGATAGGTCGACTACTTGCCCATTTACCTTCCACTCTCGGGATCCTTAACAATCATCATAGGCACAATACAACACCTATGGAATGCCAGTTCAATAATACTGTCATAACCGTCTCGTATTTATAAACAGAGCATAGTACCTACCTACCATAGTACCTAAATTTGTTGAACTATGTTAAAAAAAATTTCCCCCAATTTTAGATTGGTTGAATCGGACCGAAATGGATTGAGCGCTCTATAAATTTTCTAGACGTTTTTTACTGCTTTCCCCCGAATGCCATTGCTTGATGTTAATTTCCCGCCAAGTTTATAGTTCGCGACTCGAACGCAACCTGGCGCTGCCGAAACGAAAGTGAGATGCAAACATTTCGGCGTGGGCTTTGGCGGCGTCATTATTTGCAAATTTCTCGTATCCTAGACGGTCAGATGGGCGGTCCCGAATTAACATGGTTAGGAATGATACGACGCCATAATTAAATCGAAATTCAAGGTTGCGATTGACGCGGTGTCGTTGACACCTATGGACCGGGTCGTGGTTATTTCTCTACCATTCGTTCGGCTAGCCGCATAGATTTCTACTGCCGATCAAATTCCACGCGTCTCAAAACAACGTGAACAGAAAAGAACTCTACACAAATGTGAAATCTTTGTTTATGGATCTATTTGGATATTTTTTTTGTCGGATAGATCTCTCAAATAAATACTGTTTCTTATTACATCAACCTAAAGTCATGGCTAACTGGATGAACGATTATTTTGCACGTGTACCATGTCCAAAACTACAGCATTAATAAATCTTAGTATTCGAAAGGTATTAATAAGTAATTTCCCATGAAGTCTTGATTGATTGGGTTCTGTATGCAATATACCAATTATTTGGGATGCATTTTGGCAAATTTTTATCAAAATTAATAACCACAATCTGCCAGTTTCTTGGCTTTTCGCGGTAATGATATGATAGTCCGGTTTTTAAATATTAGCGACCACTACCCATCAAGTAAGTTTGGTGATACTTGGCTCGTAATCACTCAGATCACCAAAATTGATTGACACTCCAACTAGTTCCCGAACTCGTATTACTTTAAAAGTAGGCATACAAATTTGACATACAACGTTGCCGATATGTTTTCTTCCGTTCCGATTCGATTAGCTGTAATAATTATGCATCCAAGAGTACAAAATCTTATTCTAGATGAGCATGAACGAAGTTTCCACGTTCAGCAATAATTAAAATACACTCAAAAGCTACCTTAAATATTAACCGAAACTAATCACTTTCTGTTATCTATTTATAAATATTTTAAAAAATTGCCCAGCACTTTACTCATTTGTAATCCTGACGAACGATGTTGTGATGTAAAGGCCGACAATAATCTGTATGTATAATCTTAATGCTTTCCCACTTAACGTTAAAAAAAAAGTTATTTCATATCACAGGTCAAAATGGCCGCACATTAAATTCAAACATGTCTAAAGGTAAAGTCTGTTCATAGATATAAGAAAGTGACTAACTGATACGAATTAAGGAAAGACCCGGGCAAGCTGTAAAAATGAAATATGGCCGAACAGGTCCGTACTTTGCTTAGAATTTAATTATTTGGGTTTTTGTTAGGAAAGATACTAAATAATATTTATTTATTTATGTCTGTATTTATGTTTAAATCTAAAACAAAATTACAAATTATTTTTATTACCTACTTAAATTACTTAAAATTATTCACATAATATATCAGTATCACTATCGCTACATCGCCTGTTCGAATTATAATTTGCAATATGGATATACGATTGTTCTGCTTTTTCTATATGTTTAACAGAATTTGCCCAACTTCGTTTAGGGATGTTAAAAACTTCGGTTTCTATAAGTTTGAGGACCTTGGAGAAAAATGTTATGTTATGACGAATGGCAGATTTCAGTTGGCGCCAAACATGTTCAATGGGTTTAAATATACAGTGGTAAGGTGGAAGCCTTAAAACTGTATGTCCTAGATTTTTTGCATTACTATCAGACGTATTCTTTGTAGAACCTCAATTAATTGCTTTGTTGCTTTCGTGTCACATGAGGAAGGGCTTTTAGTCAACTGTCTACTGAACACACCATACCAAAAATGACTTAGATTTCCCTATGTTATCAGAAGTGTCTCTCTCGTCGCTCCCAATATATCCCTTCCCATTCAATCGTTAAAAATGACGGCTTAGTTATTGACAAAATGGAAATAGTTACTACATGGGATTTTTGTTTCTGGCATCAATAAATACGGTTCGATGGACTCGGCTCGCGGCCTAATTGGCGTTGCCTCTATATCTGCGAACATGCCGGTGGGTCTGCTACGCGGTACCGACCACACCCTCATTTGGAAATTCCGAGAATTTAAAATATGCATCGCTGATACTCCAGCGACTTCCGTCTTGTGATAGGTACTCAAACTTAGTTCAATGACATTATTACTAATCACATTATTAAGTTTGCCATTTACAAAAAGATGAAAAAATACAAAAGGAGGGAAGAAACACAATGAATTGTGTACAGAAATATTTCACATGTTAGTTGGTTATCAATCGTCTATAATTTTTATTTAAATTTCCTACTGGCGTCGCTTATTTTTTATGACTTCCGTGTGTTTAAATTATTGTCATTTTTCCCTTGGAATGCGTACGCAGAATAAATAGAATAAATGAATAGAATCAAGTAATATCTCCCGATTTTAAAGTAACACAGCAAAAATATTTATTTTTTATAAAGATGACGTTATTCTAAACAAATTAAAAAATCATGGTTTAGTTAAATAAGTCTCAGACAATGCTCTTCGATTCTTTAAAATACTCGATAGTTCCCAATCACATATGAACAAAACTAAAATATATCCTTGGATCAGTAATTTTGTAGCGGATTTCATGGGAGCATCAGCTTTGACAAAATCATTAACACCGAATCCTAACACCGACTGTCTCTTTCATCAAATAGTCCTTTTGTTGTGACTTTAAATTTTTTTAATAATTTGCCTAGTCAAACAAAATTCAAATACACTCTTAAAAACAAATTGCTGCCTCGATTATTACAATATTAAAGATTTTCTTTTTTGTGATACCTGTTCAATACGTAGTCGAAATTGCTGACGTTTCGCCAATCGTCCTGTTGGCTTCGTCAGAGCTTGACTGAAACGTCAGCAATTTCGACTCTAAAGTATATTTATCTTTGTATTCTGACACTTGTAACTCAAGTCTTATGGAAATAAAAAGCTATATAATCTTTCTTCAATTCCCAATAAGTCAAAAAAATGAGATAGGCAAATCTGACTTGGCATTTTTCAAAAAACTGTTCTTTTGAAAATTCTATAAAAATATACTAAAAGTAGTCCCGTTATGTACAGTGATAGCATGTCCTTATTTTAATGACATTTCTGAATGTCGGCAATCTGCAAACACGACTGTCCTCATTTTAATATTCAGTTTCGCTTCTTTCCAGAACAACATTACGTGGCAGCGGATTCCAATAGTTCGTCGACCACGAAAACCTTCGTCCCCTGCAAAGTCTGCGGCGATAAAGCGTCCGGATATCATTACGGGGTGACTTCCTGCGAGGGCTGCAAAGTACGTTTACTTTACGCACCAAATGGAAATTATTTTCTTTCATCGCGCACTTGCCTGTACACTCAACCACTAACAACGGTCAAGATTCAACAAAGTTCAACATTCTCTCAAAACATGATCGTACTTTCCTCATTTTACGGTAATATACGTGCCTAGAGATTAACTCAATTCTTTAGTCCGCCCAAGGACCGTCTTCGTCAAGACTTTAGATGCCAGTGTTGCATTTTCCTTCCATTCCAACATGAGAAATGGTAACGGTAGCCAAACTCCATTTAGCTCTACAGAAATATTGGTGCTTAAAATATGGCAGCTCTCATCTTCATCAAGGCTTTAGCCAATGTCTTATAATTCATCTTTTTCTTCATTTCTTTCAGCTTTTAGTATCCGAGCACTGACAGTAAAGCAATACTGACTTGAATCAACCAAATATCATCATCTATTTTTGTGTCCCAAGATGTAGTTTCTCGCAACAATAACTGTAGCAGCTTAATAATCTTTTAAAAAATAAATTGATTTTTGTCGAGCTCTTGTCAGACTTCTTTGTATAGTACCCCCCAGAAAACATAAAAAACCGAAAGACATTTGTTTCAGGGTTTTTTTAGGCGTAGCATCCAGAAGCAGATAGAGTACAGGTGCCTAAGGGACGGCAAATGCCTGGTAATCAGACTGAATAGGAATAGGTGTCAGTATTGCAGATTTAAAAAATGTCTGGCCGTAGGAATGTCTAGGGATTGTAAGTATACCACGCATCCAGTGAGACTTGTCGATTTCGACTTGGGTGCTTTCATTTCAAGCCGTCAGATACGGAAGGGTACCGAAACGATCCCGCGAACGCAACGCCGAAGACAATCCCTCGCCGAGGGTGTCGACCACCGCCCCCGACGTTGTGGCGGTAGTAACCCCGCCCACTCCGACCGAAACCTTGTCACCGTCGAGCGTGTCGAGCAATCCCGGTAGCATGGAGTCGGAAACCAAACAGATGGCTGTATACGATATTATTTTAGGGGTGTCGCAAGTAGGTTTCCTTCCTTTAGTTGAGTACGTCAAACTTACAGACCACGCTACCACCAGTGGCTATTTGGTGGTCAGTTATGTAGCCAAATTACAGCGGCTGGTTCTTTGAGTGATTTTAAGGCGAAATGTGCTTATAAAAATATAATTACATCAAACTTTGAAATAAAAATCGGGTTTTTCGAAACATCTTAGTTATCTATAAGCCAATTTTCTTAAAATTTGACAGACGTAAAGGGATCATTTTGTCCAATTTGATTAGATTAAACTTGATTAAATTTGATTAGATTAAATTTAGTCATTTAGTTTATATGTTCCATTTTGATGTTTTATCTCGAAAACAGAAAAACGCAAAACAAGAACAACAAACCCAAAAATGGAAATGATAAAAATCTACATTTTTATATGATTTTTTTTAATTTATCATCCTGTATTCTCAAAATAATGCAATTTCGACCATTTGAACCTTCTGTTTTAAAATATCTCAAAGAATCACTTTCAACTTGCTACCCTGCATACTATATAGTGTGTTTCAAAACAAATGCGTGATTCCTTCTTTAAATTACATAAGAAAAGCCATCAGAGCAAATCTTTCGAAATTAGACTAAATGCTTGGGGCAGATCCTTAGTAAGGTGGACAAAAACTATAGTAATATTTGACGGAGAATAGGGGAAAACAGCTTGTTCGCACTATATTTTGCGGACGACGACGTTGTTTCGGCAGGAGACACGAAAACTCAAGGAGTACGAATTAGCTGGTTTAACCATAAATATGGCCAAGTGTGAATACCTTGTTGTCGTAAAAGAAGAAATTAAAAACTTAAATGTAGAAAAAGAAACAGTAAAAGGAGTGGTGAAAGAGTGATGCTAACAAACATGGGAACAGTAATAATGAAATAACAGAAATAATAAATAAGGGACGAACACCAAATAATCTATGTTGGACTAAAATCTAACTAAGAGGCCTATCTATGAAGCAGTGTTACTTTATATGGATCAGAAGTTTGGAATATACGAGGGCGGCGCCAAAATTTCCCGTCCTGAATATGAAAGAAACAAAGTAGAGTAACAATTTTTTATTATTTTTCAATATAATCCCCCTTAACTATAATACACTTATTACATCTCGTTATTAACAACTCAATCCCTTTAAAAAAATATTCTTTTGGTTTGTCTGCAAAATGAGCTAAAACTGCTTTTTAACTCAATTTCACCGTGAAACCGCCGTCCACGTTAATACTTTTTCAAATATCTAAACAAATAATAGTCGCTGGGGGTCATTAAATTAAAAATTAAAATACTGTCAATAAAAAACTGTTTGACGCAAGACTTTTTTTTCGCAGCCTACTACGATATATATTTAAAAGGAGACAAGGAGACAGGGCGGGAAATTTTGGCGCTAACCTCGTATCTAACGTAAACAAGATGAAATTAACGGAGACGGATATTTTAAGGAGAAGCTGTAGGTCAGGCTTGGACAGGGTACGCATTTGTTTTGAAACACCGTGTGTAAACGCGAAATACAAGGGCTGCAACATTCTACAATGGAAAATCGATTAACCGAATGCTGAATGCCGAACCAGTTGCTTGTTATATTGTTGCTCGAATTTTCTACCCGCAACAACTATTCTAAACAATCTAGAATCTTTATTGGGTTTTAGATAACTGTCTATTTAATAATTTAAAAACAAATCACTTCTCAAATCGCAAGCCACCGATAAAAGGTTATTTAATATGATAGGTCAGAATTTTTACGCACTGTTTTGATTTTAACCCAATTTTACTTCTGTAAAAAACTCTTTTTCAATGTTGATTTTGGTGGTTCCATTGCAGGCGCATCACGCGAATTGCGGTTACACCGAGGAGAGGACGCGAAATTTGCAACGAAGGTCCTTGGTACCGCCACCCAGGTACAAAGCGGAAGACGACGAAGACGAGGACGGCGACGACGGGGAAGGTGTCGCGTCATCCACCGCGGAATCCCTGGAGAACGACCGGTGTTGGTTCTGGCAGCAGTTCGCCACGTGCATGACTCCCAGCGTCCAGAGGGTGGTGGAATTCGCGAAAAGGGTGCCCGGATTCGGTGGCCTTGGCCAGGACGACCAGCTGATCCTCATCAAGTTGGGGTTCTTCGAGCTGTGGCTCAGCCACGTGGCCAGGATGACGTCGTCGCAGTCTTTGACCTTCGACGACGGCACGGTGGTGACGCGGCAACAGCTCGAACTGATGTATGATGTGAGTCATCGTTCTTATGTGTACAATAGGACCAAAAATATAGTGCATTTATTGCTTTGCTGTTTTGAGCATTTTTAAGTTTTAACCCTAGAAGTACTGTATATTGTATATTAATATTAATAATTAATGAAATAGAACGTAATAAATTGTTACTTTGTACTAATTTTTTTATGTACATGTTTCAAGAATTGCTAGGCGCAAATGATTGAGAACATACTTATATCCCACTTGTGAGTCTAGGTAGATAAATTCCAAGGACGGTCCTGGAATAGTTACGGGTAAAGGTCTGCTAGGCAGCACTATATTTGTGGTCGAAGTATACTATCCATTCATGCCTAAAACAGGAACATCAGATTTTAATTGTTTTTAATGTTGACCTTAAGTTATTCGAAGAGGGCATCAACTTTGGTCACTCTTCCTTAAACCCCTGGAGATAATTGTTGTTATAGAGCGTTTAAATCGGTTCCCAACTAATTTTTAGGGGCAGTATTCTTATATAAGCAGTCCCAAATTTGTTGGTGTCTATTTAGAACTTGATTTTGGAAAAAAAATCGTCTATTTAGATTTTACCTGACATTTCGTTTCCGAGAATTAACCTCGTGTTTTTTTCAAATTTTGTTTTCTGTGGGTAAATAATTATAAATAATGAGGCCTTTGATTCTTTAATTTCATCTTAGCGATCTTTAATGACAATGAAACTCGTTTTATACAGGGTGATTTATTTTTAAGTGTACCTTACACACTGATTAGTTAGACGATTCCAAACTTAACAGGTCAATTTTTCTCTTGGACTTTAAATTTAGTCCGCAGTCATCCAGATCGATCTGTAAGTTTAATGAAATCTAAATACAGGGTCGGGCTGGGAACAAGGACCGGCTTTAAAAGGATCGATGTGGCTGACCGAGTATGCTCACCCAATTTTTTTATACTTAGCTTATAAAAAATCAATACAATACCCTGTTTATTGGTTATTATTGACTTATCAAGTCATACGGATAGGACTATCCATCAAAATCAATCACCAAACCACCGCCAAAAGCATTTAATTCAGGTAGTAACTTGTTTAACAAGAATTCAAGATGAGTTTTCCATCTAAAAATTTTTTTTTTTAAGTTTTTCGATTTTTGTGATTCAAATGATTCAAACTAATTAACTAACGAAATACAATACCAGTTTGGTTTGAGAGAGTCATTGTCTCTAAAAACGGCTACGCTTACCACCACTCAAAAGTTAATATTTACATAGAACGAATACATTGGGACGATCATCCACTTCGCAAACACTTTCAACGCCTTGTCCCTGAACGACACCGAAGTGGGTCTCTTCTCAGCAGTAGTACTGATGACTGCGGACAGACCGGGACTCACCGACGTCAAAACGATCGAGCATTACCAGGACAAGCTGGTCGAGGCATTGAAAGTACAAGTAAGAGGGAAAATACCGCGACATCTGAGTGCCGATCATTACGGTAGACCGTTTTAGGTGGGGAGGAATCACGCGGGCGAGACCCAACTGTTCTCCAACCTGCTGATCAAGTTGCCCGAGCTGAGAAGCTTGGGCAACAAGCACACCGCTCACCTCGACTGGTTTCGGGTGAACTGGCAAAAACTCGCCCTGCCACCCCTGTTCGCGGAAATTTTTGACATCCCGAAGTCAGAGGACGATCTGCAGTGACCGACTGGGCCATATATGCGTTCATATATCTGACGGTAAGAATCTGAGATATTAAAGTTTAATATATAAGTAACTACTAAGTTGTAGTCTGCCAAAGGCATACTGATTATGAATATTCTGGACGGTGGTGATCAAAATGCTACCTTCAATGCACATCTTCATCAATTATGATTAGGGTCACTTTGACTTGATTATATCCTCAATACATATGTTGTTGTTCGTTTGATCGATGCACTGTAGTAGTTACTAACAAGGATCCGTTACTTTTATTATAAAATGTCCGTTACTATCAGTTACCTTCCCCCAACTCTTGCGTGGACTCACTCATTTTCTTCATCTTTAAGAATTTTAATTTAAGGGATACATGTCCATACCATCACTGCTGGGTTCAAATGTCATCAACAATTTCGTCATGTTTTGATGTTGATATTATTCATCTCAGCAATTGCTTCCTAGAACGTTATGTCTTTGGAAATTCTGGAGAGTTTCTTCTGTATCGGTCTGCAGCTCAGATCGCCTTGGCACGGCATCATATTATATAGATGAAAAATTACGAATCCAGATGCTCACTTGCTTCGAATAGGAAATTATTTTTTGATTCGGTAGTTTACTAAAAAATTGTTAGTGCCATTACTGTTTTAACAAGAAGCTTCAGACGGACATTGCAAGAGCCGCAGCGTCAAGTAACGAAACTCATCCTAAAGTTATATTTTAAAAGTCCATTTTTTTTTTACATTCAGACGTATGACGCAGAGGGAGTAATAACACGCCATGACGTCAGCGAATTATCACCTTGCAGGTGGGCGAAGCGAACTCGCAGATTCGAATGTACGCCGAAACTTGCTCAACAGAAAAATTGCTCCAAGGCTGACGACGGCATTGGGGACGCGAGGCACCAAGCGGGGTTCAAAACCCCGTCAGGCAGCCGCGATATCAATCTGAGTAACGACAGGGTCTCTCAAGCTGTTTAGTCGCTACGTTTTTTAGGTTAAATGAATTTAGGGTATTATATTGTTGAACATATCAATGGCCCGCGGATGACCGTAAAAAAATGACCTTGAAAAACGGATCCGGGCACTTTAAAGCCGTCACGGACTATTTTCCCGAATTGCAGGAATCGATTGGCTCTGTTTTAAGAGTGCGACTAAATTTGGGGCGGAGATTTTCGGAATGCCGATCCCGTTCGTTGTTTTCCCCCTCCGGTGCTGAATTTGAATAATACATACCGGCGGTATTACCCCAAAAATGTAAAACAATAATAAATGTTTGACAATGGTAGAAAATTACTGACGTATGCTTACGTAGGGTGTTTTAAGTGACGTAACAATCATAACGCGATATTACTTCTAAGTGTCTCTCATTAGTTAGATTTATTATGAGTCCCCCGGGGGGGTGGTGGTACCGGCGATTTATGGAAAAGGAATTGAATTTTCGGAAATCGTGGTCTCTTTTTTTTAACACTAAAATACACGTTTTGTCTAACCAGTTTTCAATTCCAGTTTTCTTCGAATTTTACATTACACAAAGTTTTTTACATTAAGTGCTCTTTAAACTAAGAATTTTTTTTATTTTTTGAGATCTAATTTGGTATTATGTCCATCTTTTTCGTTTATCGTTTTTAAATATTATTTTTGATTCGCCAACCAAGTACTTTCCGCTGTTGTTCTACACAAAACGAACATTTGCCCCTCCATAAGCGCAGTTTTCCTTGATTTTATATGAAAAATGTCATAAGGAGCACTGAGAACTTAAAGCTAAAGTCGCATTATAACTATTCAGTGCAAATACAAAAAAAATAAATTCTTTTTATAAAATCACGCTTGTCATAAAAATTAATTTATACAAAAATATTAATAATCATTATTTTTTTAACTTTAATTAAATCTTATTAAACAAACGGAGTCTAAATAGAAGTTTTTAAATAACAATTTAAATACATTTAGCTTAATTATTTTTACATTTAACAAACAAGATATGAAGATTACTTTCATAATTTAGATTAGCGAAAAATTGCGTCAAAGTTGTACAGGAACAGTAGAATCTTCAATACACTTTTATTTAAAAGATTGTACTTCTAGTTTACAAACGGCATTATACAATAACTAAAACTAAATTTCTCTTTACTCGAAAACATTCTAAGAAAGTTTAAATGTTTCTCACAGGAATCGTGCTCCCCCCGTAGGGTATCTACTCTGCTGTTAATATCGTGTAGTACAAAATTTATAGAAATATAGTGCCGATAGACATAAACGCGGTTTGTACTTTTAATAATTTTTTATAGAGAAGGAGTGTTACAGGTAGGATATACATAATTTCTGGAACTACGGTTGCTCTCTTAGCAGCTGTTTCAATCCGCACTTTCCCTCGCTACTATCAACGGATAAGTGACGTTTTCACCTGTTGCCAAGTCTCCGTTATCGTGCTGGTTTTAATCGTCAACGGACTATGCGTGTTTTCGTTTTCCTTGACCTTGCTCTCTCTGGCATATTTTGTGGTCAAATAAAAAATCCCCGACATATTTAGATTGCCCATGCCGATCAGAATCTACATTTCAATAAATTCCAACGATCCGGCGACATTCTGAACTAACGGGTGGCTTGGTCCACATAAGTTTACAACCTTGCGATTTGAAAGCAACACATAAGTATTTTCAAAAATGTTCCTTTATGCGTTTTCAAACTTTGCATTGTATTTAGTTTTGGCTTATTTCCGCTATATTTTGGGCTATAAAGTGCAAAGGAAAAATTGCAATGTCCAGGAAGAAAGTAAGGTTAAGTAAAGCTATCGCGCAAGTGGGCACCCTTCATTTTAGCAGTTCAACTCAAGTAACTAACTCGTAAATTTCACTGAGTCTCGAACAAAAAAACCCTCGACTATGATCTTTATGGAACATATCTCGTATTGTATTATAACGCGTATTTTAATTTTACTGTACTTAACATGTGGTTCAGACTGAATTATTGTGTTACGGAGCAAGGGAGAAGCGGATGGGTAAGTTAACCCGAAGCCGTTTGTTCCGCATCCTATTAACTTATATATATTTTGTACAATAAGTTGCCACGAAAGCAAAGTGTAAAGACATATTTTAGGTAGGGATGATATTTTGAAAAAGAAGTGAAACGTACCTAATTTTAATAAATATTGAATTACGAGTTTACGCTATATTTTTATAGGTTTTAAGCTTTTTTATATAAACTTGAAAAGTATTATTTTTTTCCAGTTCCTTTCCGCTGACAAATCTCTCCTTTCCCTTCTAAAATAAGCAAATTTTCCAATACACTTTAGGACGAAACCGTTTTATTTGAAATAATTAACACGTATTGTTATTAACACGCTACGCATAAAATGGCAATATTTATGTGGTTTTTGACATTTTGTACATGTGCTCATACATAACAAATTGGACATTTTCGAATAATAATGGTAATATCTACTTATTGAAATGAATGTTGTTAAGCTCATTGTTATTGCTCTTTGTTTATATTCTATTTAAATTTTTAATTATTATGTATAAAAATAGGGGTCGTTTATGTTTATAAATAACAGAATAATAGTTAATCATCCTTAATATATATCATGAGACGTAAAATTTTATTTTTGAATACAATACTTTAGTGCCGCAGGTATTATTTTAAGGTAGATTATATTATTACGTTCATTTTTGTAATGCTATATTTATAATTTTTTTTCTGAACACTGGATTTTGTTATGTCATATTTTACTTAAATAAATTATTGTATATTACATAACAGCGTTATTTGTTTCCACAGATTGTAGCTATAGGCTTCCACCCTTACTGCAGATGCTTTCAACTGTTTGCAAAATATTCCATTTCCATACCGGGAACATGATTTTCTTTTATTTAATATAAAATAAAATTACGGCCAAAAAAGTGTAGCGAACAATTACTGATTAAATATAAAAAAAAAACAAAATTCAAATAATATATTTTTACAGTATGCGCTCGCGAATTAAAAGCATTTCTTATAAAATTAAAGGTCAATTAAAAATTTCAAAAGATCCATAAGTCGCGTTGCTTCCGGTTGTAAAGCTGTAAAGTGTGTTAGGTAGGTTTAATAATAAAATGTAAAGTATGGTAACCAACATTTGAATCACTAAGTTTGTTTTGGCATGAGGGTAACACAGTGATGCAAGTATAGTACGCAACACGTTTGCATACTATACTTTTTCTACGAGCACGCTAGTGTGTAAGACACGAGAGTAGAAAAATATCATTATTTAATATTTCTTCAGTGACATTTGAAACCAGTAAGCTTTTGCTTTAATGTTATTTTTTTAAACAATATCAACATAACAAACACTTGTAACTTGTAAAATCGCCAACACCGCTATTGTAATTACCAAATTTGCTCTATGCAGGTCTTCAGCATCATAGGTTAAAGTGATTGGTTGGTTTAGTTCAATTTTAAGGTTAAATCACAATTTTTGGACGCGTAAATTTTAAATAGTAGTAAATTATTGTGAAACTGAAATCCAAGCCTTCGGAAAATGAAACTCCTCACACACAATATGCTGACTTCGAAGTGTATAAAAGGGGTCAGCGTAGGATATCCCTTAGCGATTAAGGTGACGGAACGAAATCGTTGAGGTTAAGGTTTGTAATATGCCGTTTACGTTTCAGGCATCAGACGTGCGAATATGCGAAGTCGACTTCAATCCCGATTTCGTGTCACGGATAATTCCGAAAGTCGACTGGCCTGTTCTCTACAACGCGGCGGAGAGCATCGGCCAAGTGGAAGACTTGCCCAAAGAACTATCCGAGAACTACGAAAATGATCATAATTTCCTGAAAAAGGCGCATCGGGTTTTGTTGGAAGTGGACGTGATAGACGGCGAACTCGTTTGTCCCGAGAGCGGGAGAAAATTCCCCATTAGCAATGGCATTCCAAACATGCTCCTGAATGAGGACGAAATCTAAATTTGCCAAGTATTATTATTTATTATTTTGTTTTTGCGAGGCAGGCATGGAATAATGCGGAAACGTCAAACGCAAAGTCTAATATAATGAGTTTATTGAAGCACATAGATTTTACATCAACTTTTTGATCATTCGCACATTGGACGTTTGAACTACTACTTTTAAATAGCGGTAACTTATTCAAAGGGACTGCCCTTCAGTTGTATTTGGACGACTTGTTGCCAGTATTAAAGCCCACTTTTTTCCAGAACTGAATAACGGAGAATTTATTTCTATAAAAATATTTGCGGGTAAAAATATGCCACTCTTAAATTTCATGTACATGTCACAGATATATTAAACTTAGGCCTATTTGATAGACTAACGAAAACACCTACATAGACAAACCAACAAGAAAGTAGTAACTCACACATAATGATGTACATAATGTTTACAACATTTAACAAAACTTGTTGATACTAGGGAGGACTAAAAAGGAGTTAAATGTATTTAATGTTGATATAATTGGTGCAAGAACTGTGCTCTAACTGAGATTTTTATAATGTGCTCCCAATGCACAGACCTTATAATAAATAAAATTTGAAGTATCAATGAAAGTTTACAATTTGGGACAAGTTAACTTTTACGTTGCTTTATCAACTTTCTTATATTCCTCCCTAGTCAACCCATTGCACATGATACGGTTTCTAATCCAGATAACACAACAGGAAACTGTTATTACAACACAACGCAGACGGAATGTTACTTAACCCTAGACTCGCCTAGAACAACCGCCTTAAACTGAGCAAACATGCTACCCTTAGCCGAGCCACACGACGGCCCTTTGGCAAGCTCGGCGCCAGGTTCGCGAGGGACATACACTCTCGTCGACAATAAACTTTTATCGGGGCCTTTGGCTAAGCCGCAGGGTCCCTTGCGCAGGGCCCTGTTTGGTCCTTGCCACTGAACATAATTCTCCCTGTAATACACAACTCAATCCCTTATAAAATCATGAAATGAATAAATTCGCCTTACAACAGCAACTTTTCGTTCGGGCCGCAGGAAAAACCGGGATTGTGACCGAAGGTGTTGCGCAGATTTGTCGATTTAAAGTGGCCCCTGTCGCATTCATCCATTACTCTGCTCGTTAGCGTAAAAAAAGAGAACCATTAGTAGTCTAATTACTCTTGATGTCGCGCACTCACCGGCTAAACGAACTGGTCTCGTCTTTTTTGTCACTCTTCAGGATCGATTTTATCGACTGTCGACTTTGAGAGACGGGGATTTGGGCACGGTCGTCACTTGCAGATGGGTTGGGTTCGTCGGGTTCTTTTACGTCTCTAAAATGTACAAAACTAATTAGAATTATCCGTCGCGTCAAATTGTCACACGAACTGTTTTTTCACGCTGCTCTTCCGAGTATTCTCGACTTGGGTGTCCTCTTGTATCATAATCTGCAATATTTGATTGGCTCGGCTCTCGTCGTAATTCACGCTCTCCAATGCGATATTTATGAGGTGCTCCGCCACATCTTTGTATTTGTCCTGAAGCTTTTCCTTCACTAAAAATTCAAAAAAAATAAAATCTGACACTGAGTAATTTGCAGAATTCTAACGGTAAATTGCCTATGATTTTTTTTGTTGAAGAACATATTGTAGAAAGACTATCCATGAATGTGACAATTTATATTCAAAAGTATTATCGAATTGCATCACTATACAGGGTTTTTCACTTAAAACTCCGCACGCCAATAACTCCAAAACGAAAAGAAATATTACATTTATGTAAAAAGTAGTCAAAGTGTGGGGTCAAGTAGATATTTCCTAAAGTTTAAAAAATTCGACGCCTGCAAAGAGCTGGGCGTCGCGATGCGTCGAAAAATTATTCGATTGCAGAGACTTTGGAAATACGCGCATACAAAAGTACATATTATTTAAAAACTTTTTTGTTATTTACTCAAACTTATTTACTTTATACCGATTTAAAGTAAACATTTCTTGATTAATAAAAAATGTGATTAACGCTTATTTTTACAAGTATGCCATGAATGTTAGTTACTATGGCAACCATTGTTATCGCAGTTGTTTTAAGTGCAATTACAAACAATAGATTTCAACTATTTTAGTATGATTTTATTTATTATTTTTTATCGATTTAGTTCTGATAACATGATAAATACATGAAAAAACAGTAAAATACCTACAAGTTAATAACCAAAATTATTATTGCAATTAACTACATAATAAGACATTTCAAAAATTTTGTTCAAAACTATGTCCACCTGAACGAACTATCAAAAACTTTTAACAGATGAGCTTGGGTCGCTTGTAGGAGAGTCCTTCTTGTGATAGCGGCACACGCTGCACTAATTTTGTTAATGAGATCAGCCATATCTTCGATAGGTTCTTCATAGTTAACGTTTTTTAGGTAGCCCCAAAGAAAATAATCTGGTGGTGTAATGTCCGAGGACCTCGCCGGCCACCTTACCGGTCCATTAATACCAAACCCTCTATTGGGATATTCTCGGTTCAAATACCTCGTTACTATTTGGGCATTATGTGCAGGCGCTCCATCCTGCTGTAGCCACATATTCATTCTAGTGTCAAGAGGCACTTCTTCTAATAGTTCCGGAAGTGTAGTTTGAAGAAATCTTAAATAGCGATCTGCATTTAAAGTTCCTTCGTAAAAGTAAGGTCCAATAAGGAATCCATTTAATATGCCGCACCAAACATTGATACTAAAAATTCGTTGGTTACCTCTTTCTGTTATTTTGAAATCGACTTTCGTCGCTCCATAAAATTTTCGAGAGAAAATTTGCATCTTGGCTATACAAATCGGACAATGTTGCTAAGAAATACATTCTTCTAGCATAATCGCCTGGTTCTAGTTTATGAACTAGTTTACTTTTGTACGGGTGAAAAGAGTTTCTATGTAGAATTCTCCACGAAGAACTTATGGTAACACCGGTATTTTCTTTTATCTCTGATAGGGATATCTTGGGGTTATTATCAACCTGCTGAATTACAGCAGCAGTATTTTCATCATTTGTAGCCGTCCTGTTCCTATCTCTTTTAGGTTTTATGAAGCTGCCATATTCTCTTAAGTTTTTACATAAACTTGAAAAGGTTTTTGCATCGGGGACTCTTCTATGCGGATAACGCCGTGCGTAAACTCTTTTTGCTTCGCGACAATTGCATCTGCATTCTCCAAACACCAGTAACATGTCTACTTTTTCCTCTTTGCTAAATTGCACCATTTTCACATAATAATTCTTAGTTTTTTTTAAACCGAACAAATTTGGATATTTCTTATAACAACTTATGTTTGTAATTTCACTTAAAACAACTGCGATAACAATGGTTGCCATAGTAACTAACATTGTAGATATTTCTTAACTTAGTAACTAACATTCATGGCATACTTGTAAAAATAAGCGTTAATCACATTTTTTATTAATCAAGAAATGTTTACTTTAAATCGGTATAACTTAGAAACGGGTAAAGTAAATAAGTTTGAGTAAATAACAAAAAAGTTTTTAAATAATATGTACTTTTCTATGCGCGTATTTCCAAAGTCTCTGCAATCGAATAATTTTTCGACGCATCGCGACGCCCAGCTCTTTGCAGGCGTGCAATTTTTTAAACTTTAGGAAATATCTACTTGACCCCACACTTTGACTACTTTTTACATAAATTAAATATTTCTTTTCGTTTTGGACTTATTGGCGTGCGGAGTTTTAAGTGAAAAACCCTGTATATATATATATATATATATATATATATATATATATATATATATATATATATATATATATATATATATATATATATATATCCGGCACACACAAATATTCAGTTTTGCTATGAACGCGTCCGCGAACAGTTTTGTTTATACCAAAAAAATTGTGTGCAGTAGGTGCAATTACATCCAAAAATACAAATACCAGCACAGGCTTTCTGGGTTGCGCGCAAACAAATATTAAAACGCTGCGTAAAGTGCTGCGAACCAACGGTGCATATAATCCGCTGACATGAATACAAATACTAAAAAATGAGTATTTACACGCTTTATAAGCGGCGAAGATAGAACCGAACGTCTAGAAGCCATGCAACAACACGTTGCATGGTATATCGGCCACCAAGAAACCGGCAGAATGGGTATGGAACGTATCCAACTAACATTCGGCTTCAAAAACGCAAGAACACTAGGAGCAATCCAAAAACTACTAAACAACGCAAACGACCCAGAGGCGCGCATAAAATACTGCACGGACGAAAACGAAAGAGAAGGTGAGCTATACATATACGGCGAAGTACCCAAATTCGATCGCAAAGTCGATAAAACCATAATCGACGAAGCTTTACAATGCGAAACCTACCAAGGAGCAATGGACTTAATGGAACAGCACGACAAACTATTCTACCTACAAAACCAAAAAAAACTATGCCTGTACTTTACACAAAAATACGACTGCCTAGATCGTGGATTATACCCCGCCGAAGCGTTTAATCGTAAGTTGATGGATACTTCCAAAAAAGTGGTTGTACTTGTTGGTAGCACTGGCTTGGGCAAAACCCAATACGCCCTTGCCCATTTTAAACATCCCCTACACGTGAAAGACAAAGAAGACTGGCGCAGGTACAACAAAAGCGTAGACGGAATAATACTAGACGACTTAGACTTTCCAAACTGGAGCCCATTAACACTACTAAAACTACTAGATATGGAAACACCTATTACACAAACAAGCCGGAACACCACGAATCATATGCGTCAACCACCTAGACCTATTCTGGCCAAAAGGAATACATAGCGAAACCATCAAAGCATGCGAAAGAAGAATAAACATATTCCACCTCGAAGCACCATTATTCAACGAACGACCAAACACACCCGACAATCCGATTTCAACCCATCAACCACCTACCCCGGACAAAAGAACAACAAAAAAGAAATCCAAACCATGCAACCTTTGCAACACTCCAACAAATGAAGATTTCTGCTGGGCCTGCAAAGAACAACTCGCCATGGAACTCCGAACACTCGACATTGAAGGGGACGATGACGAACCCGAAGCCGGCGCGTCCACCAAAACCACGACACAGCCGAGCTCCGAGTGAAACTGTGTGTGCCTGTATTACGTCATACATCAATATATATATATATATATATATATATATATATATATATATATATATATATATATATATATATATATATATATATATATATATATAAGCTGTTTTGCGGGTCCTATGAGAATTCCCGCAATAAGAAATAATAATTATGAAAATGTAATTCCAAAATACACGAAGACGACAATTGACGGTTCCTAAAATCACTTCAGAATGTCACAAGAGGAACTTTTGAGGTAGTTAACATATTTGCTTATAATTGAGAATAAACCGAGTGACTAAAGTATATTGTTACTTTAGCCCGCAAGTTCGTACTACTATTGATTTTAAATTTTTTCACAAATAAAGACTTATTTAGTTAACAATCCCATGGGATGTTTACACTGGGTCATGTTTTAACTTTTTTTTATGGAGTTGAGGTTAGGTTAATCAAAATCTCGCGCCCCTCAACTTAAGTTCCATTCGCTGCATAGGCTAGGGCTCTATACATAGTGGCCATTGAATTCCAAAAAAGTTATTCAAAATTTGTAGACTTCCTTCTCGTTTTGGCTAGAAATAAACATTGAATTTTTTTTAACAATTGTAAAATTTATTCCGGCCGCCATTTGTTAAACTGTTTTATTTTCAACATCTCATGACGTCACTACGTTGCCGGCGCCTATGGCGGCGTGAAAATAAAAAACCTCGCTCACTTGATAATTATATTAACTCTTTCAACGCGATACACACATATATATATATACCTAGTTTCAGTATTACATCCTCTGTGTCTACCCCCACCACACATTTTATATTTTCCGCTAAATTTATTTTGGTTCGTTCACTTTTTCTATGGTTTATTTTGGTCAGTCTAATTTATCTTTGATTCATTTTGATTTTTTCATTTTTCTATATATTTCATTAGTCAACCCCGTCGCGGGGGGCAGCCATCCCTTGGGGTGGCGCATGCGCCCACGTGGGCCCTACTGCCTAAACACTTACTTTGTTGCTTCTCCTCGGATGTCTTCATCTTGGGCGCCGGAAGTTTATGAGTTTGATCCGGCTCGTTCGTTCCGGCCGGACTGTCGACTTTAACGTCCGGTTTGGGCGTAGCGGGTTTAAAATGATCTTTTTTACTGTAGCCCATCTCTTTGAGCGTTTCCGACGTTTTTTGAATATTACTGTCGTTGTTCTGCAAGACTTCCAGAATCACCGTTTCGTCCGCGTTGGGAAAGATCGACTTCATGTACCTGCAACTGTTCAAGGTCAGACAATGGACGCGGCGGGAATCGCGATGACAACACAAACTATGACGCGTGACACATAACCTATATGTACAACGAAAAAAAATTTCAAAGACCTTAGCTTCAACTTGGGAGACGAATGAGGTCTCGGGGAGTTCCTAAACCCCTCGCCGACCCTGGGGGACCCGGCAACACCCTTAAGAGCGGGGCTGCCGGACCTCCAGAAGTTTCTTTGCGGCGGTGGTGTGGAAAAAGGTCCTGGAGTTGTGATGGGGTATTTTTCGACTTGAAGCGCGCTTATCACCAAAGCCTCGCGGTTTAAGTACCTAAAATTGTTAGAAGAAAGAAGCGGTGGTGAGGGTGATTCTTAGTCAATGAAGTTAGGTGAATAACATAGGCTATTTGACAGTGAAGGTGATTAACATGAATTTCACTATGAAATTTTAAACCAGTTATCAAACAAACTTTAAGTTAAGTTTAATTCCGTCTCTTGTTCATATTTTTTGTCATTTTCGGTATTTCCTGTTAGTTTTGCACTTAAAATACTTAAGACGACGGCATTTTAATTAGAAAAGCAACGTCGAATTCTAACCTCAAACAAAATATATTTCAAGTTATAGCAAAAACTTTTTAAAAAGAAGAATGACGACATTTTTTGAATTGGCCAATATTGAATTCCACCCTCAAACAAAATATAGGGAAAGTTTTAACAAAAATTGTTTAAATCAAGAATGACGACATTTTTTGAATTGGCCAATATAAAAAGTGTACAAGTGTCCCAGTACCTTAACTCCTGACGTGCAGCAATTCGTAGTTATTTGTTGTCTTTTGACATCAACAGGGTAAGTCTTTTTTTCAGAGATACACTTTTCGTGGGCCTGATAAAACCTGTCAAATAGCCTGTGATTAATGTTAACGGTGAGACAAGTGAAGAAGCGTTCCCGCATAAGCATGACCACCCAAAGGTATGAAAGCATATCTAAGGCTGAAAGAGTTCATCAGGAGAAATAAATTTCACCTTGGCAACCTTGCTTATAATTTGCGTACTTACTTTTTTAGAAGCATTTTTATGTGGGTTTCCGAAACAGTTGGAAACATCGCGCTTATTTTGGCAACGGATTCCTCCGGATCCGATCCACAAAGGGAATTTGTAGTCGAGAAGGAACTATCTTGTACTCTGCCGCTACGTAACGTCAGTGGACTCTTTCGAGACCCCGACTTAATTTCCTAGAAATCGAGCCATATGTATTTTGACGGTTATCGGTAGATATTGGTTTGTAATAATGAGACAAATACAAAAAAAAGGAGCGGGAAACACCTGCCTTGAATGAATGAATCGAACTTGCTGACGTTTTGCCAATCGTCCTGTTGGCTTCTTCTGTTTAACATTTTTAGTTAAGCTCTGAAGAAATCAACAGAATGACTGGCGGCACATCAACAAGTTCTGCGGAAGTTTCTTTGAAAAATTAAGTTGGCCGACGTATCAAAACATTTGAAATTACGAAAGTTATGGTGTTTGCCCAAAATTGCTCAAAATAATCGTTTTTAATAAAAAAAAAAACACAGGATAACTCTTCTTTATAAAAGACTAAAGTTACCACTGTTGTTCTATCTTATGATATTAAATTGTTTAATTTGTCATGAACTGCTCATTCAGGACAAAGCACACAACTTACTTATAATAAACTCCCCTGATAACAATTCTAGCCACAAAATAATAGTAGCAGGTGCAGGTGTTGTCCCTTGGAAATAAAAGTAAAAGAGTGAGAACAATACCTGCAAAGGTATGCTCGAGTTCATTTGAAATGCGTGGATTGGGGGTGAATGGCTTGGATACACATAGTTTCTCTTCAACTCGGGTGATCCGTGCTATAGTGATTGTCAAAAGAAATAGTCCAAGGCAGCGTGCGTAAAAGTAGGGAAGATATGAAGAAGAACAAACACCACAGTGCATTAAGTCACCTGTAGGGGTATGTATTCTACTGGTGTGTTAGAGAAATGTTTCGGGGTACCGAGAGGCCTGTGGCGGGTCCTTGGGTCTTCCCAAGTTGTCGTTTTCGTGTAATGGTTAACATAATAACTGAAAAAAACAAAATTCAATAACAATTTTCAAAAAAAAAAAAGTTAACTCACTATTTTCCGGACCTTTCGTCCAGTTTACAGTCCCATCCCGAAGGTAAATTGTTTTGCAACTCGGTCATCTTGTTAACTTAATTGACTATATTCAATTAACAAATTTTAGAGGTATTTATTGATTTGTTTGCAAACACAACCGCGTATGTGCAACATAAAGCAATTAAAAGGGAATACCGGACATAACCTGGTTATTTCCGGTTCCTTTATAAGCACGGTTGCGTTATTTGGTTTTGTTTATTTCTGTTTTTTTTTTTCAAAATGCAAAAACGAAAACTTTTATTTGAGTTGAATTACATAACAACTCTGAATTGTAAATTATTTAAGAATAACCTTCCCATTTGTGATTAATATTAATTTTGTGCTATAATAAATAAGTTAACTTTACAATAGTGTAGGGTAGGTGTTATTAATTTGTAATTCTTCTCTAACAACAGGTAATTGTAAGTTATAAATGTATATTACATGACAATGCCGGGTTATGACGTCATCTACATAATCTTTAATAACCGCAACCGAGTTACAATTTTATATAATTAATCGTAGTTAGTTAACCATTTATACTGTAAATTCGGTTTTAGGTGGTTAAATATCAAAGAGTTATAAACAAAGCGTAAGCAGTAACCTTTGGATGATTGAAAACTGTTTTGTATTGCCGTGATTCTGTGGCTTCATAATGATAACGTCTGTAGATCGGTCCGACTTGCCCACTTATCGGGGTTAAGCCGCCAATCACCTCTTTTAGGAATATACTAGTCGATGTTTTCTTTGAAAGGTTGATTTGCCGTTCTAGAATCAGTTCATAATTTTTATTGAAACAGTGCGCTACTAATACGCATGCGCCGCATATATTATCCGAGATTTGCACCTCCGGTTTTTGAATGAACTTATGTTTGGCTCCTAGAGGTGCCGCCCTCTAACAATTTTCGGTGGAAACATTTAATCGAAATGCAATTGAAATGCACATGCGAAACAGAGAATACCGCGGGTTAAACGAAGACAGTCGACAAAATTAAATATGGCGGAATAGACTTGTTCGGGGGGTTGGTGTCCAGCAAAATCGCTCGATTTGTTGCTTTTTTTTTAAGATAAAAGTATAGGATGAGATCTAAATCGCCGGGACAGGTCTGCGGCGGTTCGGAACTGGCGATTTTTCGCACGGTACGGTGAACCTCTTTTTTTTCGCGTCCACGTATTGTGTACGAGTGTTCCGTGTGGTGATAGCGAAAAAAATAGCAACAATCTGGGTTCGCCAGTTAGAAAGGGCATGATTTCAAGCCATGGGAGCGCAGAATACCAAGGAGAGAACTGTAACCGCGGGCACCCATTCTACCAGGACAGCTAGGACTAGACCGAGAACAGTAAAAGATGGACGGCAGACTACGATCTCCAATATTTTTACCGAACACAGCGGTATGATTCACTTTATATTAATTAAGCTCCATTATTTTTGATCCGCCAATTACAAACTACATAAATACATTCGACGAGAGGGCAGAGATATCCGCGGATTTCATTGACCATGCAACCGCTCTCATTTGTTTTCGGACGTCAGCGCGTGTTATCGATAAACGCGACGAGGCAAAAGTGACATCGGTCCGCATTAAATCCGTCTCTAATTAAGCGATTTGTTTATCCAATCGCGGTTCATGATTATCGGTTAATTTCGACGGACACGGACCTCCCGCAGCCAACGTCGATTGTTCCCCGTTGAAGGCAAACATCATTTTTATACTTCAAAACAAAAGAAAATGCAGAAGCCGGCCTTATTTGACGGGACGTTAGTTTAGGGGTTGCGTTGGATGTGTTTACGGTCAAAGGGCGTTCGGCGTGTCCAGACAAGTCGAAAGTATTAGAAATCGGCTTAAATGGTGTCGATGCGGGCTGGGCGAATGTCTTTTGGTCAGCAGACAATTTTCAAACGAGCGTTTTTATTTTCGTCGTAAAAAGAAACAGTCGAAACCCGTCTCAAAATAAGTGCCGACAGATTTATTTACATTAGCCACACGCCGAGAAAATCTATTGTTAAATCGTTCGTTTCACGTAAGCTTCTTCGCGCACATTGTATGTTAAAAACGCGATAGAAGTAGATATTTATTCCGGCAAAATTCATTCGGCCCCTTCGACTTCTGCGTGGAAAATGATTATGGTAATGGTCCCGAAACGTAATATTTCGTAATTAATGCGCTTCGTGTTTTTTAGATCGCGTTTCCTATAGCAAATCGCGTGTGAATATCTAGTTCAGTGATTCGCTACGGCGGCAATCGCTGTACCTCAGGGGATAAAGTTGAGAATACATTATTATCATCAAGAATATGTTTTTTCTTTAATTATACGCCTACGAAACTGGTTGTTGCATCGTCATTTGTAGTCATTAAAAAACTCAACTACAGGCCACCTACGGAAATACTGTCAGTATAAGGCAACACATCTCTCTCGGCGGCAAAGACCCCAAAAAGGAGTGTTACGGTGCTGTATTGCTACCGTTAGAGCATCATTTAGTGTCATCCGAGGTGTCATCTACCTGCTATTTTTAACTCGACATTTTAAATTCACTTTCGGCATGAAGCGCATATAACTGCCGGACACCTTCAGTAAGTTTCGAACCCAGTAAACGAGTCCTTCATATTAAACCTACATATATAGCAAACTCTGCCTATGCCGATAATACAAGTCCATATGAAGCAAGTACGAAATATAAATTGAGCAGGTCTTTATTTATACAGCCATAAACAATAAGAAATAAAACAGTGTAAGATAGAAGGGTGGCGAGATCTAGTAAAACTACTCACCTAACCACCCCAAATACATTTTTATAGTTAGTCACTTCAATGGAAAGGGGGTGCTGCAAGGGACTTCAGATATAAACAAAATAAAAGGAAGTAGAGTAGTTTTGGTTAGTCAGTTAGAGAGTGAATGGAGTTGAAACATAGAGGCAGTACGGTACCGCGTGACAGTGTACAGAGAATTACGACGAGTGGTACGCTGATGAATGTCAGTTTCGCTATTCGGACTGCGCAATTTTAAAGATTAATGTACGCGAGTGGAAAAAGAATCTTTGGTCTAATTTAAGCCATTCGGATTCGCGATAATATGGTAAAATGTGATCAAATTTCCTGATATAACAAAACCTTAGGCAATTGTTTTGTAGCCTCGGCGGTCTTATCTGATCTTTGTTGAAGAGGGCAGGATAGTATACATTACAGTAAGATAAAATGGAAAGAATAAGAGAGTTGCATAACCTTAGTTTGAGGTCTGTATTTAAAACATCTTTGAGTGTATAGAGTTCTTAATCTCCCATAACTTTTCCGAAGACATGTGCGATTCGAATTGAAGATTGCTATTAAAAAACACACAAATTCTTGCGAGAATCGCGCTTTTTGCAAAAACAATACCTCAGTTTCCATTTCATTTATGAGAAGAGAAATTTTTGAAACAACTTGCAAATCGGAATTAATTTGTACTCAAAATCATTTCCTTCTCTGCGAAAATATCAATGCCGCCTGCGGCGCATCAATTTTTACTACGCAATCGCGAGCGAGGCCAGACGCCCGCTCTGTTTAGAAAATCGGGAAAAAAGGAAGAGAAACACAAATCGTGGTCAGTTGATTAGTAATTTGCGAAATAAAGTTTAGATCAGTTTCTTGGGTCACAAAAATACTTTACTGAAGACGCAATCTCAAACTTGAAAGTGTAGATGTTTTGAAAAGTTAGATAATATATACAATGTGGAACCTGCGGAAAAACTCTAAGAAAGATCCCATTGTTAGTTATTAAGACGTCATTTAATAATCCTAATTACCATCGGGATTACGTTACAAACGATACACGATCGTTAAAGAAATTCTCTCTTCTATGATACTGTAATAAGCACTTTTTCACCAAGACTTAACGCCAGATTTCTATTATCACAGGGGGTTTTATTCGAAATTTAAAATTAAATATGTGAAAACTGTTTTTACATGTTAGATTCAGTAAAAAAAAGCAACTGTCAATAGATTTATCTTTTTTTCTATATAATCTAGTATAATCTAAATCGGGATTAAACATATACATAGCACAGCCTGTACAACATCTGACCGACGGAGCTTATAATTTTTTGTGACTTTGACGGTTATTTTTGCTCGGGAACGAGTTGAGCCATACTCAAAATTTCAAGTACTCAAATGTTTTTGGAATATCGTATAGCATACTAATAAAAGATAAAAAAAAAGTTTCAGATATCTGTTAAAATCGGATACAATTAGGGCATGAGTAGTCGCCGTAAAAGGTGTGCAAATGTGTCTAAAGGTTGGAAGAAAAGGTAAATGTATATCCGCTCCTAATTTAAACTTAACCGAGAAAAGACATTTTCTGCGATTATTATATTTATATTATTATTTATTATGCTGCTCAAGGACAATAAGTGTTTGGGTTAGTTTAGTTTACTTAGTTCTAGTTCTAGTCAGGTCTGGAAGCTCACTAGCAATTTGGACAAAAGCGACGACCGCAATGTGGACCCCTGCGGAAGCCCTTTACTTTTTCTCATTTTACTCGCCTTCAACGCCCATAGAGTTATAGTCGACTCGATCGATAATACTTCCGTCCTCTGTCCGTCATGGACTATGAACGAGAGAAGCTGGGAAAAATTCCTTCAATTTATTGTACTTTTATTTTTGACATCCTTTTTTATACCTGTTCGTGCGTTTTAAGTGTTGGACGAGATGAAAAAGCGCGAATTTGATTCGCGCACAATCCCAATTAAAATTCCGCGAAATCGGTTGTCTAATTATTAATAATTTTCTACTTGGAACTCGTCGGTTGCGTAATTTTCCTTCCGCTTCGGGAAGATCGCGCCAGAACTCGCTTTGGATCGGCATAAATAATAAAAAGGAATAGGAATAGAATAGGAATCTAGCGGGCACAATAAAACCGTTTTTCGCGTCTAATTGGTGGCCGACTTCGACAACAAAAGATAAATAAAGAGCCGGACGGCGTTGTCGAATTTCCGCCGCGTTGCCATGTCGCCGAATTATTCCGATCCGTTTGACCGTTACCTCCCGTGTCGTTTCCGGCACCGGCCGAATGTAACCGCCCCATGCCGCCGGGCGAAAAGGATGATCGCTTCGTTAGATAAACTGCATTTAATGCCTTATGAGAATCCGGAACTAACTTGGATGTCATTTTACTGGATTGCATGGCTTATATTGCCTTTTGTAGTGCAATGATGACTCTTTTTCATCTTTGTTTCTCTTGCACAGTGTCCTAGGTCGGTAATCTCTGTTGCTAACTATTTGAAGTTTAACTCATTACAAACAGACAACGGGGTTGCTATTGTAAGATGATTTAAATATATTTTTTTATTCGACAATGGGATTGCCATTAGCTCTGTTTTTCACTTTTTTTTTAATAATGGGATTGCTATTATTACTCTACTTAATAATGGGATTGCCATTATTAATCTCACTCTTTTTTTTATTATTATTATTATTATTATTTTATACCGGCCAGTATAAAGTTGCCAGATAAGTGGCGAAACCCGTGATGTCAACAGAAACGTCACTAAAAATTGGCTGGAGAAGACGTGGCCCAAACTAGCGGAAAAGTACTACAGTTATTTTTTACAAAAGCGATAAGTGTGGTGGGTGGAAAACTTTCTGAAGAATGTATTACAGATACTTAAATGGGACGCAAAATTAAAGGGGAGGAAAATATCACTTCTCTTAGATAACTGCCCTGTACATCCCCATATTCCAAATCTACGGAATATTGAATTGGTATTTCTTCCAACCAAAACAAACAAGTGTATTACAGCCGATGGACCAGAGCGTAATAAAAAGTCTTAAGAGTCGATACAGGAAAAACATTTTAATGATCGAGTCCGAAGACAAATTTTCCATTAATATGTTAGATGCAGTCAACTTTATTAGTAAAGCTTGGAAAGAGGTGACAGCAGAAACAATTCAACATGCAGGACTTGTTACCGAGGCAGAATGCGAACAGGACTTGGAAGATGATCAGCCACTAAGCGAGTTTCAAACAACAATTACGTTTACAAGTGAGGAGTTGCAAGATTTTAAGGTGATAGATCGGGATTTCCCTACAACAGCAGACTTGACAGAGGAAGCCATATTAGAACAAGCAAGAACGGGTGAGGAAGAGCACCAAGAGGAAGATGGGAGATGGGGAAGATGCCACTCTCGAATAAATGGTGAATATACAAGTCAAAGTACGAGGTGCGTATTGGCATACTAAAAAAAATAAAAAAAAAACTGACCGTTTATTTGAAACATTAAATATTTATATAAAATATTCCTAAGTAGATGTTAAAATATGTATATAAAATAATTAAATATTACAGAAGAAAAAGCAGTTCCTTCAATTTCGCTATATAGAGTTTCTGCTGTATATATATAATTTTTCTTTCATAAAATAAATATATGTTTTAATTACCTGAAGTATTACAATTTAAGCCTTAATCTTGTTCAGTTACAGCCCCAAAACTGGAACGTCTGACGTCAGCATTAATGCCGCCGTGATTATGAAGAGTGAAATGCGATGTTGCCGCGTCAAATGACATTTCCTAAATATTTACGACGGTTCGTGAAATACTCGGGATATATAACAACGTTGCGGCTACTATCAATTTGGGTTTATTAACGGATTCACGAATGTTTATTACGTTATGCGTATCGATCGGATATCAGTCGAGTGTCGTTTGAGATTTAATTTAGGCAATGCCTATAATTCCATTAATGCCACCGACAAAGGGGCCTAGTCGGAAGCCTAATGGGCTCACTTTTAGACAGGGCGAAATGAAAACGGTCCAATATAGAGTAAAAACGATAATGCTATCATTGTTTCAAGTCCCGAATTATACTAGACAATTTTAATAACGGATATTAAAAACGATAACAATCGGCTCTCGCTCGCTAGGCTGTTTCGACAACACTGAGTGTGGGCCTTATTTATTGTATGTCGATGTGCTTTTATTTATTTATTTTTCTTTTTGTAGATCCCTTAAATATCATTAAAAAACTACTCGTTAAAAATGGTGAGTACGCCCCGAATTTTGCTGCTTTTGTGTGTTTTTCTTCCGGACTATTGATTTCACCTTTCATTTTCGACAGCGGACAACTACCACTTTTACACTTGGAAAAAAAGTGTTTCTTAGATAAAATAAAATCAAAAAGTGAACATTTTCGGTCAATTTTGCAGCGTGTTTTATAAAAGCGTAGCAACAGAAAAATATGTTTTAAAATGTATTTTTGCATATTACGATTTCTCAATTTCTCGAAATAATAAATTTTTAACTAGGCATTAAAGCGGTTGTATAACTTTAAAACATATATCTGCCACTTTATTTTGTATTCGGATGACGCAAAGTTATAAAGTATTTATATCATAAAAAAAATATTGCGGGAAAACTTGTGAAAAAATGTGATAGCTAGACACCGTTTAAAAATATCAGAGAACACTTACTTTAAGTTGGTTAGTTTATTTGTCATTTGGGCGCTTTACTAAACTCTTTGTAAATCATTTTACTGTATTAAAGATCATTTTTAATATTATAGCAGCAACCGATCGAAAGGTCCTGGACATCATATTTAAACATGTACGTTTGGCAACGTCGCATAAAAATTCAAGAACGATGAGGGTAAACATTTCTCGAAGGAATCGTAATACACATTGTATGACGTATACCACGCTTTTAAGAAATATATATAATCGATATAGATTCACTTTTCGACTAACTCATCGAAGAATAGTGGAGAAATAAAGTTCTGGTTGTCCGCAACTCCTCAAAATACATTAACAACTCACTATTTTTAACTACTTCGTCTGCCTTGACCGTTGTTTTTTACTGTTAAATTCCAACAGATGGCGGCACAGTCGACCGACCTTTATACGACCTCTAAATCGTTCGTTAACGGACGCTGCAATCGAAAAGCGGATATATTATTACTACGATAAATTGTTGCTATATACTCTGCTTTAATCGTCATTAAATTTTTGTTTGCGTTTTGTATTGTAACCCATGACGTAGCCGGCATCGGTCGCCACCTGTTGTTTGCTTTTGTCACTAATAGTGTGTTTACGTCATTGTAACCATATTTTAAGGTTAACTGTTCATCCATATGTATTATCTCGTGTGCTGTTTGCTATGAATACTTTAATTATGACGCAACATATTGTCGCGTATATGGATAATGTTGTGGCGTTGCTTGCAATTGCGCGCGCTCTTTCTTGTTGCCGGCTTTCATCTATTTCGTTCTTTTTATACGGCGGCACCATTTCCGCCCCAGATAGTATTAAATGGTCAGGAGCGAGCAGAAACGAGTTTTTCTCGATAACAGCTGGACTTTGCATGAAGCGTGGATAACGTTTGGTTTCTGTCGTGATATCACGAGCATGTTTGCAGAAACAAATATTAATTACATGGCGACGTTTAACCGAGATTTGACTTACAAGCTTTTGCTTTACTCGATGCGACGTTGCGCCTGTTTTTGCGTTAACCAATTGTTATCGAAATATTTCAAGAGATACTTCCTGCCATATTAACGTTAAGAATGCAACAATGCCGCCAAAGCCGCCCCTCTTTCCTATCACCCAATGTCAGTCCCAGGTCTCGTCAATACAACGGGATTACTTAACTGTAAAATTTGATATTTTACTTTTACACCAGTCGGTACAGGGCGCTCCTTGGTTTTATACGGCAGTGATTTGATACACCTGTCTACTAAAGGAGAGCAGAACTTAACGTGTCCAGTATTTTATCTAGAACATTATCTAAAAAGTTTGATTTTTAATGGATTTTAAATATATATCGGTTGCAACTTCATGCATGATACCAATAGAGTTGCAGCGCCTGGCGCCATCTGTGCGTCGAAACAGCAGATATCGATATGAAACGACGTACTTGTGTTGAACAAGAAAAAATATTCTTTTCAAAAATAAAGGATAAACAACCTCTCGCAATGTTGATTTAAACTTCCACGTATGTGGCGATGGTTTTTGTTCCTTGTCAATTGACGTTTTACTTTATTCTGTTTTGGATTATGAATTAAAAACGTAAAGATTTGCGTGCATGGTACTTGAGCCGTCACTTTTTAAATATTTTTCTTGGGCTAATTTCTTGTTTATTGTAAAAAACAACGAAATCACTATTGGAAAGCTCGACGAAAATGGTGACCTAAGACTGCTGCTGGATACGTCTATCGTTTTTTGAATTCTGTATGGGATAAAATCAGGAACATGTTAGGTCTCTAACATTATTTTAAAATTAAAAAGAGGTTTGCGTTGAACTTTTCGCTTACGCATGAGTCTTAAGTTTTTCGTTGCATGAGACCGAATCATTTATTTCTAAGACATTTCACCATATCACAGTATTTAATTATGGCTTGTTTTTGGTTTGCGGGTCTATTTCGATTTTTTCGAATGAATGAACGTTAAAGACAAACTGCCAGTTAAAGGAAGTCAAAAAATGCAATCGCCAGTAAACCAAAGAGGATAGTTACATTGCCAGCATAGCTCAATCGTGTGCACGTGCAGTGACGTCACCTGGTCCACGCACGATCGGCGTCATCCGTTATTTGTTTATCAAATGAAGAGAAAACATATGAATTTGGGTAAATAAGTAATAGTCGGTCTGTATAAATGGAGAAATAAAAAATAATAAAAAGCTTAAAATCAAACATTGTAAAAAGGGAGCAAATGGTTTGTTGGCCAATGAAACACAGAAATTTTCAGTTTTCGCTTTGTCGATACCTGTTACGCCCTTTTTTTTGTCATTTTGGTAATAAATTTTTTTACCGAAAGCCCCTATGAGCGATAGTTGTCGCGGGCTTCCGTTTTGGGCAAACTGTGGACTGATCTATTTTCGGGATCGTTCCTCGCATATCACCCCTTTTACGAGTTCCCTGCTGTGAATTTATTTGGTATAAGCCTAGGCTTTTAAGCAGTCTCAAAGATCACCTTAAAGTCGAAGTTTCTCGGTGGGCGTGGTATGGGAAAGTCTGCTGCGTCTATCTGTAACTATCCTTTCTTGGTTTACAGTTCTTGATCGCGAATCTAAAAAGGTTTCTCTGCCTTCTTCAGAGGCTCTCCTCCAGAGCAGACCGCTTCCTCATATCCCCAGCTTGCCGGAATCGGATCCGCCGTCCTCGAGCTCCGGCGGCACGACGGGTGGGGTCGTGGGGGGAGGGGGCGCGTCCACTTTGTCGGGCGGCAGTTCATCGGGGGCGGCCGCGTCCACGCCCATGTCGTTGGAGACTGCGGCTAACCGGTGGACGTCCAAGGAAAACCTCCTCGTCCAGGAAGAGGACGACCCGCAGCTTTTCGTCGCACTGTACGACTTTCAGGCGGGCGGCGAGAACCAGCTCAGTCTTAAGAAAGGTTAGGGGTGACCCAATAAATGACCTGCGGAACCAGCTCGAACATCGCTTTGAATTACAGGCGAACAAGTGAGAATTTTGAGTTACAATAAGAGCGGCGAATGGTGCGAGGCTCACTCCTCGTCGAACCTGGTCGGATGGGTACCGTCGAATTACGTCACACCGGTTAATTCGCTCGAGAAGCACTCGTGGTATCACGGGCCGATATCGAGGAACGCCGCGGAATACCTGCTAAGTTCCGGCATAAACGGCAGTTTTTTAGTTAGGGAATCGGAAAGCAGTCCCGGTCAGAGGAGTATCTCGCTGCGATACGAAGGGAGGGTGTACCACTACAGGTAATGGAAACGCGCCTGCGTATGTCTTGGTACTCTGCAATGTAAAAGTAACAATTTCGTGTTGCCTTTAAAGCATCTCCCTGGAATAAGGAAAATTCATAATCCCAAAACTTAAAAGAGAAAAATGGTTAATGCCTAATGTAAACTATGTATATATATATATATATATATATATATATATATATATATATATATATATATATATATATATATATATATATATATATATATATATATATATATATATATATATATATATATATATATATATATATATATATATATATATATATATATATATATATATATATATAGTGATATAGCTTTTTACAATTTTTTATTGCCATTTTTTGTAATAGTCATTTTTTATTTTTCTGCCATCGCCATCTTTCGCGATTTCAACTTTAGATAAATTTTATTGTAAAAATTCTAAATTATTTCGCATTAAAAGCAGACCTGATTTTATTCGTGACATTTCTCGTAGTTTGGTAATATTGTTTCTATCGACCTTTCCCCCTTTCTAGAGGCCCACTAGAGATCATTATAAAAATGCATATAAAAAACTACAAATCAAACTTCCTCAAGGATGCCTTTCTATTGGTAAAGGTCCGGATTATTCCGTCATCCCTACCGATATCCAAAAATTAAATCGACAGTCTTGAAGTTTAAATTTGACCAGATTTTCAAGTTCCTTATTTAAGTTGGAAGTCCCTTTAGTCTCTTATTGCTAATATCATTATTTGGGTGGGGGTGAACCAGTGTAAGCAAATCACCCATCTAATTATAGCACTCAAGACTGTGCTTCTGTGCAGGTTTCTCCAAAATTGGCGCCGTAAACGATCCGTTAATTGCAGAATCAACGAGGACTCCGAGGGCAAAGTGTACGTGACGGCGGAGAGTAAATTTAACACGCTAGCCGAACTCGTTCATCACCATTCGATGCAGGCCGACGGTCTCATAACCCAACTACTTTACCCCGCCCCGAAACACAATAAACCCACCGTGTTCCCGCTGAGTCCCGAACCTGACGAATGGGAGATTAACCGCACCGATATCGTGATGAAGCACAAGCTGGGTGGCGGGCAATACGGAGATGTATACGAGGCCATCTGGAAAAGGTACCTTTTCATCGCACCGATCTCGGGAAACGTTTAGATTCGCAGCTTTTCAAGGTACAACATGACGGTCGCGGTGAAAACCCTAAAAGAGGACACAATGGCGCTCAAGGATTTCCTAGAGGAGGCCGCCATCATGAAGGAAATGAAACACCCCAACCTGGTGCAGCTGATGGGCGTCTGCACCAGGGAACCGCCGTTTTATATCATCACAGAATTTATGAGCAAAGGTGCCTTTTTGAGACCTCTCATAGTTCCCAGTTCACACAAAAATCACTTTATTTTTCTAGGGAATTTGCTGGACTATTTGCGCAACGGCAGCAAGGAGCACATCGACGCGGTGGTACTGATGTACATTGCGACGCAGATAGCTAGCGGAATGAGCTACCTGGAGAGCAGGAATTTCATCCATAGGGATTTGGCGGCGAGGAATTGCCTCGTCGGCGAGAACCACCTCGTCAAAGTGGCCGATTTTGGATTGGCCAGGCTGATGAGGGACGACACCTATACAGCTCACGCTGGTAAGCGGAAATAACATTATAGGTGGGACCCGTCCAAAAAATCTCCACGTTCTTATTTTACTTGTTATCACTTGTTAATATAAGGGACGGATATACCACGTGTTGCTTACAGCGACATCGCACTTCTGGCGATTGGTTGAGGGAGGGGCTTAATTTACTACTACTACAATTCGTAGTTGTGTGAGAGTGTCAGTCTTTCGTAACAAGTGGGTTCCGAATCACGCCCATTTTGTGGGATCATCACCTGCCTTGTCTTAGGGGCCAAGTTTCCGATAAAATGGACGGCACCGGAAGGACTCGCGTACAACAAGTTCTCGACCAAGTCCGACGTGTGGGCGTTCGGTATCCTCCTGTGGGAAATCGCAACGTACGGGATGTCTCCCTATCCGGGGGTGGACTTGACGGACGTTTATCATATGCTCGAGAAGGGATACCGTATGGAAATCCCGCCCGGTTGCCCGCCGAAAATCTACGAACTAATGCGACAGTGCTGGCAGTGGCACGCGAACGACAGGCCCACCTTTAAGGAGATCCACCACGCTCTCGAGAACATGTTTCAAGAGTCGAGCATTACCGAAGGTGCGTCGGGATATACAAAAATAAAAGTTGTCGTTTACCCCTTGCTTGGTTATTTCCAGAGGTCGAGAAGCAGTTGCAAGGTAACGACGTACCAATACCTTTAGGCACGCCGCACATGTCTTACAAAAAGTCCCATTCGGGTAGTACGGGGAACATTCACGGGCTGGTAGTGATCGCCGACCAGAACTCTGCCGGTTAGAACTTGCGCGGAAGGTTTGGCGGGGGCGGGGTAACCGTCTTGTTCGCTTTTTCAGATAATATCGGCAACGTATCGACGAAACTTACAACGTTCACGGGCGGTAGTTCCAAGGGCGGTCTGGTGCAAATGAGGAGGACGACGAATAAGAAGGGCAAGACAGCGCCCGCCCCTCCCAAACGGACTAGGTGGGTGAAAAATTATGAATCAACCTTAACAACAATTTTTTTGTTAAATTTTAAAATTTGAAGTAGTAGCGGTGATCTTTATTTTATTTAATTTAATTATAAGTGGTTCCAGTTGAATTTAATTTAATTGTTGTTAGCATTAGCAGTCACAGATATTGCTCGCAAAAATTATACAAGATTTTGCCATCACTATACCAAAACTTGGCGCCGTGTAGAGGCTCAGCAGTTTAACCAAACATTAAACGGAACTTTAAAGAAAACTCCTGATGCCATTAAGTACCCGATAGGTTTTGCAACCCAGAGCGTTGGGCGTTTTATAAAAATCGAGAATGGGACCGAGACGACTTGTATTTACACACCTATACTTCCATTTCCAGCTTGCTGTCTTCTTGCAGCTCGTTCCGCGACAGCACGATAGACGACCAGGGTCACCCCGACAACGCCACCGAAGAGGGCTCGGAATTTAATGGTATTATTAAAAAACAATTCGTCGTTTATTTTGTTCTGTTTCATTCAGGACGGTGCCTTTAACGTTAGTAGTTCTAGCTGGTCGTAGTTACGTCAGTAGTACTTACAGATTGGTGTCTTTCGTGTAGGACTGACCCGCGACCTTCAGAGTCTGACGGCGGGCACGAAGGGCGACAGCGAGAGCGACTTCCAAGACCAAACTCCCGACACGGACGATTCAGGCGCCCACTCGTATCCCGAAGTCTCCATGGCGGCTACTTTGGGCGGAGGAAGTTTGGGCTCTTTCAAAAGGGCCCCGATTATGGGAAACCGGGGCCTAGAGCAAAGGGGAAAGAAGACCAAGGGCAAGGATTCTCCCGCGGTTAGTTTAGTTTGCCGTCCGAGTGGCGTTATGGAGGTCGGCCGAGGCACTTTTTTCGTCTGGCCTCCACTTCCACACGCGGCGTAGTGCACGGGCACCGTTTGACTCGTTTTAGGTGCAGGTGGCCGCTCTGGAGGTCCAAAACGTGCGGAAGGCGATCAGCCGTTACGGTACGTTGCCCAAAGGCGCGCGTATAGGCGCCTACCTCGAGTCGCTACGTCAGAGCGGAATGGCGACGAACGACGAAGGGGGCGTGGCGCCGCACCACACCCAAAGCGAGACGTCCGAGTGCGTCTTGCCCAGATCCTTGTCTCCTAGGACTAATATCCGCACACAGCCGCAAATGATCAGGAGCAACTCGTCTAGCGGCGTCACGACGTTCCACTCCACCCATCCGCCGGGCTCGCCTACGTCATCGAAACTGTCACGGAATCGAAATTTAGCGCGAAACAATTCCGCTGACGTCAGGAGCAGTCTGCGCACGTTCAAAGCGAACCAGACGCCATTTAGGGGCGGCAGTCCGTCGCGCTCCGCGCAACCGACCTTGGCCGATCTCGAGTTTCCGCCTCCGCCCACCGACCTTCCCCCGCCGCCCGAGGAATTCGACAACGGTCGTACGATCGACACGGTGGATTGCAGCACGTCGATTATGACGTCGTCGACGGAGCTCAGGAAAAAAATCATACCGATTTCGCCCCTGTTGAGCGCGAAAAAAATCAACAGGGAACAGTCGGAGGTGGGCGACGGCGGCGCGGACGTCAGCACCCTGCAGCCGTCGGTCGAGGAGGCGAGCTCGCGATTCGGTGTCAGTCTGAAGAGGCGCGAACCTTCGTCCGATAGTTGCAACAGCAACAGGGACGAGGCGAAAGAGAAGAGTCCACAACGAACGAGCTTGAGTCTTACCAGCCCTAGTCACGATGGCAAAAGTCCGATGAGCATGGATTCCGACGTTCCTATGGTGGGGTCGCCTCTGGAGCCGTTGCCGCCTCCACCGAATTTCGTTAGATTAGGTATGAGTTTCTAGGGCGAATCTTGCGTCGAGTTATTTGAACTACTGAACTTTGTGAAGATGTTCGGCTAGTTTCATTGTTTCGACATTAAAGGAGTGTCTAGCCTGTTTACTTGAATTGTTAAGCTTGAAACTATTTACACTTGGCATTTATTATTATTTATTATATCGACATCGCAGAAGGAAAGGTTTTACACCAAAACAAATTAAAGAAGGCATGGATTCGTATTCCACTATTAAGCGGTGGGTTTCTTTATTTAAAATGGGTTGTGCGAGCAGCTCTGACGAGCCTCACCCAGGACAGGCAGTTGTCAGCTGAGCGTTTGCTCACGCTCGACCAAAAACTGGATTTGACGCTTCACATGCGCAATGCAAACGAGATTTTGAGGCTTGTCCAATCAGAGTGCCGTGTGTCAGGTTTCGTTTTTCTATAATGCAGCTTTTTGTTGTAACGCTTTCCTCGATTGTGTAATCATAAATAATGACCATTATTTAACAGGGTCGTTCATTCACCCGCGAAATTATATTGTAATAGTATAGGCGTCCAAGTCTTTGTTTAATATATAGTACCCAACTTCAAGTGTGGTTCGATTTAAAAAACCGAGTTTTCTTAGATTTGGAAAGAGTTCCGATGGCAAATTCGCGTCGAGTTATTTGAACTACTTTCTATTTGTTTATCACACACTCCTCCAAACTGCAATTTTCACAATTGAGCTGTTTTTTGCGTTCACACACATTTCTTAATTCTTGTTTCATTTTCAATACCTAATTTTTTTTAAACATTATTTTAAACAAATTGTTAATACTATCCAAAACATAACTTTCTTAATAAATTAACAAGGGGGATCGGTCTCAAGTTTGGTACAAATATAGAGCGGAAAGTATTTTTAAAAATTTAAAAACCCATTTTGCAGGGTATGATTACGCACCCTCTACATTTTTAAGAAATCCATATGAAAATCGCTATCAATCGCACTCAGTCTAGAGGCGATGACGGCGTACTGCATGGTTACAGAAAACAAGTATTTTCCCAAAAAATCTTAAATTATTAGCCGTGAGAGAGTTCGGTTGCGTGCAGGGTGCGCCAGATATTTGAAAAAATATCATTGGAAATCGCTATTATTTGTATAAATTTTTGTATTTACCAAAGTGTGCCGTGACTTGAAAGTCACTTTATGCGCAGTAAAATTACATCGATTTTGCCAAAGCCCGCAGGAGCCACAGCTGAAAGACAAGAAGCCGCGAAACGGCTTCCTTTTGAAATATAAAGCTGGGATTTTTTAAAAGCATTCTGGTTATGTTAATATATCTGCAGAACACTCCTTATCATTAAGCAGCGTTATCATTAAATTTGAATCCATTTGAATTAAATTTTTACATTCTACATGAAGACTTGGGAACATCGGTCAAACGACTGTAGAGCAACTAGGAGAGGATGTGACGTATTTTCTTCCCCCCAGCTCAAGACGTAAACAATGATTCGCAGCAGGAGGACCAGCCCCAAGCGTCCACCGCCGACGACAATAAAACCTCCAAACTCTTCAAGAACAAACTGGTGAAGAAAGAGATGGAGCTGAAACTAGTGGCGGAGATCAAGGAGCGGGCCGACCAAAAGACCAAAAATCCGTCACCTCTCGACTGCATTCTCGCCGCGGGCGGCATAAGCAACGATCCCGTGACGCAATTGGTGACGGAACTCTCGCAATCCTTGAACATGGAAAAGGACCGGCAGAGGAGGGACGGCTCCTCCGCCATGTCCAAGAGTCAAGACAGCAACGGCGCCGCAAGTTTCGTCGGTCAGTTAAAGAAAATGGAGGGGGTAAAGAAGGCGGCGGTTAAAGAGAGGGCGGAACCGATCGAATCTGCGGGCATCATCGATTTCAAATCACGATTGAGGAAAGTTGACGGCGCCAAGTCCGAGGACAACGAACACGGAGACAATAAGAGGGAGAGCACGGCGAGTTCCGATAGCGGCGGTAACCTCAGAATCGAAGACGGGGAGGATAAGAGGAAAAGCACTGGTAGCATAAGTAGCTTGAAGAAGTTATGGGAGGCGAAGGACGTGGAAAATCCTGGAAGCGCGCAACTAAGCCCGAAATTTTCTATTAAAACGAATCGGGACGACGTGACCACTGAGACATCGCCGGCGGAAACGTCGGACGACTCGACCAAGATGGATCGGAGCGCGGGATCCGAAAAATCCGCCACCAAGACGGACAAGAAGTCGTGGCCGCCGCCTTCGGAGGAGAAACCGGTCGTTCCGACCAAACCGCCGGTGAAAGTGGTTAAACCTATAGTCGCGCGACCGGTCGGATCCGCGATCTACGCCACGCCCATCGCTCCGAACGCCAAGCCGCCCATATCGGCCAAGCCGGGAAGCGTCGAGTCGGGTCGGACGCCGGAGGGGGAGGAAATTCGCGCGTCCAGCGGCGGCTCGGTCGACAAGACCGGCAAGGACGCGATCTTGGAAATTTCGCAGGCCCTGGAGTCGACCCTGAACACTATCAGGTAAGGGAGGTTTATATTTTTTTCGTTCGAGGCATTTGAACTACTACTGTAACCCCCGGGCTTCGACTTAAGAGTCAACTTATACTTATACTATATAATTATATAAGATGCACACATAAGGTTATATATATATATATATATATATATATATATATATATATATATATATATATATATATATATATATATATATATATATATATATATATATATATATATATATATATATATATATATATATATATATATATATATATATATATATATATATATATATGATGACACTATATTCCGGGATATCATCCGTTCGCTCGTTGAACTCCGACTGGAATCCTGCAGACGTTTCGCCAAAATCTCACTTGGCATCTTCAATGCTCGCGCTCCGAAAACACTTCGAACACTCGAACGGATGATATCCCGGAATATAGTGTCATCACATTTTTCCATCCGTGAATCAATACGTGAGAATATATATATATATATATATATATATATATATATATATATATATATATATATATATATATATATATATATATATATATATATATATGATGACACTATATTCCGGGATATCATCCATTCGCTCGTTGAACTCCTACTGGAATCCTGCATCCGACTGGAATCCTGCAAATCTTGCATCCGACTGGAATCCTGCAGACGTTTCGCCAAAATCTCACTTGGCATCTTCAATGCTCGCGCTCCGAAAACACTTCGAACACTCGAACGGATGATATCCCGGAATATAGTGTCATCACATTTTTCCATCCGTGAATCAATACGTGAGAATATATATATATATATATATATATATATATATATATATATATATATATATATATATATATATATATAACCTAAACCAGGCTTAATGAAAACAGTTAACAACCATTTCGGGTTGTGGCTCCAGATTATTATTATAATTTTTTTTAAATTATTTATATATATATATATATATATATATATATATATATATATATATATATATATATATATATATATATATATAATTTAAAAAAAATTATAATAATAATCTGGAGCCACAACCCGAAATGGTTGTTAACTGTTTTCATTAAGCCTGGTTTAGGTTTGGAAAACTTGTTGTTTCGCTTTCTCTTGCACTTTGTCTCAAAATATGGTTAATATAATTTATAACGCTATTTGTTATTTATTCATCATATTAAGTAATAATTGAAGGCGCTGCCCCGCTCGAAGACTTATCCACAGATAAAAGACCGCCACGTATAGGTGTGAAGTAAATAAATAACGAATTATTTCCAACAGGTCAAACCCAGTTACAGGAAACTGTAGAAAAATTAGACCCGTAAATAGGTATATAATTGAACAATTGAACTGTACTTCCAAAAACTCATAAATGGAAAAATGGTCGCGTTTCGAATCTGACTTTTCGCCAGACATGCTAAAATTGAGTTGTTTTAATAGATATTGATATGTGCAATCGGTGTAATATCACAACAAGCCCGATATTTAAAATAATTCCATAAAACATAGCGGGAGTTAGACTAAAAGAACACACTAGATGTCGCTACGCGAAAGACATTTGAAAGAAAGAAACTGGTAAACTAATCATCAAATTTAGGGGTGCCCCTTCCGTTTCCACCGCCACTTGGCTCCAACTGTCCGACAAGATCGGGCTGCTGCATGGCTCGTGTATGGACTACGCCGACAACGTGGTGCCCGCACATGCAAAATTCCAGTTTAGGGAACTGTTGACGCGACTCGAATTACAGGGCAGGCAGATGAGATCAGCGGGTGCCCGCAACTCCACGGAGAACTCCCGCTGCATCGCCGAAGTCAACAACACGATCAAGGACGTGGTGAACGTGGTGTTTCGGTAAACTGTCACCGGGAGGGGGGGGGAGTCCTCGTTTTCGCTTTAGGGACGGCCGACGTCAATGACGAAATGTTAGGTCGGTTATATATTTATAAGCTACTATATGGGAAGTAACGAACATACTACATAGGTTGTTCCATGACGTATCCGACAACAACAGGTGATACTGTCAATCAATTAATTTGCAAGTAGGTGTTCTCATACGAAATAAAATATTTTTTTCAACTTCAAACTGAAAAAGATGCAATTAAAATGGTTCTCTTGTCGAAAAGCTTTTTAAAATTATAGTAATTTTTGGAAAATCGTCCTGATTTCTTTTTTTCGAAACCCTGAATTAGTCTGTCGATGGTTTGATTAACTGCGCGAGGGCGAGTTGATAGTTAGATATTTCCCTTTCATAATGTCAGCATACATTGATTTTTTATTTCAAATTCAATCTCAATGGGCAGCTCATTCTACTCGCATAAGCAACAATAAAGCATTTGGGCTGTGGAAAATGACATAAGATCAACATCTTACGATTTTTATCGTATTTAAAGTGTAATGGGAAAGCCGGAGTGTTGTACTAGACGAAGTATTATTAAATGACAGTTTTTAAAGCAAAATTATCATCCACCGGAGTAATTTGTTTTGTGTTCGGATTTGAGACTGGTAAACTTTTCCTTTAACGTAGAACTTTCTGATGAATCCAAATCTGAAAGGTACCGAATCGCAGACGAACCATTCTTTTGAGCAATATCAACATATTAAATACATTAGAATTTTATTTTCAATATATAGTAACTTTTTTTTCCGCCAGGGGCCACATTAAATTAAAAACAGTGCAGTGGTCAATCCCGAGGGTAGTAGTTTATAAATATGTGAAGGCGGGGCTCCATTCTAGCGGATATCGTCATTGGCGGATGCGCAATTGAAAAAAAAAACTATGCTTATGTATTCGACTGTACGGACCACTTTCAAATCATATATATTTGTATTTGTTCAAAATCGTACGAAAGAAGATGAGTGCGTGTGCGGTCAATCGGGTTGTGTTCGGACCTTCTTTTCAATTTAGCGCTTTCCACGCATTGGTTTTCTTTCGATTGATTAATTCCAAAATAAAGACCGGCGCGAAAGAGACATTTTTAAAGCATCCTTTACATACAATTGAACATTGAATATTTCGATTCGGATCGACACATTCCAGGAAAAACGATTTCGCGTAAAGGAAGCCGGTGCGCGGCGTGGCAAAGGACGATATGATGATTCGATGATTTTGATTAATCCTGATTTTATTTTCACCGAACTGTGATACCATTTTCGTTGGGGTTGTAGTTAGGGTAAGCGTATGCTCAAGTATAATTTATTATCGTTTTCGTGTGACGTCAATTTTTGTTCGATGTTCGCCCGCGCGGTAAGAGAAAAAAAAATTGATGTCTGGTATACCTATACCGCCTTTTAAGTGCAACACAAGCTTCACAGGGAAATGATACACATCAAGTTCGACGATATTTAGATCGTTTTTTTTTTTTTTAATAACCTTAATTTGAACTACTGTGATTATGGTGTATTATTAGGTAGCCTTGTGTTGCGTAGTAACTCGAATATAACTTTTAGGATGCGTTTAGCCGTGTGTATTTATTACTCATCTTTTTATAATTATTAGGTAGTTATTTTACCCATATGCTAGTCTTATTTTTGTTTGTAGTTTGGTGCGAACGTGAATTTCTACAATATAATTAGGTGGACATTTTTCTAAAATTACCTTACCACATAAGGTTTTTGTACAATCCAAAGATTAAAAATACCCGATTTAGCGTTTAGGAATTTGTTCTCTTCCCATCTTATTTATATTCCTCATATATACCTGTAAATATTGATTTTTTAATTGTTCCGTTTCTTTGAGCGGGTAGCTCTAAGATTTTTGTTTATTTATTCCTAGTTAAATACAAATTACGTGCTCATGTTTGTGTATCTGAAACAGTCTACAGTCCGTAGTCTGCATTTTATATATATCGTAATTAAGTGGAACTTAATCAAACCTACCAAATATAATTATACCTATATACTCGTAATAGGGCGGAAGCGGGGTTATATACATTTGCGCGTTAATTTTTAGACACGGAGCGACACTTTCGATTGGGCGTTGAATACAGGGTGATTATAATAAAAAAAGGGGGGGGGGGGAAGACGGTCCATCAATACTCGTGCCATTTACGCCACAAACATATATACATACTCGAGCACGATGACACGGTAGCGGTGTAAGTCGCCGGGCGGACGGGAGGTGGCGCTTTCGTCGTCCTCTCGCCGCCAAGTCCGAAGCGAATTGACTTTTGTAAATGATTATTTTTTTCGAAGTCTTTTTTGATATTTTTTTGTATATATCATATTCGTATCTGCGCTGGATTTTTGTAAATGCTTTCTATATTTGAATAGGGAGTAACAGACTGTATCTAATTGAAAACGAAATAAATTTGCTAATTTAAAAGAAAGGTTCATATTAAAGATGAGTCACCCTTTTATCCCAAAACTAACCAAAATATTTGGACATCTAATCTAGAATTTTTAAGTCAAAGTTTACATATTAAAATACAAGAAAACATTTTCGCAGGCTTTTAATTATTTAGGGACCTCTAACATTACAAAACTACCAACCGCGTATCTGTAGTAAAACAAACGGATTTCTAATAAAAAATAAAATATTTTTATTTGGCAACATGAGGACGTTTAAAAATAAGTCACCTTGGGCCAAGTCCCTGCTCCTCCTACTCGTGTCGTCGCATTTTCGGCACTAGTCGCGACCAAACCTCCTTCATCTATAAGTACAGTTTTGCCGGGAGGGGCCCTTTCTGTACTTTGCGCGTGATTCGTATCCCTAACTCTTCTAGTTTCATGAGCCTTCTGAGGAAGCGGACCTTGGCGCACGGGCGCTTTAACCGGCCGACCTTTTACCTTACCCCCGGGTGATACTCGAGGCGTTTCTCTTCTCACCCTAACCTCACTTCCACCGTCAACCTCAAAATAAACGGCGGACGGTCTGAGGTCGTCCAGCTTCTCTATCGTCACCCTAGTCTCTCTCTTTGTGACATTATGCCTTTGTTCCTCGCTTGAATTGGATTCGTCCGACGTGTTGTCGTTTTTATCCGATTGAGATCGGGCGTTATCGTCGCCTCTTTTCTCGCTCGAGCTGGAATTTTGAGTGTCGCTGTTGGCGTAGTCGAAAACTGCGAATTCAACCTGAGCGATTCCTCCTTCGGATGAACTGGCGTTGCCAGCATCGGCAACAATTCTCTTGGATAACAAGTACGTTTGAGGCACGGCGGTACCCGCGTTTAAGTCATGCGGGTTCGTGGGAGGGCCTTTCTGCAGGTCGCCTTCGTCTCTTACGTTCCGCCTGCCGGCCGTACCATTCAGCGTATCTTCTAATCCTTTCACGTCAACCTGTTCCGCGCCTGGAATTAGCGATTGGATGTGACTCGATTTATTTTTCTCTTGAATGTCGGACGATGAAATAGCCGGTAACTGAGCGACGCCTTCGAGCGGGTGCGCGTGCGCGAACACGCAAATAAACGATATCAACTAAAATTGTAGAGAAAATAAATGGTCTGAGTAAATGAACAATTGAACAACACCACTCACCTTGGACATGCTGACAACTCGTTTTTCGCTACGATAACGGCGGGTCGCTTATATAGACGAGATCGTGTTTGAATTTGAAATTAACGCCATTCGAACGAACGCAAAGCGTCAAAGTGGTAAATAGGATGAGTCACCGGGACCGCAAACAATCGAATATTTTCCGCAGCGCCGATAGTCATATGTTAATTAAGCATAATGAAAACGATCCGTGTTTGAGATTTTGCTTAAAAAAATCTAGTCGTTGGTGTTTTTGGAGTCGTTATAAATGTAATTTATAATATTCTCCAGGATTCGTCATTTTCTACAACTACGTGCCGAGCTGAAACTTTTAGTTTTAAAGAAAAAATAATACTAGTGCACATTACCTTAAATGGTCAAATGAGTTTAGTCGAATTGCCTATTAGAAGGAAAAAGAAGAAGAACAATAAGGGTTTTTGATAGAAAGGAAGAAGTAGCGGCGTTGTCAAATATTAGATGTTTTTTTTTTAAATCGAGCAGGGAAAAGTTCCCACTTGAATCAAGTTGTTCCTAAAATAATAATGTTGTAACGCTGTATAAGTAGCTCCATGTTTTAGTGAAATTTTTCATTTTTGTTTTTGTATTTGTGGATATGTTGAATTAAATTAAAAATGGAAACAAAAGCAGGGATCTCCAATCAAAACACCATGCTCCTAGAAGAGACTTTTTACGTTTTGACAAAAAAAAATTGCATTTTCAAAGTAAAACTATCGACGGGCGGACTGCATTTGATAAAAGATAGTGATAAGCATTTTGAGGAACAAATCATACCAATCAAAGACATCATTGGATGCCAGTGCCTTCGCAGCAAGCGGAAGACGAGAAAATGTACGTGTCAATCGTTGCCGCGCTCAAACAGCCTTCAAGTGGTTGAAGAAAATTCGATAGATTTGGACGATACAGATATCAGCGCCTACTTGTACATTTATGCGTACATATTCCAAGGTACTAAGTCTTCCACCAGAAAAAGGGAACGAACTATCGTCACCCTCCGTTTCCGATCGTTTGATAGGTACGAGGATAATTACAAAGAAGCGCAAAGGTGGCGGTGTGTCATTAAAAACTTGATAAAGGGAGAAAATGTGACCCTTTCCAATATAAGTGAATTTTCATTAAACCACAAAGTAAAGGAAACCCGAAGGTTACTGGTTCTCTGTAATCCTAAAAGTGGTGCCGGAAAAGGAAAACAAATTTTCCAACAGAAAGTCGCACCTATTTTGAACGAAGCTGAAATACCCTATGACTTATATATGACTAAGCATGCTAATTTTGCCCGAGAGTTTGTGAGGACTGCAAATTTATTTCAATGGACCGGGATCATTGTGGTAAGTCATTGCATCAGTTTTATTATTTAAAAACATATATAAATATAAAAATATGAATTATCAGTTTTAATAAAGATATTGTATTGCTGATAATTTCTTGATGATAGTTTTGGTTGATAAATTTATGGCTTAAATTTATAGTCACGTTCTGATGCCATGAAATTTTCATTGATTAGCTGCTCGTTATAACCTTGGAATACCCGTTAATTATCGAGATAATAATCCAACATGTTATGGCAATATTACCTTGTTTTTTTGTTTCTTTGTTAATAATGGGATGAGTTGTTTTTCTTTTTATAGTAAATATTTTTGTCCTGTATGTGAATTGATTATTTCCTTTTTTATCATTCATTAATATAACCGTGGATAGCTTTTTCTTTCCCTAATGTATATTTATTTGACTAAACCTATCCTCTGCGTCTATTGATGTGAAATGTAATTATCGTTTTCTAATGGGAAAATCAAATAATATTGTTTATGAACATTATTGCTGGGGAACTGGATCCTTGAGTTTTACAAACAACTTTGTTTAAATTTCTCGTTTATCTTCCGCATATTGAGTATGTGCACATATTTAGTATGGAGTATATTACGAGAACTTAGTAGATTATGTAAAGGAGCTTGTAATACTAGTGAAAAAATTTGTAAAAAATCCTTTAACTGTGACCAAAATTCAAATTTTTGGAGCTATTTATTAAACTTATTAATCACTATTTTGAAAATCTGTTTTAATAGACATTGCATAAGACCTATTAGTATTGTGTTTGACTATATTAAAGTCTCTAATTGTTTTGGGAATATTGACGTTTGATTCGGGGGTTCTCGTTGTGGTTCCTAAGCAATTCTGAATTGTGGGAGTGAGTCTATTAAAAAGCACATAGCTCGAAAACGGTGTATTTTATCGAAATAAATGCCTTTTCACTTGGAAATCGTCACTCATCATATTCTTTTAAAAAAAAAGTAAGAAAACTTACACTAATAAAGTTATGACGTGAAATAGCGAGATTGTAGGGGGTAACTAGCGTCCTCGACATATTATTTATAAAAATGGAATCTAAAATCTAGTTTTTATTTTAAAAAAACTGTTTGAGTCATAGAGAAATAATATATTCTTATAAGTTATCTTGAATTGCTTTTTTTTTTGGTGAATTCATTACAAACAACGCTGTATAGGACGTTCCATAAAAAAAAACGCTTATTAAAACTTTTTTAAAGAATGATGATAAATTAAGGAGATACCACACCATGGCGCGATCATGTATTTATTTGAGTGGTGTGAGTGGTAAGACAAAACTCCAGTGTTGCGTCTGCTACTAGAAAAAGTTAGAAGATAATTTTCATTCTGGTTTTCTGGAAAAAAATCGTATCTTTTGAAATAAAATTTATGTTTCATACTTTGGGAAAACTACACTGTTTCAAGCTCGAGTAGTTCATTTGCCCAAAGGGACCACCCGCGTCCACATTGTAGTAGTTCATTCGTCCGTTCAGGTGGGCGGCGACGGCATTGTCTTCGAAGTGGTCAACGGTCTCTTTGAACGATGGGACTGGGCGGAAATAGTGAAATACTTACCGATCGGAGTGGTACCGGGCGGATCCGGAAACGGCCTCGCGCGCAGTATAGCCCATCACTCGTGCGAGCCGTACATGTCCACGCCTACCTTACCAGCTACTTTGGCAGCCGTTAGGGGTCACGTGGTACCCATGGATCTGGTCAGGGTCGAGACTACGAAGCAAATTATGTTTTCCTTTTTGTCGGTCGGGTGGGGGTTGCTTTCGGATATCGACATCGAAAGCGAAAGGTAATCGCGAAATACATTTTCGGGTTCGTTGCGACTAAAGCTACAGCCTATCGGTAGATTGAGAGTGTTGGGCGGTACGAGGTTCACGGTATGGTCGGTCGCGAGGCTGATCGGCCTGAGAAGTTACGGCGGCAAGCTGTGGTACATCCCGGCCGAATACTCGTTGCCCGAGTCGAAAGAAATATTCACACCCACGGCCAGTATGGGAAGCAATCTGAACTTACCAGCGGAAGTGCAACTGGAGTCCCAGGGAGGTATAGTAAGATTCCAGATTGGATAAGCTCTGTAAAATAATTCAATTGCGCTTTAATAGAGCGGTGTTTATCTGCAAAATTAAGGGGAAATAAATTGCATACGGGAATGTTAACAAAAGTTGCTTAGAATTTTGCGCAAAAGGTACTAATATACATGGTGTTCGATTTGAATTTATGTTATCCTTTTCAGAAAACTTATTTAGTTCTCTACAACTTTCTAAGGAACATTCAACGTGAATCGCGGAGTGTCCAATTAAGTCGGCACCATATGGGAGAAGTTTTAATTCTTAAAATTTAACAAAAAGTGGCTTTTATGCAAACTTTGTTTTTGAAAATGTCGACGATTCTTGTTAAAAAAAGTCACGGTGAAAAAAATGATCTTGATATTATAATTATAATTTTAATTTATTCATTATTTAAATCGTAATAAGTAATTTATGAGACTGTTCCCCCAATAAAATACACACTTAAAAACGATAGTCCATTATTTATTTCTGCAACTTTTTAACTCCATAATGCATAACATTTCAGCTTGCAAATGAAAAGTTAATTAATACGTAACATTTTGAACAATTTTGGAAAAAAAAATTATTTCAACTTGCTGCCTCAATAGCCTATACTTTCAACGATCCTTTAATCAAAAATTCGTGTGCATTTATTTAGTGAAATGGTTTTTATCCTTTCCAAAGGATCAATATATTGAAAATGTAGACGTAAAGGCCCAATACAGAGAGGTTTATTAAAATTTCAGGTTGAATGGATGTAATGAAAAACTTTGAATTCGGCTCAAACTAAGAATGAAGAATGAAAAAGTTCCCATATGGTACCGACTTATCTGGACATACCATATAATATACAGTGCGTCCCACTTAAGAACGGTACACCCTTGTGAAACCTTTGGATCGATTTTCATTTTTTTTTGTTGGATCTATCGCTGAAAAATGCACTAAAACCTTGTTTTGATTATTGCTTCAATTGGCCAACCGGTACTATTTAACATGGAAATTAATATAGTATGGTTTTATTTAGTCAGAATAAGAATCCGTTTACGCTTTATCCCATCGTTATTATATTTTATTGTACTGTTAAATTTTTGGCTTACCCTTAACGAATTTTGTAAATTTTCCTTACTTTTAAAAGGCAGTTAACCAAAAAACTTTCCTGTATTTTCTTCGGCGGGCATATTGACCGACGAGATTAATCCAGGATTGTCTTTTTGACGTGCTAGCGCGCCAGAGAGTCGATTCATGGTACAGCGCTCGGTCGAAACGTAGCGCGTACTTCTCAGCGGGCGGCAGCTCATACCAGTCCACGGCAGACAGCGGCGTCGACCACGGCGACGTCGGGACTTCGTCCGAAAGCCCGGGCCGACTGTACGGCCCGCCGTCGCAATTACCGTGTCTGACCACGCCCCTCGGAGACGTGTGGAAGTGCATATCCGGACGATTTGTCATGGTAGGTCAAATGTACCGCACGTTAGGGCCATTAAACACGCTCCGTTTCGCGAAGGTTCACGCTTCGTACCAGAGCCACCTGGGCGAGGAGTGCTTCTTCGCTCCCGAGGCCAGGTTGAACGACGGTCGCATATGGATGTTGGTGGTGAAGGCGGGCGCGAGCCGTACGCAACTGCTGCAGTTCATGCTTGGGCTAAGTACCGGGGCACACGCGACACCAGAAAAAGGCGACATTGGAAATTTTATAGAGTTGATACCGGTCAGCGCGTTCAGGATAGAGCCCGACATGACGGAGCGAGGGTAAGTGAGGACGGTCGTTCGATGGATGCGAATAATATGGTTACTTTGTCATTAAAGAATGTTGGAGCCAAAACTGTTGGGTTTGAATCAGATATAATTAATTTGTATTTATATATATGGGGAAACCCCCCATTTCACAAAGTTCGCCAAAAATCTTATATTATATAAAAAAAGAAGTTGGTTCATTTTTTCTCAATTACATGTGAAAATACTTATAGCCAATGAGAATAAAAAACTATTTTGTTTGTCAAATTATGTGCACTTACTAAGCTGCATTTAAATATATAATATTCTTTATTTACGATAATGTATCACATATTCAAGAAGTATACTGAAAGTTTTTTCTTGAGTGATACAGTATACCCATTCCCTGCAAAATTTGAAAAACTCAATTATCGGCATTAAAACTATTTAAGAAACCTGGACATGTTGTTCTGTGAGACTGTATATGAAAGCGTACTTGAACTCGAAGACTGGGACATGGAACGTTAAGCCCCACTTGGCTGAAAACGTTCTCAATCTATCAATTTGGTCTTTAAAAACAAAGACGATGATCCAATCGAATATCTGCTGATTTTAAGAGGGGGCAATGAAATAAATGTGTCTTCAAAACCTTTTCAGAAGTATTACTTGTATGTATATTATTAACCGAAAGCAATCAGTTATAGTTAAAAATTACATCTCGTTAGAGGCTGTTGTGACGTCTGGTGTCCCACAAGGGGGACATCTTTCCACATTCCCTTTCAATGTTTTCATTAATGACCTAAAAAATATTTTTCGCTTTGGCCAATTTCCTGCATTTGCGGACTATTTAAAGCTATTTACTTACTTGACTGTCATCGATTACGGGAGGATCTTGATAGGTTTTCTTTGTGGTACGGACAGAACAATTTAACCCTTAATACAAACAAGTGCAGAATTGTAAGCTTTAGCAGGTCCAAAAATCCAGTAACTTGCACCTGTCATTTGAACTCTGGATCGCTCAAGAGACAGAACCTGTCTAGCAGTTATACTATGCAATTCACATTCAATAGGTTTTAAATCGGGAATGTTATTTGAGGAAATAAACTATGAGGAGATTGTGAAGCTTTTGAATCTGACAACTTGATGAATGTACCAGATGTTCTGGCATCTGTTGGTTTTCATATTTATCCTATTAATGCAAGAAATAAGTTTTTTTTTAATATAGATTTTCATAGGACCAACTATGGCGTTATGCATCAAATGTGCAAGCAGACAAATATTTTACTCCCAAATAACGAGCGTATTGATTTGTTTTCTGAGTCTCTCAGTAGTTTTAATTGTAAAGTAAAGAAGACTGTTTTTAATCAACCAGCCGCCTTGTAAACTTGGTAGTTTAGCAGTAAGTGTTGTTTGGATTAAGTATTATTACTCCATTGAAATGCGTGGGAACCATTTTTCTTATGTTAAACTATATTGCAAATGCTAAATGCGTCAATAAAAATTTTAATTTTAATTTACTGTAAATATTGAGAAATGCGTTTAATGCCAGTATCCTAGAACGCAAACTCAAAACACTGTTAATGATGAAACCCAAGTAAACTGTTGGGTTAGTACTTTTTGGAAAGTTAGGGTCCAAATATCACAAAATTGATGAGGTAGTCTTCGACGCTCATCACACCCCTTAGTGGGGTGTTCGATTCTTCCAAATACTTTGGACTACCACGAAGATAGAACTCCAGAACTTTTCGAAGAATTCTTCAATAACCACTTACGAGATGTATCCCAAAAATTAACAGGTTATACCAACCGCTTGTCTCTGTTATGGTCGTGTTTCAACTGAAAACCAAAAACTAGCGTGAGAAGCTCGTTCCATCTGTTTGGGGTTGTTTTGGAACGTGGATGGGATTGTTAAAAGTCAAACGAGATGCTCACAGGTAACCAAACAAACCAACCAACGAACTGCTTTCGCCTCTTTGACGAAAAGTTTAATAAGAGTGACGACTAGAATATGGAATTCTGTCGGTTTTGGAGGTATATGTTAAAAAATTTCTTGAGGCGCATGAAGGGAGGAATCTTAGGTTTAATGTAAATCACGGTTTCATTATTTTTAATTAAATAATTAATTAACAACGAATACTGTAGAAACACATATAAAAAAGCATTTAACTATAGTTGTATAGTTATAGTTTTATTTTACTCTCAAATAACGAGCGTATTGATTTGTTTTCTGAGTCTCTCAGTAGTTCTACTTTGACAATATGATAACAGCGTCACTTTCATAAACTTAAAAAGTTTTGTATCTGGAACGTTTTCTTTAGTCTGCAGTGTCCGAGTTAAATCGAACGTAAATTTCAGGTATATGACGGTGGACGGCGAGCATGTCGACTACGGCCCCATACAAGCGGAGATTTTCGCGGAACTGGGCAGGGTGATGGTTCCTTGATCGGAGCCCCGCGACGGCCGTAGTTTAAGCTCGAAACGCAAGTCAAAACTTGGAATTCTGTCAACTCTGGAACCGTTACTAATCAGACTCGACAGTATTTGAATTATTTTAAGGTGGCCATTGTTGATTAGTCCTTAAGCTAAGCAAAAAAAAAATCGTTTAAGCCTAAAGGTTTCGAGCGGACAGTTTACCCGTTTCGGTTTAACAATTATGGGGTCAAACGTGATTGATAATTGACTAAAATATGATGGCGAAGGGGATTTTTGATTTTTTTAGGAAATCGTTTGCGGCTGTGAACCGGAACTGCCTAACTCCATTTTTACACACAAAATGGTTAGGTCAGGCAACGTTCGGAAACCTGTTGAGATGTTTTTTTAATTCGTTTTTAAGAATATATACCTCATAATATACATTCCAAGTCATTATGGAAGAGCTCTCTTTCATGCAGATGCGTATATGCTAGAAGGAAGGGAGGATATCGTTAGAGTTGAATAAAAATATGTGTATATCAAGTGATTCAGTGAATGAATTGAAAGTTCTGGAGAAGTAAAAAAGGGAACTTTCGAATTTGGCCGTAATAGGTAATATTTTATGATATGGCAACGTTGGAATTCTAAACACCTATTGTATTACAGGTTCTATACAAAATATATATATAAAAAAATATTTTTTTTCTAATATAATGATCCTTCATTGATCCCGTTACATAGGCCAATGTCCTTTTGAAGTTTAAAATTTTTATAACATGTGCACAGGAAAGTAGGAACACAATTTGTTCAATATAAGCTAAAATTATAGTTTTTCAGCCAGAATTTAACTTTCGATTTGACCGAACAATAACTTTTGAATCTTAAATAGCATGTAACATTTTTCTAATATTTTTTTATTTGTGAAAGTCCTTATCTAACTGCAACTAACCTATAAAATACTATTCTATGACCGCAGCCTCCTGCATACAAACTATTAGAGAAATTTCCCTTTCTTAATTCTCTAGTGAATAACTTTGTATTTCAAGTAGTTGGTACTTAGTATGTTTTAGTTACAACAAATTCTAGGCAGTTTAAAAGTACGGCATCTGTTCAATTAAGGTTATAACGTTTGTTATTATCATGGTGTTATTAGAAAAGATAAGTAGATACTTGCTTGATTTTTATATCTCACTCTCTTGGAACATGGAAAGTTGAAAAATAAAGCCCAAAACATTCTTTCGTGTCTTTTTTTTGTTTAGTATCAATTGCAAGACTATAAACAAAAGGTCCTCAAAAATTAAATGGAAATAAAATTAATTCGATAAGATTCCCTTAGTTCCCTAATGAACCACCCTGCATATCCGCAATAGATACGTTTTTTTTTACAAAAAAATGTGCTAATGGTATCTGTTCAATTAGGGTTGCAACATTCGGGTAAATTTACATGTGAATTGGTCAGTTATTATTGTTGTGTTATTAGAAAAAATAAGTAGAAACTTACTTGGTTTATCTATCTCACTCCCTTGCAACGTAGAAAATTAAAAATAAAGCTCAAAGTATTCCTAAGTGTATTTGCTTTTTTTTATTTTTGGTATTTATTACAAGACTATAAACAAACGCATAATTTCGTGGAAGTTAAGAGCGAATCACAGGAACAGCACTCACCCACTCTGTATCTTAACATAAAAATTTACTTAATCTGGATTTTTTCAATATCGTTCAAGAGTTTGGTCATTTGGTTATCCAATAATTCCACAGGACTCGAGTTTAACGACAATTTAATCAATTGAAGTTCGTTCACATTCGCCCGATTCATATCTACCCTTTCCGATCGGTCTTCCGCCTCTCTCATGAAAAACGACAAAAGCAAATCTATGACCTGCACCAATTCTGCTCGCAGCTTGACCATTTCTATTGAGCCCTCGCGCCAACTTCGGCGCAATATATCAAGTTTACTAGATGCCAATTGTAAGGGATTTCGCCCGTGGATATCCAAGGAACTGGCATCTGCTTTCGCATTTAACAACATAGAAATTATCGGCAAGTTGTGGACGCACGCGGCCAAATGTAGCGGGGTATTCTGTAGGATGTCTCGTTTGTTGGGGTCAGCGCCATAACCCAGCAAAAGCTGCACTACGTCCGCGTAACCTTTGCTAACTGCTATGTGTAGGGCACTGCGTCCTTCATAGTCTGTACTATTTGGACTTACGCCGTTTTCCAAAAGCTTTTTCACCTGTTCCGTGTTATAAGTATTCACCGCTCGAATTAGCCTCAATTCGTAGTAAATGGGTTCCAGTCTATGCTTCAGCGCTCCCTCGAATCTCAGTTGTCTTTTGTTGTACTTCGCCAACGCCTTGAATTTCAATTTTGGATCGAACTGTTTTCTTTTTTTTATGGTGTCCCTGATTTCGCTGTCACTATGAGACATTGTCTTTTTAAAATTTTGCACTCTACTAGACAACTTGTTATGATTCTGTTTTATTGTTTATTTTTTATTTATACCGCAGAACGACTCGAATTTGGTTCGTTTATCACTTAAAATTCAGCAATGGTAAGTTGGATGGGTACTGATGAATTTACAAATGCAAGCCTAATTTTTTTATTTTTAAATATTTGTCAATTTCGCCGATTCCCATGTTCGTTATATGGGAAACATACATTTTTATCGGACTGGTCCCAATTTTATAATAATGGCAATGTCAAGTAAAATTTCGTTAAAAAGCAGAAAGAAGAAGAAACGCGTACTATTCCATGATTGACAGCCGTACGACACCTCCTACAAATAATTTAATTTGTTTAAACAAACTAGACTAATGCCGGACTAATTGAGAAAATGGGTTCTGAAAGCGAGGAGTTCCTGATAGAGGACTCGGACGAGTCTCTCTTGGATTTGAAAGAAGTGCGGCTAATGATCTATGCAATTTAAATGGGTTTTTAATTGATGGTTTAATGTTTTCGCCTTGCAGATCAATGATTTGGAGTTTGAGATACCGGAAGCCACTCTTCCGTCGCTGGAGAGGGTCTTATGGGACATGGAATCAGAAGAGGGAAGCGACAGCGCTTCTTTATATTCATTTCAAAGCATGACTGCCAGATTTCGATCAATGCTTTTCCACTGCGTCTTGCAGGGGGTGTCGAACCAATTATCCTCAGCCTCGGTGAGAAATTCACACAAAATTTAAAAATATTGCAGAAAAAAATAGTTTATATTAAACTGTTTAGGACAGAGTTAGAGCAGGTCTGCCGACTGTAATAACCAACAGTTTGAAGTATGTCGCCATTGGAACATCACACGGATATATTTTGGCATTTGATTCTGAACAGAACCTGTGTTGGTGCCACCATGACCCTAACTCGTCAGATGAAGGGGCTATATCTGCTTTAGCATTTAATTTGGAATCAACCAGGCTTCTCGTTGGGTTAGTTTACATAAAAATCAGACGTATACATAGGAAATAAACAATATTCATCTTAGTTATGAGAGAGGTTACATTTCGATGCTTGACACTAAAAATGGGGATATTTTACGAAGACTGCCAGACGCGCACGCGCCTCAAACTGCGGTCCTACACCTCCGCTTCTCGTTCCTAAGTAACCTCGCGTTATGCGGCGACTCATCGGGCTGCGTCTTTTCAGTGTCCTTCAATAGGCGACTCGGTGTCCGCTCATGGGATTCCAAATGCCTGTTTTCGGGGGCGCGTGGTGAGGTCTGCGTTTTCGAGCCCCTCACTCAAGGCCACGATATCGGTTTTCTTAGTCGTCACGTCATTGTCGCCATGGCCACCTTATCTAAGGTAACATTTTTCGCTGCTTTTATGCGGATAAACTCGATTCGATCCTTTTCCAGGTTATCGTTATATCGGTGAGGCCCCGCCTTAAGGTACACTTTAGTCAACAGTTACCAAGGATATCAACGTCGCTACCGTTGATATCTTGGCAGCTCGTCTCCGTCGGGAAAGTTTTTCAACCTGTATTGGCGTGGGGCCGCGGCACTTCCTTGTTTTACACGAAACTCGTCGCGCACAACGGCCAAGTTAGACTCATTCCTTTACGCAACGTCGAACTAACCTACAACATAACTTCACTCCATTGGCTCGGTACGTAATCCGCTAACCTATTAGGTTATATCATATAGTTACTAGAGATAATGAAGCAAATATGAACAAAATTAAGAGACTTGAAATCTCGTTTCTAACCACTGACATATCGTCAATAAGTTTTGCATTTTTACAACTTCTTTCTAAATGTTCTGGTAAGACGAGTTAAGTCAGTGGAAATCGTTGTTAGGAAGAAAAGTGCAGGTTAGTGGGGGAAATGCGGAGGAAAATTGATTTCCACGAAAACATCAATGCCGCGTGCATAGTATTAATTTTGACCATAATAGGGACACTATATTATCTAATAGCTATATGGACTACATTTATAATTGAAAACTAACCAAATAGGTATTAACGATGATATGCATTGAAATTCTGTACCGACGAGCAAATTAAAAATAAACAAAAATGAGAAAAAATCACCGTGCCTTTATCAAATGTGATATAGACATGGTGTTGTCATGTAAAAATATACAATTTCGTGAAAATCTGAACTTTAAGTTCTTATTTATTTTGATAAATGGATGTTCATCAAGTAAAAGCATCCTCAGTTCAATTTTTGAAAAAAACTATTGCATGAAAAGTTAAAATATTACATGCAAAGATGAAGAGTACCACTGAGGGTATTTGAATAATCAGCACTCAATATATATATATATATATATATATATATATATATATATATATATATATATATATATATATATATATATATATATATATATATATATATATATATATGCATATATATATATATATTATATATATATATATATATATATATATATATATATATATATATATATATATATATATATATATATATATATATATATATATATATATATATATATATATATATATATATATATATATATATATATATATATATATATATATGGGGTTTGTTACAGCTCGCGCCGTTTTCCCTCTCTCAACCAGACTCTCCATTCATCTTTGTCATTCCAATCTCCGTCTTCCAACCCCCTTTCCTCCATGGCTTCATCTATTTCATCCCTCCACGATCTTCTGGGTCTTCCTCTCTTTCTACGTCCCATAGGGCTCCACTCTGTGATTTTCTTTATCCACCGTCTATCGTCACTTCGTCTGACATGACCATACCATTTAAGCTGTTTTTCTGCTATTGTAGTTAATAAGTCTTTTTCTACATTCATTTGCCTCTTGATTTCTGCGTTACGTATTCTATCCATGCGTGTTCGTTGGCAACACCTTCTCCAATATTCCATTTCTACGGCGGTTATTTTAGATCTGCTCTTTTTGTTCAATAGCCAGGTTTCTGCTCCGTATGTAATTATACTTTCTACTATTGTCTTAAATATTGTTGTTTTTGTTTTCTTTGTTAATTTCTTGTTCCATATAATGGAGTTCAGTTGTTTTATACATGTTCTACCTTGACCTAGTCTAGATTTGATTTCTTCTTCTGTTGATCCATCTTTTGTTATTATATACCCTAAGTATTTAAATTTGTCTGTTGCTTTTACGGTTGTGTTTTCATCTATTTCCAAATCTTCGATTTCCCCTTCTTTTGTTGTTAGATATTCTGTCTTTTCGAAGTTTATTTCCAAACCTACCTTCTCATATTCCTGTTTCAGCTTTCTGAGCATGTAACTCAAGTCGTCTTCATCCTGGGCTATGACCACCTGGTCGTCGGCAAAGCTTAGGGTGTATAACTGGTCGTCGCGTACTGGGACTCCCATACCTTGACATTTTCTTTTCCATTGTGTTAGCGTCCTCTCAAGATAGATTTTAAACAACGTTGTTGATGTAGGGCATCCTTGTAGTAGGCCCTTTGATGTTGTGAATCGATTTGTGTACCTATTACCTATTTTAACCGACAACTCGTTGTTCTTGTACATTGTATCTACGGCTTTTATTAGTTCTCTTTCTATCCCAATATCTTCCATTGCTTTCCAAAGTTGTTGTCTGGGTATGGAGTCATAAGCTTTTCTTATATCTATGAATGCTAAATGGATGTCTCTGTTTTTAGCTTTTTTCTTTTCGATAGTCTGCCTTACCGTATATATCTGATCAACGCATGACTTCCCTGCCGTGAAACCGGCTTGATCTTCACCTATTTTCCCTATTATCTGGTCTTCTATTTTGTTTTTGATTATCTTTCCATATAGTCTTCCCATGCTTGATATAATGCTAATTCCTCTGTAGTTGGTACACTTCCTACGATCCCCCTTCTTGAAAATAGAGCTTATATATGCCGTATTCCACTCCCTTGGTAACGTTTCTCCATTTATTGCTCTTTCAAACATGTTTTTCAATATTCTGAATAATCTGTCCGACCCATACTTAATAAGTTCATTCACTATCCCCCCTGGCCCTGGTGATTTTTTGTTTTTTAATTCTTTAATGGCTTTTATTATTTCTTTTTCTTCTATTGTTACATGCTTTAGATTGTTGTTAGGTTGTATTTGGTATGTTAGTTGTTGCCAGAATTGTGGTCGTGTCTCCGTTAGTAGTTGTTGATAATAATTTTCCCATTCGGTTTCTTTGATAAACTGTATATTGACTTTCTCTTTGGTATTTGATCTGACAGATCTTATTGTTCTCCATGATTCCGAGCATCTTGTACCTCCTGTATACTGTTGTATGTTTTGGCAGAGTCTATCCCATTTTCCATTTTTTTCTTTACTAATTAGTTTCTTTGTTTCTCTGTTTTTGTCCTTATATTTCTGTAGGTCTTCTCCCGAATTTGTACAGAGCCATTTTTGGTGTAAGCGCTTTTTTTCCTGAATAGCTGCAATAGCTTCCTCACTAAGTTCTTCTGTATATTTTTTGTTCTTTCCGTCTTCCTCTCCTAATGCTTCATAAGCTGCCTCTTTAATGCTCTTCTTCACGTGTTCGTAAGTGTCTGTTAAATTATTAAAATTGAACTCTATTAGTTTTTCATCAAGTCTACGTCTGTACAAATCTCTTATTGTTTCTTCCTCTAGGAGGTGAATTTTAAATCTTTTCTCTTTTATTTCCTGGTTGTTTTGGTTGTCTTTTTGTTGTTCTTGTTTTGCTGTCTCTTCTTTGTTTTTCTTTGCTACTCCATACCAAGGAAAGTGCATGTACGCATGCACTCAATATCATCACAAAAAAAAATACAATCACAACCATAAAAAAATGTATCACATAAACGGGTACAAAAAGTAAATAGAGTCAATGATCTGCGGCACACAAAACTTTTCAGACGATTTTTAAATATTTGTGTAAAATCTTTATAGGAACAGGTACTGAGTTATAAATCAGGGTAGAGGTATTTTAAATACAGTCGGGCATTGTGGTATTGATATTGCAATATTCACCTGTTGTGTAAATTTGTAAGTTGCAAGCTTCGATTCTAGATTTCCTGCTCACCGCACGGGCGTGCTTTTGTCTTTCATTTTGGCAGTTTTTAAAATAAATGAAAATGTAATTGCAATTATTTTAATAGCAACAACTGCTGATATATACTAAGTACAAGCTAGTAAAAATAAGCAATTGTATTTCAAAGTACATGTTTTTACCTTTGTCAAGAAGCTACTACAAGCAAGTAGCATGTTAGTGAAAATGGCCAACGTATTCACTTATAGCAAATACTTTGATTTTAAAAAGATATCACGAGACATGACATCAACAAAATTAAAGAAGGAAAATGTTGTAATTAGTGTTTGAAAACGAAACTACTAATATTTCAATATACAAAATATTAAGATAGCTGAAAATAATGCGATAAGAAAAGCTAGTAATAACAGTGATACTTTTTTCATCCTAACTTTTTAAGTGTTTTAATATCTCAGTTCATGATACTTGCGTAACAACTAAGAAAAATAAAAAATAATATTCCGTGTCGCTTTCAGATGTATGACAACAAAAATCGAATATCGGGTCGAAGAGGAATAATAATATGATTAATAACTATTGTAATTGACATAAACAAGCTATGAACTACCCGAATATATTGTCATTATTTTTTTGAATATTTTTAATCAAGGCTCATTTTTATTATTGTCCGGCACTTCATCGCAACAACGGGTACCATCGTAGAATCGCATAGTTTTTTGTAGGTACCATAGAAATATTGAAGTACTAATTGGCACATATATTGCTGGCATTTTTTTTTTTGGCGAAACAGCCATTTATAGAAATGCCGCATTCTGATATTCAATTTGCGCAATTCATTGCAAAGAAATGAGTTTTTTAGAACATAAATAAATAAAAGCAAGCACGATACGCTTCTCTCGGGAACACTGGATTCCTCCTGCGTCGGTATTTGCTGAGTCGAAATTGCTGACGTTTCGCCAATCATCCTGTTGGCTTCTTCAGAGCTTGACTGAAACTGAGAGAAGCCAACAGGATGATTGGCGAAACGTTAGCAAAAACCGACGCAGGAGCAATCCAGTAGCTTTGTAAAAAGTATTACGAAAAATTATGAGTAGAAATATTTTTCTTGACCTTGGTGTGATGAGATCTGTCAGATAAAGTGGGATTAAGGCAGTATATATGCTACAAATTCATAGGATCCAATGGTCCTTAGCAAGAATTGATTATAAGCGTTGCTCGCAATTTTTAACCACGCCCACTGGGTAGGTCCGAGACACCTGGCCCTACTGGACGATCAGGAAAACCTGCGGCTGGTGGAGGTCAGGACCCAAAGGGAGTTGGAAGTACTGGAACTGTCCAGCGCCGGCCTCGTATATAGTTCCGCCCACTTCAAGGCACTCGCCGTAGGCGGTGGTGTTAGCGAAGCTTTCGCGTTGGCCGGCGAGAGGGCGTGCTACAACAGCCTGTCGAGTCGCGGCAGCCAGTTGTTGATTTTAGGTACTAGCGCCGTGCACATGGTTAAGATGCGCACGTGGCCCGAAAGAATTTTTTACCTGAGCGATCAGGGTCGGTGGACAGAGGCACTTAACCTCGCGGCAGAAGAAGGTTCGGGCCGCGAAGGCCTCACCATGCAGCTTCTGCGGAAGTATTTGAACGGCTTGAACCAGAACAGCGTCGACAAAGACAGCCTCACGGCCGCCGTCAACTGTTGCGTCAAGCTCGGCAAACGGCAAATATTACGCGCCATCTCGAAATTAAACGAATGAGCCGATTATTTTTAGGGATATTTTGTGCGAGGATCTTTTGGAGGCCGTGTCCACCGACTCGCACAACCTGGAATGGTATTACGCGTTGCTGTCCGATCATATATGCGCGGGAACGCTGAAAGAGCTCGCGCCGACCGTGTCGCAGATGCTGGTGCGTTACCTGGCCGATAAAGACCATCAGCTTCTCGAGAGGGTGCTCCTCTCTCTGGACATCGGCTGTCTCGACTTGCACCAGGCGCTGAAGCTGTGCAAGAAGCTCGGACTGTACAACGCCTGGATACACATCACGACCAAAACGCTAGGAGACTACACGAGTCCGTTGATAGAATTCTTAGCCGATCTCACGCCGACCAACAACAGGTGAGCGGTTATCAATGAGGTGTCCCGTAAAGACCATGATGACCCTTACTTTTGTACTATAAAATTGATAAATAATATTCCAAATTGAGTGTGGGTATTAAAATCTACCGAAGATTTGTATGAAAAATGATGACGTAACTGAGCAATTTTTATTAATACTATAGTCTCCTAGAGTCGTTTTTGCGGTATGGAATAATAATGTGGGGCGGAGGATCTGTTCAAGTGATTTACAAAAAGTATTTTTTATATCCAACAAGTGTTCTCTATAGTATATATTTGTTACTATATTTATCGGCTACTATAATAATAATAAATAAATATTATTTATTGTAGAAACAAAAAGATGGAACGATGGGTTTGGATAGAGGGGTTTTGTTAGAAACTTTTTTGTAAGTTTTTCATAAAACTGACAGCTTTCAAATAAAAAAAAACTGTTTAGCATTGCATACTGAGAAAAAATATTGAGTTGGGTGCTGCTAAATAGTTGTGTTTGGCAACGAAATTTATTAATGAACGCATCTGAGACGTCGAGAAGCTTTCAAGAAATTTCAGTTTGCACATGCATAAAATGTACGTCTGCCATTTCTACACTATTATTGAACAATTAAATGATTAGATAATAATTTTTTACAAATCAATAACAAGAACCGTGATTTTTTTCAATTGATTGTATTTCTTTTTTACCTTTCTTTTATTCTTTAGTTACATTGTATTTATATTTTATCTGTTTCTTCTGACTAGTCAAGTGTCAGAAATCGCGTTTCCTATTTTGCAATAATAGGGATATTTTATTATTATTATTACTAGACATAAACCAATCTCGAAAATAAACAAATTATTTCGTGTTTAATTTACGAAAAAAAAACAGTAATGTTATATTATTATTATTGTTTAGATTTTGATAAATTGGTTAAGGCTTTCGCGGCCCGTTGATAAGCTATTATCTTGATTCGGGTTTAAAGGCCGTCGTCGATTGGAATTACTTCCTAACGTTTCGCTAGCACGAGTGGCGAGCTTCTTCAGAGGTCCTTCCATCTCCGATGTTGGACGTAGACTGATGATTTCTCCTGCGCAGGTTGTATTTATGCCGATTGGTGGTGGGCGGGGCTTGTTCCGTTTCGGTTGGTCTCGGGATATCGATCGGTACTGCTCGGGCGTTCCTAAGGATCGGGTTCCAGATTTGGTTGAGTCCAAGGGTCTCCTCCTTTCTGTTGAAATTGTGTGGGTGTTTTTGTATCTCAATGGCTTCCCTGACTAGTCTGTTGTGATAGCCGTTGACCGATGCTAGTAACTTACAGCTCTCAAAGTGTATCCTGTGTTCCCCGCTGCCCAGTGCGTGTTCAGCCACTGCAGACTTCTCTGTATGTCCTAGCCTGCAGCTTGCTTTATGCTCCTTAAGTCTCGTTCCCATTGATCTCTTGGTAGTTCCGATGTAGACCTTTCCGCATGAACACGGAATGCGGTAGACTCCTGCAGCTGAAAGTGAGTCCCTCGTGTCCTTCGCTGACCTGATGGTCTGCTGGATTTTCTTTGTAGGCTTAAAGATTGTTTTGATGTCGTGTCTTTTCAATACTCTGCCAATCCTGTCGGTGACACTCGGAATATACGGCAGATATGCGTGGGAGGTGGAGGGTCGTTGTTCGGTATCCCGTGATCTTGATGATCTTGAGTTCATTGATCTCTCGATCTCTCTCTTGCTGTAGCCATTTGCCTCGAACGCAGTTTTCAGGTGTTCAAGTTCCATCTGGAAGTTCTGGAGCCCCGCCCACCACCAATCGGCATAAATACAACCTGTGCAGGAGAAATCATCAGTCTACGTCCAACATCGGAGATGGAAGGACCTCTGAAGAAGCTCGCCACTCGTGCTAACGAAACGTTAGGAAGTAATTCCAACCGACGACGGCCTTTAAACCCCAATCAAGATAATTGTTTAGATTTTGTTTTCATTTTTTCTATTAATTAGTTTAGTTTCTTTTTAGTTTCCACAGGTCGTAGTCCACTATGTCATGTTTCGTCTTTTATTAGGTTTTTGTTGTTTATTTAACGGTAGCTCCTTTGCATTTAAAAAATGAATTCACCAGGCGCTAAAGATAAAAAAAATATATAAATAATAAATAAAAATAGAACGATTCTCATAACAAGACATGAATATTTTCTTAGGTTAGGGAACACAATGTTGGTGTATGTGTCGTCGTGCTTGGCGGGTCTGGGCTACCCCACCGGCAATATACCGGAAACTGAAGTGGCGAGGGTTAAGCACGATATACTCCGGTGTCTCGAGACCGTCCACTCGATAAACGGTAAAGCGGATGAACCGATTTATCCCTACCTGAGGGCGCTCCTACGGTACAACATCAGGGAGTGCCTGAACGTCATCGAGCTGGCATTCACGGAGGACGAGTTCGCGGGCGAGATGGGGCTGCTGCAGCGCCAACGACTAGTGCAGATCCTCTCCCAAGTCGTCGCGGTGCCCGATTTCAGCGTAAGCGCCGCCCCATCCGGATCCCGTTTAGGCGGACCGTACCATTAATATGCTATAGTACAATTTGCCTTGACATTGCTTATCGGGGGTTTGTTTTGTCTATACACGCATTTGGCCCCACCTTTTCCAAATCCGTGGTATACGCACGCATTTTTGCATCATTTTCTGAGACTTACATTTCTATTTTGATGCGTGCGTGTGCTTTTATTACTTCTTTCAGTGACCCTTATTAACCAATTACTATCCTACTGCTTTTGCCATAAAATTTTTGCTATAAACTGGTCAGCCAATCTCAAAAGCTTTGTATGTTGTATAATAACACGAGCAGGATATACCAATAAGGCGTGTAGTTTCTTTTATAACAGCACCATCGGGTAAATTCTCAATGAAATTTAAAAAAAATCGTTCGAACTAATTAACAAGGTTAAAGAATTTAAAATCCCTCCTAAGGCTGTTCAAGGTTCATTACAATTTATAAAATTATTTCTCTGCTTTTATGGATACATAGATGACGTTTTTGGTTGTTTCACTAGAACGGACAGGCAAGTGCAGTCCTTTTTGAATTATATTAACTCCATACATAACCATATAAAATTTACCATAGAGACGGAACTAGATAACTGTATTTAACGCATTAACGAACATAAAAAGGCGTCTAAAAATTTTGATATTTTATGTCATCAATCAAAAATCAAAAAACCAACTTTGTTGGAAGCTATGGAGATTTGCAAAATGAGATATTCGAATCTATTACTTAATAACCAATTGGATTTAAATGCGTCACCGTAGGCGTTGAAATATCGCCATCCTTTGTATTTGATAAAGGCACGGTGTTACCTAAAATCTTAACATTTTTTGTTCTAATTTAATTGCGTTAAATAGATTTTCATCGGGTAAAAGCCATCTCAGTCTATCTATCCGCTGTTTATTGGCCCTAAACTCATCGTTTTTACTACACACATTTTGGTTTCCCTGCAATTAAGCCTCATACCATATATCTCGCATGCCTCTACTAGTTGGTCTATTAATTTCTGCAATCTCTCAGCACTATCTGCTATTAGAAGTGTATCGTCCGCGTATCTTAAATTATTCACGGTCTCTCCGTTAATGCCTTTGGTTTCATCACTGTATGCATCGCGTTTAGCTATGAAAAGGCAAATCGTAGCAGCGAAGAGCAACAACCCAATCAGAGACTAATTTATAGTTTGTTGCTAATCCGTGGTAGATTCTGACTAAATGTCCGAGAGAGAGCCGGCTTACCTGCGTCTTCCCTTTTCAGGAAGGGGAAGTGATCGTATTGGCGTGCTTTGTGGCCCGACTGGTCGTGCAGGAGAGGCTTCGTATCGACGACGCGTTGTTGAACGTCGCGATCCATCGCCTAACGACGACAGAGGCGGAAGGTCTCAACTTCCGCGACCAGGCGGAACGCGAACAGGCGTGGCTCGATTTGTTACGGGCGGGGAAACTCGTGCGTATCGATTCGGACCGAATGCTCGAGATGGCGCTCGCGTCTAAATGTTACCGGGTAGCGGAACGGCTCTACGAACTACGTCGCGATTATCGTCACGTGTTGCGGTGTTACGTCAACGATCCCACGCGCAAGCTCGAAGCGTTCGGTTACGTCGCGAGTTACGTGAACGTGCCAGAAAGGCGCGTGCGCGAACAGTTTTTCGAATGTTTCGAAGATTTGGCGCGGACGAGCGAGGAGAACGCGGCCGAGATCGCGATCGAACATTTTTCCGATAGTATCGAACAATTGGCGTCGATCTTGGACGGCCGCGGAGACTTGCAGTATCGATTTTTGAGCGAGGTGGTGGCGGGCGACGCGAAATTGCCACCGCCCCTCGCGGAAAAGTATCTCGGACAGCTGTGCGTCAGGGATAGTGGCGCGGTATACAGTTACGTGCAGCTAGGTATGTGTCGGACGAAAGAGGCGTTGCAGATAACGGAAAAGTACGGGGTACGTCCTATTGTGAAATTTCTTTAACCTTCATACTTTTTACAAAACTTCTGGGGATTCCTCCTGCGTCGGTCGAAATTGCTGACGTTTCGCCGATCATCCTGTTGGCTTCTTCAGAGCTTGACTGAAACCGGCTCGTATTTTACTCTGTACCTGCTTATAGATTATTTGAGGGGGGCGCTAATGAGGCGTATAAACACCGTCTCGGATGACTGATTCTCCAATTGGTGACAGGTAGAGACCTGAGTCGCGGTTAAGATTGTTAGGTTGTTTATAGGTTTCTACAGACTCTCGGATTTTTCATTGATAGAAGTTTTATCGAATAAAATTTTATGCCCGGTTTCATGAGTGTGCTCGGCAACAGCTGGTGAATTTATTTGTTTTAGTCCTTTAATTCCTTCAACTTCATTGAACAATTAAACAAGATATTCTAGTTAGTTTCGACGTAGAATCCCTCTTTACATTTCAGATATATTAAAATCCGAGAATCTGGAACCAAACCTTCTCGCCTTAATCGAAAAATGCTTATCGGGAACATATTTTTCTTATAACGGTCGAATTTTTGAACAAACGTCGGGAACAGCTATGGATTCCCCACTATCACCAGTCATCGCGAATATATTTACGGAAGCCTTTGAGAAGAAAGCTCTCGACACTTTTCATCTAAAACCAAAATTGTGGACACGCTACGTCGACGGTACTTTTGTTATTTGGCCTCATGGTCTCGCTAGTCCAGCTCAGGACATTTTCAGTATTGGTCTTAGGGTCTACATATTAAAGGTTTCGATTTTATTTTGAATTTTTGAAGTTTGAATTCTACATTTTGGTTCTTGTATTTCTTTTCCATTTATGTGTATTTCAGGGTTCAGAATATAATTCCTACTAGTCTTAATTATGTGAATTTTACAGGCCAACTTCTCGACTTGCATTATCATTAGATATTATTAATAATGATATTAAAGGGTTCCCGATTAATTTTTGACATGAACATTGTTAAGAGTTATTATTATCTTGTCTGCTAATTCTTCAAACCACACAAAATAGCCTGCCTGCTGCCATTAACTAACAAACCATTAATTTAATAGTTAAATCAGTTGAAATTGCGAAAGAAAGGAGCTCATCAGTACACTGGTTTTTCTTTTAGCACCGCAATAAGGTTCTTGCTTTTAACAAAATTACTAACCCATTCGAGAATTCACTATTTGTGGTGGTACTATAAAATTTTCAATTTCCATCAAAATAGCAGTTGTTAATCCCAAGTGAACTTAATGATGCGAAAATTTTTATTTGTAACCAAAAAATTCTATTTAATTTTCAGAAAAAAGACGAATTAAGTAAGTTCTGAGTCGTCTGTGGTTAAATGAGCCTTAAATTATTATTATATACAAAAATCATCATATATCAAAAAATCATATTGCGAGAGTTCATTCTGTTAGAAGAGTATCAAAGTTCTTTGATTAGTTTGGCGAGTTTACATTTTTCTCACTCTTAAGTGTCTCTTCACAGGCAGTCCTGTAATTATGGTACATAGTTTCAGGAAAAAAATCTTCTCAAAATCTGATGACTTCAGGTAAGGTAAAGTCCACGCAAGCACTGTCCAAGTTCCCCCTTCAAAGGCCTGCCATAATTTCCTTTCAAAGCGTTATTGTATTGTATTCTCTAGCCACAGTCACTATCGAAACTATCGCTCTTTGCCGAAATTGAAAGTGCCGCCCCTAACAGGTTCACAGAGCGACGGCATTGCTCCTGGAACAATCTGGAGAGTGGCTCGAAGCACTCGAGCTGCTCATCAATCACGAAATGATCGAGGAAGGGGCTGCCCTGTGCGTACGCGGGGCAGAGCACCTCGACCACGAAAGTGCGCAGCAGCTGTGGCTCGCCCTGCTCCAGAGTAAGGTAAGTTTTCGTTTTAACGTTAGCATTCGTTTGAGCACTGCCCCGCGATAGAGGAACGTCCCAAACGCCTATCTGAGACAACTAATCAACGCGGCGGCTCCCCACGTACCGCCCGACCAGCTCCTGGACCTCGTTTCCGACGCGCGGTTCGGTGACGTTAGGGAACTGCTTCGGGGAATGCTCGCCGATTATCACCGCGATGTGGACTTGCTCAAGGCGAGCTTGACCATTGCCGGCAAAGACTTCCATCACAGTAAGATCGACGCGGCGAGCGTGGGGCCCACAGTGTATGATTTTACTAATCTAAGGTTGCAAAATTATTTTATCATTTGTGGGGATTAAACATTCAAAAAAAAAATTAAATAAACAAAGTTTGTTTGATAAATCCACAAGTAAGACATGCTTTATAAAAGTATCATAATTTCTGAAAAATTGGACTTTTTTGATTGAATAAAAGGTACTTAATCCGAATGTTAAAATTTTTGAAAGGAAAAATTGAATTTTAAGAGGTTCATGTTAAAGTAAACATTTCATTGAAATCGGAGGTGAGGCGTTCAAAATTAGAAATTTTACTACATTGTTGTACCTAATATTATTAATTTTTTTTAACTTTTGCTGACACAAAAACAAATCTTTTTTTTTGTTTGGAAATAATATTCAATGACATTTTTAATTCATTCCAACAAGTTCTTTGTACGTGGTGGTACATAACAATTCTAAAAAAGAAAATTATTATAGTAATCAGTCACCGATCATACACAAAAGTTATCTATATATTTGGCGTACAGATATTAAAATCTTTGTACGTATCACTTTACATAAATAATTCATATTTCAGGAAACTTCACTCCGTTCAAAATGCATTCCGCAGTCTGTTTCAAAAATCTTCAATGTCGACTCGATAATCAGATTGTTTTAAACGTTTTATGACATCTGAATGAATCTTATTAGGAGGTAATATAAAGTGTCTGAGATTCACGAAGACACAAATAAAAAATGAAAATATTGACGAAAATATAACAAGAATTTTTTATCAAATGCGCATATTGAATGGGCCCTCTCAATTTTTTTTTCGTAGTTGCTTGCTAGTACCAAAAGTTGAGTCGATTTTCTGAATTTCGTCCGCTTGGATTGGTAAATCCATACACTGTGGTGCGGGAGCGACGAGAACCAATTGATTGTTTCAGAACTCGCCAAGATGCTCCATGGCAACGGAAAAGGTTTGTCGGTGTCGAACCTTACCTGCGGCCTGTGCGGCAAATCGCTTTCGCATAGGAGAGAGGCGGAGACGAACGGCACCGTAATCGGCGTATGGGCGTGCGGTCACTCCTATCACGACTCGTGTCTGAGGTCGTCGGAAACAAAGGACGCGTGTCCGGAGTGCCATTCGAGGGCCGTGCGGTGGCCCGAGATACGGACACGTCCCGGTCACCGCCCAACCCGAGCCAAAACCTCCCTAAGACCCGACCTCGAGGGTCTCTTTTAAGGTTACACCACACTAGTCGTCCCGGCTTTAAATTATTTATTTATTCGCGCGGCCGAACGGCCGACATTGTGATATTTTTATTGATTTGTACAAAGGAAATATATCGTTCGTTACTAAAAAAAAAGATTGGTTTTAATTTATACGAAAGGATAAAATCACAAAACGGCGGGAAATCCGCGCGAGTCAACGTCGAAAATTCAATTTACAATAAAACAATAATCTATCTCGTTTTTCCTCGTAGCATCAACGCTCCCTCTGTCTCTCTCTATCTCTCTCTCCCATTAACGTTACAGTAATTTCAGCCTTACCCTAATCTTAACGGATCTGGTCAGTCTATACATCACATTGGATCACCTTCTTTTTTATGCTAAAAAACTACCCTTCGCGCTCCTAGATATCGGTGAAGTGTCCCAGAGTCGATTTCACCCTGCAAAAATAGGTTATTGTTGTCCGAATGCCCGTTTGCGACAAGGGCAAAGCGAGAAACCCACAGAGGTCGTTTATGGTAACTTGGGCAGTTAATATAAACATATCGACTATTATATTATTTTTATAAGTGTATTAAAGAGCTTAAATATTTTCAGGTGACGCAAATAAATGGTTTAAAATTCGTGCTTAAGTTAAGAATCGTAAACCTAATAGGATTGCCCAATCCCATCGCCAAAATTATCGATCGCACGTGGTCGCTTGCGACATAAGCGAAGTCTTCTAACGTGTTTTGCGTATTCTGTCAATGCATTTGAAGGCGTATTAAATTCAAATAATTTAAACTAGTGAGTAGTGCGCTCGTGTTTGTGTTAATTGAATTTCTGTAAAAAAAACTTGGACAAAAGCTTTTTTTTTAAGCTTTAACAAATACTTTAAAAATGGATGTGCTTGAGTGGCGAGAACTGAGAAAAACACTATTGTTAACCTTAAACAAAGACTTAAAAGTTTCGTGTTCGTGCTGCTTATTAGCAGTGTTATTAGTTAGTTGGTAAGCTCTAAATATTACACATAATAATATAGGTAAAGGTAAGAAATACATGTCTTTTACCTTTTTCAGTGGGATAAGTTACACCAAAAGAAAAGAAAAAAAAAAGATCTAGTATCCCGAACTATTCGTGCAGCATCTCGCATTACAAGTTGTAGCTTTTAATAATTAATGCAATTTTAAAAATGGTAAAAAATAACTTAATATTAAACCAATTACCTGGCTCTTTCATATCACAAAATCCCATTAGAAAAGAGAATACATACGCTTTCCAAACAATACTAGTTGTCAATGGAACCGTTTTCAGAACCACGTAGCGTCGTCAGTGACACCAATTGACAGTTCGTGGCTCATGGAAAGATTGAGGTCAACTTTTTGTATATAAATACAATACACATAGATAGTTTATTCTTATTACTGTTAATGGCCCCAATAAAAAATCTCCAAAAACCTTGGATACACCATTAGGAGCACTTGTCTCATTTAAAAATGTTAATTTTTTGTAATTATCGGTAATGACATGGAACAAAATTTTATAGGTTTTCAAAAAAAAATTCCAAAAGTCCCAAAGAAAACCCAAAGCTGCGGATAGAAAATCCACGCCGGTTATTTACGATATCTAAGTTTCGTGCCTGTGATTTGTGGGCGCTTATATTTCTTTTAATTTTATAGGCTAGTATGTTTGTTAAGATGAGGCATTTTAATGAAATAATATTATTTACCCCAAACCGGTATTACAAATCGGGTGAAAACGCCAAGCATAGAACAATAAAATACACGTAATCGAAATAAGTTTCAACCACACGATAAAGAACGCAATATCGCGCATCCAACAATGACGTCACCGAGCTATCTTCTCCATGGAGACAGACTCTAACTACAGCACCTCGTTACAGCTTAAAAGTATTTACTTTGAAACATAGTTCTTTCATTAGTTAATTCCTAATAAAATTGAACATGACCTCTGCGGGGCTCCGTCCTAATGCGTAAAGGGCGGAGCTTAGAGTAACGACCTACCTGTTGAACAAGATGGTGTCCGGCGTGCCCAGCAGCTGCTGCAATATACCGACGACCCCGAACTCGCGCAGCCTCCCGATCCGCTCCAGGGCACCGGGCTCGCCGCGCCTGCTGAGATTTCCTATACAGAACACCGCCGACTCCTGGAGACAGGGCGCGGGGTGCGTCATATAATTCACGAGCTTCTTCAGCACGTCGTCGTTCGACATTATGTGGTCTTTGGCCCTGTCACCGTCCGCCACATTCGATAGGATTAGGAGTGCCTGTTCTTTAACCTCGGGAGTGTGGGGCCCTTCGAGCACCAGCACCACGCCCTGCATGACCTGGGGCCCGTGCAGCGCCATCATGGCGTCGGTGTGGGTGCGTGGAGAGACCAAGTTACGCAACAAACCTAGCGTTTTCATCAACACTCGCGTATCCGAATCAGCGAGCAGTCTGAAAATCTGATCGGTCCCCAAAGTGGTCAGAATCTGACTTTTGACCCTCTGCTCGGCTTGAAACGCCAGATTCATTAGGGCCCACACCCCGTTAAGGCGTAAAGCGGGATCCGACGAAGACGTCAGGGTGGACAGCAATTGTATGGCGCCCTGCTGCAGAATAGGCTCCTTGGCAGGCGAGAACTCGAGCAAAAGGTTACAAAGGGTCGACGAGGCGGCGAGCAACAGCTCGGGACTGGGGTCGTCTAAGGGCGGGGTTTGTTTTTTTTTTTTTTTTCGTCCTTTCCGGTCGGGGGACTCACCTGTCAGCAAACTCATCAGCGGCCTCCACACCGAATGGTCCTGGAAAGTAGTCCGCAGCTGCTGTACCGACCGACTCAGCGAGTGCAAACATCTGACAGACGACAAGTTGATCTCCTTGCTGACGTCGCCCAAACCCTCGACCACCCTCTCCATCAGACATTTAGTGTCGATTATTCGTTTTCGGATATCTTCGTCGTTTGCCCCGAGAGAAGCGAACGCCCTATAGAGCGAGACGGAATAGTTGGCCTGGTGGTCAAGACTTACACCCAAAAAAAAAATAAATCTCCAACCGGCATTTTGATTTTACAGGTTTGGACCTTGTGAGACTGCGTATTATCGTTTTAGACAAAAATAAATAAATAAAAACTGGATCGAACATTTAAGGGTTTGAAAGTTAATGAAAATCCCTTCATTTCCCTAACTGGTAGTAGTATTTTATGTAATAATGTTGCGTAATATTTACCACTGACAGTGGTATTAGTTTCTTTAAAATCTATCAAAAGAATTCCTTCACAATCCCAAAAGTTCGTGGCCATCACCTTTTTTGTTGACTGACAGACGCTGAATTTTCTTGGAGGCCCTTCACCCTTACGACGCCACTCCATTGATTCTTTTTTCGATAGGGGGTCATAATAGAGAACCATCGTTTCATCTCCCGTCACAATAGTTTCTATCATAGGCTTCGGTTCCGACCCGCAGAGTTCCAAAAAAGACCGCGCACACTCGACACCGCGCTGTTTTTAAATAGCCGAAAAGTTTGCACTAACCTTATGCATACCTAAATGATCATGCAGGATTCGACGAACACTTGTATCAGAAAGCTTAGTAATTTCTGAGATTTCTTTGACCTTTAAACGTCGATCACTCAATACCACCTCTTCCACAATCGCAACAATATCTTCCCTTATGCTAACCCTTCTTTTGTCAAAAACTTTATGACTGCTCTATACTCAATTTGCGTTATTTGCGACATTTTTTCGGACACGTCTTGTTTAAAATGCTGTCAATAAAAAACTATTGGACGCAAGACTTCAATTTTTTTCCGCAGCCTACTAAGATATATATTTAAAAGAAGATAAAGTTTTATCGTGATACTGTATCTATGCCAGGCCGGGAAATTTTGGCGCTAACCTCGTAAGCGTCCTCGATACTTTAAGTGAAATACCAATTTATTTAGAGTGAATCTTCCACCCCCTAGGAGTTCTGTTTAGAACTACTCCATTGAATTTTTTACCTCTAACTTGTAGATAGCGCATCCTTCATTAACCGCGGTTTGTTTAGAATAGAACTTACCTAAACGCGGCAGCTCGTGCGGCTACACTAGAACACTTTAACAAATCGACCAGAGCGCTAACGAGTTGATTACTAATGGCGGCTACCTGCTGGAGATTGCAGTCTACCTCGGTCAAGTAGGCTAAAGTTTCCGCCGCCAAAGCCCTGTGAGATTCTAAATTTTCGGGCTAAAAGAGGCATTGTCCACTTTCATTGTTTTTTGGGTACCAGGTGATCCATAATAAATGTTACCCTTTTCTTTTAGAAAAAAAAAAGTTTAACACACAAGTTGTAGTGTTTAAACTGCAGATTTAATATTATAGACTTATTTATATACAGGGAGTGCCAAAAACGCATAGTATAGTAAGTTATATATTTTTTAAAATAAAATAAAATATTATTATTGTTGGAAATTCCATCTAAGCGACGATTTTTTTTTTGGATAATTGTGGCTCTAATGTAAAAAAACCTTGTATATAATTAATATAATTAAGCATATAATGTAATGTAATGTAAAATAAAAAAAAATGGAGCTAGGTAACATTTATAATGGATCAAGGCTGTACACTATTTACCTGACACAGCCTGACCAAGCAAGGCAACGTTTTATAAGTGATAATAGGGTCAAATGCCGAAATAGCTTCGGCGCGATGCAAATTTGTTAAGCACCTAGCTGCTTCCAACTGCATTTCTACGGGTTTATCCCTTGAAATTAGCATTGAGAGGTAACTTGGAACTTTCACATCTTTATAGGAAGTATTAACCACTTCTTTGGCCACAACCAAGTTATTGAAACACATGCTCGCTATACAAGTGACTACCGGAATCCTTACAGAATAATTGTCAATTGCGAGTAGCGCAGCCAAAACTGCCGGCCCACCTACCGAACACAGTGCGTTTTGTTCGATCGACGTTTTACATGCGGAGCCCAAAATCGTAGCAACACAAGATTGACGTTGCAGAATTTCGGTAGGGCCGCCTAATAAAAGCAGCCTTTGCAAATGCTTTAGCCTAAATTTGCAATTTATGGGAACTAAGTCTTGACTTGAGAGTGTTCTCAAACAACAAAGGCAGGCATCAAGCAACTTCGGATCTGACTCATCTAACACATCAAGTAAGGTTTGCATAATGCCAGAGTTGATCAGGAGGCCCACATGATCTTCAGTACCTTTGGCTAACGAACCAATAGTTACCGCCGCTTCGGTTCTAATCGACACCTTTACGTTCTTTTCCTTGAGTAAATATATCAAACGAGGTACAATACCTTGGGCAATAACACTTTCTTTCTGACGATTTGAACCGATTACGGAGTTTTTAATACAAATTATGGAAGACAGACATTTATCAGAATCTTGGGAATACAGGTCATCAATGTAAGACCGCGTGCTTTCAACATTCTGAAAGATAATAAGAATTTAAGAATTAAAACGAATTTTAGGTTAGCTCCTGTGTTACCATGAACGCCGTGAAGTGCTGCATATTGTAAACCATGTAAATTTGCTACTGAACTTGTGGAACTCAAAGCACGAAAGGATAAACAGACAAAGCACAATTGTTTAACAGATTACTCGTGCTCTGTATTAAAAAGTTGACAGCCTATTCCGGTTGACCGACCGACAAAACTCGTAACACGGAAAAAAGGAGGTAGAAAATACTTTATCGCTTAGCTGAGCTGAATTACAAAGATCATCCGCCCAGTATCCTGCAAATCAGACTATCCATTAACCAAATTAAAACCAACCATGCACATGTGAAAGAACCTTATTTAAATACATGCTATTGTTGTAACAATTATATGTTCCATGGCACGAGAATATTTTCAACAATGTTTTTCGTTCGTATTGTTAAAATTTCGCTATTTACATGTGACGGTTATTATTAACATACTAAATTAGCATTTATTCTCAATTACTTTAACATTGGGCTTTCGAAATACTGCAATTTAAATTGAAAATAAATGAAAAATGGTTTTATGGTCTATGTTCTCTATGTTCTATGCTGTCTGCCATAGTGGCATAATGATAAACAAATAAAGACTGGAAGTCGCCGTTAAATATTCATTCCCCTTGATAATATTCCATCGTCGACATGCAGCAGCAGTACTGGGTAACTAAAAAAAGCGTTTTGCGTAAACTAGGCGGCAAAGAAGATGAATGTATAGTCTCCTCTGATGCGGAACTGGACGCGAAATTGGAACTGTTCAAGTCCGTTAACGATAGCTGCGTTCAGCTTCAACGGGTAATAGATTTGTACCAAGAAAGACTGTGTTATTTGGCCCAAGAGGAAAACACATTAGGCAGATACCTGAAGGAGTGTGGCAAGAATGAAAAGAATGCTAGTGCTGGTCAAATAATGGCAACAGCTGGAAAAGCTTTGGCATATGTCGGACATCAGAGGCTGACGGTTAGACCACCTTTAGTGAGGTTACACCATGAAGTGGAGACGTTTAGAGCGCAAGCCGTTTCAGACACCAGGCTTACAGTAACTGAAATGGAAAAAGCCAGAACAGAGTATAGGGCAGCCTTAAGCTGGATTAAATCGGCATCCGCTCAGTTAGATCCCGACACAGGTCATGGTTTGGATCGTTTTAGGAAAGCTCAGTCTTATGTGAAAACTTCCAAAGTTAAATTTGACCGTTACACACTCGCCTGTTTGCAAAAAGTCGATTTGCTAGCTGCAGCAAGATGCAACATGTTCTCCCATGCTCTGGTCTCTTACCAGAATGCGTTGCAGCTGTTTGCCAGCAAATCTTCTGAAATTTTAACTACTGCAGCTGGAAAACTGAATAAAGTAGAGCCATATGAATTTAACATTGTGTCTGAATTGGCTCATACTTCTGACCAGGACAAGGATAAAAATACATTCTTCAATGCAGAATATTCTGACAAAACAGACGAAATATCCGCCAAAGGGGATTCCGAGATTCAGGAAGCCACAATAGACATGCCCGATGGAGAAGTCTCAACTTTATTGGGAGAAGATTTCCTTCCAACCTCATCTCTGGAATCCAATCCTGCAAATGACTTTGACGAATCAAAACCTAGCTCCGCCCTCTTGGACCTGAATTGGTCTCCAGTCTCTGATTTTTTGGGAAATAGCAGTTTCATGCCGTCGTCTTTGATAGAACAGGGTTCTTTCAAGTTTTCAGAAGTGAACAAAGATATTACAGATAAGCAAGAAAGCAACCAAAAACCAAACAAAACGAAAACCGACAGTCAGGTGTCATGGCTGAGCCTGTTTGCAGAGCTGGATCCTCTGGCCAGTGGGGTTATGGATAATAATGTGACAGGAGATAGGGCTTAAATTTAATATTGATACATTCCCGTTTACTACCAAAGATTAATTTTATAAGATATAAAAATAAAACTTATTTCTTTCTAGTCAGCAAATTACATTTTTCTTGTTTTTGTGCTTGTGCAACGATTATAAATGGGTAACAAATTAAATAACTTGCTGTATTATTTGAAAATAGATCGCTGCATCAAAATGCAAACCCTGATAAGTTTAAGTAAAACTAGGTAAACAGAAAATTATGCATATCGGGGGCAATAACCTTAAGCCCGGGTAGACAGGAGCCAATTTCTGCATGTAAATGTTGTAACGTGTCATTTTTTCCAAAGTTTGTTCGTAAAAAAACCACACAAAGCTTTTGTTTCCATTAAGTTATAGGTTTAACCTTAATAAAAAAACAAGTCTCAATCGAAACATGACTATTAAACAATTATTTGCTGCTATGGGGAAAAAAATTAGTTTCACTCTTTCAAAGGTATGAGATAAGTATCTGGCCGGCAGGAACAATCGAAATGCAAACGTCAGAAAAAAAGAAACTCGGGTGATTTGACCACTACTTAGACGTTGACATGATGGGCCGTGCCTTCTATCTATACAAAACGCTCACTTGTAATTATAAATATGTCAGTGCACGATTTGTTTAAATAAAAACTGTAGGTATTGCTTTTAACCAAGAAAATTAAAAACTATTATAAGGCAAGTCAATAAACAATTTGTTTAAAAAAAAATATTTCAATGTACCCTAAATGTGCGAGGATTGTTCAGAATTCAAAAAATATAATCGGAGTTTATTTCAGTTTATCATTTCCAAAGTTGGATATGCCCATTTCTCTCCTCTCGCATTTTGGGATTATGGACTTGTCCTGTACACCGTTAACCATCGACCTATAGGACAGGACACAAAAATGAACACCCATAGGACCGTAAAGACGTTACTTTTTCTCGCATGAGCAGTGAAATGACATTTTTGTTCCATAGAAAACATTTTGTCATAGTTGTGCCAAACAAAGCAAAACCTAGAGAGGCAATAGACTGACTTGCTCATCCGTAGTCTGTGATTGGTAGTCTGGGAATAAAATGAAAATAAAAAAAGGAAAATTATCAAAATGAGTGACCTCGCGGCAGATAATAAACAAAGCACGTCCAGTCCGACGTCAACAGTGTCTAACGAAGACATCGAAAGCAGCGTACCGTCCAATTTAGCGTCTCAGGAGCTACAACTAGCTCTTACCGAAGTACTAGAATTTAATCCATTTAACTGTCCTTAACAAAGCTCAAGTCGTACCTCCTTTTACAGCAGGCGACCGAACAGGAATTGCTGAAGGCAATTAATCACACGAAGGTTTTGATATTGGAAAACGCTCAGTGTTCCTTGGAACGAAAATGGCTAGTTAGGCATCTGATTGAACTACGTTTTAAACTTCAGGAATGCAGAGAGGCTATGGCGGATCCGGAGTAAGGTCCCGGGACCGTATCTCTGTTAAACCACTTATCCGAAATTTTCAGACATCCGCGGAATAAAAGTAGCGGTGTCTCTAATCGTACAGTGATGGGGCACCATTTAAAACTTCAGCCATTGCTCAGGGCCGCCGCACATAGATATTGCGACCATTGTACGGGGACCATTTGGTAGACCTTTTATTTTTAAAAGTTTTGTGAATTATAAAATATGCGGTGGCATTTGCAGGAGTGTGGTTCAGGCATGGTATGAGTGTCAGGATTGCGGGTACACGTGCCACCACAAATGCATCGCTCTCATAGTTAGGGAATGCGCTCATGTGGTGGCTTGCGAACGGGGCGAGTATGAGCTTCAGATTTGTCCAGACCGCGGGCTGTCATTTCAGAAATATATGTGCGCGGAATGCAAATCGCCCTTGATGTTAAGTATGTCAATTTTCCTGTAATAATAATGTATATGTAAATTTTGAAAACGCCGTGATCTTTAGCCGCTCCCAAGGGACTAAGTTGCTTGCGTAAATTATTGTTTCCAGGTAAACCGCAACTATTTCTTGGCATGGTTTTGCAAATTAGGAGCATGAATTTTTTTCTCGCTTCTGTCACTTTTATACCCAACAAAGAAAAAAAAAACGTCTTGCCTTGGTTGATATGGTACGGTGTGCGGTCTAGGTGAGCTTGGATAGTTCCTCAGGTTCAATGAATCGAGCTCCTAGTACTGTTAATTAGATGCTGCGTTAGGGTGCGCAGCTGGTTGGGAGATGAATTTCCTCCTTGTAAACACCAGCCTAAATGTGCTGTCATCGTCCACCATCCTTCTTGGATGGCAGTGTTCTGCTGGTAAACTCTTCCAATACAGAGAGAACCGCCTCCCGAGCCCTTCGTTCAGCTTGTACACTCTCTGCTATTCCTAGGTCTATTTAGTCTACGACTATACACAGAGCATGTACCCACCGTCGACGTACAATTTTTTATAAATACTCGACCCATTCACACTTATTCAAAGAGCTTTTGCTTGTTTCGAAGAATATTATTATTTTAAATGTGGCAACGGAGCTGATCTGCGCCTCAAATATGTGTGTTGCACATAATTCGCCACGCTTTTACGCTTATCTTATCCAAAGAATGGTCGGATGCGAAACTCTGCGACTACTCGGGCCGGTATTTCTGCTCGGCCTGCCACTGGAACGGTTCGGCCGTGATACCCGCGCGGGCCGTCCACAACTGGGATCTGGTCCCGCAGCCGGTGTCTCAGGCAAGCCTCCAGCAGTTGAAAATAACCGCACAACGGCCGCTCATCAACCTGGAGCGAGTGAACCCGAAATTGTTCGCGCTCGTGCACGAGCTCAACCTAGTGCGCAGGCTTCGCCGCGAGCTGGTGGGTCTGCGCAAGTATGTGTCGGTGTGTAGGCGGGCCACCGAGGAACGCCTGTTGTGGAAATGCGACCGTCCGTACCTGCTCGAGAGTTCGGACATGTACAGCCTTCAGGATCTGGTCGACACCCACGCGGGAGAGTTACCATCGAAATTGCACAGTCTGGTCGACTTGTTCACGAGACACGTCAAGGTCGAGTGCGAGATATGTCGAGGTCGCGCCCACATCTGCGAGATATGCTCCAACGACGAGGCCCTGTACCCGTTCGACCGCGTAGCGTACGTGTGCGCCGAGTGCGGCGCGGTACTCCACAAACAATGCCGCGAGTCGAAAGGCAGCTGTCCGCGTTGCGTCAGACTGCGCGATCGGCGAGCTCGCGAGGCCAACGAAAACGAAAACTGTGATACTTGATTTATTGGCTCGTTACGTCCACTGTGGCGGACACCTCGTGCGCATCCTCGATGCCTGCTCCTGCTTATATATTGTTGAGCGGTAAGAAATAAATGGCTATAAAACATTTTGCAATTTTTTATAATTAATTTCACATCATATAAAATTTTTTTCATAAATGACCACCATAAAACCCGTAACTTTGAGCTTATGATAAAAAAAAGGGAACGATGACACTGGCTAGGATGTCCACACGCCCTTCTCCAGGCAGTGCAAGGGTCAAGCAAAACGCGGGGCCCTAAAATAATAGGGGAACGATAGCTTTGGGACATGCGCAACTTTCATTAGATGCTCGACCTCCTGATAGAGTTAATCATTTTAAATATATAGACAGCTGGATCAACAATGATGAAAAAATCTCACAAAGCATTCGCAACTTGGAAGCCCAAGAGTACTCAAACCATATGTTTGGTGGGTGTTCCTTTACGCTAGTGAATGGCTTCAATTATAAAACAGTTCATATATCATAAGCATTCAAATTATGGTTAACCGCCAAATGCTTAAAATACCCTGGGTTACCCATAGCTCAATTGAGGTATGCCACGATGAACACCAGCAGGACTCTCATTAACACCATAAAAGCCCACAATAACGCGTTTTACCACAAACCGAAACTCAATTTTACCTACTGGACGCGCGTTTCGCCAACCAAGTTTTCATCTTCAGGAGTAGATTAAATTAAAATTAAAAAGTTTTAATCTTCTCCTGAAGATGCCAACTTGGTTGGCGAAACGCGCGTCGATTAGGTAAAATTGATTTTCGGTTTGTGGTAAAACGCGTTATTGTGTGTCGACAGTTTGACCATAAAAGCGGACATATCACTACTTCGCTTTTTCATCCAGGGCAAAGTGCAGGGCATACGTAGGATTGGATATAACAAACTATCCTGATGATCGCCAATATCCACTTATCCAAATCGCGAAGAAAAAAATTTATATAAAAATAACTGCCACGTATATCAGCGAACAATAGATTGTTGAACTCCATTAAAAAAAAATTAAAAGCCGTTGAAAATAAAGGAATTTTTTTTGGGGTTTACCTTCAAATTAAACCAAAAATAAAATTGTAAGGTTGTAAAGTAAAAAAATGTTATATTAAGGCATTTATACGACAAGTAGTGCTGCTCATCCCATCCAAATTCAAAAATATTTTGTACTCTCATCCTGTGACGGTCTCGTTTCGGCTGCTCAAAACGCCCAAACTGCTACGCCTCCTTATGGTGCTTTCCCACGTGGTTTCTCAGGTGATGTTTGTATCGGAAAGATTTTGAGCAGTACTCGCACGGAAACGGCATAACGTGCGAATGAACTCTCGAGTGAGTCACCAAAGTCGAACGCTGATTAAATGATTTTTGACACACCTGCAACGTGGCGGGATATATCAAGCACGGCGAGCGATCGAAGACAGTAAAAACGTAGGAGAGACCCGAGGAATCGTTCATAAATACCAGAATCAACTATCGAGAAAATTTAATTGACTTGGCAACACCGCAATGTTAAAATAAGGCGAATTTAGTAACCGATAGAAGCGCTCCGAATTAAAACAAATATGGTGGAAAGCAAGTTACATTTGAATCGGAGATCCTTTACAACAAAATTTATGTCGAATTTTGCGTCGATTTTAACCGAAAATTAATTGTTATCTGTAAATTTTGAGGAAAGATTTGCCATAGATATATAATTAAACAGAATAAAATCTTTGTCTTGCTAATATATCGTTAAAAATATTATCTATAAAATACCAAATAGTTCTTTTTTAACAATAGCTTTTGCTGAACTTAACTATTTATAATGTAATTATGAAAATTTTAAAATTGTTATATTATAATTTTAGAAGCAGCTCTCGATAATTATTTTCTCCCACATCACGTGCTTACCATAGTAATTATTCATATTTAAGCAACACTCCACACCTCATCTGTTCATTGTTTAAATGGCTACATTTAATAGAATAGAAGAATTGTTGTTACGCCTTAGTTTAATCGGATACTTTGGAGGTTAATGATACTTCTGACTTTCGAATTTTCTACACCAAATAAAGTTTGCTAAAAACAAATCTTAACAAATGGGGAAACGACACAACTGATCAAGCGAGTTACCTGATTTCACAAATTCATATGTCAGCCCTTAGAGTCGGTTGGATTTTTGGAATCCGCACTTTTAGATTTCTTATTTGACCGTCACGAAACTGTTATTACATGTTTTTTTTCTGACCCTGGCAAACGTACCCATCATTACGAGAGACCGGGGTTCTCCTGCAGATTTAAGGTCTTCGGGTACATACAAACTGAACACAAAAATTATCACGTCGCTTTCAAGCATGACAGTAAAACGACATTTTTGTTAGGTTAGTTTTTGATTAGTTTCTATTTGATGGCAAAAATATTGTATTTAGTAATATTTGGGACTAAGATAAAGTAGTTCCTATACATGTTATATTTGTTCACGCTTAAATTAATCTTCTCCAATTTTTCTTAAGAAAGCAGCTTGTTAATTTTTGTGTCGTCTCAAAATACAAATCTTACGTCACATTTAAAGGGTTTCTCGCCGCTGTGAACAGCCAGGTGTCTCTTTCGGCTGGTGCCGCACGTGAAACCCTTCCCGCACTGCTCGCACACGTACCGTTTAATCCCCGCCTCTCTCTCCATGTGGCGACGCATATGCTCTTTTAAAACGCGACCACTGTACATTTTGTCGCACACGGGGCACAATTCTTTCTAATAAATCCCTAAATCCGTTCAACCTTGTTTACCGTAATAATCATTTTACCTTCTCGTGGACGTCGCGTTTGTGCCGAAAGAGGCCGCTGCTGCTGGAGAACGCGCTGCTGCAAATGTCACACAGGTAGGGTTTCTCGCCAGTGTGCCTCTGCCTCACATGTATCTGCAGCTGATCCGAATTAATGAACGCCTCGTCACAAAACTGACACTTGCACTTTTTTTCGCCGGTGTGAATTCGCCTGTGCATGTAAAAGTAGCTCGAAGATCTAGAACATTTGTTGTAAAAAGATCACTTCCAGTGAAATGAAAAAATTTCAAATAGCACTTTCTAAGTGAAAAAAATAAATCAGTTAAAATTAGTATTTGTCGTGTTTTTGGGAAAATTTCTGAATATATTTCTCAGATTTTAATTATTTAAAGTGCTTCATTTTTTTAAACAGTGTGGACAAACTGGGCCCACTGCACACTCACGCGAATGACTTTTGGCAGATTTCACACATGTAAGGCTTCTCTCCTCTGTGTACCCTTAGGTGGTAGGCCAAATCATAAGTCCGGGCGAATTTTTTGGCACAATACTCGCATTCGAATCTCTTCTCGGCATGTTTATATGATATGTGCACATTTAAATGATCAGCTTTTTTGAATGTTTTCTGACATTCGACGCATTCGTGCACCAGTTTTGTTTGTTTTTTCCGTTTGCCCTTCCTGGGTTTGACCGGTTCATTATTAGGACAAGCATCTAAATAAGAATCATTGTTGGCGTCATTTTCAGGTTCATTTTCAGTCGAAGAAACTTCTTCACGTTCTTCTAATTTGACATTTTCAAATTCCAAAGACATTCGTTTTAACTTTTCATCTGAAGTAATTATTAATCGTCTAAATTCATAAAACGATTGAAGCCTTTCAAAACAGTTCGGGCAAACAAATTTTGGCAACTGGTCATCGTCGCTGACCTGCAATTCTATCTGTAGATAAATCCCGGACGGAAACGATTTTCGGTAACCTGAATAGAAGCGCAGTCTTGAAGGGCTTGGGACACGTCTTTCTCTTCCACGACTATGGTTGAAATATGCAGTCGATTCGGCACTGGTGTCACGAATAAACATATCCGGCATTCTTCGTGCATTAAAACAGTGTAAAATTGGAATATAAAATAAATTCCGGATTGTTTACTTCGAAAAACGTTTATTACAGCACAGAGCACGAAAAATTTCAAGCACATATGTATGTGCAATGAATGTTTAGCGTAACATTATCAGAGGCATTCGCCCATCTAATTAGATTTAAGATATGATTCGGATTCGAAGCCAAAGTGTTGCACAGTGATGAACACCTATTTTTGATGAACGAAACCTTAATCAACGACAAATCAAGAATTATTACACTTGTAAAACGAATTGATGTTTCTCTTACTTATACTGTTAGGAACATAGTTACTTGTCATCAAAGAAAATGGAAGTGTTCTTGCCCTATCGCAAAAAGTTACTCACCGGGCCCGTGACGTACGACGGTCCGGTCAATTCAGCGGTTATTGGTTATATTACCATGCAATAAAATTTGCTTGTCAAGCATTAGTTTTCAATATTTTTTAGTTCTTACAAAATAGAAAGAGATCAAATTTGTGATATCAGTACGTAGCGAAACTAATTAGCAAACGACGCAAATTAATAAATAATAGGAACTAGGAGAAATAAAAGGCACCATGTGACATAAAGAGTGTTTTCTAGGAATACAAGTCACAGATACTGGATAGGTATAGGTACAAATCTTATCAAATTACAATTTTTAGTCATATATAAAACACAGCATTTTGTTGTAATTATTAGAGGTTGACTTTGGTCGATCAGTTAAGACTAAATTAAATTTTAATAAGATAAATCCATAAATTACATCACAGGAATGATTTCTGGAGCAATTGAAAATAATTTTTTATATGTGTTCAAAATATTTTTTTCTTCAAAAACTCTAGAATCAGTTTTTTTACCAGACATAATTCTGAAAGTACTGAAAATGTTAGGTAGCCCTATGAGACAATTTATGAAAAAAAAAAAAAAAAAAAACAACCCACTTTGCTATTAGGGACCAACACACAATAAACTAATACCATTGCATCATTAATATTATGTTGAATTCTCAAGAGATCTGGGAAATACAAAAATCAATAAATGCTTTAGCCTCTTAAAAAAAGGATGAAGTACTTTTTCTTTTTTAGACGGTATCACTGTACACAGATAGCACCAAGGAGTATATATTAGGCCTTCATTTAGGAATTATTTTTAAAAGTCAAGTAGTCACATTCACCACCTAATCGCTATCGCTATCCGCGGTGGAGTTTTTTATAAGCAAAGGTGTGCAGCTCTTATCTTCAAGCAATCCATGTTCTACGAGAAAGCCCTGTACATCTTCAGGTTGAAATTCACTGCCCAAATCATCAGACAATCTTACAAAGTTGCCAATTAGATGGCCCCCTTTATACACCAAAAGTGCAGGAACCCCATCAACTTTGAAACTGCGACTTACTCCCGCCATCTGTGCTTCTATTGTGCAAAATTTAACGCTGTCATATATCTTGCACAAATAATTCAAACACTGGTTCATTGTTCTGCAAGCCTCTAAATTTTCATCAAAAATGTGTATTATAATTGTCACAGATTTCTCCTCTTTGTCAACCGCGTTTAAATATTCTCCCCCGTCTCTTAAATGTTTTACTTCACCTAAAATGATTAAAGGAAAAGATGCAAGACACTTTAATGCGTACATATAACAAACCAAATTTAATTTTATGATTTGTTTGGTCCAGCATTTCTCTCATTCTCTGCTTCTGGTAAGTCAATAAAAATTCATCATTCAAGAATTCTGCCAATTCTGGGTCTTCCAGGGCTGCTTTTTCCCTTTCTTCTTCCAGACTTGTCCTTACAGTCATAGTCAACTTCTTTGCCAATTCAATCATCTCTCTTTGACTTTCCTCTTTTTTTTCGTTTTCCAGTTGTTTGAATTTCCTCCAATCCTCAATAACACCTATGTTAATAACATATTTTTAATCAAAACACTTTGAGTATAAATAAAGCTATAATACCCTTGGGACCAGTGTTACTCGAAGTTCCCTCCCATTTATTTACTTCCGGAGGTGATCCGGGATTTTCAACGGGAGCTTTAGGCTGAAAATCATCTCCAGAATCATCGTTATCACTTTCCTCACTACTGCTACAATAGTTATGCAGTTTGCCACCCAAAATTTTGTCTTCCAAAGTGGCCATATTTGTACAGAGACCAGTTGCTGCAAATTTCTAATTTCCTCAATTTAAGTAAAAAATAGGCTAATTGACGCCAATAACATCAACCCAAACAAATTTGGTAATTCGCGTTTTGTTTATTTGCTTCCAAGCTGAGATGCGGAATTGGTGAGTGAAACGACAGATAGAACACACTTAAACTATACTATAAGATTTTATCTTCCGTGCCGATCACTGAAAATATATTTTGCGCAACCTTAAATAGAAAATTCGTAGAGATTCGCCAGCGCGCTGAACTAACCTGAAACTAAACGGTTATTGTAAAAATAACTAGATTTTCACTAGAAGACGTTAGAGCTAAGATCTAAGGAGCTATGGGTAGAATCCAGATAGAACCATTACGATTTGTTTTGAGGTGGCTTGACCATAGAGGCCATTATAGGAACTGTAAATACAGCGAAGTTCATGCACTTCTTTGCAGTCTTGTTCGTTGGAAGCCACATTTAAAATGTGCTATTTGTTGAAAGCGGGTTTTTAAATAACTCACACATGTATATATTGAATATCACTACCAACAAATTTTGATGTTTGCTTCAAGTGTCTGGAGTACTATCTTATTGCTTTCTATATATTTAGAAGCTATACGGTGTTGACATTTTGACAAAGTACTATCGCTGACAGCACTGCTATAAATTCAACTATTAGGTCTAAAATGAAAACAATTCTTCGGGGATGGTTTACTTCTCTTGTCCTACCCATCTAAGATCACTTATGTTGTGGCTTACATAGATAAATAGCATGTGACTTATTTGTACCTTATTTGAAACTGAGCACTCTGAGAAGTGGGACAGAGAGATCGATGAAAGCAGAAGGCTGATTCCGTTGTCGACTACACTAGCTCTATGACAGTAAACAAAACAATATCAAACATAGCGTGGGTTTCAGCGTCGAAAGAAAGCGTTTCCTCTATTTTAATTTACTTCCAATAGATTCCCATCTAAACGCACATCCATGTGATATTGCAATAATAACGTGCTTGTCGAATATGTTGACGGTTGCCTATGTAAGTAATTAAGTAATTGTTGGCTGCACGTGTGTGTAAAACTTTTTGTATTTATTTGTAGTATTACCGGTAGCATCAATAATAAACCAACAAATTTCAAAATTTCTCCAAATGAACTAATTTGAATATCATTAATACATTACAATTAAAAACAATTATGTGTTTTCGTGATGAATATTTCGCTTTCACTTTTTTTTTGCTATTACAATCGGTTTATTTAAAACCAATAAAAATCGAAAAGCTTTCCATTTGCTATTTTTCTGAAAGGTTCTCTGCGACGCGCTTGTTATTTAGAGATACATTAACGGGTTGAATTTTATTTGTATTTATAATTTTGTTAAATTAATTTTAATATAATTATTTTTTTTATTTTTATTCATATCCACTCCAAAACATATTTTTGTGTATTTTGGTGGCTATGCATTTACCATTATTTTCATTTGTTTCGTTAATTGGGTAGCAGCTACTAGTAGAAGTAGTTTCTCGCTTAACATGTAGGTTAGGGCCAAATTGTAACCCCTAGCAACCCCCTTTGTTTAGTATGAATTTAAATACGTGTGTACGAGCCCTTGTTTTGTTTGTATTTATCACTTGTATTCGACTCCAATGATGTCCGTACTAACACACTCCCACGCTAGTTTAACTTCCGGGAAAAATAAAACGCTTTGAATATTAACTACAAATATGTTCACGAGTCGCATATAAAGCAAATTGAGCCCTAAAAACGTGTAACAATAATGATACCATTTTTGTATTCGGGGTAAGTGCGTTGTGCGAATTGTTGGCGGATGCGGAAAAATATTGCGATTATCAAAAAATCTATGTATTCCGCTTTTTATATATAGGATTCCATGGGGCCGATCGCTGTAAATCATTCCCATGGGCGGGGTACTAGGTTCGAGCGACAAGGTCGCGCCCTCTGCCGTAAGTTACTGCTAATTATTAATTTAATTAAGACTACACGCAGTTACACACCTGGTTCCAGTGGCGTCGTTTGTGTCGCCAAAGCTACCAGAAATACATAGTATGAATTAAAAATAAAACGAGTTTTCACAAGATTGAAGAATTTTTGAGAACTTCTTTGATGATGCAAATTGGAAATGTTCAAAATTTTGGAAAATTATTATTAAATTCATCGAATTTTTTATTTTATTGTCTTAACGCTGTATATTATTTTATATACTTAAAGGCAAAAAATTGGCCACTCTTGATAAAGAAAACGAACTTATATCTAATGTTATTTTTGTTGCTAAAATTTAAATTTATCTGCTATTTAAAGCTTTGATTTAAGTGAATATGTAAGTAAGACAAACTCTTGAGTATAAATAATGCATCTAATTGTTATATTTATCAGTTAAAATTATAATTTATATTGAATATATTTTTATTAAACCCCAATCTGATCACAATATTAAATTACGTTTAGTCGAAGAATTATACTTTATTCTGTTGCTTATTTATTGAAATTATTGCAATTAAGATTGTAAATAGCAAACAGCAACAGTTAAGTAATTTTTTTCATATTATATTGTAGGTTATAAGTGTTAAAGTTGTCAACCTTGCGATTTAATATGCTACGCATCCTTGAGTCCCTAATAGGCTTTAATATGCCTGGATTATTTCTCGTGACATTCGGTGTTCTGTATTGGGGTAGTGTAGATTAATTCTTTTAGATATCCTCAGACACAATAATCCAAAACATTTAAATCTGGAGATCGAGGCGGTCAGTGATAAAGCCCACATCTTCAAAATCATTGGTACGATTTAAAAACATTAGTGTAATTCACATATATTACATTAAAACCCGTAAAATCGAACAATTAAAGGATTAAATAATCAATGTTTGATTAAATTAATCGTATTTTGTATCCAAACTGACTGGCGATATCAAATACAACAATAGGTATTTTTAAGATTTTTTTTAATTAAATGGTAAGTATTATGAAAAATTGATTTAAGTTACACCGTGCTACATTCTATTTTAAATTAAAGTATGAATCTCCTCCCTCACTCTTTCTTGATTGAAGACAATATTTAATAATTAATGTATTATAAACTGTGCGCAATATTGAATTGAATCGAATTTCGTTTATTTGTTACTTTAATTTTGGTCTTGGGATAATTTGGTATACATTGAATTGAGACTTGAACAATGTCTGGTTTTGTGTCTAAAAAATCTAAAAAATATGTATTTTATATGTCATTGTAAGAATGATAGCTGTATGGTCTGTTCATAGATATAAGAAAGTGACCAAATAATATAATAATAAATATTGTTTATTATATTTTCTAACAAAACCCCAAATAATTAAATCCTAAGCAAAGTACTGACCTGTTCGGCCATATCTCATTCTTACAGCTTGCCCGGGTCTTCCCTTAATTCGTATCAGTTAGTCACTTTCTTATATCTATGAACATACTTTACCTTCATTCTTTTTACCCTGCCGACACCATTCAAGAAACCAACAACTTCAAAATGTTAATAGCGTCAATTCGACACGTCATACTTTTATTTAGTGCGATCGCTCGGCCAGTGGCGTCACGTCACCGCGCATAATGATTCACTCGTATAGCCTTCGCCAGGGGCATTTGTATTATTTCAGAGTGAGCTTAATGGTTTAAAAAATGCTCATGCAGACCGAGTGCGCGACGATATACGTTTCGCGGCATCGCTTGGTATTGTGCGACGTCGTGGGAAATCCGTTTCAATTTTTCTTTCGCCGCACGTCGTCCCACATTTCTGTCGCGTATGTCCGGCGACTGATGAAAGTGGACCGATGTAATTTCGTTAAATGCGTTTTTAATTCGAATATTTGGAGTCGCGGTTAACGGGCGATCTTGTGCACCTTCCGGTATTGTTGTAGAGTGAAGAGTATTCGAAATACCGAAGTCGATCGACGTCGGACGACAAAATGGAACCGGCACGCACAAAAAATCGCACAACCACGGACGTGTGCTTCCTTTTGGTTTTCACCACTTTCCTGATAGGGCTGGTAAGTGAGAAATCGCGCGTACGCAAAGTAACTGAACCAAACCAAACTAAAATCACTCCGATACACGAATTTACGAAAAACAACGCCTTTCGGATATTTTTTATTTATTAAAATTTATTTTTATTTTACTTAAATTAAAACACGTACCTTTAAACCCGCTTGCGCCTTAAACCTCGTTTAATTTTAATTTATCACCGGTATGCCTAGAAGACAGGGCCGTACAAAACATATTTGTAAATGTAGCAAGTCAATAATCTTATTGGTACAATTTTGATCGTGGAACCCGGGTACAACAGTTTTGGACAAACCCACAGACGGTCTAACTAAATGCAAATTTTTGGCAAGAGACCGGTGGGGTGAATGTTAGAGTGTTCCCCATATAGCCACTAGACATATAGAGGCCGTGCCTATGCTAATAGTACAGGAACTTGTGAAGCAACTATGTAATAAAATTTTGAGAAGGTCTGGTCCATGTGCGCGCGAGCGAGATTGGAAATTTCGTTTTTAACCAATAGCAGCTCTAATTGCATTTTCTCACGTTCTACCCATAAGGCCTTGCGGCTTCCATCAACCAACATGGCCGCTGGCAGGTCGTCAATGTTTGGATGCAGTAATTTCTCAAAATATGTCGAAATACCATTAAATTTTCAAGCAAAATTGGAATTAAGGTGTAGAAAGTGTTGTTGAAAAAATTAGCGACAAAGCGACCAGCTAATTTTTCCCGAATTTGTGCCGGTAAATCGAAGCAAACAGTGTGTTTTTATAAACTTCTACTGAAAATGTAAATAAAGTCGAATTCACGAAATGTGACTATAGAAACCCTTTTAAATTGACTTGTACACACTTACCCGTATATAGGCACATTTTTTTCCTTACAGTTTTGACCACAAACACAACAGGTTTTTCGCAAAAACACGAAAAAGGTATGGAGAGAATCATAACCACCAAAAATGTAAACAACAACGGCACAGACTACTTGCTGGTAGTCTCTGGCAATAGCAGTTCTAGTTCGGCGTTGCCAATTATATTCAGATTTCAGAGACTCATTTTGCGTTCTTATCATAGTTAGTCAATTTTTTCAGAAAAATTACGGAAATGTGGCAACTCAGTTAGTTGGAGCGTAACGTATGTGCAAAAGATCCACACCTCTACGAAAATATAGCCACCTGCGACCCATCACTTTTTACCGTAGTAGGGCCACTATATTATCTTATAGCTATATGGTGTTCCCAAATACGAATGGTCGCTATGGTAACCGCGCAAGGTGGGAGACAATAATTCCCAGGAGGGGCAATGAAGCGTGTGAGATGTTCATAATTATATCACAAATAGTTCAATTCTAACTCGACACACTTTTAGAGATAGCGCAAACCACATCCGCTGCCTTTCATCGTCAAAACGTCACTTTTCTCACAACAAAATAAGTAAAGGCAGATGTATTGACGTATGCTATTTGTTATTTTATGGGCAAGCTTTAACGAAATATTAGCAAGACATTTGCTTGACGTATATCAAACTAAGTTTCTAATTTACATTGAAGTGGATATTTAAAAATATTGTGTAGGTATCGTGTATCCGTAACAAAACCCTCGATCTTCAGCACTGGCAACACTGTTATTATATATCTATGAGAAAAACGGTATAATGTGAAATTAATTTAACAAAACAGTATATGCTGAAAGTGAAAACTTGTATTGTCAAAATAGTGCAATTTGCTCTTAGATGGAACTAAAAAATTATAAAAAAAATATTTCAAATAATTTTTTACTAAAGGAGTATAAAATGTTTTTCCATTTTTGCAAAGCGTCTGGATTCCTCGTGCGTCGTTTCGCCAATCAGCTTGTTGGCTGCTTCAGAGCTTGACTGAGTCTCAAGTAGATTTTTTTAGACATTTAAACTCTGTACACCCGAACATACGTTTTATCATTGAATTAGAAACTAATAATAAACTCCCATGGATCATTCTGTTTACAGAAAACCTACGCATTCGTACCGTTACTTTAATGCATTGTCACATCACCATCCGGCCCAAACACTAACCTTCCCTCTGATCTTCTCTCTAATAATTTTCACATTCACTTCACCACAACCTTCCACTAGCAACGAGGCCGAAAGCAATCCTACATTTGCCACTCTACATTCAAAACAAAGACAAAATTCCATTTGAGATGCTAAAAGTGAACCGAGGATGGCTTGGTTGGTAAGGCGTTGACCTGCCAACTCCAACTTGCCGGAGGTTGTGGGTTCGATTCCCACCGGGAGCCGTTGGGTGTTGTGTGAGTGAAAAATTGTTATCGGTCAATTTTTCTCGGCCGGAAAATGGGTGCATATCCGAATTTGAGATGAGCCCAATTAAGCATATAGAAAAAAAAAGATGCAAAAGTTTTACAGTATTTTCCATACATATAAGGCAAAGAGTACATTGGAGAGATCGGGCGAAAAATATCAACTAGGCTCAAAGAACATTATAAAAAGACAATCAAACTCGTCAGCTGTGGACCAACACACTCATGAAGCCGGACATAAATAAAATTGTCGATAGAAATCATCTATAAACAACCTAACAACCGCGACTCAGGTCTTTACCTGTCACCTGGGACTGAGTTTATTTATGTCTCTCATTTAGCTCGGCCTCCCTCAAACAAGATATAAGCAGGTACAATAGACAATCGGTGGATTTGAATTCGATTTTATTATTTTTTGGCTTATTTGGGCGTTTGTTTTCAAAATTTTATATCACGTATCGATTTAGTGATCTGGACTTTTTTTGCATTTAGTTGGAGCGACGCTCTTAATCAAATATTCTAACATTTAACCTATTTTGCTAATGACCTCGTGTTAGTGTTTATTGAGGACACGATTCTCGTTCCAGTTATGTTTTCTTGGATATTGTATTTTTTACGGAGACATAAGAAGAATAGTGAACGGTTACGACAATTGCGGCCGGATATGTGGAAAACAGGAGACGTTAATGAATCTCAACAAGTCGCTGGACGAGTGCTACAGAACTACCCCGAACGCGTTGGGCAAGTTAGTAGCGGATCACGATAGCAAGAGAGCGGATTAACACTCTTCTCTTCCGGTTTTAGGTACCATTTGATTTTAAGAAAAGACAATTCTGCAAAATTCGACCGGCTGTGCGTCAGCAATTGCAGCAATTACGAGGGCTAGTGAGTACAAACTCGGTCGATTTTTTTAAATTCTCGGACCGATCGTCGTAACGTCGCAAAAATGAAAAGGAAAAGGGAAAAAGAATTATTAAAATTTTCCTTTTGGCATCCCAATATTTTGGAAATGCTAAATCAAAAAATATCTAACAAAAATGAAGAACTCAAAGTTTCTTCAAATTTGGATGTCATAATAATGATGAACGAGATGCTATTGACGCTTCAGTGTTAATATAAAGTTACATCTCATTGAAAACTGGTACTTCTTTTATTAATTGAACTGAGGTGGCTTTTACTTGATAAAAATCCATTTAACAAAATAAATATGAACTAAAAGTTCAGATTTTCACAACCCGGTGTCTTTATCAAATGTAATATTTACTGCTACTATATATACCGAAAAATGACAATAAGACCATGATTAATGTTGTTGTGAGAATTTTACTTTAATAATGGAGAGGTATTTATGTTCAATTGATCGTTAAGCAATACATTTGATAGATTTAGTAGATGTAGACCATTTTTTTTAATTTAATGGACAGATTAACATATCTAAGGAAGGTTTGATTATGGGAAACCCACTTAGTCTTTAAGTAAAAGTTTTCTATGGTGGTATTGACACGTGGATGATGTCTTTGCTTGCTTTGTTGTAACGGACAGACAATTGAATTCTTTTTTAAATTACATTAACTCATTACATAATAGTATAATTTTTTAGACTTAACTATTACGAAAACGCAAAACAAATTAAACTTTTCGATTTACCACAAACATTCACCACACACGGACACAGTCGCACATAACCACAAAATGCATTTCACTCTTTTATACATAGACTTCTTAATACGCCACTCTCAACAGAAAATTACAACGAAAAACTGGATATCATTAAAGAAATTGCACTGAACGACGGCTGCAATCCGTCCATTATCGATAAAATTATAAATAAAAAACAAACCCAGACAACAGTAAACTCTATTTATCCGAAACCTAATAAAGAACACGACCAATTTAAAACAATTGCACACATAGGGGAAAATGTGGTTTAAAAATAGCTTTCACGCAATAGGAACATTTTTAAAAATCAGGTGTCTAAAATTGATATTGGATGAACAGGTAGATCCTTCAAAAAACGCATTAACGAACATAAAAGAGCGTTTAAAAACAATTGGTGGGTTTTAACGTAGGTCCACGTTATTTGCTGCGCTGATTCTTGTTCGATAACTTTATTTTTTAACTTTTACAACTTAACAAACTTTTACAACTAACAAAAAAAAGGAAAAAACATATGAAAATGAATGACGAAGCTTAACGTTTGCTAGCACGGGTTGTCTCTCTTAAGTGTCGGCAGCGCCGATCCCTTTTTTGCAGGCAACCTTTTTTTTACGGTGCTCGCGATGTTGCCGTTGCTGGGCAGTTTTGAAGATTGACCAACAATAGTCTAGATTGTAATTATGCTGCACACTTAAACACAGAAAAACACATTTTTGATGACAATTTGGATATTTTACATACAGAAACAAAAAGTAGAAAATTAAATTTATTGGAAGCCAACGAGATTAACAAAATGGGACATTGATAATTGATAAAGACACGGTGTTGTTGTGGTATTTTGTTAGTTCTTTTCCTTTTTTTACTTTTCCTGCTTTATTGGGGCGCCTGTAACGTTTTCAGCAAGGCGATACTCAACAGATGCCTTCCCTTTCACAACCAAACGACCATCGGAAAATTCTTTTCGAAAACCGGTCTGAAAGATTTCTTCGCAGTAAGTGTTTTCCGCGCTTTGGCTTTCCGGATGTAGCGCCTGTTTCCGTTTCAGGAAGTGTCGGAAGATTTTAACCTATGCTGGAAGGAATTTTGCCTGATGTGCGCGATATCTTTGGGTAATCTTCGTCGTCGGCTTGTTTGTCCGCCGTTGCATTGATCGTGACGTTATTTTTCAGTGTTTTCGTTGGTCATCCTGGTACTATTCCGATATTTGGTCGGTTATGTCGTGTGGATAGTACTGATCGGGGTCATGGTAGCTTGCACCTTGGCAACCGTTATACTATGGTAATGCGACACGTATTTTTTGAAACGTTGCTGCAAAAATGTTTCAAATAAAAATAAAATTTGATTTTTGATGAAGTTGGTGATGACCTCCTAGACGTTACGCCGAGAAATTTCAGGGTGCTTTGGAAGAACGCCGACCCGACCAACATCAACGTCGATCCGGACATAGAGGCTAGAAAAAAATCGACCTACTTAATATTCGCGATAATCGCAACGGTCGTCACTGTCGTGGTCCTGTTGGTGATAATCGTAATGAGAAAACGCATCCAGCTGGTCGTGCAGCTTTTCGAGGAGGCGGGCAAGGCGATAGCCGCGATGCCGGGACTTCTTTTCGAGCCTCTTTTGGTAAATGCAAATACTTTGTTTAATTTTTATAAATCTCTTACAAATTAAAGTATTACCTTGTTTTTGTTTTTTTTTAGCTGAATTTTGTTTGTTCTGTTATGATCCCGGGGCGGCTATACAGTTGTTTCCCGCGCTCCGGGCCTACGATTGCCATTTGTTTTTTTTAGACGTTTGCTTGCCTCGCGATGGTCATATTCCTCTTTTTCTACTTCTGCTTGTGGATCGAGAGTGCCGGACATCTGACCGAGAAGAGGGCCAACGTGTTTTCCTACCGCAAAAACGGCTGGATCAAGTTCACCAGGTGGTACAACTTTTTCGGACTACTCTGGATGGTACAGTACATTATCGGGTGTCAGCACATGGTCATTGCCGGTGCCGTTTCCCAGTGGTACTTTACTCGGTGAGTTAATTGACGAAGAATGAAGAATTCATTGTCTGAACGGAAATATTCGGGGTATCGAAAAATAGTATTTTCTGTGATCTGACATCTGTCAAAATTGCAATAGATTATGTCACAAGGTCAGTTCGATTATGACTGATTAAAGGGACCAATATCGTGTTTTTATCAAAACAATATATATATATATATATATATATATATATATATATATATATATATATATATATATATATATATATATATATATATATATATATATATATATATATATATATATATATATATATATATATATATATATATATATGATGACACTATATTCCGGGATATCATCTGTTCGCTTGTTGAACTACGACTGGAATCCTGCAGACGTTTCGGCAAAATCTCACTTGGCATCTTCAATGCTCGCGCTCCGAAAACACTTCGAACACAGTGATATATTTATATATATATATATATATATATATATATATATATATTTTTTTTTTTTCCAGAGAAAAATCCAGATTGGACTCTCCGATATCCAACAGCATGTACCTGCTGTCCAGGTACCACTTGGGTTCGGTAGCGATCGGTTCTTTCCTGATCGCTTTGGTGCAACTGCTGAGGGCGATCCTGACAGCCCTAGAGAAGCGGCTGCGCGCTAAAGACAACGACTGCGTCCGATGCGCGTGGAAGTGTTGTCAGTGTTGCCTGTACTGTTTCGAGAATTTCTTGAAATATTGGACTAGGAACGCTTACATCGAAATCGGTATGGCTACGTTAACATATATGGTTTGGCTTTAATAATGACCCAAACGCTTCTTGCACCCTACCCAAAGAGTTTATTATAAGAGAAAAAAGTTTAAATACAAAAGTTTTAGGCAACCATTTGTATTATTCCTTTGCATCACTGATATTTTCTGTCTATTTAATAGAACGTTTTTTTTGGTATTTGAATACTACTAGGGCCAGAACAATAATCGTTTATATTTTTAAAACTGCAGATTCCGTGGGTAGAAACATATATATATATATATATATATATATATATATATATATATATATATATATATATATATATATATATATATATATATATATTCTCACGTATTGATTCACGGATGGAAAAATGTGATGACACTATATTCCGGGATATCATCCGTTCGCTCGTTGAACTCCGACTGGAATCCTGCATCCGACTGGAATCCTGCAAATCCTGCATCCGACTGGAATCCTGCAGACGTTTCGCCAAAATCTCACTTGGCATCTTCAATGCTCGCGCTCCGAAAACACTCCGAAAACAGTGTTCGAAGTGTTTTCGGAGCGCGAGCATTGAAGATGCCAAGTGAGATTTTGGCGAAACGTCTGCAGGATTCCAGTCGGATGCAAGATTTGCAGGATTCCAGTCGGATGCAAGATTTGCAGGATTCCAGTCGGAGTTCAACGAGCGAACGGATGATATCCCGGAATATAGTGTCATCATATATATATATATATATATATATATATATATATATATATATATATATATATATATATATATATATATATATATATATATATATATATATATATGCACAGGGACGTCGGAATTATAACGGAGAAACTTTAACAGTGTATTCAACAGATAAAAATAAGTGAAAAAGTTCATATAAACTTATATAAACTAAAATGGTTCATTTCGGAAGTACATCGTTCAAATATTGCGAAAAAAAGCCATTTTCGTTTAAAATTGATTAGGGTATCCAAATTTAATGCGTACCACCTTTTTTTATTACTTAAATTAATTAAAACGGCCTCATGAACTCCACTAGTCACACAAAAACAAGTTTATCTATTTTTTTATAAAAAACTGGCAATAATACTTCCTATTTCCCTATTCCCTCCGAAATGAGGATATAAGTTTGTACGTTAGTTATTTTTATCTGCTGAATACACTGTTGAAGTTGTGAAGTTTCTTCAATATAGTTCGGGCCATAGATTTGGTCAATTTTATTTTGACCTAAATGATCATAACAACACTCATATAACATAGTTTCCGAGGGAAAATAATATTAGATTTTTCTGCTTAGAAATTGATAAAATTAATTTAATTAATAAAAACAGTCGCAGCAAAGTCAAGACTAAAGTACATTTATTTGCAATTTCTTGTTCCTCATCTCAGAAAACCCCCCAGTTCCAAAATTTCATGTAAATATAATAATAATTTTGACGCGTTCAGCTATCTATGGTCACAACTTCTGCGAAGCGGGCAAGCAAGCTTTCAAACAGCTCGCGTCCAACGCCCTGAGGGTGGTGGCCATTAATTCCGTGGGCGATTTCGTACTGTTCCTCGGCAAAGTTCTGGTTGTGGTGGCGACCGTTCTGATCGGCATCGAAATGCTTAAGGTGAGCGAGCTGCCCTCTGGAAAGCTCTATGTTTGGTTTTCATTTTAGGTCAAGGAAGGGTTGCAACATCTGTGGGTGCCGGTCACTTTGGCCGGCTTGTTCGCGTATTTCATTTCGCACTGTTTCATGACCGTCTACGAGGTGAGTGGTAACGCTTAGTTCATTAAACGTCAAGTTTTGACAGTTGACAGTTTGTAGATCTTTTGCGCGTTACTTTTACGGCCCGATACTATATTCGGGAACAAATTTTTCTTTTCCAGACTCAATGTTTTTATTTGATTTATTTCATTATTCACTAACAGCGAAACAAGATAATAATGAAAATGAATTATTTCAATGTATTTCTAAGTTTTCAAAAATAGTTATTATTTTGTTGCAATTATTTTTTTCATTCGAAGAAAGTTCAAATACGTCCGAATTGTCAAAAAATGTCTATCAACATACTGGATTTTTCTTACCCAACCCGTTTAGATTTGTATAACTTTCCAACAAATTTAACCAATCAAGAGCAACTTAGCATACCTTTATTTCGCCGATTGTCACCTCACACTACTTGTAAATATTCCTTAACTTACACATTACCTTTTTTTCAACTCTTGTGAAATTGATTTTTCAAAGAAACTTCCACAGGCTACTGCCATAAATACCGTCTACAAAAGTCCTGGATTCCTTCTGCGTCGGTTTTTTTTATAAATCAAACTTGCTCACGTTTCACCAATCATCCTGTTGGCTTCTTCAGAGCTTAAACTGGTTATATATTATTTGAAGGGGTGGAGCTAAATGAGTCGGGGTTAGGATTATTACGAGGTTAGCGCCAAAATTTCCCGACCCGACATAGATGCATCCCTAGTATCACGATAAAACTTTGTCTTAGTGGGCTGCGGAAAAAAAATTGAAGTCTTGCGTCGTTTTAATTGATATTATTTTTGACATTCGAAAAAGGCTCTAGCTTAGCTCATTTGTGTGGGATTATATTGACAAATAATAAAAAATTGTTACTCTACTTTGTTTCTTTCATATTCAGGCCGGGAAATTTTGGCGCAGGTTGCTTATTCTATAGATTCTCGGATTTTTAATTTCGTTTCGCCAACCTAAAGAATACAAACGCTCTCAACATTTTGAGGGATTGTTTACCATTTTTTTGCAAAAAACAATTTTCAGATGACGATCGACACTATATTTTTGTGCTTCTGCGAGGACTGCGAAAAGAACGATGGCGGCGCAAACCCCTATTACATGTCCAGGGGCCTGATGGAATTTGTGGAAAACTCGAAAAAAATGCTCGAATTCGAAGCAGCACCGGACAACAAAGAGACCGGAGAGGCCTAAAGATTAGTCTATGACTTACCTGGCACGAATACTTATATTTTTGGTTTCGCGCAAAACTTTTACTGGGTTCTGATCAGAAAATATCCTTATTATTATTATTATTTTCGTTAAAACAAGCCAAGAAATGTCTCAAAATTGATTTTTTATATATTGCCTACGCTCTGCAGTGGTTGGAGAAGTGAAACTTACCCATAAAAGATGCAATAGCCTTTACGACACTTTTGCTGACACAGGAGGACAAAGAAGTGAATTTACAAAATGTATCTTGTTAAAGTTATGATTGGGGATCATTAAAAAATCTGGATTTTTCATTTTCATTGGCTTTCTCAATACAAAATTGTCAAAAAAGTAATACAATTAACCAATTATTCATTCCTTGGACGAAATCCGTATTTGATTCCCTCTAACTTCTGCTATTTATACATTGCGACTGCAAATTTGCAAGTAAACATCGACATCAGCGCAAAGGTGTAATTTGCGACCTAATAAATTGACTGTTAAAGTCGGGCCAACCAGTATATCGATTTTATAGTTCTAAAATTGAAGTAAGGGCTTCAGATTTTTTCGCAATTCTTGTTATTACCATGAAAAACCGTACCAAGTTTCCCATGTTGTGCAAAAGCTTTAGTGTATTATGTAGTTTTTGTAGTACCTACATTTTTATTTTAGATGTATTTTTGTATGAACGCCTAGAAGAGTGAGAAGCAAGATCTACGTAGATTAGTCAGTTTATATTCTTATTTTTTTAAGACTTATGGTGTATAATATTCAAGGCTGAGCCTTATTGAATCTCAAACGAATTTTTCGAGGGTTTTTTAACATCCCACAATTTGTATGCCATTTTCCTGTATTCCGTCTTTTTTATTGTGTGTTTTATATTAAAGCCTGTTTTAGAAAATTTTCATTTTTTTTACCTTTTGCGTTCAACATACGACTTGAAGAAAAGCTCAGATTTTTTTTATCAAGGCACGGTGTTGTGGAAACAGTTGTCATGTAAAAATATATATTTTCGTGAAGATCTGAACTTTCAGTTCTTATTTTCATCAAGTAAAAGCCTCCTCAGCTCAATTTTTGAAGAAAAGCCTTGGGAGTTGGGTAAATTACAAAACTACTGTTTGGTTTTTCCGTCCGATCTACCGAACACGACAGAAAACATAAAAATGAACACGTTAGTTTGAAATTTTTGTTAGGTTAGATTGGGTTTTACTTCTAATGGCCACGATTGCATTAAGTCACTCGGCCAGCTTACGACAATAACATAGACAAAAATCCTGAAGAATGCCTTCCTTAAAGAAGGGCCTGGACCAATCCATCAACCTCCAGGTTGATTAACATATAGAAAAAACGGGAACAACTTCTAAATAAATTGTCATAAAATGACGACCGATTCTTCAAACGCGTCCCGAAATTATCTTATACGGGATATCCGATCCCATCCGGACTGGTTACCAGCGTGAGTACAAGACATCCGGAAACACATCACAAATTCGTATACATCCGCGTAAAACGAACGCTATTTCTCAAAATTATAGGCACTACGCCTCTATCGCTTCAGATAACAAATATACAAAACAAAATTTTCTTTAAACGACTCTAATTTCAACCGATTTCTACAGATTTTTTAGAACCGAGCAGGAGCAACGTCCGCCATGTGCAATGGTTCCATCAAAAAAGAAAAGCCTTTTGTTAGGTTAGTTTTTATTAACAGTAAAAATTTTGTGTTCGCGCTCAAATTCAAATGTTCAAAATGGCGTTGTGCACGTGACGTCGTTGTTGCCTGAGAAGCGGCGTGTATGGTTTTGTGTTGTTATCTCCGAATTCGTCGCTGACGTCATTTACCGTGTAATGTATAACTGTGGCGTTAGTTTTTGGGGTTAACTTTCGTGTTTGTAGATTTGAATTTATCCGAGTAAACGTTGGGTGAGTTGCATGTGGACATTTTCTACTACAAACTAATTGTTTAATGCATCGTGTTTGGTATAAAACTCTGCGCGGTTATGTGGTTTCGAATATTTTAGGATTTTTTTGTTTACTAATATTTCCTGCTGCAGATGCTACCGCAACTCTAAAAGTTTTATTTATAGTATACAGTATACAATAGGAACATGAACATTGATCACGTGAGATATTAATTAATTGACAACTGTCGAAATTTCCTGTCTTCATTTACTAAAAATGATGAGGCGGCTAGTTTTCACCTCCATCATTTATGAATCTTTTTGACCAAACAAAATATTGAAATCTCATTAAAAATTCAAAACTTCCGCATGGGATTAAGCAACAACGAAGGTATAATATTACATCAAACATAGGTACATTGATTTATTGTCTATAGTGTCTCTCATTCTGAAGGCCAATATTTTTCTCTCCATTTTTAATAAAAAAAAAATGTATTTTGCGATAGCGATTAGGTAGCTGTAATTACCTTAAAACTATTACACCCTTAGGCGGTATTTTCACACGTGTATGCATTTCACCCACTTTTCCTCATTTACATACAATTAATTATGCCATAAACTGAAACCTGTCGAATTGACGAACTGTCAGCGGCCCATGTTGGATGTTGAGCATCAGGTCCTATTGGTTAAAAACGAGATGTCAAATAACCGCGCATGCGCATTTTAATTTCAATTTTATTGAAGTTTCATGGTGTTTTTTGTTGTGACAAGAGACTCATGATTAATTAAATTAAGATTATAAATTGCGGTGATATCCCGGGGGCACCATATCGAACTTGACAAAACAAGGCCCGCCAATCTTTTTTTTTTCTGCAAGTGAAAATGCAACTTTTTGTCTCTTGAATTTTTTTCGTATTTTCTGTATCCAGATTCATTGGAATGTCGCATTTTTTAGACATTTTTTATGCCCATGGATATGTAATTAATATATATATTCAAATGTAAACATTGGAATCCGGATGAGCACGCTCTTGCATAAATTATTCAGCGGTTGTAAAATTACGAGTATTGAGTTTCCGATATAATAATCAATCAATAAATTTTGCACGATAGAACGATGTTACTTATTTAGCGCATTGATTACAAGGTTGTTTTTTCTGGTTGGACGTAAACAACAAAACCGTAAGTAATTTGTTTATTTTTTTTTTAAAAATCAATATCAAATTTTATCAGAAATAATATACTACTCTTTAGTACTCGTTCAGCATCTGTTCCATCTTGCTCTTTGCATGTAAAATTGTGTTACAGCAAAAAAAACTTTCCTCTAGGTTCGAAAAAACCGTTCATTTTTTCTTAAACTATTACTGTTTTATATCGAAATCTTAACGTTGACGTCTGTGCAGAGCTAATTTATCCTTTTAAAGAAGGGAATAATGAATTCATTGTCTTCATTGTCTTCGATCAAAAAAATTTACCTGCGTTGGTTTTACAGTACAAATTATTATATCAATCGAGAGACAAACATGAGGGATTAACTAATAATTCGATCTAATGTCACTTTAATCTGGTTTAAACGTTAGATCTATAAATAGCCTCATATTATCACAGTTGCTTATTTTCGACGATAATATCCACCATCCGACAACGCCGCGAAACTGCACTGTGCACTTTATAAGTTTACGTACACTCTCGAGACCCGCCGGCGCCTTCTAGATTAGTTTTTTGTAGAGGCGTGAAAATTGCGTGCGTTCATTATGGGCAACTTGACCAGCTCCATGCAGCCGCAAGAGGCAAGACATTTTCAAATTCTCAATGTATTTTTTAATTCACTCAGTTTCCGTTGCAGCTCGCGACCTTTAAGCGGGTCCCGAAGGAAGAGGCTTCGTTGCTCGAGGTCGATATCCCAGAGAGACCGGAAAAAAGGCGTCCCACCAACCGCAAATGGGGCGTCGCTTTGATAGCGACCGTTGCTGTGCTTGTAAGGCGCGCTGCGTTTTTGTTCTTTTTTTTTGTTAATTAAATTTTAGCTCCCGTTTTTGGTGTACACGCTATACTACTCGGACATTCGCAGAATCTTCGGATACGACAATTGCGGAAACATCTGCGGCGCCAATAATTACCATTACGATGGTATCGATTGTTCCGGGTTGGATTTTACCGGCAAACCGTAAGAGAAATAGTTATTTTTTGCAAGTGTTACGTGGCGATCTTAAATCAGTGCAGTTTATTAACAAACGTCCAGTTTGTGTCTGGCAACAAAACGAATTCTCCCCTCAAACGGGCCTAATGGATATATTAAATACGTTGTATACTGGGTTGTTCTGAATAGACAAACAAGTCAAAACGGTGGTAGCTGCGACTCTTTTATTAATTACTAATTAATTTAACGAATTTAATAACTAAATCATTTTTTCAAATTCGTTATTTTTTCGTCAGAGAAGAAACTCTCGCGATAATCCCATTTACCGGTATCAATATTTTCTCGTTTTCTTAACTTTTTTTCCTGTTTTTTAAATTTTCTACGTTTAGTTTCTACTATGCCCTACTGTGTCGTTGCTTTCTCAGATATTTGCAGTACAACACGAGCTTGAATGATGAAGATTCTGTAAGCGGAGGTACATGTGTTACAACCTGTGCACAGAATTAGTAAGTAAATATTTTTCATACCATTTACATTGTATTTTTCTTTGGGCTTTGAGATAAAATAACATAATAAAATTTTTTATTATCTCAAGCAGATAGGTAAATAGATCAAGCATGTTATACAGGGTGTTAAAAAAGTACGCTTTAAGAAACTATTCCTTGCGTGATTTTAAGACAAAAAATTCATATAATTCATTTTTATTTTTGGGGCGTCCGTACGTGGTTTGAAATGAATATTTTTAAAGAAAAAAATGGCACGTCACTGCTTTTTCTGAAAACAAAAATAATTTTTAAAATCGCCATTCAATCTGGCACGTGTAATGCTATAACGAGTGCCCACAAAAATAAATAATTTGTAATAATCTAGTGATTCTTTTTTCACCGCCATGTCTTTTTTATCTCGTTTTGCGACGACATTTATGATTTCCATTTAGCATTCACGCAGTTCTTTTTAGCTTTTTGATTTATTAAAACTTGCTATTACATCATCATTTTTATATTTATTTTTTTTTTAATCAAACTAGCAATTTCATAGGAAAATTTAAGAAACAAACTGCAATTTAATCGACAGTTTACTAGTCAAAAAAACTTAAAGAGCCAAAGTGGGCCTTGCTAAGCGACAGTAATTCATTTGTTTATAACAATAACATGACAGTTGTCAAACTTATGAATAAAATTGCACAAACCGTGAAATGGCAGATATGCTCTTTGTGAATAGAATAACAGACAACTTTTACTTAATATTCACTCCAGACTTGGAGAAACGGGTGCTTTTAAGAGGCCCGCTGCTCTTATAAGGAGACCAAGAACAGTAAGAACGGTTCAGATAGAGGAAGCTGTCATAAATGCTATTGAAGAAAACCCAGAAACGTGAAAAATGATTATTATAAAATGTTCACTTATGCAGCGTGTCGATAAGCAAGTTACAAGCTATAAGGTTTTTGCAGCTGTGAGAAACAAGTTTTAGACAATTAATCATGCGCACTGGCATACAGATAATTCCCAAGGTCACCTTTGGGAATGAAATGTTAAGATGGGAATTTAAGGAATTCTCGTCTTGCCGATTTTTGCAGGTAATGTGCGGCAAAACTGTTTCTAACCAAAACGCACATTTGCAGCACACCAGTATTCGGAATCTGTACGAGGGAAGAAGAATCGTCCGAATTCGAGGAGCTAGAAAAGCAAACGGGTAATGTAGGCGAATACCTGAAAAGCGTGGTCTGGCATATTTTGATCTCGTGCGCTTTGTCCGTTTGTGAGTTTCCTCCCTCCCAACTGCCGGGTTGTTGTTGTTAAGATCCTTTTTTTTTAGTGTTTTCTATGGGCATGCTCTTCCTGTTTCGATACGCGGTCGCCGTTGCCGTATGGGGCATATTGGGAGGCTGTCTTCTGCTTCTCGCCGCTGTGACCACCTTCCTATGGTACTTTTTTTATTGAGTTTTTAATATTACTATTACTCGTTTCTAATCATACCGTCTTCACAGGTATTCTTATGCAAGTCTAGAAGTCGGCAGCGGTGTGACCGAGGAAGACAAACGCACCGTGCTTATTATTTCCATTGTCGTTACCTGCCTGACCGTGATTTTGTTCGCGGTTCTCATCTGGTGCAGAAAGAAGATCCAGCTGGTTATTGCTCTGCTCAAGGAGACGACCAAGGCCGTGTTCGCCATGCCCGGACTCATCGCTATACCTTTGGTCGTAAGTAGAGGGATGGAATAGGGTAGGAATTTACACATATTTACACTTCCAGCTGCTTTAACTAAGTTTAAGTTTTGTAACATTTTGGCATTGAAATCATTAAAGTTTGTTTATGATTCAGACGGTGATCGTTTTGGTGCTGCTGACGTTGACGTTTACCATCCTGACGTTATTCATGTCATCTTCCGGCTACCTGAGTCGAGTAGATTACGACGTTTATCGGTATAAACTGCATCCCGCCATGATCGTGGCGATCGCTCTAAATAGCGCCGTTTACATCTGGTTGACCCAGTTCGTTACGGGCCTGCAGTATATGGTAATAGCCGGCGCTGTCGCCAAGTGGTACTTCACGAGGTAGGATCCTAAACCTGGCGCCTCCGCCCGAAAATTGACCCGAACGGATTTTTCAGGGATAAGGCTTTTCTCAGACACCCTATTTGGACGAGCTTCAAGTGCGCCTTCAAGTACCATTTAGGCACCGTAGCACTCGGTTCGCTGATTTTGAGTATCGTAACCATCATTAAGCAATTAATTTTATGGCTAATCAAAAACGAGAGGATTAGGGCCGTAGTGAAAAGTCTGGTGGATCCAATTGAAGCATTCTTGAAGTTTCTGTCGAAGAACGCCTATATCGTCACAGGTGGGTGCGGCGCAGTGAAGTTATATTCAAACGGGCTTAGTAAATTTAAAATCATATGGGCGTTTCATTTTTATTATAGCGATGCACGGTCAGCCTTTCGTGAGATCGGGCAAGAGGGCCGCGAAATTGATTCTGTCGAACATTAGCGACGTGATTTCGATCAATTTCGTCGGGGATTTTGTCCTGGGCATGGCCCAACTCCTCGTCGTGATCGTCACCCTGCAGTGCGTTTCCGGATTGTTAGCCGTCTGGCCCGTAAGTTGTTTTTCCTTTTTTTTTTCCATTGCAACGCAAAAACCAAAGAGTGAACAAGCGCATCCCAAATTTATGACTTCGCATTTGAATTAGCCATCGACTGCTCCGACTGCGCTAAAACTATCACAGACCACAGGCGCCGGTTATATCTTACGACTCGGTTTTTGTTCTGTGGATATGTATAATTACCCAAAAAAATAAGCCCTTTTTTATATATAAATTCCTGCAACCTGCACTGGAACAATATGTCAAACAAGAATTAACTATTTTAAAAAGTTTATCAATAAACATCAGCATGAAATTTTTACTCTACTTATTTGAATAAATGATAAACTAGTAAAATGATTTCATAAGGTATCCGCTATCAAAAGATTTAGCCTCAAAAAACCCAGCAGGAATAATAAAACATCCAATTATCTTACCTCACAACGGAGTTTGCTAATTGTAGTGAAAATAAACGGAATTTCTAGAGCCCGGTGACTAACGTCAGCGCGATATGGGCGTATCTGATCGTAGGCCTGGTATCGGCCGTGGTCGTAATCGTCACTTTCGGCGTGTTCGAGGTAGGTGCCATTAAAACTCAAAAAAAAATTTTTTTACTATGGGTAGGACTTTGTCCCTTTCCAGACAACCATCGACACTATCTTCATATGCTATTGCGAGGACGCCCTAATGAACGACGGCATGGCCAGACCTTACCACATGTCGAGAAATCTCATGGAATTTATAGAAGATTCCAAACAGGTTTACGGTAAAAAGTGAGCTTCGCTTTTTTATTATCTTCTGTTTCATTTGATGTGCTGTCAAGACTTATGTTCATAGTTTTTGAGCTTTTATAATATGTATTTATTTATATATATGATAAGATATTTGTATATTTTTTAAATGTTTTATACACTAGTAAATAAGTAAAGTAAGTTTAAGCTTTATTGGTGTTTCCAAATAAAAAGTATTTTTGTCACGGACAATGATTTAAAAATCTCACCGTTTAAGAAATCTTGCAGACTGTTTCATTTTATTTATTGAATATTATTTCGAAACATATTGAACAATTTAGATTTCTCTAATCTGAAAAATTCAGGGTTTATATATTTCTTAACACGTTCAATATTACCTATATTTTATATAAAGTAATTTAAAAGTAAAGTATTTCTGAAGTTCGTTTTTTTTTGTAAATTATTTGTCCTTTTTATTGGCACGCAGAAAATATTTTCAAGATGCTTGCTCATTTTAAATGATTAAAACGATTTCTTGGAAGAATTTAGGTATATTTCGTGTATAACATCCTATAGCTGAGTTTTACCGTTTTTGAGGTATGTATTTAATATTGACTCTCAAAAGTGATTTTTTTTTCATAAGCGACGCTTTATAACTTCAAATAAGTAATTTTCTTTGCAGAAATAAGCAGAATGTTACGTTTTTGACTTATCCGCTGATCAATTCCAAGGGTCGAAAAATATTGGCGGAAGAATAACTAAAAAAAAAGGACCTAACCTCACTCTGTATTTATTAACCCGGTATCCCATCCAAGGAATGAACTTACTTGTACATAATTCTAAAAAATCGATTTTTTAACCCAATTTCATGACGTCGAAATGCTACCACGTAGATTTTCAGCTGGCAACAAAGAAACTACTATATACCAAAATTACCAGGTCTTCTCGCCTGAAATTAGAAGAAGTTGGTCCACCTTTGCAGCATCTTGAAAAGTGGGTTGACAAAGTGAGTTTAGTTTTGACTATTCACTAACCTTAATTGCAAAATTTCAGGTTTATAATGTACAGGGTGGCAGGTTTAAATATTCTCGAAATCGATGAGTGTCATAAAAAAAAAAATACTACAAAAATAGGTTCTAGTAAAATGATCCTTCAATTGTCACTCAATTACATACAGGGTGGTGAAGTAATAAGACTAATGCAACTGTCTACTTATCGGTCTCTAATGCACCGTTGTGATCCAATATCTTCGGGATTTAGGTTAAGGCGGACAGGTTTTTGTTACCTTGCATATTAACTTTTGAAACCTCTTTAAAAATAAAATTCGCCATTTTAAATAATGCCTCCAAATGTATTTCAAATAATTTCATAAAAAATACTAGAAACGCTTTCAGAATGAAGCCGGAAACTGCAAGAATATATAGGGTGTTTGATTTTAAAAAATTGAGAGAAATAACAATTTGCGAAACGTCGCGATACCGCGTATTCGATAAAAATATTTCAATTTTCAATATTGTCTGAGAAAGGTGATTATTCTCGAAGATATTTTGGAAATGTAATGAACTATAGGGTGTTGCATTAAAAAATAATACTATATTTGACCACCCGGTATTGAAATAATACAAGAAAATTCAAGATCTTTTTACTTTTTATAACATTCCCAGAGAAGCCCCTCTTAAATCGGACGTCCTGTACATTTCTTTTTTGCCGGTCAGTGTATTAAAAAAAAAACATGTTTTCGCATCGTTTTATGAACATTTGAAAATAAAAAGCGTTGAATATGGTTAAGATTGATGCAGAAAATTGGGTTTGGTTCCAGAGTATATCGGTTGGTTTGTCTTGTTTATAAAATAATGTCAAGAATGTGATATATTGCGTTAATAGGAAATGGAAATTGCTTTGACTCCATCCATGTTGTGAAAAATGTTTAATGTTAATGTTAAATAAATGAATAATACAAATAAATTTTAAAAAACGTTAAATGGTTAGTTTTTGTTTTGCGGTTGAAAAACTGCCACTTGAAGTTTGCAAGAACACGCGAACAGGCATAAATAAATCGTTGAAACTTCGGAAGTAGCCCCTGTTTTGCAAAATTTATCCATTTGCTATTTGATGCACAAAGTGTTCAGTAAACAATCCTAGATTTTTGATATGCAATTCCTGTTATTCCGCAATCGATACGAGACAAGATTTTTGCGACGTAGCCACTTTTAGGAAATATGTACAACACGCCTTGTTTTTAAAAGATCTGGATGTACATTTTACAGAGGGAATTTGTCCACACAGGTGTCGATTAATATTCGATGGCAGTTAATATAATATTACTTATTGAGGGTATTCTTTTTTAGGGGTCACGTTTTATATAAATGACGATTTAAATGTGATTTGTAGTAATATACCAGTAAAAGTAGTGCCAATAAATATAAAATAGAAGTTTGAAAGTTGTTTTAAAATTAATTTTATGTGATTTTAGGTTACTAAACGTCACAGACTTGTAAAAATTCCTCAGATTGTTTTTGCTACATATGTGGCGAATACATACTAAAAACCCAGCGACATGTCATGGCCGATCTGGTTAAAACAGCTTATAAGCTATATTTTGGATCTCTACACGAGGATTCTCGAAAAAAAATCATAATTTATACATTAATAATATTGTTTTTTGATGAAATAAATATTAAATTAAAAACCTAAGTGTGGTACTTATTTGTATATTTGTATGAATTCATGCATGAAAACAAGAAGGAGAGAAAAAAAAATTTTTTGCAGACCAGTGTAATTAATAGCAGTGCTGACGACTCAACAAAATTATCATTTACTAAATTTTACTAACGACTCACACTTAAGGCTTACTTAGGTTTTGCTCCTGCATATTCAAACATTGGAATGGAAGGGTGGTTGTAAAAGTGAAATTCCTATTATATCAGATAAATAAATAATTTTTGACAGAAATGCGAAAGAATGTTGTAGAATTATGTTGGTAATAGGCGCTACCGGATTTGTATGGTGTATTAATTAAACATATGTTTATCATATCTATATAATCTATGCACCCATTATACGGAGTGATAAATCATCTGATCACCCTTTGACTTACTCTACTTTTAATACTCCGTAGCGTCGAAGTGCAGATTACATTATTTAGACGTGTCCTCAAAGTTTAACGATACTGAGCACCATCTGACAACGCCGCCAAAAATTGCACCGTAGGCACTTTGGAAAGTATTGCGGGAACAAGGCTTTTCAGCACGGTTTTCAGTTGAGACTCGTCACTTTATCATCTGCGCAGGCGCCTTCCCCGTTTAAATTTGTTTGGATTCCTTTTTTAAGGGCGTGAGAATCACTTGTGCCCGTCATGGCAAACTGGACCGGCTATTTGCAGTCGGAAGAGGTGCGAGACAGATTCTGTGATTTTCTCGCTTTCTTAATTCGCTTTTACCGTAAAAAGTAACGTGCGTATAGATTTCCGTTTTCGACTTGCCATCGATACTAAGCGTTTATAATCTGTATTTGATATATTATATATTTATTTATATATTTATATTTATATAAATAATATAGGCAAGGATGTCCTTAACTTAAGTGTTTTGTGGATATACTTTTTTTTTAAAAATAGGCAGTGATTTCTCGTTCGCACTTAGTGCCACGCACAAAGCTTCCGAATTTTAATTTTACTTAGACGCGGTTTTTAAATACTGAGAAATAGTAATAGTGATTTATTCTGACAATAATATCGCCGACCTGAAGAAAGTCACATTTTTAAAATAATGTCAAGGAAACCGTAGAAACCATTGCCATTATGTCACGTGATATATGAGTGAATCGAAAATGACTTATGTGTTAGAATTGTTGTGTGATATAAAGACAATAAAAAAAAAACGTGGAAAATGTGAGTTTTTTTTTACCCTACCATCTTACTCGATCCCGTCTTGCAGTGTGGTTTGCGTCTTTTTTGCTATTAGGTAAGTCGACTTGCGGAAATATTAGATTTACGTACTACAAAAAAATGCGTTAATGGGCCACCGCCCCCCGACGAGTTTACCGACGTTTCGAAAACATGAAGAACTATGGGGATGTATCACTGGTTCGCAGTGACCTAGTTGGTCACAGAATAGACAACAACCTGAACTCGTTTTTCGTGCGAAACTTTGCCTAACCTAAAATAAAGATTAAACATTTAATCCTCTACACGAAAATACTCTATTAACACAAATGTTTTGAAATTTTTAATTTGCCATAATTTGCAATAAAAAAAAATGCGACTCTGCGTGAAGCGTTACGTATTTTAGGGAAGGTTTGCCTATTCCCACTGCGTTCGAGCAGGTTTCGCTTATTTCTCGTCATTTTAATATGACGTCATTGAACGGTCCTTGAACTCCATGATTGGATCTTTGAACACGGTTTTACACAGATAATAAGCTGAGTTAATAGTAGTTAACATACTACTGTAAAAGATTTAATTTAATTTTTTTTATGAAAAATAAAACTTTCTTCTGGCGACCCGTCAGGATTCAAGGTTAACTAAGTTTATCGTCACGCTGTCTGTTAAATGATTATTTATAGTAAATCAAGTGATTCCAAAATTCGACTCCATTTGTCTGTACCACCTCTTTCTTCTCGCACAACTCTTCTTCTTTTTTTTCGTGTTGCTTATCTTAATTTTAATGAATTGCAATAATTACAGTTTATATGATGGCTTAATATTCGGCTTGCTATGTTGCGGCGCTAAAGGATAGAAATCTATGCAAATTTTCCATATGGTATATTCGCTGTTAGTGAAAATAGTTGTTGGTGATATAAAAAATACGAAAAACTTCTTTTACAGAATTAAAGAATGTGGGGGTGGGGTAGTTTGGACTACTATTTATACATACTATCAACTTTCACTAGTCAATTCTTTACTAGTCTGTTACAGGCTTAGATAGTCATAAGCAAAATGAAATACGATTCGTGGATTACGCAGAACGGTATCAGTAGGCATATCGATTGGAGTACGAAAATCAGATAAGGGAAAATAAAAGCGAAAATTGTAACACAAACTCGTTAATGTAACGATTTTCGTCGTCGGACGGAGTCTCGTAGTTTTCCCGTCGCAGCGCGCGCGTTTTCCGTCGTGTCAAGGTGAAGTTCAACTCTATTTTCAGTTTTTCAGCGTTTCTAACCTTCCAAGACGCGTCTGCCGCGATTTCGGGACAAATTTCGGGTATAAAATATGAGATAGCGATACGAAAGGTAGGTCTTGATATCTTGTCTTCACTCGCCTGCAATTTACGTGTCGTTATCCGTAACATTCGGAAAAAATCTCGAAAATCAGGTCATGAAAGCATCACACGCAGTGATTTCATTAAAAAAAAATAGAAAAGTTACTGCAAAATTGTTTTCAAAACGCATTTCAAGGGAAAGATAAACAATTGGCATTCAATGTAATCGACAGATAAAATAGTTTAACGATAAAGATGTACGTCAACGTCTGGTTCGAATCCTCAACGCGCAAAAGTTTTGCGACAAATTCTCCTAGAACAACATTTTTTACTGTCCAAGAACAGAACAGTACCATAACTTAACCCTTTCGCCTCTTGAATGGTAGTAATTGCATACTGTTTCCTTCATAAACGTTAAATGTTGAAGATATCCAAAACTAGGTGCCGTTTCATCTGAAATATCGTAAAACAGGCAACGCCGAACAGGAGAGAGAATGAAAACTAAGTTAAGTTTTAATCATGACCCGACAACTTTGTCATTTTCTAGTATACTTAGACCATAAATATAGAGCAGACCATTACCCGTAACCATTCCAGGACCGCCATAGAAATTTTTCTACCTACACCAACAAGCGGGATATAAGTACGTTTTCAACCTTTTCTCCCAGCAATTCTGGAAACATGTACATAAAAAGTAACAATTTATTACGTTCCATTTGCATTGTTATTTCTTCTTATATGCGCTTTCAACTCAATCGGGTTAAATATACAAGGAATTGATTTTGTAGTCTTTAATAAAATGTTTTATGTAATAATTCCAGAAGTTGTTTTTTCATTTTCTTACAGAAATACGAAATACGAAATTTTGATGTTAAAATAACCGCTTCTATTTAATCGAAAATATGTAAAATGTAAAAATGTAAAACGGACCATCTCAGTCAAGACCTACGTAATGCAGAATAAACATGTGTTGGGATGGGATACTTTAAACGTCAAAGCAATAAATACACTATACTTTTGGTTGTATTATATTTACTTTCATTCCACGACGGTTACCTTGGCACAGAACCGGACCCAGGCTACATTCCAAGATCCATTTGACATATTAAAAGGTCCTAATATGTCGAACAAGTGTTTTCCGATATAGAACTTCCTAATTTAACTTAAATTTCCCTATATATTAGCTGCAAAATTTTGTAAAATTAAATTAAGTGTCTAAAGTTTTTTAGTATTTTAAGTATTGTGCTTTAAGGAAACCTACATAAATCTGACATCGCCGTCTAGTACGATTGGTCAATGTATTTGGGAATTTTGTATTTTATTAAATTTACTTTTCTCACTTTTCTCCATCTATCGCATCTATTTTTTTTTTTAACGGAATGGCTATTCCTGTATATAAACGTCTCGTCTATTCTAAATTAACGTATATGTGACCACCCAGTATAGCGCTCCTTAAAAGCCGACTGGTAATCAAGCCGTTACTCAATCAATATGGAAATGGATAGGCACGAAGTGAATATAAATTTTACAATAAATTTTCGATAGTTTTGGATGCGTTAACGATGTCAGAAGTTTTCGAGATTTAGTTTGGTGGTTCCGTCATTCTACGTTTGCCACACATCTTCGCGTTTTCGAAGGTTTGTTATAGTCCATGAAAGAACGATATAGTGTTTAATTGATATAAGGATTATTGATTTTTATTCTATAAAATTCTATTGTTTAGTCCCCAAAAGATGTTAATGATGTTATCATTAACTCTTCGAAGTTGGGGTGATTTTTTTGTCTTTATTTGCATTGCTTTTATATTATGTGTACGTTGATAGAGTGCAAACCAGCTGGGAAGATGGCCCAGGCGTGATAATTGATAAAATAAAAAATATATCGATAATCTCCACGATATAATCCTGAGACGGCAGTTGTGACGTGGCACTCATCCTGTAAGGCCTTTTTCGATGTTGCCAAACCTTTATTTAGGAAGTAAAATAAATACCCACCTTGATGCACTGATTTAAAGTTAATATTATTCCTAATTTGGTAATGGTTTCATTTTATATTCAAAACCAGCATTAAAATGTATGTCCCAAGTCACGTAAACTACAAAAATACAAACGGCTTAAAACTTAAGCCTAAAACCAGTTAAGTGTGGACTTTACCTGAAGAAACAAAATCGATATGTTAATACTTAAAACCGTGCTATTCCTTAGTTGATCTCAGAATATTTATTGCAGTTTTTGCTGAATACGAGTTGAATGCTAAATGCAGCATAATCGTATTTCGGATAAGAAGAATGTTATAAAATGTTGTTGCTTTGTATAAATATTCGAGTTAACATTTTACTTGAATAATAAGATCTAAGAAGTTATTTAAACTAACCAAAATTACTTTGGATAACACATTCGCGTTTTTAATTATCATGAAATATGTTTATATGTTACAAACATAACATTTTCCATACTTACAGCCTAGCCGCCATTGCAATATCGATTTTGTGCCACAAAAAGAGATATATTTTAATGGGAGATGGATGATAAGCGGTTGATGACGCGCCTGGCATCTTATTTGGTTCATACTCTACATAAAATTACATTAAACCCAACTCGTGCAATTTGCCAGATATAAAGGATTAAAAATAAATGCTACTAAATAATCTGAGAGATAATTTTTCATCTTAATTCATCTGATAAAATGGTCTAAATGATAATTTTTATTTTTCTTTGTGCAACTTAATTCAACAAACTGAAACTTCCGTGAATGTCTGCCTGATCGCGGCTTATAGCGTTGCCACGTCATGTCCGATGTTTGAAAGCTTTTTACGTTGACGTCACAGGATGTAATTTCGACAAAGTGAACATTATTTCCGTACCGATAACCGAAGCGATAAAGTTAATCTTTATTTTCGTATAAATTAGTAAGATTAATGATGCTATTGGCGAGTTTATGGCTAATTTAACGTACTGCGCAAAAAAAACCGAATCCCATTGCAAATACTCATTATCTGAAATTTTCATAACTACTCTTCCGATATATTCTTGATTCTATTAAATACATGAAGAAGTCTTAGGAAAAAACCACAAACATTATTTTTCTACTTATTAATTGTGTTGATTTTAGCGGACCAACTTTTTTCAATTCACACAGAGGACGACGTCTGAATGTGAACAAAATCCATCATTTTTGGGGTGTTTTAAAAAAATAAATCTTTTTTTTTCTATGTAAATCCTTATTTCCACGATTTACTGAAACGAAACTTGGCAACACAATGACAACGTTACTGTTACCTTAATCTAAAAATACTTTATATCCGCTTGAAATTTAGTTGAAAATTCGACGTTATTCCTGCCCTGTTTGCCAGACCTATTACGCTTTAAGGGTTTATTTATTAAAGAGAGGTCACGGACGTTAGAGCAACGTCATTTAATAAAACTCATCTAGACGTGTATTAATATTTAATCGTTAACGATTAAAATTTCGAAGACCGCTGGTTTCATAGAACCAAGTGGATGTAAATAATAGATGGCCTCGTCATACGGGTGTGCATGATCAAATTCAGTTCCCGGAAACTGATTTCGTTTCTAATCCACTCGTGCCGATCCCGGCTATTAACTATAGTTAACCTCAAAACCGCTGACAATTGTTTAAACAACTGCGCACAGATTTACGCGAATATATTCAGTTAATACTGTGTAAACAAAATGAGTAATTCGGCAAATTATCCTTACGATTTGATAAGAAACAATGATAGGGACAGTTATAACAGCACGCCCGTAGGTGAGTGAATTGACGAATTTTGAATGCTCCACTTGTATTTTCCTTCGTGATTTGGCACAGTAGCAAGCTACGCAAGACGTAATCGACAGGGACGTACTCAACTCGATTAATACAATAATAATAACAAGCGCAAAATGTTTTGGTTACTTGGACGATAAAATCTGATAAGACGTTTTTTCGGTATGGAAATATTAGATCTTTATTTTGATGGATTTATATGTTTAAATCCTAATACTAACACAAATAAATATTATGAAAAAAGTTATTATTTTAGATGTACATGATATATTTACTTTTACTTTACAATGAACTATCGATCGATGTTTGGAAAGTTGTTGTTGCGATTTGAATCCTACGATCCTATGATACGAATTAAAAACCCAATTTAGACGCAATAATTTAAACCCAAAAACGTCCGCTCATCATCAACTCAGTCCTATCTCCCTTTTTATTTTATTTTCTTTTTTTATTTTATATACAGTGCTGCACCTGGCATAAGTGATGGGTCATTTTGCCTTTTCGTCAAAATACGGCCGAAAAATGCGATATATTGGAAGCCGCACGGTCTTATTGGTTGAACGCGGGATGTTTGAGGGTTTTGCAATGACTCGCGCATGCGCATAACTAATCGTAGACGATAAACCTTCATGCGCGGCACGCACCGCCGCAGTTTTCTTCCTAAACAGCGATTTTCGCACACTTAACTCGTTTCCTCAGAACATTTAACGAGATCTAGGCATATTTTGAGAAAATGTTGCCGTAAAAATGCCGCATCCGAACTTATTGACGATCTGAATGTCGCAAGTTCATTGGTTAAAAGTGAGCTCTTCTTTCATCGTTGCTTCATAAGTTTCTGTATTATATCTCTCTATATCTCTGGTAGTCATGCTTGTTCAACTATAGGTGTCGTGATTTTTAACGAATATTTCATTTTATGTTGGTGTGCCCGAACCATGTTCGTTTCATTAGCACTCGCACTTCTAGTTCGATATCTTATCTCTAACACGACCAAATTAAATCGCAAACGATGTTTTAACTCATTACGTGTTAATAAAGACTATCTAATTAGATTAGACAATTGCGCGTAAATGTTTAACGAGCCCGCCAACTTTGAAATCTGATGCAAATCTCTATTATTCAATATGCGCAAGATTCTTAATAAAGATATGATGTCACAAAGTTACCCTGAAAAGATATTGAAAATAATGATTTAGAACGTATAACATTGCAGTATATAGACGACACAGTTAAAATTCGATTTTTTGAAAAATATAAACCACCCGAGGTAAATTTTGAGATTTCAGCCATAAATCTAATTCTATTTTTTTTGCGATGTGAAGATATTTGCATTTGCATTTTGCAGTGATATTCCCATTTAAGAGTATCATCAATAGTTACTCCGAAAAATATTAATTTGCCTAACTTTGCTATTGTTGTTGTTCTGGTTTGTGTAGTGTGAAAGTCGATAAAATGATTGATTCACGAAGAGGCTTATTTCTCTATCTAGTTTCGTATGTTTATAGAAACGATGGGCAACAAATTTGATAAATTTCGGCTGCTCATGTGGAAGAACTGGCTCCTCCAGTACAGGAAACCACTGCAGACAATCATAGAAATAATCGCACCAGTGCTATTCTCCATAATACTAGTGGTTATAAGGAGTTTGGTGGATCCGAAACCACGCGGTCCCGTGGAATTCCAGCCGTTTTGCACGTTGCCCATTCCCATAGCGTTATGTTCTAGACAAGGGGAACAGAACGATTTGAATTTGAGGCAAGTCTGGAATAGATGGTGCCCTAGTCAGATAGTTCAAACTTGATGGATTTCTAGGGATGTCACGAACTTCGGTCTCGTGTACTCGCCCAAAAATACAGCGTTGGATAGGGCGATGAACCCTTTGAGGTTGTGGGGCATCGACGTGGCGGCCCTGCAAAACGCCCAAGAGCTCGAAAATTATTTCGTCACTCACAGCGCTAACACGACCTTCGCTGGATTGCAATTCAGCGACGACATAGCTAACAGCGATCACTTACCTGATCGCCTGAGCCTCGCTATACGGTAAGCCGATAAGGATCGACAGAGTTCAGATCTGCATTTGTCAATTTTCCTTACTTTCGAATTCCAAGTTTCTGCTTGTTTGGCCTTTCCATATAAATATATTTAAACGATATAAATTAAAAATAATACGCGGTATATTTTTGCATTTTCGAATACCCCTTTAAATGACGAATACACCGATATATATGAACATTGATTTTTATCAATTCCGAGGTAATATTAATGCAATTAACCCGAAAGCGTTTAATATTTTTAATAATTTATTTATTAAATAAATTATTAAATTAATTAATTATATTTATTATTTTGTGGGCCTATTTTTGTATACTATTTCTTTGAACGTGCCCCCCGAAAGGAATGGCAGTGGGTTGAAATCCGGGCTCCTTGTCTAAAATTTCCATTTAAAAATTTATTGATCTGCACTTTCACGAAAAGCAGCGCCATCTTGTTGCAACATTAAATTTGGATATTCTATTTCAATAATAGTCGCATGATTAAATTAAAATTAATAAAATTAAATTAAAATGATTGAATGTAATTATACGTATTCATTCATTTTTTTTTAATAAGGAATTTTTATAATACTAAGACTAATGTTGTTAAAATAAATAAGTACTAAATATTCAGATTTTCACGAAATTATATATTTTGGCATGGCAATTGTTTTATCAAATGTCAATATCGATACATTTGATAAAGACACGGTGTTGTCGAAACGAAGGTACACTCTGTACATACTACCCTGTAAAATATAAGATACATCAAAAACTCTATTCTGATACAAATTTTCATATATTATTTTCAATTTTCTTTTACCATATTTATTCTTGAACTGACTGAAATTCAAAGTGATTACGATATTAGAAATTCGCAATTGTAACTAATTTTTGATATTTAAAAGTTTAGTGCTTACCGGAGTATATCTGTTTGTAGTTTTCCCTCGGAACTTCGGTCCGGAGGCTCGAGCTATGGCGTAAACAGCCAAAACTGGTTGACCAACTTGGTGTATCCGATTTTCCAGACAGCTGGCCCTCGGTCCCCCAATTCTAGCACGGGAGCGACGCCATGTAAGTGGCGGCCGTTTGCAAGTTACAATTGTTCTCAAAACCCAACATTTAGATTATTATCGCGAGGGCTTCCTGGGTCTGCAGCATATCACCAGTTTGCTGATAATCTTGGAACGTTTGAACGTGTCTCTAACCGATTTTTCGGAACTAGCGGCTGCCTTGCCGCCATATTTACCGCTAATTACGATGCGAAGATTTCCTCACGCTTCGTGGTACGACGACATGCTTCTTACCGCTTTGGAATCCTTTGTCGGGATGATAATAATGTTGAGTTTCGTCTACACTTGCATCAACACCGTCAAGACCATCACGCAAGAAAAAGAGAAGCAGTTGAAAGTAAGTGGTCGGTTCGGTGGGGTCGGGGTACCAGAAGTCCTCCAACTTTTTCGACTATCGGGTCGGGGTGGAAGGAAAAAATTTGATTTATTATAATTGTAGTAGAACTGCAAACGTTTATCAGCACAAACGTTAGGATCCATTTTTTTTTCACGAAGTTTCACAGTTTTTTTGGATGATATTGTGTTCATGACAAGAGCGTCGTATAAAATGTTAGTTGTTTAAATTATATGAAAATAGGTTCCGGTTCATATGACTACTAAAAATTTGAATGTCTTGTATTTATTTTTATTTTTTTGTTATTTAGGTCTTTGATTATACAAGAGAAAAAGGATAAATAACTTTTTTTACCCCATTAGATGGTCAAATAACCCAGTCAAATAAAATTAATACATCTTTATCACTATTGGGTCAACTAAAAAAAAACTGTTGAAGACTAAGCAATTTTTTTTTTAAATAATTATTTATGTAGTAAAATGTACAGATTCAGAAATGTTAGAGATCTTCATCGATTCTCGCATTTTTCTATGGTAGAAGAATAAGATTTCATGTTCGGTTTTATGATTATGTCGCTGTGATTCTTAATGTTTTTCGTGCTGTTTTTCCAACGTATTCTTTGCAGCATATGCATTGAATGCTGTATCTCAATTTTGTCAGTGGCAAAATCTGGTTTTGACGTGATATTTCTTAATAACTTTTGATATGTGGTAAGGAAGTAGTGGCGGGTGTGGGGTAGCTTTCGGACTCATTTTTTTTGGAAGGTTGTGGTCAAGCGTATTTTGTGATGGAACGCTTAATATGGAAACGTAAATGTGGAAATTATTAGTGACAAGAACAGATGTGTAAATAGTTACAGTAGGCAGTGGAAGTTTCCTTGAAACAAAGAAAACAAAATCCAATTTGTCTGCGATTATATCAGGAAACCCCACCCGGTGGCAATCACGTCACTTATAGCACCATTAATGGTCAAGGAAAAAACCCTTTCTTTAACAACTCCAGGTTCAGTAAAATGCGTCAAACCTTTTGTGAAATATGGACATTTACATAAAAAAAAATCCGAACATCTGCCACCGTTTTCCTGGCACACGATCAATCAGACAATTAAGTAGAAACGTCATTCGCAATTCCAAAGATCAAGCGCATCACTATCGGCTTTCTAATCTAAATAAAAATAATCCTCTTAATAAAATTAAATTTAGGACTGACGTGCAGACGCCAATTTTAAAGTTCTAGACATTCGCTCTTTTAAAGCATTGCTAAATATTGAAAAATAAAAGAAGTTTTTATGAAATAAACTAGTTAGCGCTTTTTGATTGATATTTTTCTTGTCAGGAGTTAATTTACGTCTCTTCTTGGCGGGAAAACTTGAATTGAATTGTTTGTGTGATCCGGTCGGCGCGCGAAAATCTTGAATCTTCGGGTATGTCGGGTTTTCTAGGGTCCGCACGTATCATTTTTCGGTTCCAATTAGCGTAGGCGCTATATGCAAAACTGTATTTGGGTTTTTGTGTTAATTTCTGGTTTCGACAACTTTTTCCTAAAAAAATACTAATGACAACTTGTTTCTTAAAGAGTTTGTAAGTGGTCAAAAACTGAATGTTGGTGACAAAAACCAAATGCTGATTTCTTGTAAAAGGCCAACGCAGTACGTCAGCGATTCACCGAAAACTTCGATCCGGAAACCATTAATAATTCGGAAGATTATGAACGGTTTTAGTAAGTTGAAGACTGAAGAAAGTTATCCAATTCGCAATATTTTTATTCAAAGAACCCTGCTTTTCATCTAGGTATATTTATTTCTGAAACACCTATATATTTTTGGAATTTTCAGTCATATGGTTTACGTTTCTCGATATTTTCACAGGAAGCGATGAAAATAATGGGTTTACCGGGCTGGCTCCACTGGACGGCCTGGTTCGCCAAGTCCTTGTGCTACCTGCTGATATCGATCGTTTTGATGGTGATCCTTCTGAAAGTCAAATGGTACAGCAACACCGACAGTACCGTTTTTACATTCGCGAATCCGTCGCTGATGTTCATTTTTCTGTTCTTTTACATCTGCGCGACGATCACGTTTTGCTTCGTAGTCAGCGTCTTTTTCTCGAAGGGTAAACGACTTTCGTTCCGCGCCATCTAGCGTTTCGCGCAATCGTCTATCGTTCGCAGCAAACACGGCCGCCACCATAGCGGGTCTCGCCTGGTTTATAACTTACGCCCCGTACTTGTTCATGGCCCAAAACTACGACACGCTGTCTTACTCCTCCAAGGTGATAGCCAGTTTCGCTTCGAACTCGGCGATGGCTTTCGGCTTCCAGTTGATGATACGATTCGAGGGAACTGGAGACGGTGGGTATACTTCCCACCCTGCCCAAGAGATTAATTTAAGTTTTATACATAAAAATAATAGAAACATTAAAACCTGACGCAATAACAAGAGGCTCTTCACTCCTTTTCTAAGATATTCTTATTTGTTAGTTGCAGAAAGCATCCCTTGAATATAAGGCCCTATCTATCATTGAAAATTGACGGCTATGTTATTTTTATACCTAGGAGTGCAGTGGAGCAACCTGTGGAGCCCCGTGACTCCCGACGACGATCTAACCCTTGGATTCTTGACGGTGATGCTTGCCGTCGACTCGGTGCTATATCTCTTGATAGCTCTCTACATCGAAGCTGTTTTCCCCGGCGAATATGGCGTGCCTCAGCCCTGGTACTTCCCGTTCACTTCGAGCTTTTGGTGCGGACGATCTAATCAGACAGGTAAATGACATAGATGCATTTCCAGTATCACGATGAAACTGTGTCTTCTTTTAAATATATGTCCTAGTAGGCTGCGAAAAAAAAATGAGGTCTTGCGTCAAATAGTTTTTTATCGACAGCATTTTAAACAAGACGTGTCCGAAAAAATGTCGCACATAACGCAAATTGAGTATAGAGCAGTCATAAAGTTTTTGACAAAAGAAGGGTTAGCACCTAAAATTATTAAAGAAAGGCTGGATGGTTCTCCTTCGTATTCTGTAGTGAAAGAATGGACAAAACGTTTTCTAATTGGGCAGGAGTCCCTTGAAGATGATTCTAGAACTGATCGACCAGTGGAAGTCACAACGGAAGATATTGTTCCGATTGTGGAAGAGGTGGTATTGAGTGATGGCGTTTAAAGGTCAAGAAATCTCAGAAATTACTAAGCTTTCTGGTACACGGTATGCATAAGGTTAGTGCAAGATGGGTTCCTAAAAACCCTTCGGCTACTCCGAAAACAACGCAGTGTCGAGTCTTTTTTGGAACTCTGTGGGTCGGAACCGAAACCTGTGATAGAAACTATTGCGACGGGAGATGAAACTATGGTTCTCTATTATGACCCCCTATCGAAAAAAGAATCAATGGAATGGCGTCGTAAGGGTGAAGCACCTCCAAGAAAATTCAGAGTCTGCTAGTCAACAAAAAATGTGATGGACAAGATCTTTTGGGATTGTGAAGGATTTTTTTTTATACATTTTAAAGAAACTAATACCACTGTCAATGGTAAATATTACGCAACATTATTACATAAATTGCGAGACTGCATACATATAAAACGTCGAGGAAAACTGACCAGAGGCGTGCGCCTTTTGCAGGATAATGCACCTGTCTATACTGCTGGTGTTGCACAAGCGGCCATTTTAGAGCTTGAGTTCCAACAGATAGGTCATCCGCCCTATATTTGTTTGGATATTTGAAAAAGGACTTATGTGGACGGCGGTTTAACGACGAAGTTGAGTTAAAAGAAGCTGTTTTAACTCACTGTGCAGACAAACCAATAGAATATTTTTTTTAAGTGATTGAGTTGTTAATAAAGAGATGTAATAAGTGTATTGAAGTTAAGGGGAATTATATTAAAAAATAATACAAAATTGTTACTCTACTGTGTTTCTTTCATATTCAGACCGGGAAATTTTGGCGCTGCCCTCGTATTTGTGAGGTTGTGGTGATTTTTGGTCCAACCAAAATTTTTTTTATAACTTATGACCCCTTGACATTCTATTACGGCGTTGGATGTACATAGACTTATAGGATTTTAAAGCCTTCAATGTTATCTGTGTAAGTATTGTTGCACAGAGTTTGATGTCATGCATTGAGCTTTGGATGTTCCGAATAGTTGCAGACTCCCATACTTTCATTAGTTTTGAAGCCATCTGTGAATGAAAGCTTGATCTCTTCCTGCCTTTTCTTAAATAAAATTCGAAATGGTATTATCAAAAACTGTATTTTTGAAAAAAAAAATATTTTCAATAAAAGTTTATCAGAAAAATTAGTTTTAGATTGTGACTACACCACTCACTCCCTTGGCCATCCCAAAATAGTTAGCTTACAGCAAACATGATCTTTAATTTTTGGATGATTTTTGAATTCTCCTACCTTTGTAATTGGATATTTTATTTGATACTTTTAATCAAAGAGATGGTGCTCGAATGGTCGCGATAGAACATTAATTTGATAACTTCAAAGTTAAATTAAAATTAAACAAATTAAACTAACTTAAGAATTGGGCAGCTATTTTAATATATTAAAAAAAATGACAATGGCATCTCGTGTAATTTATTTTTTATATATTTTATTTGATACTTTTAATTAAAAAGATGGGGCACGAATGGTGACGATAACATCCAATGTGGTATAGTCAAAGTTAAATTAACGTTAAAAAGTTAGTTTAAGATCTTTTGAAATAGGTTTTAATATTAGGGCGGAAATTTTGAAAAAAAAAAAAAATGTAAGTGGAAAATTTGATGTTTTAATTAATATTTTTAACGAAAACAATGTTGCTCCAAAAGGGAAAGAATTCTATATCTTTAGAGTTTATTAAAGCCTGAGGGGGCGGGTTTCAGCTGTGGAAGACTTCGCCGACGAGGCGGTCAACGAAAAAGAATATTTCGAAAAGGAACCGCGAAATCTCCACGCCGGTATCAAAATTCGTAACCTGCGCAAAGCGTTCGGTCAGAAAGCTGCGGTGAGGAATCTGTCGTTAAACATGTACGAGGGACAGATCACCGTTCTCTTGGGCCACAACGGTGCCGGAAAAACGACCACCATGTCGATGCTGACCGGGATGATCACGCCTTCGAGCGGTACCGCGGTGGTCGGCGGGTACGACATCAGAACCAACATGGACGGAGTGAGGGAGAGTCTGGGGTTGTGCCCGCAACACAATATCATCTTCGACGAGCTGACCGTCGCCGAACACTTGTACTTTTTCAGTAAACTGAAAGGAGTCAAGGAGAAGGACACCAAGGAGGAAATTGACAGATACGTTGAACTTCTCGAGCTCCAACCCAAGGTAAGTACCTTACTTTTTTCTTTGACCACTTGGTATTGGTATATTGGTAGAATTAACTACTAAAGTTCATAGTTTATGTCACTAAATCACGTAACGGGTTGAGTTGCCAGGCTTTACTAGACTTATTACAAATGAAAGCAAATTTAAAAATTCAAAAAAAAATTGTTGAGTAAAACCATGTATTTTTTGGGGTATTGAATGATTGCTGAGGGAGTGTGTGAGTGGTGTGAGCAAAGAAAATTTTATATTTTGTTTTACTATATACTGTGGTGACAATGTGCTTGTGCATTTGGTTAGGCAAATAAATAATTATATGGTAAAATTCAAGCGGTGGTTGGGGCGTTCTAAGCAAAACCACATACATTAATTTTTAAATAAAGGGTACTTGGGTACAAGGGGCGGTACGTACCAGACGAAAATTTCGAGATGTTCTTGATATCATTGCTAGTTTTTCAGGTTTTTCTAAAAATGTGTACATTTAGTGGTACGTTGTAAACTTTCATCTAACAAAATTTTTCAGTTACAACTGGAATACTTTACAATTAGTTTGATATATTAATTCCAAATTTAATATTTATAAAAATATATTCTCAACATTTCAATATGGTTCGTAAAATTTGCTTACTTTTTATAAAAATAGATTTCGACCATTTCAATTTTTATATTTGTTTTAAGGTAATATCGCTAAGATATCAGTCCTATATCGATCGAACAAATATCATGCTGACCAAAAGCCATTAAGCTGTTTCTAATCGACGAATCTCCTATTAATTTACACATATTTCAATTTTTATATTTGTTTTAAGGTAATATCATTAAGATATCAGTCTTATCTATCGATCAAACAAATATCATGCTGACTAAAAGCCATTAAGCTGTTTCTAATGGACGACTCTCCTATTAACTTACCCATATCCTTGACCTATCCACTTTTAAACCTCACAATTTCATTTTCCTAAAATGATCAAAATCCATTCAGATTGCAGCGGCCTAACGTAGGTAATATTTTTTCCAAAAATATCTGTATTATGTACTCTTTAAAAAGTAAAAATATATATGAATCAATGTTCTTTAGAAGTCGCATCTCAAATTTATTAGAAATATCTAGGAACACACGACCACATATCAACTTTTCTCTTAACTTTTTCCTTTGCGACTGGAGATTGCAATTTTAGAGCTAATCTTAATTTACAGGTGTCAACTCATGTTAGCCAAAGTAGCTGTGATTTTAGCAATAAAACTATTTTGATTGATTTGATTTTGATTTTGATGTTGATTTTTTCAGTGGAACCTCCTGTATCTACCTACCATTTTTTTTTTGAACTTAAGGACTAAGTAAATATTTGGTTAATAATGTTGCTAATATTTTCTTGAATAAACAGTTCAATACTTATCTCGAAACCATAACTCTAATTTCCAAATCCACATTTTCAAAAAGTGTCGTAATTTAATCTTTATTTTTTGACTTATTCATTTAGAAGGTATTTTTGATATATTTGTATCTGTATATTTGAATATATTTTTCAAACATTTGTTTTTTGATTTTGAGCTTAAGCTTTAGGAAAAGTATATCAAATTGTTGCACTTGATGATTTTTGTAGGCCATAAAAACCACGTATATAAATTTGCAGAGAAACGAAAAATCAACCACGCTATCTGGCGGCATGAAGAGGAAGTTGTGCGTCGGCATCGCGTTGTGCGGAAACTCGAAGGTGGTGATGCTGGACGAGCCCACTGCCGGAATGGACCCTTCTGCGAGAAGAGCGTTGTGGGACTTGCTGCTCAACCAAAAAACGGGTACTTTCACGATGGCCGCGTGGTGGTGTTTTTTTTTTGTAACGCGTTCTATTCTTGTAGGAAGGACGGTGCTGCTGACTACCCATTTTATGGACGAGGCGGATCTGCTGGGAGATAGGATCGCTATCATGGCCGGTGGCGAATTGCAGTGCTGCGGCTCTTCTTTCTTCCTGAAGAAGAAGTTCGGTGCCGGGTACCATCTGATCATGGACAAATCCGCCGACTGCGATCCTATGCGGGTCACCGAAGTACTGAGGAGACACATTCCGAACATCGAAGTACTTCCCACACTGTAGAATATGGCCGTCAAATGTAACTTCTGCGGTTTACAGATCGAGAGCAACATTGGATCAGAATTGACGTACTTGTTGTCGGAAAATCAGTCGTACGTGTTCGAACCGATGCTGAGGGATCTGGAGACAAAAACTACCGAACTGGGTGTGAACAGTTACGGTATATCGCTGACGACTCTGGAAGAGGTGTTTATGAAGTAAGTGATCGGTTGGTCCTTCGAGCCGGATCGTTATGGTTTATGTCGCAGGGTCGGCGCGGATCACGGACAAGAGGAAATGTACAATAACGAAGTGCAGAACGGAACAATCGAGAACGGGAACTACCATTTATCGAGTCCCGATGGTCCTCAAACGAAAGGTAGGGTTTGGTTAGTGTCTGACACAATGTGTCAAATTAATTTAACTTCTGACTCTCCTTTATGCTAAAAATCATACAAAAAAAAAACACGCAATTAAAATATCTTGTTTTTTGTTCTGCACTTGCGTAAATACTGTTCAAAATAATCTAAAATGGTTTCTTTTGTTTGAAGGACATTTTTTTTTTATCAAATCGGGTTAAAGAATGAGGTGAAGTTTTTCTGCATGAATCATTTTCTAAAAACTTAGGATAACATTTTTGAGAAGAAAAACTTGCTGATGCAAAATGCACAGGTCAATTCTTTATAGAATTAAATGGAGATCTCTTGATTTTGACATTTTCAAGTAAATATTCAAATTTTAAGCGCGGCCCACACGTTAGAGATATCGGAAAAGGTTTAAATTATAACATCGCAAATTCCATGAGAAAATCCGCATTTTTAGTTTTTCCATTATTTTGGTCAATATTGAAAATTATGAAAAGTTGAGTTTTTTATTTGCTAATTTAGTGTGCTATGGAAAGAAAAATCCTTACAATATGGCCAACAAATCATCTGCGCTGCGGGGTTGTGGGGGGTGATTAATTTAATGAAATAATGTCGGTTTCAGTGGAAATTGGATCGAACGCTCACACGACCCACTTCGAACTAGTGAGAAATCAGTTCAAGGCCATGTTCATCAAGAAAATATTGTCGACACTAAGATCGTGGATATTGTCGTTGATCCAGATCGCCATTCCCATGATATTCCTCATAATCACGATGGCCGTGAGCAAAAACAGCGGCGCGAACCTCGACCTACCCCCCATGGCTCTGGATCTGGACAGGTTTTCCGGATCGATAAGTTTGATCGAAGTAAATTCGCAAAATGCCCTCGTTAAGCGATATGCTAACGCTTATCAAGACGTAGTGGGGTCGACCACTGAAACGGTGCGAAGTATCCGGGAGTCCATGATGAATCTGGTAAGTGGGAGTGAAATCTTATACTTCGACCAGAAATATAGTGCACACACTGTTGGGATGGGTTTTACTCCACAAGGTCGCCCCTGCAGAGGCAGAAATGTATACAGTTTTAACTATCATACACGTATGGTGGGTTACCCAAAATTAAATTATCAGATATATTTTAGGAAAACCAAATTACTTGATTTTAGTATTTCTTTTCTAGCACATTTATTTCCGATTTTACAAAAGTAATACGTAAGCTTACTTTGTCTAGAAGTGTCTCTACCACAGGATTAAAATAAAAGTTGCCGCACTCTCTGTCGGAGCTTTGATGTGTCTTTGACGTGTTAATAAAAATAAATTTAAATATTCGATAGCTTTTATTAGAATAATTAGTTAAATGGTTTAAAATACAAGGGAAAAAATTAAAAATTTCTTTTTCTGATAATTGTTTTTATAATTATATTTATTATTTATAATTATATTATAAATATATATTTTATTTATAAGTATAAGTACCCGTTAAAATAGCAATTGACATAATAGGTGTTTTTTGTAAACTAATTAACAATATTAATCTTGGAAGTGAATGTACTGAGCCATAAACAAATGAATGAATTAATTTGAACGTTCTGACTGCAGTATTAATTTCAGTTTGAATGCGTACATCTTTCTTAATGTAAGATTAATTTTTGTTTTCTTCTAAAACATAAATATATTTTTTTACATAAATGTGCCAGTCGATGAAAAAAAAAGTTACAGTAGAATTTGAAATAGGAGGCTTCGTTTCTATTTATAATTTAAATGCCTGTTGGTAAGTTATCTCAGTGAAAGAGTGACATAATAATGATAATAATAACAATAATAACGGTGTATCTATAACTGTCTATAAATCCAAGTACATTTTTTCAAGTGCACATCTAGTTAGCGTAGAATAAATTATACTTTCTAAACATTGATTTCATCTTTTGCAATTTTTCAAATCGTTTTTCAGACAAGAGACGTACCCAATTTGGTGAGGCGTCACTACGTAATAGGCGCCTCGCTCGGCGACTCGTCCGTTTCGAATGACAATTACACGTTCGGACCGGATTTTACGGCGTATTTCAATAACGACCCCTACCACACCCCCGCCATCGCGCTGGCCCACGCTTTGAACACGATGTACAGGGTGATGCTGAACTGCACCGACTGCGGGATAGATTTTGTTAATTATCCGTTACCGTTCAGCCTACAAACGCAAGTGAGTCACCAATTTTATTCATTAAATGACATTTGCAACATGGTGTGTATTAGTATATATATTAGTATTAGTATTACTACCAACTTCTAGAAAATAAATGTGACACACTGTGGGCCCCATGCATAAACTAGGTTGCAATACGTCATAATTAAAAATGCAAAATTTGTCAATGTTTTCAAATTAAGAACATACTGAAACATGTAAAAACAGTGTTGCTTTCTAAAAATATTTTAACTAGAATTTTTTATGAAGGCGCAATATCAGATGTTTAAAAGAAAGTCTATTTTTATTGCAATCGCTTCAATAAAATAACGAAGTTTTCGTACTTTTTAAACGGCTTAGTTGGCCTTGAAAACAAATGCCGCTTTAAGTGTTTGACAACTGATGTCAGTCCTGTTAATTAGTTTACACCTGTACATGCAATGTGGAATGTTTGTGTTTTTCTGCGATTTGACAAGAAGTGACCGGATAAGTACCATTAATATTTAATTTTTTAAATTCTATAGAGTTAGAAAAATATGAAGGCCAACGAGTGCCAAGCTAAAATATACATTTTTTATTAGGCAAGGGTGTAAACTACTAAAAACTGTTAGCCAAAAATGTGGCAAATAATCGTAAAACTTATGCCAGTTAAAAATGTCAACCTCTGAGTGATAAAAATATTAACCATTAATATGCTCTTAAAGTTGTTTATCGCATGTATTGCTTACGCAATGAGCCAATTATAATGCATTTTTTTTATACATATTGTTTTCATTTTATACACACGTTTAAACTCAAAATTGCAAGACTACTTTTGTTTTTTTGACTGTTTTTCGGAGACCTCCAAATATGACTTTGAGTGTATGGGTAGTGAGTCTGACATGTCATGACAGCGAGAATGACTAAAATTATAATTTACCTAGTGGGTTTCAGGGTTAAAAAATTATGTTAAGTGGAAAACATCTTTACCAAAAGCTTATTTATAAGCCAATTCTAATGCTTTTTCGTATCCCTTAAGTTTTAGTTATATATAATATAGTTATATTTTCAATAAGTTAATTTAATTTGGGTAAATAGTTCATATATTTGGAATTTGTTAACTAGTATTTTTTCTGTTTCCTTAAATACAGTTAAATTGTTTCACGTGACTGCAGAAGCTTTTTGAATAAAACTGTGCTGTAATTGCAAAATGTTTCCAATTTTTTTTATTCTAGTTTTGGTATATTTTTAAAATATACTCCGAAAAATACTAATGTGGCAACGCTGGAAAATTGAAAAAACATTGTATTATTATTTACCAGCAATGTATAATAATAATAAATAATATACTTTTTTAAAGGTTTTTAAGTTACTAGAATATAATCGAATTAATGCAACCTAGTATGGGCAATGGGCTCACAGTGTGACAGTCAAACTGTAAAGTCGCTCAATAAATGTCCCAAATCCCCATTCTTTGTTATTCTGCTTTTTTAATTCAACAAATTTGCATATTATCGCAAAGCAATGGAAAAAACATTATCAAAAGCCGCAGATTTACAAATCTCATCTTATGGTATTCTAATATATTTCTCGTTTACAGTAACATGCTGTCTAGTGGATTCAAATGTCATTTCTGGATATCATTTTCGAATCCAGACATGTAAAACTTTTGGAATCCAAGTGTGGATACCTCGTGAAACACATACAAATTTCTTTCGAAATCGGAATAGATTTTTTTGAGATAATATTTCAAAAATAAAAGTTTGTGAGTCGTACTAGTAATAATTAACGGCCTCTTACTACAAGCGGAGGAAGGAATATGTGTATTATTTAAAAAAAAAACGGACAGTTATCACCTTTGTTGTTAATTTAACAGGCAACAGTTTTTCTTGGTTATCTGAAAAATGTAATTTTGGCACTACCCCCTTTGCCATTTTTGCGTTTCAATTGTTTACTTAAGATGTTACGATTCTTTCTATTCTGTGCATGCATATCAATTCTAGGCTCTGACGTCAAGACACCTATTTTCAAACATGATATAAATATATAAATAATATAAGTAATAAAAGTATGTAAATAATAATAATAATATTAATAATAATAATAATAATAATAATAAAAATAATAAAAATAATAATAATAATAATAATAATAATAATAATATGTCTTTATTTCTGTGTATAAATTCTTTCCTCAAATAACCGTTTTCTTTTACAAAATGAATGTATATATATACATACACAGAAATGGGTGAAATCCAGATATGGATAACATCAGTATGTTGGCCACCCTGATCTATTTAACCCAAAGGATTGAGAAACAATACCTCTTTTTTTATGGCGACAGCGATAGCACAATAACAGAAAAAAAATTACTTCTTCTCACATTTACTAATGTATCCTATTTTGCTCACGTTTGTTTTTTTTTTTAAATTTTACTTTTCGCAAAAATATCTGAAAGCATAAAATTTAAATATACTTGGAGTCAGGGCTTTGAAGTTATTAGGAAGACTATTTTACAATTTAGCAATATCAAAGGAAAATCCACGCTCAAATAGGATTAGGAGTTATGGCACCTCTAAATCTAATATTTAAATTATGAACATGAGATCCATATCATTTTTTCTTCCAAAAAGCGTAATACTACATGTCTTGGGATTTAAAAATAGTGAGTGTTTCAGTGAAAAAGAATTTATTTCGATCTCGGCACATGATTTGACAGCCCAGGCGAACGCTTGACCTATAACAGGAAAAGTATATTTTTATAATTTTGTTTTCAATGCATTATCTGCATTATCGAATGCTTTGGTACAGTCTAGGTGTGCCATAAGGGTAATTTTTCCGTCATCCGCGGCTCTTAAAATGTCATCCATTACATTGGCTGACTTTTCAATTTCTGGTTATTTGCTCTGAACAAATGAAAACAAAAAATGAAAAAATTTGTCTACATAGGTATGCTCTGCAATATGTAGTAATAAAATTTTCACAAAATTGTCAACACTGTAGACTGTCACAATTTTATTTTAATTCAAACCTCTATCTACTGAGGAAGTGAATAAAAAGGAGTATTAGCCAAAAGTTGTTTTCGACATCCAGTTATTTGGAACTTTTTGTGTATCTTTATCATTGAATATTATTTATTTTGGCTCTATTTGTGTTTTCAGGTTTTCCGTTTGTCAAGCGGCGAAAACATGGGTTTTCAGTTGGCTTTCAACGTGGCGTTCAGCATGGCGTTCGTCTCGTCGTTCTACATCATCTTCATTGTGCGGGAACGCGTCAGCAAGGCGAAGCATTTGCAGTTCGTCTCGGGTGTCAAAGTTTACGTGTTTTGGATCACCCACTTGATCTGCGACCTTCTGACGTATTTCATAACGATCGCGGTATATTTGGTGACGCTCGTTTGTTTCCAAGAGGGCGGCTTCAAAACTTTCAGCGAAATAGGTCGGTAAATCCTTATAATTACTTATATTATTTATTGCTTTTATTATCCCCGCTTTGGATAATTGTTTTAATAGATGTTGCACAGAGTCCAGGGAGAAATACTTTTATAATATCCTGACACCTTGATTGTTCTTTAAAGGCGAAAAAAAATAATGTCTTCTGCATGTACGCGGCAGAGGGCGCAGTGCGCGATTTCTTGGATGAACATCAATACTAGACTGTTATTCTGAGAATGATTTTCTGAAACTTTCAGGGAATAAACGATAACATAAAATTTATGAAAAATATGTGATACGAGAAAAATTACACCACGAAAATAAATGACTATCACTAAAATTTCGAGTTTAAACATGACATTTCAAAATTTCGAGGTAAAACAAGAAATTTCGACATTGCATATTTATTTTCATTGCGTTTAAATTCTAAACCGTACATTGTTTCGAGGCAAACATTTGTTGGAAAAAAATTAAAGATCGTTTTTTTTAAAAATATTGAAATATTATTGAAATATTGAACCTAAGTAGTACTCTTAAACCAGAACTTTTCCTTTGTATCAAACACGACCCAACTGAGTTATATCAAAGACAAGTCAAGGATGTAATTACTAACTCCACACTATTTAGTGACAAAGACAAATATTTTTTAACAATTATCAATCCACAAAATCCAAATTATATTCTTTAGTTAAATTACAAAAACAAGATATGCCCATTAGACCGGTGGTGTCTTATATAACAGCGCCAGCAGTTAAACTCTCTACAAAATTAGTAAATATTTTAAAGTTCCAGACAGATTTTAAACCAAAATTTGCAATAAAAAATTCTTTTGAATTGATCAACAAAATTAAAGATATCAAAATCCCTTCTAACGCAACTCTATTGTCTTTTGATGTACAAAACTTATTTCCCAGTATTCCACCTATGGATGTGGTAGATTTAGTAGATTTTACCCTAACTCGGAAACAGGTTAACCCATTGGTGAAATTTATTAGATTGCTTAACAGTATCTTTAGACCAAAAATATTTTGAATTTAATGGACAGATTTATATCTCTAAAGAAGGTTTGGAAGAAGATAATCTGGAAAATATCATACTAGAACATCCTTTAAGTAAAAGTTTTTTATGGTGTTATAGACATGTGGACGATGTCTTTGCTTGCTTTGTTGGAACGGACAGACAATTGAATTCTTTTTTAAATTACATTAAGTCAATACATATATATATATATATATATATATATATATATATATATATATATATATATATATATATATATATATATATATATATATATATATATATATATATATATATATATATATATATATATATATATATATATATATATATATATATATATATATATATATATATATATATATATATATATATATATATGTATATAAAAACAATAGTCTAGATTCTAATTATGCTACACACTTAAACACAGAAAAACACATTTTTGACGACAATTTTGATATATTACACACAGCCACAAAAAGTAGAAAATTAAATTTATTGGAAGCCATTTAGATTAACAAAATGAGACATTCAAATGTATTGCTTAACGATCAATTAGATTTAAATACCTCTCCTCTAAGTAGTACTAGTTATTACTAATCAAATGTCAACAAAGTTATCTCTTTTTTTTCTTGGTTAGTACTTAGGTTGATAATAGATTGCCAGTTGTACGAATTTGTTGCAAAAAAACAAAATAATTAAGATGTCCGTATCAGTGTATTGCAAAAGAAAAAATTTTTGATGGTTAGTACAAGTTTATTTATTATTATAGGACGAATGTTCGTTATTTTGCTGTACTTTGGTTGGGCGATGTTGCCATTCATCTACTTCGCCGGTTTTTGCTTCGAAGTCCCATCTACCGGTTTCACCCGAATGACCCTCTTCAGTATATTCACCGGTTGCGCCGCGTTTTTGATCGTCCAGGTATTGAACACGGACGGGTTGGATCTGGAATACGTGGGCAGAATCCTCGATTGGATATTCCTAGTGATTCCGCATTATTCGCTTGCCACTGGCATTCGAGACTCCTACACGCTTTACAGTTACAACTATATCTGCGACTTCTTTTACGACACTTGCAGGCAAACCATCCCGAACGCGACCAACGAGGAATGTCTCAATGAATCGCCTGAGATAAGAGCATATTGTGAAGGTAAAATTAAAAAAAAAAACTTTATGGTCGTCAATGTTCGAGGTAGCAGAGGATCGTCAAAATGACGTCATTAACTAGTCAACAAATGACGAATTTGACCTACTAATGTCTCAAACGAATGATTAACTTAAACTCAGCCAGATTTTGGTCATTACTGCTGAAAAATATAATGATTTTTTAATTGTTTTTTTTTCTTTTTGGAATGGGGAAAATCGAAATTAAATTAATGTAAGTAAAGTAAATTAAATTACGTAGAACATCTTTTGTGGTTGCGGAAAATGGAGAATTATAGTTAATGAATGTTAAGAAACCCTTTTTTTTAATTTAATTTAATTTAAATTTAAAAATTATCATTTTTCATTTTGACTCACCCTGTATAAACAATTCGAATTTACTTCAAGACAAGTACAGACTGTACCATTTTATAATATTGTTGGCATAATAAAATTACAGCTGTCGCAAACGGCGTCAAAAATTTAGGGTATTAAACACAGGGCATTTTTGGCGAAAAAATGGCCATATAACCGAAAACACTCGGTATAGTCACCCTACATTGGCCGATTGAATATAAAACGGAATACCTATTAATGTCATAATACGCAGGGTGTTCCATTTAAACCATATAAGTTTGATTTTGCACACATTTATGAATCACGCTGTATATTTGAAAATAATTATCAATTGTTTCTTTTCATCTCATTTGTATTTAACATTTTTCTTAAAAAAATAAATAAATAAATAACCAAGATATATTAATATTGGATATCCTACAAATATATTCTCCTTCGCCATGGTTTAAAATAGAAGAATTTGATAATAGTTTTTATTAATCTGACGTCATTTTGGTGATTTTAATAAGGCCTCCTTTTTTGACGTCAATTTGACGTGTTTTTCGGACCACTGACGAGTCGCGATCACTTATGACTCGAAAATGACGTTACCTTGGTGGCAGTCTATTGAGTTACGTAAATTTAAATGATAATGGGCTTTTTAAATTATCCGCTAACAGAAGATTAAAAAGATATTATTTTAAGTGTTTCTAATTTTTACTTTACAAGAAATTGTTGAACGACGTCAAATTCTGAAATTATCAGTGAGATATCAAGTCATCCCAAGCAAAATTCCAGGAACAGCCAATGTCGTTGATTAATACAACAAATATGCAGTTAGAAGAAATGTTCGCCCATTTTATTTGAAACAAGAAATAGTCATCTTTGAAAAAAAAATTAATAGATAACAATAAACATTAGGCAAAATGTATAAATTGACTCAAAAGCGGGCGGTTCTATCTGCATTTCATGAGGAGAAAAAAAATATTCGAGGTGAAGGTTCAAGATATCTCACATATCTCAATTTCAGGCCTCGACAGTAATTATTTCAAATGGGACACGCCCGGTATCGGTCGTAACCTCACTTATTCCTTCACCGTCGGCACCGTCTTGTTCGCCGTTCTTCTCGTCGTCGCGTACCAGGTGTTTTCCAAAATTATCTACAGAGTGACGCAAAAATATTCCTCCAAACACCCGAAACCCGTCCCTGACGAGGACGATGACGTGGCTAACGAGAAAAACAAAATATCGGGCACGCCGCAGGACGAACTGCTCCGCAAGTACACCCTGGTGTTGAAAGATCTCACCAAGTACTACAAGAACCACGTCGCCGTTAACGGATTATCTTTGGGCATAAACCGGTACGAGTGCTTCGGCCTCTTGGGGGTTAACGGAGCCGGTAAAACCACCACGTTCAAAATGATGACGGGGGATGTTCGGATTACGTACGGTGACGCCTGGATCGACAGCTTCAGCGTGAAAAACGACATCGAAAACGTACAGAAACGGGTCGGATACTGTCCCCAGTTCGACGCCCTCCTCGACGACCTCACGGCAAGGGAAACTCTAAAAATATTCGGGTTGTTGAGGGGTCTGCGGTCGGACGAGTGCAATTTTGTAGCGGAACATTTGGCCCGCGAGTTCGACTTCTTCAGACACCTGGACAAGAAAGTCAAAGAGCTGAGTGGCGGCAACAAGAGGAAGCTGAGTACGTCCCTCGCCCTCATCGGCAATCCGCCGGTTTTGTACTTCGACGAGCCGACCACAGGTCAGTTATTCAATTAGCAATTAAGTACAATTACCAAAAAAAATCTATTAAAATCTTTAACACATGCAATTGGCAAGCTTTTGTGGGGGGAAATGGGTATATAATACTTTAATATTTTTAAAAATAGTCTACAGGCCTTAAGTAGTATGCTACTAGCCTCGACGTTCCTAATTTGCGTGCCAATTTTGGGATTATATAGCTCGATACCAGATAGTCCCCAGAGAGACTAATGCATTTTTTATATCAGTGCTCTAATTTAGTTGTAAAGCGAAACGTCGAATCCCTCAAACTATCGGTATTCAGCAGTACTAACATACGCGTTGCCCTCAAATCTTTGCCCCCCCCCCCATGCCTATGATAGAAGAATCTCCTGGTGCATTGTCATGGTGAAATAAGATAAGATGTCATCTTATCTTTTATTTGAAAAGGCGTGGTAAAAGTTTTTTTTTCCAAATCTCAATTGTGCTTTCACCACAAGTCCATGACATGAATACTAATTAATGTTATATGGCCGATAAAAAAATACACTGAAGCGCCATCTCTATGTCAGGCCTGTGACGTATGCGACCCATCCTCGTATGTAAACAGAATATCAGAATAATTAAAATATAAAAAATAACTTCACATCATAATCTACTAGGCTTTCCAATTTTCTGTCGTCAATTGGAACTCTCGTTATTACGGTTGTAAACTTAATTTAGGAACATTTCAGAAATCTAGCCAGACTGCTAGTCATGGTGTTTCACAATTCCGCTGGATACGATTCTCACCGGTTTATGTTCACGAGTCGGAGGGTTACGATCGCCACCGTTTGATTGTTGAAATTTTCAGGTATGGATCCGGCAACCAAGAGGTATCTATGGAACGCCCTCTGCAAAGTGAGGGACAGCGGCAAGTGCATAGTTCTGACGTCGCACAGCATGGAAGAATGCGAGGCTCTCTGTACGAGGCTGGCGATAATGGTGAACGGAAACTTCAAGTGCTTGGGATCGACGCAGCATTTGAAGAGCAAGTTCGCCGAGGGGTACACGATAACGATCAAAATCAAGAAACCCGAAAACAGCGCCGCAGACGAACATTCAAACACCGAACAAATCGAGAGGTTTATCAGGGACAATTTCAGAAGTGCGGTGCTAAGGGAGAAACACGAAGAACTGCTGACTTATTATGTCACGGACAGGGATATACCGTGGTCCAGAATGTTTGGTATTTTGGAGGAGGGGAAGAGGAGGGACTTAAACATTGAGGATTATTCACTGGGACAAAGCAGTTTGGAGCAGGTGGGTGTCGCGGTGAGTAACGCGATCAGCACTGTTTGAGCCTTTTGGTATTTTAGGTATTCCTTACGTTCACCAAACACCAAGTCTAAACCATCAGTATTCAGTGCCTTGGACGGAATGTGATAATAACGTGCAATAAGTTTCGTCGAGTGTCGAAATCATGGCTGTCGGCTGACGAGTTCTTCTAATTGGCATAACTTTTATTTAATGACGATGTGATAGGTCGGATTGTTTCGCGTTTCAACAAAATGGAAATAAATATTTTTTTGTATTTATGCGTTTTTCGTTACAAGCGGAAAAATAGAATAGACAAAAAAGCAGCAACTACTAGGCGGTGGCAACTATAAAATGATACAATATAAAGATTTTTCTACCCCCGTCTGTAAAATACCTAATTACACGCCGATCAAGCGTGCGGGAAGCGTCACTTTACCACGTCAGTTACGTTTTCCACGAATCCGAGCCACTTCGGACATTTCCGGGAGCAATCGGATGTTTTCGGAGATATTTCCCACGCTTTTAATTTTGACGTTTGTCAATTCTGACGATCATGTCATGTTGTTTTGCGAAAATGTATCCAAAAACCAACGGTCGTAGAAGAAGTTATAGTATGCAACACGTCCGGTAAACTTTTTAACTCACTCGTTTATTAAAAACTCGTAAGTCAAATGACGTTTACCGCACTTGTTGCATAATAAAATATTATAGCACAATGCAAAATTCTAAACTAAAACATCATAATTTCGATAATCTGACACAAAATCCACTGTATGTCGAAACGAACTTTTTGCTCACCAACTATTGATAATTGGTTTATAAACATGTTGAAACTTGTAACTCTCAATAATATAATCCGAACAAGTTTCAAGTATTGTATCGAATCAACAAACTATACAGCGAAAAAAAAGTAAACTGGTGTCTAAATGATTTACACTAAATTAATAAATATCGCAGGCCATTAGATACCATAACGGTTTTATTTGAAAAAACACATAATTTCACATCTTTTGTGAAACCAGAAAGCTATAGGATATTTATATATATATCGTACATAAATTAAGTCATAACTACTTACAATATCTGTTAGATTAAATAAAGAATTTTACCGTACCTTATCTCGGAAAGAGATTGAATTGAACAAAATGTTAAATACAAAAGTTGCTTATGTTAATTTCAATTTTTCAACTTTTTATTTCGAATAGAACACCTTGTGTCTTAATACTGATTTAGGCTGACTGACCTTTGGAAGAGGAGTTCAACCATGGGGTCTAGACGGAATTATATGATTGATGAATTATTATGATTTATATAAGGTATTTCAACCTGGTTTTGTAAAACTTGCATTCTTGCATTCACTTTTCTCATTTTTTTCAAATGCATTTTCTTTGTAGGAGCCCTGAGTCTATCATCCTATTCTGCCTGTGTAGGACGTGGTTTGAATTACTTAGTGTTGTGAACGCACATTATTTATGCTACCTAAATGAATAAAAAAAATCAGCATTCAAGAGGATTTTTTGTTGAAAACGTTATTTATGGATAAACTCGTCCTTGATAGTTCACACACGATGATTTAAATATATTCAAGTAGGAGAGAAAAAGGTCTATGTTACCAAATAAAGACGTCCACAGTCGCGTATATGTTATATTTAAATTATACAACTATTCTTGCTTTGATGACGACCATAAAATTAATAATAATTTGCTGGTGATGTTTTTATATTTTGCCAAATAAAAAAAATATTTGTTATTTTAAAACAACAAAACGATATCTGCGTTGTCAATTATTATAATAATATCTTTTTTTTTAAGTTGGCACTAGAGTTATTTTCAACCTGAACGATGTAGCGAGTTAGTAAAAATTACTGGAACGCTTAAATATATCCAAAACTGCCAAAGCTGGAACAATAAAATGCAATACCTGGGAGTTTTTGAACACGTAAAGTGCTAATTGCAATGTTGCCAGATTTACCGTTTTTGTGTTACACGTCATAATTTTGTTACGTTAAACGGAATGCGTTATCTACTTTTGTTGGAATGAATTGCGTAAATAAAAAATTTCAGTAAAAAGTACAGGAATGCTTTAATATATCGAAGACTGACAAAGCTGGAACGATAAAATTCAATGTCTGGAAGTTTTTGAACATGCATAAACATGAATAAAAAAATTGAACATAGCAATGTTCGAAAACCTTGAGGTATTGAATTTTAACGTTGCAGCTTTGGCAGTTTTGGATATATTTAAGGGTTGCCATACTTTTTACTAACACGCTAAGTATTCTGGAATATAAGTATGGTTCCGTGGGACTTGAGTATATATAAAGATACATTTTGCAGTCAAAGTTAAGTATTTATTTTGACAACAGAATTTAAAAATGATATAACTTACAAAAACATTTAAAAACATACAACTTTGATTCTTTTGACACGACCTCTGCAACCATGAAGTTATTTAAAAAAGGACCCAGAATGGAACACCATATGTTCCAAATGCTAAGTTTTTGAAAGTCGTCTGTTTCTGATAATCCTTTATATTTGATGTTTTCCCTCTAAATGTCTTTGTACATATCTGTCGCCTCTTCTAACGTCATTTGCTCTGACGTATCGGTCAAATAAGTTACAAAAATTCTGAACTCGTTCGGTACAGAACATGGAGTATTCATGGCTGTGCATTTTACTATTCAGAGTTATAATTCCGTGTTCGATTTTATCGGGTAAGGTGTTAAACTATATTTTGGCGTTCGTTGCGCATGGCGGACGTTACAGTAATGTTCCTGAGACCGTCATTAACGTCAGTCGTTTATTTTCTACTGGCTTGTTACGTTCCCTTTGTACCGATACCTACCCGGGCCAGCATGGGATCAAGCACCGGTTTTTTCATGAAGCTCTACGTCATAATCTCGATACTGATATCGGCAGCGGTGCTCATTAGTCACTTTTTTATCGCCGGTCACCGATCCGAAACGCTTGAGGTGAGCTCTAACCGACTCCCTTCAGGCATTTGCTGAATATTTCGATTTCAGTCGTGCGGTATCTTGGAAACTGTATTACGTCAAATTGGCTTCGTGAATTTGAGGAATATGCCTGTCGAAGGTATCCTCACGTGGTACGTACCCGAACCGCTGATGGTCCTGGTATCGTTAGGGCTGTTTATCGTATTTAAAAAAATCACCAAAAACATGGACTCCGGACGTGAGGAGGATTCAGATCGTTTCGCTTTGCCTAGCGAATTAGCGTTCGTATCGAAAGGAACAAGCAAGACACTCTTAAAAATTGGTAATCCCATTATACTCGATACTAACGGTATCACGAAAATACACCTGTAGGTAAATATGGAACTTCGACGGCGTTGTGCTTCGTCGGTATATTGAGGCCGTCGCTATTTGGTGCGATATATTTTTCAATTTTCATGTGGATTTTAATATGGTGGGGATATTATCACACCGTCCACAGAAAATTTGCCTATTGTATGCTGTGCCTGTTGTTGCCCATAGTATTTAGTCACATGGGGGCGCTTTATGGGTATCAGTTTGCCTTGAAAAACGCTTTGAAGGAGAAAGGTATCGTGGTGAGGTATGGTCTGTTCATAGATATAAGAAAGTGACCAATTGCTTTTGAATGGGATTATCCAAAGGTTGTCGTTAACATACAATGCAACAAGGTTATTACCTAAAGTTTCGGAATTTAAATTCAGGCAAAATTGTGGTCCGTAATAGAAAATAGTTTTATACCTACCTGTGTTTAACATTCTTTGGTTTGGTATACTACTTAGTTTAAGTTTATGTGTAGAATCGTGTGCGAATTATGCAAAATATATGCGAGTCTAGTGTATCTCAGGAGATGCTCCCGCCCAAATGTAGAAAACCCTATTCTTTTGAGACTAAGGACGTTATAAACACTGTTTATTTGACTCTCATTGAACATGGTGCCAGCAAGCAAGCGTCTTTAGAAGAAACGGCCGCTTTGACGAAAATTCCAACGTCAACTGTATGGAAAATTGTAAATAATCCCATTTTAGCGAGGAAAAAAAGAAGCGATGCTGCAGAACAATATAGAACAAATAATAATTAGAACAGGCGATGATAGCGATAGTGATACTGATATATTATGTGAACAATTTTAAGCAATTTAAGTACGTAATAAAAATAATTTGTAATTTTATTTTGGATTTAAACATAAATACATAGATAAAAAAATAAATATTGTTTGGTATCTTTCCTAACATAATCCCAAATAATTAAATTCTAAGCAAAATACGGACCTGTTCGGCCATATTTCATTCTTACAGCTTGCCAGGGTCTTTCCTTAATTCGTATCAGTTAGTCACTTTCTTATATCTATGAACAGACTTTAACACTTATTTAAAAAACAACTAATGATCCATTTTTCAAAGAAACTTTCACAGGCTACTGTAATACTTTTTACAAAACTTCTGGATTCCTCCTGCGTCGGTTTTTGCTGAGCCGAACTTGCTGACGTTTCGCCATTCATCCTGTTGGCTTCTTCAGAGCTTGGGAGACTGATTCAGACTCAGCAAAAACCGACGCAGGATGAATCCAGAAGTTTTGTAAAAAGTACACACTAGTGATCCAGAAAATAGTCACTAATAACTAACATTTTAGCTGGATCACCCTATATAATAATACTAAAACATTAAAATTAAAACAAATATATGTGAATTTTAAAATATCAAATCCAACATCTATCTTGAACTCTTAAATGAGTGCAGTATGTGATTTTGGTTTGTTCCTATTTACAACCGTGAACCTTGTACATCCAACTTCTGTAGGCAGCATAAAGAGGGCAAAAGAAACTACATGATTTCAGGTTATTGCAACTACAACCCATCAGGACGATGAAAAATTGTTCCGATCCGAGAATATTCACCACGAGCGACTCGTACATAGACCTTTCGAATTTTGTCCTGCTTTACGTATTGTACACTTTAATCGTTTTAGTTGCCAAAGAAATACTGCTAATGGAGGTAAGAAATATCGCATGAGTTGTAAGTTTCAAAAAACAGCTTCTCGCTTACTTGATCACTTACATCTTTGGATGATTGGGTCTCTATACTAAGATTACCATAAGGACGGAGTGGTAATGTAATGCTATAGTCTTCCAGGTGGTATCTGCCATCTGATCATAGCTACTTCAACAATGGCAATTTTCAAATCTTTGCTACGAATCAACTCTTGACAATCTTAAAATATTTTGTTCCCTTAAAGTGCCTTGATGATGTTGATTAGATTTTTTTTTCTAGTACAATTTTTTTTCTTTCTCACATGGATACCATATTAGTAGACTACTGCCTGTTCATTGCCAACACGTCTTCCCCGGAAGACGAGGTCCAGTGTTCTCGCCACCGTTTTGGCGGTCTTCCTTGAGATCTTTTCCCTACTGGGTTGTCCATTTTCGCGTTCTTGACGAGTCTGCCATCTTACATTCTTTTTATGTGTTTGTTCCAAAATCTTCCTCTTTGCCTCACCCACCTTCCTATGTCTTGTATTCCGCACTGCTGTCTGATTTGCTCGTTCTGTATTTTGTGATACAAAGTTATACCCCGTATAGTTCTTAATATTTTCATTTCAACTATTGTAGAGTTCTGTTTGTAACAACTCTTGTTTCTGCTCTTTCTTCGTTAATCGTTATTTCTGCACCTAGATCTTTAAAGTGATTTACCTGCTCTATTATGTTTGAATCGATTTCCAACTTACATCTTATAGGTTATTTGGATGTTACTAAGCATTTAGTCTTCTCGGTGTTGATGAGCATGTTTAATTCTCTTGCTTTAGTGTTGAAAGTGTGTCTGCAATAAGAACAGTATGGAAGAATGGCTTTCCCATTTTAAATCCAGCTGTTCTAGGGAGGTTGTCTATTATTTTATCCGTCAATGAATTGAATATATATGGGCTGAGTGAATCGCCTTGTGTAATTCCTGTGTGCAATGTTTCCGGATTTGATTTCCGTTCTTTTTTGAAGATCGGTATTGCCGTGCCGTTCTTCCAATTTCATTCTGTGGTTTTTTCCATCCGTATTTAAGCATTTCATTGGTGATCTCGTCTGGTCTAGGGCTTTTCCCATTCTTTAGAGACTTGAGCGTATTTTCTAGAATGTCATGGGTTAGTTCTATGTTGTTGCTCTTGATCTTTTGGGTTCGACATTACGTTCCAGGTAGCAATTCTCCGTGGGTTTTTTACCCCAAGGGGTAGCTGGCCTGTCCTGGGAACCCTCCTCCGGGCTTGGGACCGGCAATGGTACTCGTTAATACCTTAAAGTATAAGGCTCCATCCTCTTCAGATTCATATAAAACGCTTTTTTGGTTGCTATCCTTTACTGAACTTTTCCAGCCGATGGCGATGAATATATCGAACATCTCCAAAACGCCCAACCCATCCCTCCAACATATGAAATGGCAGACGGCAGGGCAAAAAGTGCAGGTAAACATTGCGGCGCTTACAAAGGGCTCTCGCACCTTCTCCCGTTTCAGGACAACACGAGCGAAGATGAATTCGAACTCATTGAAATCGAAGAGGAGCCTACGTTCGTCGACAAAATCACCTACTACTCGCACGGATTTCTTATACTGGTCATGGGCTCGTCGTACTTGATCGCCAACTTCATCATGATGGTGTGGGGTATAGCTTTCGTCGGTTGGATGGCAATGGTCCTGTTAATTTGGGCGAGTTTGATCTGGCTCCTGCCCAATCAAAAGAAAATCATGCTCGCCTCGAGTCCTTTCATCGTTTCTTGGTCGAGTTTAGCTTTGGTCGTAACGTACCTCTACGGTTTGGATCTCACCGAGGAAGAACTGCCATCCAAGCTGGGTATCTTCGTTATCGACTCGTACACGAGACAAGGCGACCGGTTCGTTCATCTGCTGGTGAAGACGCTCTGTCACGTGATGCTAACTGTGTGTTTACGTCAATATATGAGGGAAAGGGCGGCCGATAAGCAAAAAAGACGCCTCGAAGAAGCTATAGGTGTCGAAGAAACGCAAACTCTGACTGGTACTGTACTGAGATTCGTTTTGGCACGTCCAGCAACCATTTCCTTCAGATTTTAGCGCAGAGGGAAGTCTCTTATTTGAGGACGCCATGGCTTACTTTAATAAGCGCTTGACGTTGTACTGGATATGGATAGTTGGGGCGACGATGGCGGCCATAGCGTTCGTCGGCCAAAACTCCTTGCTCAAACTAGTGTATTTGGTACTGTTCGCCACTTTGGTGCTGTCGTTTCAGGTAGGGGTCGCATTGACAAGAAACATTTTCTTAGAAATTGAATTAATTGATTTATTGATTCGGAAGCGGAATTTTTGCATAGAATGCAAACAACTGTCAATCATGCTATAAATGTGGTTTGGCATTACATAGCCGATAGTCTTTGTCTCAAACTACCCTAACACTAATTATAAACCCCAGGGCTTTAAATATTCTTTGAAAGATCCTTGTTGACTTTCTATTGCGCCTCAGCATACTCGTCTATTTCATATAATATCGTAAACTGGGGACAACCGAGTGATTCGGGGAGGGTGTTCATACTTAGGTTGATTTTCAGACTGCCCCCGAGGCTATCCTGCAAAGATATATTTATAAAGTATAAAATACTAACAGTGACTTGCATATATTTATTTAAATTATTCATCATCTTTCATAAGAATAAAGGCTCTCACACGGTTATAACACCCGAAACAGAGAACACCTTCTAAAGCCAAGACTGAACCACATGTTCTACAAAAAGTCGGTAAATTACGCAGGACCTTATTAGTACAATTTGTTTCAAGTGCATCAGAAAGCTTCTGTCAACCAATGCTTTCTACGACCTGAAAGAATTGGAAATATATATTACTGGAGTGCCCTGATGAATTTTGTGATATATTCTCTACATATGTTTGTACTGTTTGTATATCCGTTTGTAACTGTTCTATACTGTACTGTGTTATCGTATTGTTTATATACATAATTCATGTATCTTTATACTACTCTATAATGTACTCGTTTCCTGACGAAACATCCACTGTATACATACCGGGCTTTGTGAATAAAACTATCTATCTACCCATCTATGTATGTTATACTCACAATTTCGTGATTGTGGATGTTAAACCTAAGCGTTGTTTGCAGATGTACTCCTAGATGTATTTAAAAAGTAATTAAAATGTATTTTATTTATTCTACGACTAGTATCTTGTTTTTACTCAACCACACTGTAATACTATTTATCTAGTTGTTCAACTCTCTTAATATTCTTAAACAGTTTAAGGTCATCTGCAAACAACAGCCTGTTAGAAAGACTAATGCAGATTAGTGAATCATTTACAAGAATGACGAAGGTTACTTGCCTAAGGTATCCGTAAAGCACATCGAAAGAAAGTAGTCTCAGAGAAACCTTTGATTTGTTGCCCCGGGCTCCATGATTAACCTTATTAAATGCCTTTGCGTTGTATTGCATATGGCTCCTTAGCAAGTTTTGCAAGCAAAGTATGTTTCCAAATATCTTTTGAATCCAATGTAATATATTAATCGGTCCATAGTTTTCAACAGAGGCTTTAAGAATACGACCTCCAAAATCAAAGGATAGAAACAGAACGGAGTTTGCTTTAGCGTTGAAATTTCGAAACAACTGTCTTGTTAAAGTTGAAAATGACGTTATTATATGTCATGGAGAAAAGTTTTATGACATTTACCCGATGTAATAATTGTGGTATCGCAGCAATATTAGAAAAACAGCGGGAAAACCAGAGGCACTATCCTGGCGCTAGATTGTCGATTTTAGATACTACGAGATACGAGATACATACTGCAGCTCCACGATAAAACTTTGTCTTAGTAGGCTGCGAAAAAAAAAATGACAGCATTTTAAACAAGATGGGTTACGGCCATAGTTCTCCTTCGTATTCTGTAGCGAAAGAATGGGCAAAATCTTTTCAAATGGGGCCGGAATCCTTTGAAGATGATTCAAGAACTGGTCGACCAGTGGATATGTTGTTGCGATTATGTTAGAGGTGGTATTGAGTGATCGACGTTTAAAGGTCAAGGAAATCTCAGATATTACTAAGCTTTCTGATACAAGTGTTCGTCGAATCCTGCATGATCATTTAGGTATGCATAAGGTTAGTGCAAGATGGGTTCCTAAAAACCTTTGGGCTATTCAAAAACAACGCCGTGTCGAGTGCGCGCGGTCTTTTTTGGAACTCTGTGGGTCGGAACCGAAGCCTGTGACGGGAGATGAAACTATGATTCTCTATTATGACCCTCTATCGAAAAAAGAATCAATGGAGTGGCGTCGTAAGGGTGAAGCACCTCCAAGGTCTTTTCGGATTGTGAAGGAATTCTTTTGACGGATTTTAAAGAAACTAATATCACTGTCAATGGTTAATATTACGGAACATCATTCCATAAATTGCAAGACTGCATACCTGTAAAACGTAGAGCAAAAATGACCAGAGGTGTGCATACTGCTGGTGTTGCACAAGCTGTCATTTTAGAGTGTGGGTTCCAACAGGTAGATCATCCTCCTTATAGTCCAGATATGGCCCCCAGCGACTATTATTTGTTTCGATATTTGAAAAAGGACTTACGTGGACGGCGCTTTAACGACGAAGTTGAGTTAAAAGGGCTGTTTCAGCTCACTTTGCAGTCAAACCAAAAGAATATTTTAATAAGTGTATTGAAGTTAAGGGTGATTATATTGAAAAATAATAGAAAAATTGTTACTCTACTTTGTTTCTTTCATATTCAGGCCTGGAAATTTTGGCGCTGCCCGTAAGTATATAATTTCTTTCGTTCCAGCTGTTGCCCTTCAAGCGTTGGAAACAATTTCTGCGATTTTATTGGTGGCTGACGATTTGCTACGCCATGTTCAACTTATTTTCCGTGTATTTATACCAGTTCAGTTTCGCCCGCTCTGCCATAAAACAACACTTGGACGATGACACGTATGACTTCAGCGTAAAGTTCGCGCAACGATATACCGTTTTTACCACATGATCCGGTATTTAACTTTGGTGAATTTTTATGAAGGTCTAACCTTTAATTCAATTCCGCAATTCTGCAATGACGTTCCAGAGCTGTACTTCGGTACTTCGTGCATACAAATGGCTGATGGATTTGTGTAGAGTTTCGTCGGTGAGATTCCTCAATTATTATCAGTCTATGCAGTGAAAATTCCATTCTTACCTTAAAACGTTTATTATAAATATAAATAAAGGAGTAAATTTAGTTATAAAACAATGCTAGAATATTTATAAAAAAAAGTTATTTCACTTCAATCGTCACTGGACTCCTCCTCCCACATTACTAATTAAGTCTGTCACTAGTCGACTTCTGTAGACATTTTCTTCTTCTACACATTTTTTCCAACTAGAAACAGATATTTTTTCTATCGGATTAAAATTGCAGCGATATGGTCAAAAACGGACAACTTTGAAGCCCCGCTCCATGGCCCTTGTGTAGGAATTTTCAAAATTCATATCAGGTTCAAGCAAAAAATTTTGAATGACAACGCTGTTTTGTGATATATTGGGAAGCAATTTTTCAGAAAGCCTTTTTTCAAAGATGTGTGCCGTCATGTGTTCCTAGGAATTAATATAACAGTTTAACCAAAGAAAATTTCCCTACTCTTAAAATACAACTGTCTTCATGGCACATTTCTTGTGCCTGACTTGCGGTACACGTGCTGAAAAGTACGGTGCCTTCCACTTTACTACAACAAACTCATTCCGAAGTCGAAACCCTAAAAGGTTGTAAAAGCGGTATATCTTTCGGTGAACCATACCAAAAATTCTTGACGCGTCGGTTCTTCTTTTAGATTAAATAAATTGGGATATCAGCACGTCCAGACCATCAAGCAGCTGTTCGTTAAGTTAGCGCCGGCGCTTTTCTTTCAAATCGTTTCAGTATTACAGCTCCGTTATTTTCAAATCGATTTCGATAAATTAACTGATCCGTCATCGGAAGGGTATTTGGACGAAGAGGATAACCACAAGAAACCCGGTAAAGTATATACCTCGACAGCTTTGGGAAAATGCACCAACAACGTACGGGTCTACCAAATTAAAGAGAAACTCATTTTTATTTATTATAAATAAATTAAAAAAAAGATTTGTAACTGAACTTGCGTGCATAGAAATCGACCCACTGTTTTTTTTTCTAGAAACTATTCATCTGATATTAATTTAACTTAACCTATATTAAAGATCATCCGATTTTAAGCTGTGAGTCTTTTTTACACATTATTATTTGTTAAGTTAAATACATTAATTTAAAAAAATAATGTCAGTTTTAACACGCCAACTGTTTCTCAGATTCCACTTGGTCCCGAATTAGGCGCGATTATTCCCAGTTCATAAACGTCCTGTTTTTGATATGCGAGTTCCACTTGCCCAAAGTCGCCTTCGTAATCGCCGTGTCTTACGCCGTCTTCTTCAAGTGCTTCATTTTCATGGTGGTGGTCGCCGTGATAAGCCTGGCACAGCTATTTGGAAAAACGGCCACCAGATTCGCAATCCACTTTACGTCCGTCGTGGTATGCGCGACGCTGGTGTCCCAATTGGCGTACGTTCTAACTACCCAAAATCATAGGAGACTTGACGTCACGTGTCAATTCGTAAGTATGCCCCTTTTTGCTCTACTCAACTGGAAGCCGATAAGCAGAAAAAAAAGATATTTTTCCATCAGGGATAAGTTAAACTTATCATTATTGAATCTTGGAAAACTTCGCTTATGTTGTGAAATCAGTAAACATTGTAATGGAGGTTCCATAGCTCCAGTTCTAGTACAACCACAGGCAGCGTTCTAGTTGCTTTCTCTGAAAGTGTCTACGTCCCTAATTGTATCGGCACATTTGGCGATTCAGGCAGTACTGATAAGGTTAATCTGTAATGTAACATTTATTTGATTAGTAGACACATTTTCAGTATGACCTTTGAATTTTTTTAACTAAAAAGTTAATGTTCGAATTTGTTGGACGGAGCAAAGAGACAGAGAGTATTCCTGGTCTAGAAAAACAATATTGTTTAAAATTTGGATATATCTGATTAATTTTTGGAAAAAAGGAGCTTTGTACTCAATTATACTCAGCTTTTATCAATGGAAAATTTACATAGTGAAAGAAATTACCCAGCGAACAGAGCTTCGTTTGATTTGATGTCGGAAAAATCGCGATAAATATACAGAATTACCAAAAATTTCAATGAAGTTCTTTGTGCTATACTACAACACTGTTTAATTACTTTAGAATTTTTAATAAATGCATCTGTTGTTAACTTTTAATGGTGCTGGTAGTAAAAATATCTGTCCCACATTTCATCAGTTCCTACGAACGAGAGTGTTGTCATATCTGGATTTTCGGAAAATTCTACTGAAAAAATATTGCTCAATTTGACTCCTAAAAAGAGCCCGGCGCCGGAAGGTATACCGTCACAATTTCCCAAAAATTGTCCCCTTTTGTCGAAGCCTCGTAACCGCAGATTATTCTTAAATCTTGATAAAAGTCGATATATTCTTATTACAGGCTTAACGCTTGATAATAAACAGATGAATAAAAGACTCGTTCATTGGTCTTGATTCACAGTTAAGCTTTAACAATAATAATCGTGTATAATGTTAAATAATATAAACCAATATTGCGTCATTCTGTAATTGGGTAGCTGCGTGTACCTGTTGATTGGCCTGGCAGTCCGATAAATCAAAGAAACTGTAGTGTTCTATATGCTGCTTTGTGCAACTTATTCCTGTATTAGTATGACTTGCGGCTTCTGTATGTCATTTTTCTAGCGACGAGGCGATCGGATTTACAACGTTACACGCAACACAGCCGAATGGATCGGTTTTTCAGCAAAAACTGACGGCGTCTATTCGTCGACCACGGATTACTCAATGGCGTTTAGCTATATCGCGACCACCACCATCTACAAGGTGGCAGCGCTGAGGCACCTTAACCGTAGGATGGCAGCGGGTATTTCATCCACCGAGGAACCTGCCGCCATGTTCCCCGAGGTGAACTTCGGAAACTCCCACGCCAGTTTCCTTAACATGGTCAAGTATTTGGCCGATTACGGATTCTATAAATTCGGCCTTGAAGTATACGTATGCGCCATTTTAACGGATGATGCCATTGACCGTTTGCGATTGCACAGATTTGTTTCGGGATGTGCACCATAGCGATGAGATTTCGCATGGACTTGATGGCGCTCATCTATTCGATTGTACTCTTGATAGTGTTCGCGATGAGTCGAGCGACGTTGGCGAAAATATGGCCCGTCCTCACTTGCGGCCTGGCTATTTCCTTGATGTACCAGTACTATAGCGCCCTGGGGTGGCCTCCTAGCACTTGCGACAGTAAGTAGGCCACAAGATCTATGGAATCCACAACTCGATTTGGGATAATGTGTACAGGGTGGAACTGAGGTGGCTTTTACTTGACGAAGATCCATTTATTATTACCGCGTGTCACCTTGTGAAAATCTCAACTTTTGGTTCTTATTTATTTTGTACAGGGTGATCCAAATTCGATAGGCCTCTATGGCTCTAAGCATTTGCAAAACTGAAAACCGCATAAAGGCGTTTTTGAGCTACACGGTGATTCTCAAAAATGTGCGATTTTAAAGGCCCTCTATAACTGTTTTAATTGCAAGAACAGAGTTTTAGGAAAAAAGTTTCTTTAAGCGGGAATCTCTCTATTTTACCCGTTTCGTTTTAGCGCCTTTACTTCCCTGGATATCACACAAAGCTATATTTCTGCCCAATTTTTGAAAAAAATCAGTTTTCTAATAATTTTTTTTTTTAAATAGTTTAAAATATATTTTTGCGCACCCTAAATGTGTAGATGCAATTATATTGTTTTTTTTATGCACAATCAAGTTTTCTACGACACGAGGGGATACAGCAACCTCGCATTTAACTTCTAATTTACAATAATTACCGACCCTAAAATGATAAACGGAAATAAAATTGTTAAAAGCAATTTTTTTATTTAAAATTTTTAATAGTTAAACTATCTAACACTTAAAATCTACATCTAACAAGTTTCTTTCTAAAACAAATGCTCAAATTGACGGCCCTTTTCTTGTAAACGTATCCTACATCTTCTCTTGACGCAATTTTACGCATTAAGAAGTTGAGTGAATGCGGTACGATGTGCCTCTTCCCAATTCCCTTCCAGTAGAGGTGGTGCACGGTCATGTTGAAAGTATAGCTTTTGCTGTATTGGCAAGACGTCCATAAAAGGAATTTCCTGCTCTTCTAGAATTTGTTGGTACCTTTCGGCATTTAAAATTCCCCATACGTTAAAACTAAACCTTCCCTGATTCGAATTTGGACCACTCTGTACAATAAGAAAGCAATTTTTAAATGCAACCATAATAGACCCCTGCATATTCGAAATGAAAATATTTTTAAAGCGTTCACCGCAATATCCATCATATAAATCCGAAACGAGAATCTGCAGCAACCGTGATTGTTCTCCCATCAGTTACGAAATACTGGAACCAGCACGAAATATATATCCGTCTCCAGAAGTGGTTGTTTATCAGAAACGACGCGTATCCGCCGAAAATAAAAAAACTCCTCCTCGACTTTGTACTACTCCTCCTCATGGTCGACCAGTGGCGGGTATTCCGGATCGAGAAGAGCTACACCGGCGAGGCATACCCAGGCGGGAGCAACGAAAGCGTCGTCCATTTGATCGAAAACAAGCGTTTCACCAATCCGGTACCAGATTTTATCAGCAACGCAACGTAGGAAGGAGTGGGTTACGGTGGGATAATTTGCAAGTCGTGGGTGTGCTTTCAGGTCAGTTTTGGACGTAATCAAAAAGAGTTTTCTGTGCTCCCTGTGTTCGGTGTCGTTGTTTTCGATGTACCTCGCCGGGGCTATGCGTCTGGGCATCTACACGTTCGGGTACCTCAGCCTCGCTTGCATTTTCCTTTGGGAAGGCAGCGAAATGTACCTCAGACCCATAAACTCGATCATACGGAGGTGACCGGCGGACAGGAGACTTCCTCCAGCGGTAGCAATGATCTTTTTCAGATGGAATCTACTGATTGCTTACACTATCGTCGTCATGATACTGCGCGTGGGAAGCCAGCTTCTGGGCTGCATCCTGGCGTATTACTATCTGGAAGGACATTGTTACGTGTTTCATCTGCTCGCCGTGGGCTGCGTGGACAGATTCGGCGACGTCGATGACGTGCCCGACCTCAAGATGGAGACCAACTGCCAACTTCAGACCGAACACATGGGACTCGGATGGGATATAATCTGTTTCTGTTTGTTGTTGGCGCAGAGGCGACTGTTTTACAGCTACAATTTCTTCCACATAGTCAACGACGAGAAAATATTTACCATTTTGGCGTTCAGGGGTAGGTTTTCAATATGACGAGTACACGATGTCTATTGCTTGAATTCAGGTGCCGAATTGATAGAAGCGATGGACTTGAAGAAGAGGAAGGCGATCGACGAAGAAGATCAGCAAATAAGGGACAAAATGAAGCGGAAAATGGAGAAGATTCGAAAGGTTCACGTAAGAGTGCAGGGCGAGAACTATTTTAGCAGGAAGCAAAACCATATTCGGGGTAAGTTGTGGAATGAAAAGCGTAGAAATGGTCTATACATTTTGGAGGGTGTCGAATTTTTATTTGTGTCTTAGTACATGAGAATAAAAACTAGACACTAGCTATCAACCAAGTCTAAGTTGCAAAACATAATGCAAGGTGGGCTAAATTGAGGAAATTCGTTGTCTAACTATAAAAACGGCACATCTTTTTACAAATGGGACACCTTGTATATAAAGCTGCTTTCACCTAACTGTGAAGAAATAAAATTCCCATTTCCCTTAATTACAAAGCCCTCGGCAGAATGAATTTTAATCGGAAGAGAGATTGTTTCTGGTCAGTGTTTTTCTTGCATGATTTTGAAATAAAAGTTTTTTTCTACTCCCGTCTGTAAAATGGCTAATTATTCACGGATCTAGCGTGCGGGACACTTCGGACATTTCCGGGATTGGGAGCAATCGGATATTTTCGGAGATATTTTCGCCTTGAATTTTGACGTTTGTCAATTTTGACGGTCCTGTCAGTGAGTGTATTCGCGTTTTGCGAAAATATACCCAAAAACTAACGGTCTTTGATTCAGTTCGATACTCCCCGAGAAATTTGAAAATAACAATGATTAAGCAGTGAATCTGCGACTGTCTATCGAATTGGTATCTCCGAAACTCTATCCAAATCGTGAAATAGTGATTTCCAGCCATAAAATATTGCTGTGATTCAGTTTTTGTCAAACCAGGGATTCTTACATTAGGAAATTTGGCAGTATCTGTAAAAAACTGAAACTTAACTTAATGTACCTTCCCCTTACAAAAACATCTTCAGCTTAAAGATTTAGCCATAAAAGAAAAGAATCCTTTGCTACTTTTACCTTCATATAGTGCTAGTGTTGATAAACAAATTAGCAGTTTCTTTACATAAAAAAGGTTAAAACTTTTATTTTTTTCTTATTAGAATTGTGATTTTTTTATTGTGTAGATGTTTGTTTTTATCTTTGCCTATTATAATTAAAAAAAAATGCCATGATTAAATTGAAAACAAAGAAATAAGAACTAAAAGTTCAGATTTTCACGAAATTATATATTATGACTTGACAATTGTTTCGACAACATCGTGTCTTTAGCAAAATGATAAAGACACGGTGTTGTCGAAACAATTGTCATGTCATAATATATAATTTCGTGAAAATCTGAACTTTTTGTTCTTATTTATTTTGATAAATGGATTTTCATCAAGTAAAAGCCACTACAGTTCAATTTTTGAAAACAAAGACGCAATAAAAAGCAAGAATTTTTAGGTAGAAACATTAATTGTACTGATGACTCGCATTATCATCACAATTTAGCCCAATTAAAGTTACACTTGTGTCTAAATCTGATTATCTGGTACTTGAATTTCATAAATTCAAAATATTTGTGACTAAAATGAATCCGGAGTATTTTGTAGTGTTGATAGATTGAGATGAGGAAATCCAGCATAGTAAGGTAACCATGGTCGTAACTATTATGAGGATTTTTGCAAAATTTCGTATTTAATGACTGTTTTTAATAAATTTAAATTATTTAACAAAAGTTGGGAACATCGACATAAGAACCAAAGGACTCCACCAGATTTCCTAGGTAATTTTCAACGAATACGGATTTAAAAGTGCCCCTTTTTACATTGTAGCTAAAAGCTGCTACTACTAGCAGCCTATTAATCGTCATTAAGGGGTTATTAAAGGGTCGTTTGGTATTTTTGGACTATTTTATCTGTACGAATTTCAGTGTTGCAATCGGGGGATTATTATCTGTTCGACGAGATCGACAATGACGATATCGATTGGATGTACGAGACAGGCGACGATAATGAACGAGATCATGACCCGTATGATCCGATGTTAATTAGCGAGGTAGAAAATTTAAATTTGTATGCCCTTTCGGCATTGAATTTTGGTTTTAGTTTCTAATCGAATTGACTCAAAACGGAATCCGTGGCGTGTTAAAGGAAAGGAATAAAAGGCGAACTCTGAAAGCTGCAAGAATGCGGGTAGGATTTCAATTATATTTCAACACTGTCGGATGTTTTTAGCAATGGCCCAGACGGTCGGTTAAAGTTTTTAACATTTTATATGAAACATACATACGTCTAACATACAAGGTCAGTAAAAAGTACCGGAACATCTAAATACCTTCGAATCTGCCAAAGCTGGAACGATAAAAATAAATATCTGGGGACTTTTGAACATGCAGAATTAAAAAAAAATTGGTTATTGGTAATTGGTTGTTATTCTAAATGGAATATCTTATTCCGGTATTGTTTTCAGAAGAGGCGGTGTTGCCATAGCTCCGTAATTAAGAGAAAAAGTTTTGAAATTTTATTTCGAAACTTTCATCATTTTTAACGTCTCCATGTTCAAAAATGATTTTTATCGTTCCAGCTTTGGATATTTAAGTGTCCCGATACTTTTTACTAACTCGGTATACACATGTATTTTATCTAAACGTTTTTGATTTGCATATTTATTCTCTTATGGTAGAAAACCCAAGCAATTGGCCAGTTCCTGTCACTTGACAGCGCACAACGTAAGTTAAAACGGATAGGCGTCATGCGCTATTTTTCAAAACTGTTTGGTGTAACAAGTACAAAGTAAAGCGTAAACATGATAAAACTGGTAGCGAAACTATAACAACAAAATATATAAAAACAACAATCTATAACAGTGGCGGGGAGACTTGTTTTAAGAAGGGCCATTTGTAATAACTAGACGATCGTAGAGGGCCAATCGTTAAAAAATTTATGTGTTTACATATACTATTTTAATAGTAAAAATGCAAAAGGTAAGAAAAATATAAGCACAAAATATAAAATGAATTTAGTGTAGCTCTTGATGTGAAATATTACCGCTTTCCTTTCTGGTGTCATTAGTGGTTGATGGTGCACGAGAAAAATGAAATTGAGACTGTTTTATCAAAATTTCATCATAGTCCGGTTCCATTTGCGAAGCAGAAATTCTTAAAACTGATGAAAGGTGCTCATCTGTAATTTTGCACCTTAAAGAAGTTCTCCTAAGCTTCATTGTTGAAAAGATTTTTTTGCATATATAAGATGAGCCGAACATTGTCATTATCTTCATTGCATGAGTAATTAGATTTGGGATATTATCTGGACTCAAATTTTTATAAAATTTTAGTAATGGTACTGTATGAAAAGTTTGTTTGATAATCTTATTGTTTGATATAGTGAATTTTAAGAATTGTATTCTTGGAAAATCAGATTTAGAGATCTGATTAGTAAATAATAATAACTGTAATTTAAAACTCTTCAGGTATTGCCAAATATCGTCAAGAAACTTCTTCTGTAATTTCAAAGTGGGCGTTGATTCCCCTTACAAAATACGAGTAACTGCGCAGTATCGCTGATATCTGTTCTTTCGTCCATGGTAATTGAATAAAAAATAAATTTTTGAATTTTTGTAGTCAGTTGTGAAATTAGATTTTTATCAATATTTTCAATTCTCTCGGTGATTGTGTTCTTCCTGAGAGAGACAGTGACTGAAAATCGTTTTTATTTTCAGGGCACATAATACCTCCATCTGAAAATGCTTTACTAGATTTAGCAATATTGTGTTGACTAATTTTTTTCACCTCTTCACTTACCGATGAGTAGTAGTGGTTTTCTTGTTTGCTCTTGAAATGGCGTTGAATGTTATGTTCTTTTAAAACTGCAACAGTTGTATTGCAAAGAAAGCACATCCATTCTTGGGTAAAAACTCGACATTCCGAATCCACCTTTCTTTTTTTAATATCGCTAAGTAACTGAAAGGATTGTTCGGGAATTGTATTTTTCCGGTTCTTTCGGAAAAACGGAACAACGAATCGAAAATGCGGGAATGTCTGAAAGTTTCGAGTCAAGAGGAGTCACTTGAACTTTGAACACGTACCACATTTCAGGGAGAAGATTTGGGTAAGGCGTCGGTTCCTCAAGAGGACAGAGCGACTACCAGCAGCGACGCGGACGACATCGAATTAGTGGAGGAACCTCACGATTCGTTCGGCATTGTCAAAGTCGTTTGGGGATTTATAGAGGCTTGCGTGGTTAGTTTTACGTTATTCCTGAACCACAAATCGAGCGATCTGAGAGACATTTTGGAAGAGATGAAGCGGGAACGGCTCGTGCTGATGAAAACGGATTATTACGTCGGCAGGAGGGCGACATCAAATCAAATATGGCAGCCGTCCGAATCGTACAGCGAATTATTGAAATCGACGTGAGCCAATTATAAGAACCGAGTTTTTCAATCAACGTCCTTTAGTACAAAAATTGCTGTTTTTATCAATCTAGCTTTTGACCATGAATAAAATTGATGATTGATTGATGAAATAAAAATTTACCAAAGTTAAATACCGGATTATGTCGTAAAAATGGTATATTGTTTGGAGAACTTTATAAAGGGTACTTTCTTATAAGGGGTTGAGTTATGGGCCATTGCAAACAAGTAAAGTTCTGTCATATCAAGTTTTTTTAGTGTATTTTTAAAATCCTTATTAATTAGATTAAGTCGTGCATCGTCACTAATCTATCAGAAGTTAATTAATAAATATAATATTAAAAACACATTTGCTTTATAAACCATATAATGTTGAAAGTATTGGCCATGTTGTATGCCCTCTTTCAACATTTTTTGATGTTGGCTTCAAAAAAGTCTGTGTGATCAGCATAGGAACGGCTCCATATGTATAGTAGCTGCATAGATATAACAGTTTTTGGCTACTGTTTAGGTTCGCGTAGCAAAAGACATTTAAATTAAAAAAATTAGTTTTTAGAATTTCAGAGGGTCGAAATAATCATCCAATGTGTGTCGTAACTACTACCCCAATGAATATTTTGTTTGTTTTTATTGAAATTCGGTTAAGGTTTTGTTTTTTCACAGAAATGGTATTCTAATATCTCTCAGAATGCAACCATTTTCCAGGAGAATAAACAAATTTCAATTGTGAAAACAGGTTTCATAGGAATACTTATTTAAAGTGGTTTTTGCTATTAAAGTTAGTAAAAATTAACCAACATTGTTACATTTTTACTCTATTTCCGTAACCATTACTTCGCAGTAAGAAAGCAAATCCCGACATGATTAACCTGTAAAAATTCACCATATAAAATCTCTTAGGCAAGATCAGGTGCCTCACGGAGTCGACCCGATCAACTATTCCATACTCGGAAAACTTTACCTCGCTTGTTGGCACTTTCTACTCACGCGTTCGGAGTGGTGGTGCTACCTGATCATAATCCTCCTCCAAGCGGTGGTAAACGACTTCTGTTCGGTCCCGTTACCGCTCCTGGTGTTCTGCTGGGGCACGTTGGTCATCCCAAAACCGACCAGGATGTTTTGGGTCGCGATCATCTCCTACGTCCTGGTTAGTTCGCATTGCTGTCGCGCGCGATCTTATGCGACTACTTTCAGGTTATGTTGATAATCAAAGCGCTGTTCAGACTGCACCCGTTGCCGTGGAGCGAGCAGCAAAACGTCGGACCGTTTTATCCGCCCCATTTCCTCGGCCTTCACACCGAATCGAAAATCGGTTTCGATTTGGTGCTGTTGTCCCTTCTGTTTTTTCACAGGACGATTTTGCGTTGGTAAGGTCAGGAGAGAAATGTGTTTATTAAAATGAAAACTGTTTCTGAAATATAGTCAGAATTGTTTATCTTGCTCCCACATAAATTTCAACAGATGGTGTTCCGCCCTTAAGATCTACCTGATCAACTAACGATTACGATTATATTACTTTGGAGTAAGAGAGACGGAATTAGAGATGTAATAAAAGATAATGATATGCGAATATATAAGTAGGTGAATCTACATGAAACAATAATGATTAAATCAACTCAAAAATGCAATAAAAATTTTAAAAATGCCTTGCCTCACTTGCAATATTAGCATATTAGCACTCAGCAATTCATTAAATATACAATGGTAATCTTAAAACTTGATTATCCATTTCAGTATTTAGTTCGTCTGTATCATCATGTTTTGTAATATTTTGATAATTTTTACCAACTCCTGGGTAATTAATCCACTTACTGGGCAGTCAATTGATAATTTCTTCTTTTCTTGTCGATGCATTTGGTACACTTTCACTAATTCTAGAGTAATATCGCGTAATAATTTTTCGTGGCAATTTTTCAAAAATCCGATCCTGTTTTTTAGTTAAAATTACTGTAATTATCCGGTAATTGGTACGACGTCGGGGTGTAATAGACAAAGGTAGGAATATTAGCAGATAAATTGGTGGGTTTTGCCATTCTTTAGTATACTAGTGGAAGCAGTTAAAATCCTCAGGAAATTGCTCTCTAAACTAAACTAAAAGACATTTGAAAACACTGTAAGTGAGCGTTGAATGGGAAACTAACTTTCAGTAGTGGTACCACTTAAAAGGGATACCCTGTATAATTGGGCAATCATCACATAGATCTCACTAACTACACATGTTAGTTAAAAAGAAGTAAATATTTTTTTACGTGGATTTAGAGCCTAGTTAGAAAGCTGGCAATAATTTTTTAGAACAAGAGGACGCTAACAATATTTAAACAATTCTATCCTTTGTCTGTTTATTTGTATCTAAGATCATTTTATGTTAACAGAGGCATTACATTTGCCATTACATTGTAATATTGCGGGTGAATTAAAATACCAAAATCGGTATGCTGTATAAAAGTTTAGGAAAATTTTGTTTTGCGCGCCCCTGGACCGTGCAGCATAATTTCAAAAATCGAAATATTGTTAAAGTTAATTTTGTACTAACTTATTAATTAGTTAGTATTTGGTGTTTTTATTAAAGTAATGATGAACGCGTTCTCGGTCTTAGTTTGCATTTACAAAGACATTTAAACAAAGGAAATCATTATAATCACGGTGTTTGCTACGTTGCTCCGTTAGGTTGGGACTTTGGAAATCGACAGAATATCGCACATCGACGTTGCTAGCAGACGGAGACTACGTTATTCGGGACGGACAGCTGGAACCCTACAGGGCTGCGCAGAGGTGCCCTAGCATTCAACAAAAACCTCTGTTGACCTATATTTTTATTCCGTTTTAGTACTGATGCAAAAACAACGCCAAAAACGCGCCAAAGGATGAAAATATTCAACATAAACAGTAGGGACATTGCTCTAGGCGACTACTTCCCCAAATCTGTTATCGATGGGTATGGGACCAACTCGTAGGTTTGCCTGTTTTATTTTGCGAAATTCCAGAGCACGCAAATACGGAGAAATCATACTGTTGTTCATGCAGCAACTGATTCAGCCTTCGCTACAAGTGCCTGACGACGTTTACACTCCGATGTTCCTTTGCGACCTGGTCAACTTCTTCGTGCTCATCTTTTTCTTCCAATCTTTCGATGTAAGTGTACAATTTTAAAGTTAATTCATTCAAGAATAAAACGAAACCAGCTGACTATTTTGTAAAGTCGAAGATTTTATCTAATTTTCATCAGAGCTTAGCGGTTTGTTAAGCTCATCAAGTAAGGATTGATTGAAGATAGGGAACGGCTACTTTTTTAGTACCCGACATTAAAATGAATGAAAAAGGACCTATACCGTAAATTGAGAATGAAAAGTGAAATATAATTAAACTCTCTAATGCATCGAGGAGATGCGACGGATTAGGAAATATTAAAAACATTAAATTACTGCCTTGGGTACAAAAATTGCCTTTAAAGTCGTTTATAAATTAGATAAGTATATATAAGTACATTTTGGTTGATATACGAGGGTGGGGTGAAAAGTTTCCGGCCTGAGCAAGAAAAAAAATTTTGTTTTTGCTTTATTTTTGAACATGATCTTCATCAATACTGATACATTTCTTATAACGGTGTTCTGGTTTAGTTATATCAGTTTTAAACGTAGATTCGTCAAGCTTTTCAAAATACTAAAAATACTTTTACCGCCAAGGTATTTTTTGGGGTTAGGAAACAGGTAATAGTCGCTGGAGGCTACGCCTGGGGACTAGGGAGGTTGCGGCATCAATTCGTGAATTTTGGACATGGCAAAAATTGACGAATAAGGTCGTTTAATTTGACCAGTGATTGTCTGTCCCTTTTCAGCATAATCAATTTATATAATTGTTTGCCGATAAAATTATTTTAGCCTTCTTTCGAGTTGGTTCCAATTTTGCAACTCACTGTTTTGACTGTTCTTTGTGTGCAAAATATTTCGCACAGGTCTCAGCTATCTTCATGCACTTTCAACATGCGGTCTCCCATCGTTATTTGATAGATTTTCTCAATCATTTTTGAAGATGTGACGTCAATGGGTCCCCATTTCCCATGGAATTCAGAAACCCACTGCTAGTTGAGTATGTTGTGTTAAATCCATCTCTTCTTTAATGTGTTTTGGTTTAAAACCTTTCAACTAGATGCCAGCACTTTCTTCCAGCTTTTCCATTCACGAAAACAACGTAAACTGTCCATACAAGCTTGGTATGAATGGAACTGTACGCTCTGCTGCAAAAGTAAACCTAGTGGCGCCACCTTTTGATCAGGCCGAAATCTTTTCACCCTACCCTCGTCACTCCAGAGGTAACCTCGATCTCTAAATGTCTTCAAAGTTCTAAGTGTCTTCAGGTTATTTGAAATATAGATCGGTTTCAGGTTCAATCGGAAGAAACCGGTTTCATCGACTACGCTTCTCAAAATACGATCTCGGTCAAGTTCGTTATAGTCACCCTCGCATATTTCGGTCTAATGCTGATCGATCGGTGGCTATACCTGCGGAAAAACAGATTCGGCAAGCTAGTGTTCCACTATACCCAGGTGATCCTGTTCCACGGATTACTGCTGATTATGATCCCCTTAACCGCTCAGAGGTACGTTCAGCAACTTACGGATCATAGTTGGGTTTGACTAGACGAATTTCAGGTGGCTTCAGCACACCAGACCCCTGCAGGTGTTTTATTTTTTCAAATGCGTCTACTTCCTGCTTTCGGCGCATCAGATAGGCAGGGGGTATCCGTTGAGGATTTACGGGCACTGCCTTTGGAAGGCGCACGGAATGTTCAACGCGCTAGCGTTCCAGCTCTATTCCGTTATACCGTACATTTTCGAGATAAGGACGCTCATCGATTGGACGTGCACCGACACCTCCCTCACCGTCAGCGAGTGGTTCAAAGTCGAGGACATCACTTCGAACATATACCTGCAAAAGGTAAGCGAGGAATTTTCAACGATGGGTGTTCCCTTAACGTGGAGTGTCAGTGTGAGCAGGAAGCGGGCGGAGTTCAGATACCGGCAGGGGGGAGGGCGAGGGGAAAAAATCTGAAGTACTTGACAGGCGGATGCCGCCTCCTCTTCCTCATACTCATCATAATCGCGCCTCTCGTGATATTCTCAATGGGACGATCAGTCAGTCAGACTTCCACCGTCATCCTGGTCGGTCTGAAATTAAACCTGGGCTATTACGAGGCGGCCACGTGGATCTTTACGTCGGATTTGATCAGGTTCGACCAGGAGGACTACGAAGCGATGCAGCTTGCCTTCAACAATATCGATATCGCGGAAAAAACGTTCGATGATTTCGGACCGGAAGATATAGTCGCCACACGGCTCAAGACGTACGCATCGCGGTTGTGGACCATTTCGCCCATCGACTATAAGAAACTGGTCGACGAAGTCAACTGTAAGTTGTCAAATAGCGAACATTCGCATTAAATGGCCACGAAGGGACGGGGAATCAGGTGATATGGGAACTGAACCAAATCAACTTGAATATATTATTGGTGCCTGCAGCGAAACAAAGTAGAAATGGACAACTCTTTCAAAAAAACAGATAGAAAAAAATATTAAACAAATTAAGTAAAATGAAAAGCAGACAGGGGGAGCAGGACTAAAATTAAATTGCAATTTATTGAAAATTTTAAAAATAATAACTATAATTATTATTAATATTATTATATTTTAAAATTACAGAATTACAGAAACCATGAAGACGTTTAGTAGCACGTCTAAACGTTGTTTCTGTGCAGATCCAAAAATATTGTGGATTAAATATTGATTAGTTAGTCCAAAATAGAAGCAGTGAATAGGACCGAAACTTTTCGTACAGTGTAGAAAGCATATTCAACCATAAACTACATAACATTACAGTTTTCTTGCAAAAATAAGGCAAAGAAGAACTAAATTTTGAACAGAAGTCTAGTCGATTTGAACAAATACAAAATATATGAATCACAGATACTTAATTATACTTCAATCGAATTTTATGCATGAGTGACATTAAAGCATTAAACTTCTATCTTTGTCGATTTGTCACAATCATTTTTAGTGCTCCATTCCATTGCTTCCTCAATTTCACAGTATCCCAGACCTTTTGCGTATATCACACGGTTGACTGGGGCAAAAAGGGTATACCAGGTAAGAAGAGTCACCCAAATATTTACGATAAAATATGGCAACCACGGTTTTCAATTCAAACCTCAAAGAAGCCGCCTTAACTGATTTTAAGGGTGGGAAAAAAACAAGTTGGAAACATTTCGTTATCGGAACCTGACACTGTAATCAGATGATTGTCTTGTTGCTATGCAACTAGCAAATTTATCCCGCCAGCATTTGGAAGGAAGAAGAGAAATCGTTTTTAATAACAGAAAGGTCAGATAAGCACTGAGTCTCTTCTGGAATGGCTTCAATTTTTTTTAAGCGTATTATATGTCGAGTTGTTGATTTACGCGAAATACAAAAATTCCACAATTAAATGATGATGTATACAAAAAAATGATGTATACAAAAATTCAAAAGTGTGGAGGTACGAGGTTAGCGCCAAAATTTCCCGGCCTGACATAGATGCAGTTCAAGTATCACGATAAAACATTGTCTTCTTTTAAATATATATCTTAGTAGGCTGCGAAAAAAAATTAAAGACTTACGTCAAATATTTTTTTATTGACAGCAAGACGTGTTCTCAAATAGTATAAAAATAGTTTTTATTTGTTTGTTATAGTGGACAGACGCTTTGTACACTGATTTTAAAATTAGTGTATTTCTCTGCCGACAGGAAGTTCTTGAGTCTCGTAAACAAGTGTACATTTTTGTATTTTGAATAAATTCGAATAACATTCGGGTATGATATTTAAAGTGACTCGTGTTCTCCAAGACTTCTCTACATTAGTTGTCAAATCCATCCGTTCTCTGACATTGTTGTTTCTTACTTTAGTGGTGAGCTTGTCTCCATTTCTATTGCCTTGTCTGCTGGCTATTCTTGTCTTTATCTCTGTCTGTTCCATCTTCGAGGTATCTGTACATTTTGGTGTTTTTGATAGTTTCTACGTCAAGTTGTACATATTTGGATTCTTCTGCTTTTCCTCCAACTACGACATATTCTGCTTTAAAGGAGACCACGCTTTTTATATTCATATAGTTTTCTCAACATATATGCAATTTCGTCGTAATCTTCAACTATATGAAAAATGAAGGTTAAAAAGAATGTCATTATTTACTACCTTCAAGTGTTGGATCCACTCGACATTCGACATAGGTATTAAGAAACTAAATTGCTCCAAGAAAGACTGACAAGTAATAAGTATAGTCCACGCATTTTTCCAAAATCTTAATGTCAATGTGGTTTTTGAAAAATAGCGTTATGCGATATCAATGACTCATACTCTATTTCAGTATTTACCAATAAAAAATATCTTCTTTATTGTATCACTTAAAATAATATCCAATATTCATTTCTATATGATTGTCGATTGAAACTATTGATTTTTTCAATTGCAATTGAAAGGCGTTTAGAATACATGATAAGAAAGAGTTGCTTAGGTGAACAGTTACTGTGGATATTTTAGCTTCGAGAGACACCGTTCTTTGTTCCCGTTGTTTCATTTTTAACACTAGTTACTTAGGTAATAATAAGTGAAGACTACAAAGGTATCGTCAGGAATATCGGGTTTCTCGATATAGCTACTAGAAAAGTAGATTCAAATAGTACAGGAACTTTTGAAATTGAGTAGGTTCATCCAACATGCGCGTGCGGCATTCGACAACCAACATGGCCGGTGACAGATGCCAATAAGTTTGGATGCGGCATCGGAAATCGGTGTTTCGAAAGAAAATGGCGGTGCGGGTTATTTTCTTTACCGTACTAGGGCCACTATATTATATTATATGATTTCTTCGATTTGTAGTTTAAATTCTTTCAGCTGCCGCGCCATTTAGCGCGATGCTGAGGATAACGATCGTACGAAACACGCCCTCGGGGGAATCTCAGACCTTGACTGACGCCAGCAACATTATTTTGCTGCCGCCCGCACCCGACCCGGATAGATTAACCCTCGCCAAAATGCTCACCGAGTCCGAATCGTCGTCCACTCCAATCAGACTGCGTAATATACTACCGAAATTCGTACGGGTCATGGACAATGGCAAAATCGTGCCGATACGCGGAGTGATGGAGAATCCTCGCTCGGTACCGGAGAACCAAACGAGAAAACCGGACACCTTCAGGAATCTGCTCGCCATAATGAGGAAGGACGAGCACGGCAAGATGTGGTGGGAGATGAGGGAGGATTGCAACCCGAACGAGCTAAATTACAAATATTACCTAAAGAAATTGATACACAACTCTTGCGATTATATCACGCTGTACGTCCTGAGCGATAAAATATTACCCGAAACACTGACCATCGTCACGGGTGGGGGGTGAGTATGTTACGTAACACGTGATACGAGACCCGACGAATCCGTAATAATTATGAGTATGTTCAGATTTCAGATGTTTTGCACAAGTGCTGCGCACCAGTTTAAAACAGTCGTGACTCACGAGTTTATTTGACACGAGCGGAGCGAGTTTTTAAAAAGTAAAAAGTATTACAGCGGCCTGTGGAAGTTTTTTTGAAAAATTAATTGGGACAGATAGTTTTCGTAACATCTATAACCTTAAAATAAATCACTACTACCAGACTAATTATCAAACCTGTTTCATTGATCTCAGATGTTAAGACTAGTGACCGCGAAGCCTGAAAAATACGGAAAAAAATAGAAATCGATCCTCTTAACCTTAAGACGGAATCGAAAATAGCAGTGTTACAACTTTTAATTAGCATTTTGGCAGCAAAATTAAATGTGAGACTGGCACGGAGTGTACATTTTTAAACTGTCTAATTTAAAATACCCAATTTTACCCAACTGTCTCTTTAAAAGGTCATCTTTGTGACTCACTTTAGACATTTCAGACACTTTAGTCACGGGTTTGTAAATCAAAATTCTGACGGTCACATCACACAACACTCAGTGAATGCTACTTATGGCAAAATTCTTCAGAAGCTGATTCATTAAGTACTCTCTACACAACCCCATGACCAAAATAGCTTTTATTAAACCTGTTGCTTAACATAACATACTATAATTGATTTGATTGCATCCTGAAAATCAAGCTTTAGACTTTAATTTTTCGGTTTTCCAGGGTGATCGGCATGTACTTGCTTTACTTTATGATGGTGTTTGGTTTCGTCAGAGGCATCTACGGACAAGTGAACGACATATGGATCCAGGATATGCCGTACGTCGACAGAATTTATCAGGTGACTCGCAATTTCCTTATTTGTTCGTCGGGTTATGCTTAAAATTTTTGGCAGAAATGCATGGAGCTGTACATCGCTAGAGATCTGGGCGATTTCGAACTTGAGGAGGAGATTTGTTCTCAGCTCATATTCATCATGAGGTCCCGCGAAATGTGCATAAAATTGTCCAGGGAACCAGGCGATCCCTATAATCCCAAATTTCTAACACCCGGATCTTCAACTTGATGTATATACATAATTCTTGAATAAATTTCATATTTTAACCCCGTCCAAGCAAATTTATTTTTTTTTTCATTATCCTCGAAGATCTACTGAAAAAGATACTACTTGATTAATATTGGTCTTATTGAAAATATTTAATCACTCGACAAATCAAATGTTGGCTTGATCTTGATAATGGTCAATTAAGTTAAATAATTAAATATTTGTCTATTAATTAAAATTAAATTTAATTAACTAAACAATCAACCTAACAATTTTGTTTTGATGTAGTAAACTGTTAACTGTTATAAAGCACAAAATGTTATATTTATTATTATCTTTGCGTAGAATATTATTCACGTATTTTTGAAGGTTCTAAAATGATGAATATAATATCGCTTACTATGATTTTAATTTTGTCAGGAGTGCTGATCTCGGTTAAACAATCGAAACGTGTCGTAACAGGTTTAATATCTTATCAGATGACATGCCGACTACATTGGAGAATAATTCATTGTTATGCACTGTCGCACATCGCAAGGATCGTGCAAGATTACATTACAGAAGTGGGTTGTCGAGTTATGGAAAGGCCAGCATGCAGTCCCGACCTCAATCCGGTCGAATATTATATATATATATATAGACTTCGTACCCCAACCTCGATCCCAGAGCTTATAGATTAGATCTATGTATGCCCAATGTTATTAGGGCAATGGGGGATCATACCCATTATTAAAAAATAAGTGTTGAGTTGCTAATTGCCAGATTTATTCTTAGCAATAAAAAAAAAGCTCATTTCACTCGGGCGTTTATTTTACTATACCTAAAAAGTAGAAACAAATTTTATTCAATTTGAACTAGCATTTTTTTTATCTGACCAATTTTTGCCATTATATAACGAAATTGCAAATAAGTCTTGTCATTATGTTAATGTATTTTATTTTTAAACAAGGCTTTACTTTACCTATTGTACTCATCAATTTCGTATTTGATCAAAAAGAAAAGTAAATAGAAAATAGCTCGAATATCCTCTATGCAAACAAAAGGCAAATTATAGAGACAAATAAACCAGATTAGACCGGTTCGATCCAGTTTGTCGTTTATATTCGTCTCGTCCGCAAAAGAATGAAAGTTCCATTGAAAATTCGTTTCTGGGATTCGCGGAAAGTGTCGGATTGTTACGCCTGCGCTATGGGTCCGCTTTTCACGTTCAATTTTTTCTTCTTTACGGTGATGAAATACGAGTGCCCGCATCGCAATAGCGGTGCAGTTTTCGGTCCACGTTTTAAGACGACGAGTCTGCGGATTCACTTGTCCTTGGCTTGCAATCTAATATTCCTATTGGGATGGTTAGTAGTGACGTCGCACAAAAACGTTGCCAATAAAATGTCTCCCAAAACACCACAAATATAAAAAAACTAAGTATTTTGCTTCTCAGAATATTCTCGACATGTCCCGGAGCTTAAAACGGACATTGACCGGATATACTGAGGATATTTTGTGCTATCTGGGTAGTAGTGGAGCGCCGTAAGGCATAAAAATGGTAAAATCTCGGAACCCAGGGCCAGTCAATGAATCTGAATAACAAGTGTTTGACTGCATTATTAAAACCTCAAATAAAAATGTAAAAAAAAATTGACCGATCTCGATTACATCAACTTTTATAAACAATTTACTGAAAAATGGAAGGCGCAATGGGGAAAAAATGTTTACAGTAAAGATCTTAATTTTATATGTAATAAATTATGTTTGCAGAGTAAATTCAATGTTAAATTTAACCTTAACTATATCGATTATTGTTCATTATTGTCGTCGTCGTCGTCGATTTCGTTGATGTAGATTGTAGGTAAAGGATTAGTACAGCTAGCACCATTGCATTCTAAGCAAGCTGCAGTGCAGTTCAATCCACTTTTCCTGCACCCACAAGATGCTCCACATCCTGTTTTGCACGCGCAAATAATAATTTTTATAAGGTTGTTCGGAAAGTCATTTCGTTTTTTCCCGTCAGAGGACTTAATTACGTTTTTTCGAAACCAACTTCACACTTAAGCCGCATAACCATTATATGTCTTGAGAGCTGATATTGCAAGGCTTGTGTGTGAAAAAGTTCTATTAATTCTACGCAGTAGTTTTTGGTTGGTGCCCTTTTAAATATGGAGAGCAATAAGCAGCATTTTCGTCATATTTTACTTTTTTACTTCAGAAAAGGTAAAAATGCTGTCCAAGCGAGAAAAAAATTGACGGATGTGTATGGAGAAGGCGTGTTAACAGTACGCCAGTGCCAGAACTGGTTTGCAAAATTTCGATCCGGCAATTTTGATGTCGAAGATGCACCACGGTCTGGAAGGCCGGTCGAAGCTGACAAAGATGCGATAAAGGCATTAGTTGATGCAAATCGGCGAACAACCACAAGAGAGATCGGTGAGAGATTAAATTTGTCGAATTCGACTGTTTATGGCCATTTGAAAGGTATGGGCTTAACCTCGAAGCTCGATGTGTGGGTGCCCCATGTCCTTACGGAGCGAAATTTGTGTCGTCGCGTTGACGTGTGTGATTCGCTCCTCAAACGTCAAGAAAATGATCCATTTTTGAAGCGGATTATTACTGGGGACGAAAAATGGGTTGTATACAACAATGTTAAACGCAAGAGGTCATGGAGCAGAAAAGATGAACCGGCTCAAAGCGTGTCAAAAGCCAACATTCACCAAAAAAAGGTCATGCTCTCCGTTTGGTGGGATGTCAAAGGAATCGTTTTTTTTGAGCTTTTGCCGGACAATACAACGATTAATTCAGAAGTCTATTGTCATCAACTGGACAAATTGAATGATTCACTTAAAGAGAAGAGGCCCGAATTAATCAACAGGAAGGGTGTAGTGTTCCACCAGGATAATGCGAGACCTCACACAAGTTTGGTCACTCGCCAAAAACTTTTACAGCTTGAATGGGACGTACCGCAACATCCACCATATTCTCCAGATCTGGCGCCTTCCGACTACTATTTGTTCCGGTCCCTGCAAAATTTTTTGGATGGCAAAACCTTTACCTCAAATGAAGATGTCGAAAACCACCTGAACCAGTTTTTTGCCAGCAAGGACCAAAACTTTTATGAGAGGGGAATTATGTTACTGCCAGAAAGATGGCAAAAGGTGTTGGACCAGAATGGCCAATATATAATTTAATAAAATATTTATTCATTATACGAAAACTGTCTTTCATGTTCCCAAAAAAAAACGAAATGACTTTCCGAACAACCCAATAGTAAAGATTATTGGAGCTGGTCGCTGCGTCATTGTTTGCGGTATCGATATTCCGCGTTCATTTTACCAACCCCATTCTTCTGGTAATATTTCTTTTCCGAACCATGTTTGAACTAGTAAATATACTCTTTTGAAGTGTTCAATAGCGGCATCTGCAGTAGGTGGTAAGGACGGCAGTTTAGCGCAGGTATTTTTGGCAGTTGCTTTCAAAAAAGAGTTATATCGCAATGCATTAAGATCTTTTATTTTTTGGGGGGCATTATATAAAGCAAGAGTGCATTTTTAAAAACTGTCGCAGCATTTTGCAAGTCCGTTCGTTTTTCGAAATTTTTTGCAAAACACGTTTTCGCTACGTTGAAAAAAAGCTGACGTATTTCATATTGTTGTTTTTTAAAACATATGATTGTATTAGATCCAAATTTACCGGAGAGTACAATATTATCCTCATTAACCTCATTTCTATCGTTTTATCATCAGGAATATGATCAATTGTCACAATACTTTTTAATTCTGCCAGTGAAAACTGGCAGTCATCATTTTCTTCAATATATTTGAAAATCTGCTCCATTGCTGCATCTACTTGTATGACTGACTGGATGAATTTTTTTATCCCTCTGGGTCTGTTTTACGGTAGTTTTCAAACGCATATAACAATCCGCGTGATACTTAGCTTCCTGAGCTGCTAGATCTAACACACCTACAATTCTTTTATGGATATTGCGACAATATTCGCTTTTCTCTTCGCTTATCAAATTTAAAATAGTTTGATTGAACTGAGGTGGCTTTTACTTAATGAAAATCCATTTATCAAAATAAATAAGAACTAAAAGTTCAGATTTTCACTTCAAATTGTTTCGACAACACCGTGTCTTTATCAAATGTGTACACATTTGATAAAGACACGGTGTTGTCGAAACAATTGTCATGTCATAATATATAATTTCGTGAAAATCTGAACTTTTTGTTCGTATTTATTTTGTTAAAATAGTTTGCTTGAACTCAGAAGTAGTTACGTAGCTGATTTGCTGTCTTACCGATTTGGACTTTCTTCTTTCCTTCATTTCATCCGCCTCTTTTTCACATAAAAAGCACTTATTTTTCCAATCAAAATCAATAGAAGTAGCCGTTCGCAGTTTTTTTTTAGGTGGAGAGCATGTTGATGTGGTGTTCTTTTTTTTAAATAAGCAGTAATACATCCTTTATTGATATATTTTTGTCTGCATACTGAATGCACGTAGACAAATTCGCAAGTATTTAAATACTGAGAAAGTCCATCCCCTCTTTTCACAGAAGCAGCTTTCAGTGTTGGTATTCTTCTAGTGACTTTTATAATATCTCTTAGCTCAGAGCTTAATTCAGAGTTACATCCAATTTTTTTCATAAATGAGGCAATCATTATTTATATTATCATTATTCGATAATTCACCCATTTTGATACGAGGCTGTAATAACAAATATTACTAATATCAATAACTAACCTTTATATCACAATTAATTAAAATTTCATACGTAAGGATTGGAAATTTCTTTTTTTATAAACAAAAATGTGAAAAAATCGGAATTTTCACTATTTTTCCGATTAATTAAAATATTATTTCTGCATAAATAAAATACAAAAAATAAATCAACTGTTTGTGTAAGCACTATCTTATAGGAAATTTCATGCAGATTCCAAATATATATTAAATTTTAATATTACGTTCTAACTCTTAAGATCGATCTATTATAAAATATACTATTGAATATTCACAGTTGTTTTCAAAACCATGTAAAGTTTGTAAAACCCAGTAATTAACTTTTATCACGCTCACTGCACAATAATATATTTATTTTTTAATTGTTTTAAATTATTTTTTTTTTTCGGAGGAAACAACAATTACGTATCAAGCCTATCAAGTTGCCACGTGTACTATTCTGTTAGGGCCCGCGTTAACTACACCCAACAGCTGCTGTCGCCCCCCTCTATTCCCCTCCCCTCCCTTCGCCGTTATACCTGCAGTCCCTTGAGACCCCAGATGAAGTTTGTAATAGTTCTTCTTTTTAAAATTTAATTTTACACTAATGTAACTTAAGGAAAACTCCAAAATGTTAATAATTACTAATCGCATAAAATTTTTTTTAAACATTTTTCTATATGCTATTAAAAACACATTGCCAAAGTTTATAAAAATATTTATTGACTGGCCCTGGATTCCGAGCAGTTCCTAAGAAAAGACACAACAGCGTATTTCAATTCGTAGGGCATCCTCCGCATATAAATGCTTTCACCGTCGAGAACACGTCGACCTGAAAAACGAAATATGTCGTCTCGCCAGGTGCACCTGGAGCATAATTTTCACCTTGGCAGTGCTGCGAACGAGAACCCAAGCGGAGAGATATTCGAACGGCTTGGCCAAGCTGCTCCAGAGGACGAAATTGTACGGCATATCGAGCATAATCGACCAGGCGCAAGTGCAGACGTTTCGAAGACACTCGTTCCTCGCTAGCCTCATATCCGTCGCGTTCCTATTCGCGGGCGTGATCCGGATAAATTATCGAGAGGGCGCTGTCTACGTTATCGAGCAATTGGCAGACTGTTTGAACTCGTACCAGGGCAACTGCCTGGCCAATTACTTGGTTTTGATTTTGAACCTTTACGAAGAACTATTTGGTAAACTAACTGGAGTCGTCAAAGGTAGATGATACGTATTTATTTCAGTACTTTATCGCTAGCTACCACTAGTTACAGCAGTGCTTTGGATACTATCCTGTGAAGCAGGTCTAGATATGGATTGGCGAGATACTTTTTGTTAGCACTTTTTAGTCCCACTTATTCAATTGACGCTAGTCTCCGTCGAAAAAAAAATTTTTTTTGCCCGTTTGTCCGTTCTCCGTTCTCCGTTCTCGTCTCTTTGTGTTTCCTAAATAACTTTCGAATCGTTAGAACTACAAAATTGAAATTTGCCTCCTTTTCAACTGCACATAAGCTCGTAAGATATTTTTTTTGGACCTTCATATTTGGCACATATGTGCCTAGTGAGGGAACCTATTGAAAATGAGGGGGCTGGGGGGTCGGGAAGTATTCTAAAAAAATTAAAAATCGCGCGTCTACAAAAAACATCATTTTTTAGAAACTGTTTACGAGATCAAAAAAAAAATTCAAATGTTTTGTTAAAGACGCGGTGTTGTCGAAACAATTGTCATGTCATAATATATAATTTCGTGAAAATCTGAACTTTTAGTTCTTATTTATTTTGATAAACAATTATTATCAATAAAATAAAACTTTTTGTTAATACCGGAGAACTACTATTTGTTGCCTATACAGAATGTACATCTTTTCAATTTAGCTGGCCGAATTTTGTTTTTGTACTGACAAAATTTGCTTTGATTTAATTCGAAAGACGCCCTGGAGGCGAAAAGACGCCAAGACGGTGGGGGCATCTGGCCCGCGCGCACTCTTGCGGATCAACTGCGCGGCTACCAAAGGTTCTACTTGGCCGCCCACATGACGTTTACCGGTCACGTGCTGTATATCTCGACAATCATATTCGCCGCCACCCATTTTTGCTACGTCATCATGAGCGAGGTGTGCATTTTCATGTACGTCGCTTTCGCTATCGCCAGTTCCAGCGCGAGGTTTAGCTCTGCCGACATGGAAAACGTCATGAAATGTACATTCGTTTGCCTAATCACTGGATGGATATGTAAAAGATCGGAAGACCTGTCGGGTGCAGTAAGTTTTTGCATTGCATTTGCGTTTGATTATTTAGAAAAGTTAAAAACAATAAACACGTAGGAACTTAAACCAATCAGTTCGAAATATAAGCAAGCATAAACTAAGAAAAGAATGAAATTACAGTTAATTGCAAATTTCTAATTTAAAACTTTGAAATTTGAAAAATAAACTATAAAGATTTAAACACACTCTTAAGTGGAGGTCTCCACCTTCGCATTGTTGCCTAGTTAAGATCTCACGAAGACTTATAAAAACAGAGTTTACACTATTTAGAGTGAAATAAGAGTATCAGACTTCCAGTTTAATTATTCATCCAAACTCATTTCTAGAAACCTCGCAGTATCCTCACCTACGATAGTCATTGCATAAACAAATATTAAAATTACCACAGCTGAATTTTGAAAGTGAGAAAAAGTCAGGGAACCACTGTTCGAGAGCTCAAAATCGGGACAATTTACTTTGTACCACGTAATTTGTATAAAAAGATGCCCTACTCTGCGTCTGTTTTTCAAGTGCTTTGATACAAAATTAATATTATATGCCATGTTTTTTGAAATAAATATATCTTAGAAATAGTTCTATGCCATTTTGTATGTTGCATAAAATGACTATATGTAATAGTATTCTTAGAGAAAAGTTTTGCTGACTCTCGATCTAGTGAATGCGCTCATTATGCCGTGCGAGCCGACTGTCCGTCCGTAACCATGGCAACCGCCTTTGTTCGGAGAATTCGACGGAGTTCCGATCTACATCGCGTAGAAAAATACCGCCGCCAAGTACAACAACGCTTAGTACTTTTTATCCATTTTTGTTCATTGTATTCTGTGAATCGTGATTTCTTTTCATTAAAGTTCTTAATCAGGTTTGATTTCACTGCCGTTTAAACTCCGCCGACAAGTATAAAACATTTCTGTCATAAGAGTTGTACAATATATTTATGTTCTACATGTCCATTTAATTTTAGTTTCGGATCGAAAATCGCTCTAAGATTTTAGATTAAATGATAAGAAACTTTATAATTTAAAGGGGCAACTTATCAAGTGTGCTGACTAGAAACTATTCTGTGTCTGACTTTTGACAATAATAAATGTCCTGGGTCCATTAAACAAAGGATTAATTTCTAATGCCTTTAATCCTAACTAGATGCAGAAAAGAAAAGAAAGTATTCATAAATGTGTGTAAAAGATCTGTTTATTTTTTATGGTTGAATGTAAAATGGTGGGAATGAGGAAGTTTCCGAAAACCAATTTTTATAATAACCGCTTAATTAAAATTAAGATAATTGCAAAATAAAAATTGCCGTAATAGAGTCCATTCTTCAAATTTATTGGGAGAATAAAACTTTAGGACCATTAAAACAAGCAAAAGTCCTAATACTGCAATTCATTTTAATGTCGCAAAATGGATACATTAAATTAATTTATGGTACATTCTAGCGAATATCATTATTATTCGAGGCATATACATTTCACTAATCTAACGTTTTGGGTTTTAGACCGACGATTTAACCAGCTATTTGTTTAAGTACCCGATCAGTAGACTTACAGCGAAAGAATCTCAGATGGTAATCGAGTTACTAATTACAATTCTCTTAAGCTGGCGGCAACTTTTTTTGTGGAGAAATTAATAACCGTGTTGGAGAGTTTACTATTTTATCACCATCGGTTTTGACACATGTCAAAATTATAATAATCTTTAAAGTCGTCTTTTCAAGTGACACTTTTTTTTAGAGTAGGAACCGGAAACAATATATATTAAAAATATTATTTTAATAACTTTTACCAGCAATTTTTGTCTTGAATTGATACTGTCGGGTTGTTGCTCCCAGTTTAAGAGAGGTAACTACCAGTTAAATCGGATTGTCGGCTGACCACTACGATTTTAGGTTGAGAACTTTTTATTCATCTTGGACAATTACAAACTTAAGGTCGCTGCGTCGGATATATTCCTATTTCACAGCGCCATGATAACGAGCGTAAGGCGTGAAATCGATACCAATATAACGAAAACATTGATGCTCCTTCCTTTGTAGATCCAAGGCAAAGTCCTCACGTATTGTCTACTAGCGATCCAGTTCAAAGTCTTTCAAATTTGGCAGTAACTAAAGTATGACGCGACTAAATTGACCCGTTCAACGCCATTTTCTTCAAATCGGTGCGTTTAATTTTACCGGTTGGGGTTATCGGGAAGGATTTCATGAACTTGACGCCACCCCTGAGCCTGTGCGTTTCGTTCACATTACCCTCGACGTATTTTTCCAATTCTTCGGGCGTTACGCCGCTGCTTTCGTCGTTTAAGATCACCAAAGCCATCGGATGATCGCCGTCGACTTCGTGGGGGACGCCTATAACGACCGCTTGTTGGACTGCTGGATGGGAGAGCAATACCTGGAAAATTGCAGTCTTAACATTTCTATAGGGAAGCAGAGCAAATCAGCATTATCAGTAGTAGAAATTTAGATCAATTTAAATTTGAATCTTTATATCAGTAGTTTCGTAAAACTGATAAATAGAAAATTGAAGTGTCAGATATAAATAGCCAGTCACACTGACGACTTTTACATTTACAGGCACTGTGATCGTCGTAACAGCATCCCTTCTACAAACAAATCGAGTAAATCAAAAATATAGCGAATCCACAAAAATAGAGATTGAATTTTTCTCCACCAACAAAGTGTTTCGCTATTTTCGCTATCCAAAACAACTTGTTAAACACTTAATTTGGTTTTCTGGTAATTCTGAACATTTGCATAAATAAATTTTTGTAAGATATTCTGGTTTGGTTCCTTAATAACATAGGTCTACAGTGATTTTGATGTTTGAAAGCTGTTTGCTTATTTGTATGTTTTTGGGGTCCTCATTCCAAAAAACGCCATATTTTTGCTTTATCGCGTCATTTTTTATATCTTAAAAATGTTATTTTAACAGGTTTGTTCCATGTTACGCATGATTTTTAAATAAATTGCTTTTTCTGAAATTGAGTGTGATTTGGCAACACTGGATAATATTAGATTTCTCTGTAAAGCAACAGAGTTGGCGCAGAAGCGTCAATACAGCGTTGTAACGTGCTTATGCGCAGTTTGGTTGTATTGGTCGTCGTCCGCGGCTGTTGTCTTCGTTGTTGCGTATTTCTAATGTTCTAAAACCTATAAAAGAAGACATTGTGCAAAGGCAAACTATAACTTCTTTTGCGTTGAAGCATTAAGACACTGGTAAAAAGGTAGGAAGAAATGTTTAAACTTTGGTGTTCCTATGGAGAGCCTAGGAATCACAGTGATGATTGTTATTTTTGTTCGTATAATGTTCAAGGATTCAACAGAAAAAATGAGAAACGAAATGTGTATCCCGATCTTCATTCTGCTATTTGACCAATACCTTACCGCCCCAAAAGAATTTAAAAACGTCATATCGTTAGATTCAGAGGAATCTAATTCCGACTCAGATGGCTCAGATTTCACACCAGATTTCAGAGACCACGAAGTGTTTGACCAACGCGAATTAAATGATTCAATTAGAGATTTGCATCGTTGTTAACGTCCAGCCTTCAGGATGGCAAAAAGAATTATGTGAATACAGCACTCAGGAAGAACCGGTAGTGTATTTCTTAACTAGGATTCCCCTTTTTTACTGAATAAAAAATTAAATTATTTTAGAAATATCGTTTTTTTTCCTGTTTGCAAAAACCTTACGTGATACAAGTAAAAAAAGCTTCATTTTAATTTAATTTAAACGTCGGTAGATAGTAGCTAGGAAGTAGTAAATAATGGTTGGCAGAATTTTCAAATATAACAACCATATAAACACATTCTTGATGTTCACACATGCTTTAAAAGCACTTAGATATTCTTCACCTCACTTCTGGAAGCAGAAAAAACAGCCGTTTTCACTCGCACTTGGTTTAAATAATCTTCCATCACTGATGATTTTAATTATCATGATTTTGGATAACATTAATAATCTTGAACTTTAAATACATTAAGGGAATAATATTTTTTAATTAATGTTATTGTTAAGAACCTATTGGTTTTCGTTGCTATATGTGAAACCCCGCTATGTGTGAACACGCCGGAGTCACGTGACTATCATGCATCAATCACGGTCCAAGTGCGTGCCAGACCGTTTGTGCAGCCGAAGGGATGCCGCCCAGCGCGCCAGTACCGAACTGACCACCACAAAGGAAAGTGCGTTTGAACGGTACGAGAGCAAGATACAGTCCACACACGAAGGTGTATAGAGGTTCTATACAGTTATACCATTTTAATGTTACATATTGTTATATATTATTTATATATGTTATATATTATTATCTATTATTATTAATGTATGTTTTAGTATTATTATGTTATAGTATTATTAATGTAGTAGTAAATGACTATTATCTTTAAATTAAAAACTCATGGAAATACTTTAGGGAAAAAAAAAGACACCTGACACACCTAAATCTAAACGTTCTGAAGAGCGTCAGTATTTGTTAAAAACTTGTTATGTTTTTCTTGTCCTTTGGAAACGAATAACTTCCAAATCGCATGTCATTTCAGTAAACAAAAACAATTTAATTGTGAACGATAATCCAAATATTTGATAACCTAATTTATGGCGACCAAGAAAAATGCTGCAAAGAGCGCGATTGTTTTTGGAAGATTGCAAAATGAACCTCAGATAACATATTATAATACGGAAACAACGTCAATTGTCATTATAAGATATGTGTATACTAACGCTCACCAAAATAAGATTAATTCTGGGTTTAAATTCAAGCTCAGCTTAAATTTACTTTTTTTTCGGAGTTTGCTCAGGATTTTGCGATCATTTGCATTATGAAGCGTCGGTTTACCTGTTCTAATACTGCAGGTGGCACGTGCCAAGACCTGTACTTCAGCATTTCCTTGATCCTGTCCACAGCATAAAAACAAAATTCTTCGTCGTAGTACACCACATCCCCCGTCCTCAACCATCCTTCCAAGTCGAAAGTCACTGAGGAATCCATGTTGAAATATCCGTTCATCAACAAATCGGATTTGATACGCAACTCCCCTCTCTGATTAGGTCCGCAGTTTTCTTCAGTTTCCAGATCCGTAACCTTTGAGTTCAACAAACAAACACCACACTGTCCAGCTTACGGTCGATTCACGTAAGCAACCATTAACGCTAGTTTACAATTTGAAGTGAAAAGTTTTTTAAGTGACTCAGTGACTTAATGAGAGTAATGGCAAATACGAGTGTAGCACCATTTTTGTACTTTTAGACGACGCTTGTGTGTGGCTCTAATTTTGAATGAGAAGAAGAGTTCAAATTTAATTATTTGTTCGAATTTGAAAAGCTAATGGACTCGAAAATCCTAAGCTACAGTTGAAATCGATACTACAAAAATTAACAAGGTCAGTAGTGACCTGAGACCTGGATCCTACTCAGAACCGAAGAAATCGAGAAAATCTTGAAGAAATTGCTAATGATTGTAGAAGTAAAGACTACTACGTAAGTTATGATTAGACGAGAGGGGGGCGAGGAGTCCAAACCCAGAAAGGACTGTAGGTAGAATAAAGAAAAATAAAAGTTAAATTAGCTTTTAACGTCAATGGTAGCTTGCGCAAATACTCTGGTAGGTGGTTACCTTGTATTTGTACATCGGAATTGGTTTACCACACGAGCCTGGTTTGTTGTGTATCTCGGTGCGGTCTTTGGGATCATTGATGTTAAACATCAACATGACGCCGGAGGTTTCGGTCTGCCCGAATCCTTGAAAAACAAACGTTCCTGGCAACAAGTCCCTAAGTTCGCAGAGTTTGGGTACGGAGCAGTTAGAGCCTCCCACTACGAAAGTTCTCAAATTGCTCGTATCGATATTTTCAGGTCTGCCAATCGACAGCATTTCGCACATCTGGATCGGTGAGCAAAAAGCGCTCGTCACCTGTAACTTCTCATTAATAACCCGAAAGATATTTAACAACCCTGCGCACCTTATAATTATCCAGAAGTTTCCACGCAGTCAGAGGATCAAATTTTTTGGACACAACCCTAGCAGCTCCGGAAATGGTAGTCGCAATGAGGCACAGAACGGCAGATATCCAGTAGAGACTTGTGAAAGACAAGACCACGCTATTTTCATTCATAAAGTCCAAGTATCTGCAATCAGAACCGTCACGATCGGGAGCGGCGGCACGCAAAAGGCACTCACTTAAACAAACAAGTTTGATAAAACAACCCCTTATGACTGGTGCATATTCCTTTAGGGAGCCCGGTGGTGCCACTACTGAAGAAGACGACGGCCGTCTCGGAAACATCTGCATGTTCCACTGGAGCGAATGTTGTTTCATCGGGATGCTTTTTCAAGAACGAACTGAATGGAGTACACCCATCGATCTCGGAATCTGAGTAGACGACGATCTCTGGATCTATGCCCGCAGCTTCTGTCGCCTTTCGTATCATTTGCAAGCAATCCGGTACCACGAAGAATATTTTCGGCTTTACTAACTTGACCAGGTGGATGGTGTCGTTCAAACTCAGCGAAGGGTCCAGAGATACGATTTTTCGCCCAAGAAACAGGGAAGCTAAGAAAGGCACGCAACTATTCGCGTGACTGTAAGAGCAAAGGCAGACCATGTCGTCTTCGGACAAGTCTCTGTCTTTCAGATGCAAAGCGGTTCTGATTGAGCGTTGGATTAGGGCATCGAAAGTGTCCGTGGAGTCCGTCTCATAATTAAACTGAAATGCACCAAGAATGTGGTGTGATTTTTTATTGTAAATAAACCAAAACCGGGAAGCTAAAGTTACTAAAGAGCGCACTAGGTACTGTCTAAAATCGATTTTCCACCAAACGGACAGTTAGGTCAGTGATTTGAAACGTCAAAAGGCACAAAGAAAACTGACTCAAACCCAAAACTCTGTATTATAGTATAGTAAGGCATTTCGCATTTTTAGTGAGCAGTTTGAGTGCTAAAACACCGATTAGAGGTTTTTGAGTGTTCACGGACGCACGAGCAACTATAACATTTATAGGTCTTACTGAGAATGTACAACTGTAGTATGTAGATATGGTATAAAAAAGTGAAACATGTGAATTTTTTAAATTTTATTTTTATAAATATAACATTCTAAATAGAAAAATAAAAAAAAGGATGTTTTATTTATAAATATATTATTTTTCTAGTGTAACTCATGGTATTGACGTAACTTTTATTGTAAGGTACACCGTGTGCCAAATAAAATGATCGACTGTACGATCTGTAAACCCATAGGAGATACGAAAAAAGGTTTCGTACAAAAGTTTCTTGGATTCCCATGAATAATTAAAATATTATAATTTTGTTGATACAAAGTGCCCGAAAAGTGCCCCCTGACATCAACTTTGTCATTTTAAATGGTACACCCTGCATATTCCGGCGTTTTTGGAATCTTTGGTTAAAATAGGGGCCACTTTCTTAAGAAATTCTTATTCGAATTTTGCATAGTTTTTGCGGAAATTGAGGTTATGTGTTCTATTTCATATTTTGATTGTCCCATATAAAATTGTGTTGTGGCGCTACTGATTGTAACGAAAATTTAACCAGAGACCAAGGAGATGATGCACTACGGAATCAGTTTGACAGGTGCGCTTCAGCTTATACAGGGTGCCCCAAATAGGTGGTGCCGTGTTGGCGAGTTCAACTATTTGAGATATTCGAGATTTAAGATAACACCCGTATAAATTCTTGTTGAATTTAAAGCTGCCCATAGTAAGTTACTTGTTGGCAATATTAGGTATTTCTTAAATAGCAAAGAGATGATACTAGTTCTTTTGAAGGCAATATATTGAAAACATATTACAGTATCACCATATTTAAGTTTTTTTTTAGTTATTATTTCTATTTTTTTTCTTTTATAGATTGTTTTATTCCAAATTGTTTAGTTAGCCTATGAACTTTAATTATTTATTTTTGTTATAAGGTGTATTCGATCACGCTAGATAATTAACTACTAAATGTTTCTTTAAATATGAATTCTGAAGTTTTGTTAAATCTGTTAAAGTGTGTGACACCCTGTAACGTTAGTTTTTTCGTATATCTGGAGTATTATATCTTTAAAAGAAGTATGTCTTTGTTATTTAAAAAATACCTAATTTTGCCGCCAAGTAACCTAATGTGTGTGTAATATCTCAAAAAATAAGTGACATTTAAACAAAAGATAAATTACCAACTTGCCTTATCTTTTGTCCTAGAATTGATACCTGAATAAAAATATAGGGTGTTCCATTCGAAAATCTTGAAATTTTGTAAATTGAATTGGCCAAAAGGGCACCACCTATTTGGGACACCCTGCATAAGCTGAGGCGCATCTGTCAAACTGATTCAGTAGTGCATCATCTCCTTAGTCTGTGGTTAAATTTTCGTTGCAATACCTGCATGAGTAGCTTCATAACACAATTTTGTATGGGACATTTAAAATATGAAAAAAAAAACACATAACCTCATTGTTATCAACAAAAAATATCTGAAATCTTCAGGAGAGTCCAAGAAACTTTTGTATGAAACTTTTTTTCGTATCTCCTATGGGTTTTCAAATCATTTTATTTGGCACTTAAAACGACTTAAAAGCCTAAGCGAGGTAGACAACAAACCAAAAAATAAGTTTAAAAAAACAGAAAAAAATCGATTTTGAATTGACTGTATGTATCTATTCTCTAAAATGAATTTTTAATTGTCTTATGGTGCCAGATCTAAGGCTGTGTTTTACACAGAAAGTAATTAAATAAAATAAATGTGTAAAAAGATATTTGTTTTTTTAATTACCGCTAAACTAGCATAATTACCTGTGCTATTTTGCTGCCATTCTTCACCATGGCGTGAAAACATTCGAACCCCAGTCCTCGAAACTTAACATCTGGTAGTTGAGTGGCCGAAATTATCTTCGTAGAATCGTCGTAAAATATTTCTAAATCAAACGTATGTTTGCGAGAGCGATTTTTGTAAACTATCAAGCCTTACCGTACGTTCCGCCGCGAAAATTCATGATTTACGAAAATAAATGTACAAAATGTCGTAACGACCGTGAATCGAATTCGGAAAAAATAAACTGAGACGCTTGTGGAAAATTGAAATTGCCAACGAGCGTTAATTTCGTAACGTAATTATAATCCGGTCCGCGATAAAAAGGCCCCCCTATCAGCTAGTAAATGAAAAATAACGTAAAGCTTACCGCACACAGATTACTTCGGGTCACTGTGTAAATAATTCGAAATCTCGCTTTATACGCTCAAGGACGATAAAGGAGAGCTTATTGTTTTCGCAACGTCCGTCGCACTCGGTTCAGGGCATAATAAAAACGAATTGGTATAATTGCTGGACAAGAAAATCCGGCCACTAACAACTGGTCCCAATATCATAGGTCGTTCCCTAATGAACTACGCAAAGTCACAAACTTTTATTTTAATTTGAGTATGTACAGGGTGCACCAAAAGGACCAAGTTTTTTTCGAGAAATTCGGAACACCCTGTAAAATGCAATAGCGGAGGCAGCTGTTGTCACTTGGATCGCAATATAGCATGATCTTTTCAGAACTTTTCAGATTTGGTGTCAGCTCAGGACTAAATTCAGTAGAAAATGCATTACCTGCACTTTTGGTAAGCTTTTTGAAACCTTTCTTTATAAGTATATTTAGTTTGTATTCACGAGACACACTATAGACGGACAGCACGGGTCTACGAATAGTAGATTCATTCATTCTAATATATAATAATATCTTAGACAGGATATATTCTAGAATTATGGCATCGGTTGGTGCAGGTTGATGCCATTTACATCGATGTTAGATCGATGAAGAACACAAACAGGTAGAAATCAATATGTCAACGTAGACGCCAATTTTTCCAATGAGGCTTTTTCTATAGAAAAATTGCTCCTTCTTTAAAAATGCACCGAGCAGCACGTAAAAACACTTTTCGAATATTTTGGAAAAAACCGATAGAAGTGATATTCTTCTTGTCTATAGGCACAACAATGGAGTGTTTTGAGGCTGAGGGAGTTGCACCTTCTATAAAAGTGAGAGGTTCAGGTTAAAATACAAATGAAACCAATTATTCAATGATTTTTTTTCCTTTATTTCTGGTATTTCAAGTTTGGTTTAGTTATAATTGAGGTTGAATCGGAGGTGTTCAATTGCATTAAGATCAGTACTGGCCATATCATTCGTTCAATACATGAATGTCACTTAAGGAAGAATTTGATGCCACTCCGTAAGAATTTATTACAGACCTTATTGATGAAGTTAGCTTGGCACAAGATGAGATGTTCGCTTTTAAATAGTGTATCTCCAATAAAAACAAACATAATGTTGTGAAAATACCTAAAAAGCGAGCTGTGATTTGTATAAATCGGGTAATAAACAAAAAATTATAGCAAAAAACGGGTTTCACACCTTAGTTGTTAATAAAAACATAAAAATAGCAGCCCAACTTTCAAAATAAAACAGTGGCTACCGATCCATTGTCCTCTGAGTTTCTGAGTTTACAATTTAAATTATTAAATAATTATTTTGAATGTGACCGTCTTTTTACGTTTTCTTTAAAATGAAAAATGAGGAAAGTAGGTTTATTGCGAGAACAAAGTATTTATTTGGACAAAAGATGCACTTAAGCTATTGAATTTAAAAAATGAAAAATAACGTAACAATTTGACTTCTTAAAATTTGGAAATACAAAAATACTCAAAAAAGACAACTTTGCTATTGATTCCCTGGTCCATGTCATTTAAAAAAAAAAAAGAAGAACTGAGATTAATTAAAGTTTTGTACAAATTGAGACTTACAAGGCCAATTGAATTCTTCTACCAAACATATCGACTAAAAAGTTTACTGTTTGACTGAAAACTATTTCAATGAACCAAATCGAAACTAAACAATTCAATCCTTAATCCAAATCGAAAATGTCGGAGCTTGATGCACCGATCAAATTTCAACAATCTAGGTCATGAAGATGTGGCTAAAAAGACGGTTAAAGTTCTTTATGCTATTTGTGAGAGAAAGTGGGAGGACATGCGAATATCCTAAAAAAATATATTGATAGCCTGCCTGCTTGCTGCATCATACTTTTGACATGTGCAACAAGAAATTAAATATCTCGGCCATTTTTATAGATCGACCTGATTTGCGATCACAAATGATAAACTACCGATTAATACTTAAAGCAACTGCGTTTATTTACCCAAGTAACAGCACCCATAGGCTCAACAACTCATTGAATTATCCCTTCCATTACCATGTCTCGCAGAACGCCCCGTTTAATTTTACCTGAGGGGGTCACCGGAAACGACTTCACGAATTTGACCCCGCCCCTGAGCCTGTGCGTCTCGTTAACTTTGTCGTCCACGTATTTTTCCAATTCTTCGGGCGTTACGCCGCTGCTTCCGTCGTTAACGATCACCAAAGCCATCGGATGATCGCCGTCTACTTCGTGGGGGACGCCTATAACGACCGCTTGTTGGACCGCCGGATGGGAGAGCAATACCTGGAAAATTGCAGTCTTAACATTTCTATAGGAAACCTCAACCTTGTTCCCACAATCATCCACAATACAACCCGCTGCTGCCTTGCTGCGGTTATAATCGGTGTTGTTATCAGAACTGTAGGGTGAATAAAAAAAAATCGAAAGCAGAATAGAACAAGCAGAACATGCTTTAAGACCATGCGGGGGTTTAAAATTCCCTTAAGAATATTCTCATTACGTTGCTGTCTTCAGAATATTATTCTAAAAGAAGAATGTTGAAGATATTATCTTAATGACAGATGGGATCATTCAGTTGAAATTAGACAAAGGATACAAAAGGCTAGATCAGCATTTATCAAAATGAACAACATTTTTAAAAGTCAACTCCGTCTTTTTTTACTTACTCTTCTTTACGGGGTTGAATCCTGGATATTGACAGAGACGTCTCTGAAACGATTAGAGGCTTTTGAGATGTGGCGCTATAGACGTATCCTAAAAATTTGCTGGGTTGATAGAACAGAATTGACAAAGAATGCGACTTGGTCACATTATGCGTGACGACCAGCGATACCATCTGTTGCTGCTAATTCTGAAGCGTAAGGAAAAAGAGGCCCAGGACGGAGGAGAATCCCATGGCACACAACCACAATCTGAGAAAATGGTTCTTTCTTACAACCACAGGATTTTTCAAAGCAGCAGTCGACAAGATTAGAATATCCATGGTAGTAGCCAGCATTCGAAATGAATAAGCACCTGAAGAAGAAGATTATGGGTGGATAAAGTGAGGTAGAGTAGGAATTAAGAAAGTAAATAAACCTGATCATATAATGAGAAATAGGTACAAAATACGAATTTCTCCATGGAAAAATAGAGGATAATCATGTTGCTGCTTTGTGAAGAATATCTTGTCTCAAAAATATTGTTGTAATGCCGAGAATACAAGGACTAATGAAGAAAATTTGATGCGAATGCCGGAAGCAATGAGCTTCCGGCATTCGACAATCAACATGGCTACTGACAGATCATCCGATTTATCGCCAGTGTTTTGAGAGGACACGTCACTTAAAGAAAAAGAATTCCTTAGGGGTACGTGCGGAATACTATTGAAAAAATGTAGAAGCATATTGTTAGACTGAGCATTCCTAAATGTGAATACCCTGCAAACAGAATTATATTTTGTATCTATCTAGGACATCAAATTATGGATTACATACCTTCTTCCTAGAATTTTTAATGAATTTGATCTTAAAACTACTGGTGGTTTTTAAAAGTTCAAGAGCAATTTAAAAACTAACAACCCTTGATATTTTTATTATTTAATTTAACTGTATTTTTTATCTTATATTGTTACTTTCGAGAAATCGATGAAATCGATGCGTCCTGCGGCATCGAAAAAAAAAACGTTTTTTTGCCTGTCCGTTCTCTGTTCCTGAACTTTTTCTCCGATAACTTCCGCAGGGTTTGAGCTAGACGCTTCAAATTTTGCTCCTTTTTAGCAGTTCACGAGATGCATAAGATATGTGAAAATGACTGCGGTCAAATTTCGGCGCCTATCTTTTTTTTTTATTTTCGACTGTTTTTTGGACATTGCTATGAAACACGAAATTTGAAGCTATCGACTTCAAATTTGAAACACGTATGAAGCTTGCTCCCGTAACGGAACCTATTGAAATTTGGGGGGGGGGGGTTGGGGAGTCGGAAAGTATTTTAAGAATGAAAAAGAAAATCCAGTGCTATCTCCTCAATTTCATACATTGTTTGAATTATATACAGGGTGTGTCGTTTATGGCCAAAAAATGTAAAAGATCCTAAAATTGCCGTTTTCGGCGTAAATGAAAAACTATAAAACACGGAATAATTCGGTTTAAAAAGTGTCGTAATTTGTGTACAGGGTGAGCAAGATATTTGAAAAAATATAATTGGAAATCGCTATTATTTGTAAAAATTTTTGTATTTACCAATGTTTGCCGTAACTTTGAAGTTCGGCGAAATATGAAAGACATTTTCTACATAGTGGTACAATGGGCCCCTCGCGATGCGGCTTCTTATTCTATCCTTATCCAATCTTGTTACTTTCGAAAATCGATGAATCCGAATTTTTCGAAAGTATCTGCGCTCATATAAAAATATTATATCCCGGTAACGGTAAGTCCTATGGGATCGCCGTTGGTACAGAAACGATCACTGTCAAAAAAAATATTTTTTTTGTCTGTTTGTCCGTTCTCCGTTCTCCGTGCTTGTCTTTTGGTTTATCCTGAATAACTTTTGAACCGTTGCAGCTGCAAAATTGAAATTTGCCTCCTCTTTAACCCTCCACGACGCACATAAGCTTATAAGAAATGGCCCTGATCCGACACCGGTATCCATCTTTTTTTGGCGATTTTCCACTGTTTTTTGGACCTCGATATCAAACACGATAAGTGTCCGAAATTTAAAGCAATAGACTTCATAATTTGCACATAAATGCAGCTTTGCCCCGTGACGGAACCTATTAAAAATGGGAGTGCTGGGGGGTCACAAAGTTTTAAAAAAAAAAATAAAATTCGCGTGTTCAAGGGTCTACAAAAAAGACCATTTTTCAAAAACAGTTTACAAGACCGGAAAAATTCTTGAACCGGAACACGCACAGGAAACGACTTCATAAAATTGGCAATAATTTCAAATCTGTGTTTTAGATGTCAGTTTCTTTTACATAACAATATAGTCCATATAGACAGCTTAAACTTTTGTATTTACGGTTTTTAAGTATTGTACAGTTGATGTTGGAATTTTCGTCCAAAGATGCTTGCTTGCTGGCACCACGTTCAATGAGAGTCAAATAAACTTAGTCACAAAATGTTTTCTAAATTTGGGCGGGAGCATCTCCTGAGATACACTAGACTCGCACATATTTTGCATAATTCGCACACGATTCAACACACGCTGTATTACACACGAAATAAGAATGATTACTAATAAACTTAAACTAAGTAGTATACCAAACCAAAGAATATTAAACACAGGTAGGTACAAAATTATTTTCTATTACGGACCACAATTTTACCTGATTTTAAATTCCGAAACTTTAGGTAATAATCTTGTATGTTAATGACTACCCATGAATAATCCCATTCAAAAGCAATTGGCCACTTTCTTATATCTATGAACAGACCATACCTGTTCCAACACGGCAGGTACCACGTGCCAAGATCTGTACTTCAACATTTCCTTTATCCTATCAACAATGTAAAAACAAAACTCGTCGTCGTAGTATACCACATCTCCGGTCTTCAACCACCCGTCTGAATCGAAAGCTACCGACGAATCCATGCCGAAATATCCGTTCATCAACAAATCGGATTTGACACGCAACTCCCCTCTCTGATTAGGCCCGCAGTTTTCTTCAGTTTCCGCGTCTGTAACCTTTAAGATCGAAAAGTAACCCACCGTGCTGCCCGCCTTATGCGATCACCTTGTACTTGAACATGGGTAGCGGTTTCCCGCACGAGCCCGGCTTGTAATACAGTTGCAACTTGTCCTTCGTCCGATTGGTGTTGAAAAACAACGACACGCCCGACACTTCCGTCTGTCCGTATCCCTGAAAGACGTACGTCCCTGGCAACAGGTCTCTTAGCTCGGTTATTTTATCCACCGAGCAGTGACTACCTGCGGTGACTAACGCGTTTAAGCTGCTCGTGTCGATGTTGTCAGGTCTACCGACCGCCAACATGTGGTACGCCTGAATCGGTGCGGAAAACATGTACGAGACCTGGAACCTCTGGAGGTAACTAAACTCTAAGGGTAAGAATATCGATCACCTTATACTTGTCTATAATCTTCCACGTTTCAAGAGGGTCGAATGACTTGCAGATCACCCTAGCGGCTCCAAGAATCGTGCAAGCGACGAGGTTCATGACGGCGGATATCCAGTACAAAGAAGAGTAAGATAAGACGACTCCGTTGGAAGCGACCATGCCCAGGTGACTAAAAGCAGAAATTGAGTTTTTGCACCTGCACCCAATAGAAGCTCACTTTAGGAAAAAGGCCTGGTATAGCAGCCCCTTGTGGGTCGAGCATATTCCCTTGGGCAGTCCCGTGGTGCCGCTACTGAAGAATACGACCGCTGTATCAGAAACATCTGCTGGCTCTTTCGGATTGAAGGTTTCTTCATCGACGTGCTCTTGTAAGAACGTACTGAAGGGAGTACACCCATCGATTTTGGATTCGGAGTAGACGACGATTTCTGAATCTATATCCACGGCTTTTATGGAACCTCGTATCATTTGCAAGCAGTCTGTTACCACGAAGAATACTTTCGGTTTTGTTAATTCGACCAGGTGGATGGCGTCGTTTAAACTCAGCGAAGGATCAAGGGACGCGACTTTTAGCCCAAGAAACAGGCAAGCGATGAAAGGCACGCAGCTGTCCCCGTGATTGTAAGAACAGAGACAGATCACGTCGTCTTCGGTCAAGTCTCTGTCCCTCAGATGCAACGCCGTTCTGATTGACCGTTGAAGTAGGGCACCATAGGTGTCCGTGGAATCGGAATCGTTAATGAACTGAAACGGAGAAATGTCAGCCGCGGATTAAGTTCACCTTCTTTATTAGTAAAAAGCTATTTTGAACGAGAAATGTCAAAAATAATAATACCATAAATAATACTATTTTTCATTTTTAATACTTGTTTGGATTTTTTGTTGTTTGGTTACGGATACTTTGTGAATTTGTTTAAGCTGAGTGGTGAAATAATTTTGCTGTTTTTGATAGTGACAACCTATTAAATATTACATTACATGCCTTATAGATAAATAATAACTCAGCGAGGTATTATCCAAGTAATATAGAAAAATAAATCAGTCTCTTAATGTTCACTCTACCGCTTTTGTTCAAAGGTAATGAGAAAATTCAAAAAAAAATTTTTGAACAAATAAAAAATACTGGTTAAATATTTAGAATTTGTGTTTTAACTTTTTTCCTTTAAAACTGCACATTGCTATTTTTTAAATAAATTTTTACCAATATCTAAAGAAAATATTGCGTAATTATCAAGGAATGAAACGTAAATGATTTCGTTAATAATTATAAACGGAAATAATGTAAATAATCAACATTTAAATGGATGAGAACGAGAAAAACAACAGTCCTCCTCATTTACTGTCTTATAACTACTATATTTATTTTATCAAGAAAGAGACGAATGAAATCCAACGGTGCAAAAGAAAGTTGCAAGCAAGGTTAAAATGATTACAGTTAAAATAAAATTGCATACTCTGCGACCGTGAAATATTTTAAACAAAATGTTTTGAATTCGGTACTCACCTGAGCAATCTTATGTCGGTTGATCTTCATGCTGCGAAAAAATTCATACCCGAGCCCCCTAAATTCGACATCGGGAAATGTGTTCAACGAGATGATTTTTGTGGTTTCGTCGAATAATATTTCTAAATACAGTGGAAGGGGAGTCGATTTATGTTAATAAATAATGGGACAATATAATCTTACCGTCCGTCCTGCCGATAGAACTCATGATATCAGCCGTTTTTTTTTTTTTAATTTTCTCACGTAAACTTTCCAAGTATTTCAGACCGAGGATAAAATGCTGTAAGGGGTTTGATTTTATACCGTGAAACAGCAGGTAACATCCACCATCGATCGTTGACCGAAAGAGAGTCGTTTGATCGGCCATACACAGGAAAAAATAGTATAGAATATAATTGAATTAGATACAATAGAATAGAATTTATTGATCACGTGTTGAACTACAATCGTATCAAGTCAGACATATGATGTATGAAATATGCATATATATTTATATATAAAATCATCACGTTATCTAAATTTTAAATATAATCATTCCCTAGCCCAAAAAAAATCCGTCATAATAGGTCTCGCAGACAGAGCAATAATGTTATCCGATCCAGAATATAGACCAGACGCAATTGAAAAAGCAAAACACGCACTTGTAGAAAATAATTATCCCATAAACGTACCAACAAATTTTATAATAATGTAAACAAAAATCAACATCAAAATCCTCAAAGAAAATATATATCGCTAACTTATATATACCTGGATTATCAGAAAAACTAGAAACCATATTCAACGAACACAAAATTCAAATAGGACACAAAAGTTATAATTTACACTTCACTAAACTTAAAGCAAAAATTCCAGTTGAAAAAAGAAGCAATACAGTATATGAAATTCCATGCTCTAATTGCGACAGTGTATATATAGGACAAACAAGCCAATATTTAAAAAATAGAATCAACGGACATAAGTATGACAACAAAAAACAAAACAGCTCTTCATACCCATTGCGTAAACACCAAACACATTTAATTTTCAAAAGGTTAATACCATGAAAGTATAGAAATCCAAAAAAACAAAAATTCAATTAATTACAAAACCGATTCTACAAAACCTTAATAAAATATATCATTCAATTTTAAACTAACAAAATTAAATTATCCAATATAATAAAAAATAATAAAAAACATCCGTACCTGTTTTGCATGCCATTCCAATTCGTATAAAATATTCGCTGACAAATTATTTTTATTTTTAATATATTAACACAACGTCAAATGTCATTAATTGTTATATATCTCACAAAATAAGAATACTTTGAAAAAGATCGAAATTACGATCGAAACGTTAATAAATATTTAGAAGAATCACATCATATATGCAGCGGTTATTCGACAATAAGAAAATCATTGAAGACGAAGGAAATACAGCTAAGACCCACTGGAAAATAATCAACAAAAATCGACCCTCAACAAGTAATCACAAACGAAATTGAGGCAAACACATTAAATAGATTTTTTACAAGTATTGCTTGTTTTTGATAAATAAAAAAATTAAAAATAGCCAAGATCATTTGATAAATGCCTTGATCAAGGAGATGTACCCAAATATTTAAAAAATATAAAAAAAAACCTAACCTAAGCTGGTTAAAGCTATGGTCAAAGGACAATAAGAAGACAACTTAACGATTGAAACATTTTGCGATATTACTAAATGCTCCGACGGCGTGGGGCACTCGACTCTATTAAAAAAATTAAAATATTACAATTTTGGCATCTTGAGTCTAGTTGGTTCGTTTCTATGGGGTTGTGCAGGGCTCAGGAATTGGACCTACCCTCTTCCTCGACTTTTCCGAAGCCCTTTTGAATGGTTGACTGGCGTTGTTCTTAATAAATAAGAAAAATCTTACTGAAGCGCTTGCTAAAGCTAACTTTGAATTAGCAAGAGCTAAGGACTGGTTTACAAATAATACCTTAACCCTTAACGTAGGGAAAACATTTTCTTTAATCTTTTCTCATAGGCACATCAATGAAGTAAATAGTGGACAAAGTGCAAAATTCTAGAGAATTCACTGCGAATAAACTAAATTGGTGTGACCCCACAGACCAAGTGGCTAAAAAATCTCAAAAAACATTTTTTCTAATACGTAGTTATATGATTGACAGCTCTAATTGACTCCCATTTGCTTTATGGTGGGGCCAGGCTCCCGGTCTTTGACCAAGAACGTAGAGTAACCTCAAACACAGAGAGGATGTTGGATCGAAATTTTCAGTTTGCGAGAATCAAGCAGATTTTTTACATGTGAATAAAGTTCAGACCTGCAAAAGGCTGAATAAGGACAACCTCAGGCCTGATTAACTTAGTCAAAGACTTTTTAATAAAATAATCTTTTTACAGCTTGGAGGAGTTGATCTTTTTTCAAGATATCATGATGAGTTGTAGAGTTTTTCAACATTTACTATTACTTAGAAGTATTAACTATAAAGAACTTAATTTTTCATCGTTCGGTAATTTTTGGTTGTTGACTGTTGGTGGAAACGCTTTCTGTCCGTAAAAATCAAACGTTGCCTTTCGGGGTATCATGACAGCGATATCGCATGATGCGCCGGAGAAATTATAGAGTCCGTAAGTGGCTGGACAAATAGTTAAATATTTCACCATCAAATTACCCGCTATCGAGGTAATACCTTTTGAGGGCATGCACATGCGGCGCAAAAACATATAATTCTGCCATTATAATGGCCGCCGAGTGGGCGATCAGTAATTATTACTATCAACGAAAATTACTGACATTATTTACACCGCATCGTCTTCCAAAATTAACAGCTGCCCTCGTGGACAGTTTGCAGAGGAATCAAAACGGACTATAAAAAAAATCTATATATTCACGAATTACAAGAACATTCAATAGTGTTTAAGTTAACTTTGGGGGGTTTACTTTCGTGTCAAAGTATAAAGTAACTTTGACACGAAAAAAAAAAGGAAAAAATTCGCATTCCGTGCCTCTAGAAAGTCGTAAAACTGAAGGTGAGTACAACAAACTAACACTAGTCGTCATCGTCCTCGTCGAAGCGAATCCTTTTTGGAAATGGATTGTCGTCCTCTTCGCTGGAATCGTCGTCACGAGTGTTCCTGCAAGATTAATATAATTTAGTATACTAATTACGTATCGTAGTCCACAAATACAGTCACATATATACGGTGTTCATCAAAATTAACATTGCACTGGAATGCGCAATGCGGCGGGAAGTATGCTGGCAGAGATGGTGGCGCTGTTATTAATTGAAAGTTATAAAATTGTGAAATTTTATCCTTGATCCTTTAAAGTGCAGCAGATACGCATTTCATCAGCCGCTTTAATTTCTTGGAAAAAAATCTTGTCTCTGCTATGGTTGTCAGTTTCGGGATATAAACGGGATTTTACCGCACTGGTCTACCACAATAGTGTTCAATGAAGCTAATGCCTAGGCTGGATCAGTAAAACTGGTGAACAAACATTGTTCTCTCTCGGCTATAAAGCGAGGAATGGTTTGAAAATTTTATTGTCCCCGCAAAACATCTACATCTTCCGTTTCTGCAGTGGGAAAACAATACAGCCAGCCTTCCACATAAGATTATTCCTCCAGTATGTAAAATTAGTTAGAGAGGATCTTCATAATTAAAATAAAGTAATTATTACCCAATATTTACAAAACCTCTGGATTCCTCATGCGTCGGTTAGTGTTAATAGTATATTATGCGACAAGTTTACGAAACGTGTTGTTCTACGGCCGTTAGTTTTTAGATACATTTTTGCAAAACAACACAACTACACTAAATTAGATAGCCTTCAGAATTGACAAACGTCAAAATTCAAGCCGTGCGGTAAAACCTCCGAAAACATCCGATTATTCCCGAACCCGCGCGGTAATATTCCGAAAATGTCCGAAGTGGCTCGGATCCATGGGAAACGAAACTGACGTGGCTCGATCGATGTATAATTAGATATTTTTCAGAAGGGAGTAGGAAAAATAAATTTTCCCTTCTGTAAAATACCTAGCAGAAAAATAAGGTCAATAAAAACCGACGGCTTGAATTTTGAAGTTTGTCAATTCTGAAGGCTATGTCATTTAGTGTACGAGAATTAAAAAGGAAGGACTTTCGGTTTGAGCGGGCAGGACGCTAAGTTCTAAGCATATCTTATATTTTTGGCAATTTTGAGTTCAAGAAATTAGTTTACACAGGATAGGACCATTTCCCAATCTTTTTTAATTCTTTAATAAAACACAATAAATACTATTAATTATTGATATAAATGAAACTCTTTCTTAGATGTCTAATTATTAAATAGAATAATTTTTCAAAGAGAAACCGAGTGAGAATAAGCACTATTTAAAACCGGCTGTTTTTGAAATATTTTGAAACCAGAAATTAAAAAAAAAACAAGGAAGATAGTTTGCATTGATAGTTATTGATTCAATTTAAAAACGGAATGCAGAGCAAAAATGCAAGCAAGTTGCTGCTTTCTTGGAGCAATCACTTCGGATCACCCTGTATAACTTAAGAAGCGCTTAAGAAGTCCACGTGACCAAGACGTACCTGTCTCTCCCTCTATTTTTGTGCAGGCGCAAGATGCTGCTGTCCATCTTCGATGGCGTTTTCTTCTTCTCGTGTTGAAACTTAATACTGTACTTGATTTTTCCACGGAATTTTTTCCTGTCGAAGTCCTCTTCGCTCGAGCCGCAATCTTCCACGGACGAATCGCACGATCCTCCAGATTCGTCGGAATCTTTGTTCCCGTTTCCCCCTTTCTTCCTCTCGTTCTCCACTTTAGCAGTTTTGATAAACTTATTCGCCTTGTTCAAGGTGTCGTATTTAGTTTGCTTGTCCATTTTGTAGCGATTTCTGGTCATTGTTTCGTCGTCCGATTCGTTTTTCACCGACCTGTCACCCGCGCACTTTTTCGCCGTGCACCCGGCGTTATGCCTCGCCCCGACGACGGATTTCGAGTCGAGATTTTCGTCCGAAACGTCGTCGGTTTTCTTTTTGCCGTTCCGCCCGGCAGCGTCAACGACCAGCCAGCAGGAAATCAGCAGTACGCCGTAAAAGTACGACCTGGAACTTGAAAATTGAAATTCCGGGAATAACACATCCGAGTCGGCAGCGGTAGTGGATAAGCGTGGTAAAGTTTGGTTCAAATTATGCCGTCGTTTATAAATATAATAATAATAAATAATCATAATCAATAAAGGTTACCAGCAGAAAATTAATTACAGAAAACATGCATTCGTTTATTTCGATTTCTTACGATTCGTGACCTTCATTTCATAATTTTTTTGAGAAATGAGATCAATGAAAGGGTTTTAAAGAAATTTCCATTTATCAAATGGAGAAAAACGAAATATGCGTGAAGACATTTTGTTAAAGACACCTATATGAATTTTGAAACAACATTAGTATTTGAGCCTAAAAAAACGTCTAGAAGATCTGTTGAATTAAAAAAATAAGTCAATATACAGGGTGTTCTATATTAAATAAGTTACTACTTATCGCCGAAAATACAAGCACCATGTATATATTATATTATAATATGATAAAAGTATACGTAAATCCAAACAACTTTTGACTGTATGTTTTTTGATATTTCTTTTAGGTTTTGAGTTAATAAATCTTATAATAAACGGGATATCCGGTGTACTAGTAAAGGAATAAACGACAAAGAAAACACATGTCCAAATGAAACGTGAATTGATTTATTTATTTTGTAATTTTTGATTAAAATATACGGAAGTTGTAAAAACTAGGTTTTGGCGAACCTGCGCTGTTCTTTATTTTAAGCGTGCACCTGTTGCAACTTTTAATCATCTTAACAGAAGCCCCGTGAAATATAATTCAACAATTTATTATGGCACATACTTTGGTTCTTCTAATGACGAGACCAGCGACAAAAACATTTCTGGTAGTAAGCCGAATAAAAATTAATCATCCACTGCCGACATCAAACCCGACTGAATACGTACCTCATTTCGCTGCAAACTCGGATACTCTAACGTAGGCTACATATTAACGAACTGACGCGGGTGCAAAAAAACTGAGAAAATTGTCCGGATCCTCGTTAAAGTTTGGATAAATATTTACGTTTTCATTTCGCGCCCGGTGCGACGGAACTTCGCAATCAAAATATTATCCGTATGTATCGGAAACTCCTTCGGTCACATTTTAAAATAAACTAAGAGGTTGGATTTTGGCGTACGCCATACTTTGGGGGCTACACGTAGCCACATGGGCGTCGCGCGGGGTTTTAAATATAATTATTTCGGGTTATTTAACATCAAAATTCACCCCGTAATGCGTTTATTTCTAAGCTCGCGTCCTTGAGTCCATTGGTGTTCTAACCAAAACTAACCAAAACAAACCAAAAATAACCAAAATTAAACAAAACTAGCCAAAAGAAACAAAAATAACCACAACTAAGCAAAATTAATCATAACAAATCAAAATTGGCCAAAGTTCAACAAAACAAACCAAATTAACCAAAACTAACCAAAATTAAGCAAAAGTAGTTAAAATTAACAAAAACAAGCCAAAATTATCCTAAACAAACCAAAACTAACGATAATTAAGCAAAAATAGGAAACATTCACAAAAACTAACCAAAATTAACCCTAACTAACCAATAGCGGCCGAAACTGGAAATAATAAACCAAAGTAACCAAAACTAGCGAAAATTCAGCAAAAGAAACCAAAATTAACCGCAACAAACCCAAATCAACCAAACCAAAAAAAAAATGCAAAAATTCACCAAAACGAACCACAATTCGCAAAAACTAAACAAACACAAACAAAATTAAGCACACTCAAATAAAAAGTAATCAAAGCTGCGTTCAACACGAACTGACCTAATTAAAAAAAAAAATAGGAAAGCGAAGGGAGAAGTGTCTATACGCACGACGCGGCGGTCGCGCTCGTCTCATCTCACCTATTATAGGTAACGGACCATTCCTTAGTCTTCCGAACGTTTCACGTGAAAACCCGAATATCGGCTGCGGCGAACTAACACGAATGCAACACCATCGACTAGATGACAACTACGTATTAAGTTGTTTATATTAGCTAAAACGAGACCGAGCGAACCGACTAACAACTAATGGATTTAGTTATCGAGGATGCAAGACCCCGCGCCTAGTTCGTCAACGTTCGAGAGTAAGAAAGACAAGGATGAAGAGCATAAACATGCTCAAATACAGAGTCACTGACCAGGAACTAAATATACATTTTTAGTTGAAAGGGGTTTTCAGTCAAAATCGGAGACCGTAGATACCTAAAATATCTGATTTTATTGTGGAAACGGTGACCTAAGTCAAATTCTTTATTTGCCGATACAAAAATAACACAGTGCAAAGAAATAATTTAGAAAAACAACTCCACCATCATCTTGGACACAGTTGCGTTCTTCATCATTGTCCCTATTGTAAAGTCTTTGAAGCGATTCAAGATTTCTAGATTCTAGACGAATCTTCATAGTGTACTTGATATATTTCAAAGACTACATCTGGTTGTTACGTTGAAGTTGATTTTAGAGAAACCCCGTGGAAGTTAGCTATAGTTACCTGAGTGTAACTCTGAACCTGAACCTCACACGCCAATGGAGGCTTGTTGGTGTTAAATCCAGACTGTACGTAAGCAAACTGCTCTATTTTTAAGCCTGGCACGGCGTCCACATCTTGGCTTTTTAATTTTAAGGACGCATTCCTTCCTCGCCTAGAACAAAGTATACTTAATTATCCCAAAGGGTCGATTCGGCCATCGGACACGTGTTCGGAGTCAATCGATGCCAAAAACTGGCGCAAAACGTGGCGTCAATTTTTTTCGGATTAGCAGCTGGTCATCGTCGTCGAGACGAAAGAAATCTCGCGTACGGTTATTGGCAGTTAAAAATAGGCGGGAAATTTTGAGATCGGGAGCGTATATTTTCGGTTCGGCGTTGGGTGTTCGATAATCGAACAGTTTGAAAACGAACGATATATTTTGGTCCAGAGACGACACGTACGTAAGTATAATTTTGTCTTTTTTGAATTATTTCGGAAGGTTGTTATGGGGTGACGCGTCCGAGCTAATTTGCGAGACGGTTATACGGATTGCAATCCGGTTCCGTCAAAATTTTTGGCAATTTCGCGATCTAGGTTGAAGGTGATTGACATTTCGGGTTGTTTAAATGTATGTCGGCTAGGTTTATTTTCGGATTCACTAAACTTTTTCTTCTATAAACACTAATTGAAGTTCGCTGTTAAAAATCTCGTTTTGAGACGCCAGAAAAGTCGCACACTGAGTTAAAAAATGAGCTACTTTTAATGACAGTGTCAAAAATAAAGGTAATCCAAATATTTGCAGATTTTCTTTTTTTTAATACAAATTTAAAGAAAAACTATTCAGTGTATTTCTTTAAACTAGGTTGCAGTTTATGAAAAAAAAACAATAACATTTTTGGATATTTTCAAAAATACCCTATTTTTGGTTAATTTTTGTTAGTTGGTTAGATGTTTTCAAAAATACCCTATTTTTGGACTAAAAACTTTAGTAAATTGATTTAGTTTTAATTTTTGATGCAGAAACTATCCCCAAGATCAGGATTTATCAAAACTCATTGATAAAAAAAGTTACATTTTAATGGTTTTAGCTATTAAAATTGTTTGTAAAATTCTTTTTAAAACTGAATATTCCCTTCCTCGCTTTGCAACTCAAAAATTTTAATTAACGGGCTTTAAGTGGAGGTTTCCAGATACCAGAATTTCATTCGGTGCATAAAAATATAACTTATAGTCTAAATTTAAATTCGATTGTCATTCGTATTTCCAGGTATAGAATTTTTTGGCTTGTACTGTAACTGCGTTTATTTCCTTTAATTCCTAAAAATATCGTGTAGTAAGGGCCCGGATGTCGTTTCTATCGCTTTCACAGATTTGTTCCAATTTTTGGAATTAAAGTGTGGAGTTTATTTTTTACACTACAGTTTCTGGAACTTTAATCATTTTCTCAGACCTCATCATTCCCCAATCAAAAACATAAATTAAAGATAACAATATTGTTTTAATAGCAAATGACGTTTATAAAGTAACAAACATCTTGGAAAAAAAGGAATTTGTAATAATTTAAATACTGTAAAACCCCCAGCAAACGGGGGAGGAAATTTAGTCGATTGCCACGGTCCAAATACAGGGTTTTCCATTTAAAATGTGGATCTGTCACAAATTCGCGGTTGAAATTTAAACTTTTACTTCTAATTTAAAAATACACCGTGTATGGTATGTTCATAGATATAAGAAAATGACCAATTGCTTTTGAATGGGAATGGGGGATGGGTGGTCATTAACATACAATGCAACAAGATTATTACTTAAAGTTTCGGAATTTAAATTCAAAATTAAATTTAAGTAGGTAATAAAAATAATTTGTAATTTTATTTTAGATTTAAACATAAATAAATAAATATTGTTTAGTAATTAAATAATTAAATTCTAAGCAAAGTACGGACCTGTTCGGCCATACTTCATTCTTACAGCTTGCCCGGGTCCTACCTTAATTAGTATCAGTTAGTCACTTTCTTATATCTATGAACAGACTTTACCAGAAAAACTATAAAAATATGATGCCTAGTGTTTGAATAAGCCACTGGGCAAATGACACCAGAGAACTGTTGTTCAATTACAACGTCAGGAGGAGACGACAGATACTCAGATGACTAAGAATGTTCAAATTTTTGTGTAATTTAATTCCATTGTAATGTATTTTTGTATAATGTTTAATACAAAATTCGTGACGCCTCTTTTTGGAATATTGTCATTTGTTTAACGCCCAAGTAAATAAATTGTCGTGTCAATCGCCTTTGACAGCTAAGCGGGATACACTGCGTCCTTAACTGGAACGTAGGATTGCGAAAAGGCTCTCGCGTTTCGGAAAGTCAGGTACGCATGACGCCGGACTATAAAACGGGCAACTCAGAACCGAAATTCCATTGAACCTGAAACGTAGACGCGCCAGTCGCGTGAAAAGCGTCCGTCCCGCGCTGAACGTCGGGTTATTTTTCAGCGATTTTCCACAAAGAAAATGGGCAACGTGCGCAGCGGATATTCGGAACAAGTAGACGACGACGTGTGGTGGACTAACGGGCAGCCTAAAAATACCTGCGGCAATTCTTTACGAGCAGAAAACGCGAACGACAAAGAACGACACGCCAGTCTGGAGCGGTTGAGCGAGCGGAACAAACAGAAACTCGAGGAGTTCAAGTTCGAGCTGCAACGAAAACACGAGAAACGACGGGAGATCATCGCTGCTAAGAAGCAAGAAATGAACGAGCTACGGGCGGACGTGGAGAGGCTCAAAGAGGAAAATGACCTCCTCACGCGGGACCGTCGCGAGTTGCGAAAGGAAAACGGCGACCTGAAGTTGCTGGTGAAGTCGCGCGATAACGGAGAGATGCTGCGCGAAATCGAGAAGCTGCTGCGAGAGAACACCGAGCTGAAGGAACGCTTAAAAGACAAAACGGAAGAGTTGGACAGAGCCTCCGACGTGATCGAGACGAACCGCGAGTTGCGCATCAACATTGCGGAGATGCAGAAGGAACTGCAGAGCTTGAACGTGGTCGCCCTGGACTTCGAGAAGGAGAGGGAGGAATACAAAAGCCACGTTGCCGCCCTGAAAGATGTTATCGGCGTCTCCAAAAAAATGCTGCTGGTCAGGGAGTCGCAGTTGAGGGAGGTGAGCGGCTTAAAAAACGGACTCGATCCCGCACGTGATTGCTTTTGTTCGATTTTCAGCTGCGTCAGAAGGTGGAGAGTATCGAAGAGACTCTGTCGGGTCAGGAGCTGAACATACTGTCGCAGGATCTCAGGCAGGAGTACGAGCGCCAATTGCAAAGCATCAGAAACTTGAGGATACTGTACGAGGAACGGCAGAGGTCCGACCAAACGGAAAAGGAGGGGCTTAGAAATTTACTTGAGGAGACGAGAAAAGAAATGAAGTCGGAGCAGGAGAAAGCCAAGTATTGTTTTGGTTTTCGTTTACGTCGAGAAGTGGTAATGGTTGTGGTTTGTTTCAGGGAATCGGGGGAGCGGATATCGGAACTGGAGGCATCAAATTCGCGGCAGTACGACGAAATCAAATCGCTCGAGTCGAATTTGGGCCTGGCGAAGGCCGAGTGCCGTCAGTACCAGGCCGAACTGACCGCCATCAATCAGCTGTTTTCGGAAATCCTGCTCGGTTTCAATAATTCGCAAGGGATCGATTTGGATAAGCTGACGAGACACCTCGAGGACCATCACGAGCTCCTGCAAAATATCGTCGTCAACGAGATCTCGTCCGCGTATTCGGCGGTACTGCCCAAAGTACTGCTCGACTTGGTGCACCAGGTGAATGTTGGCGATAAAGACGACGAGGAGAACAAACTCGAAACGATTGTTGAAGAGTCAGGTACGCGCAGTCACTAGAAAGGATGGTAGTGATTGTGATGCTGCATTTTTGATTTAATTTTGAAAAAAATTTTTTAACGTTAGCTCAATGCAGAGTGCGGCGTTGAAAGTTGGTAAAAATTGGTCCATATTCCGTGTTTTTTATCTCACCAGTGGTGAGATAAAAAAATATAATCTACATGCTATAGACTTAACAAAAATGGCAATACAAATCCAAAATATTTTTTTTACTATTTTAGATTTACTTGAAAATGTGATACCAATTTATGTACCACTTTTGTTAACTTTTGAATTCATATACAGTGTGTCCAAGATAAGGATGCACAGCATGGGGATCTCGGAAACTATAAGAGATACAGTGTCGGTTAAATTAGACAAAAGTTGCGCATTTTGATACCGAACAAGATCCCGTTTTACAAATTTGAAAATTCCAAGCCGTTCCGGAAATATCCGAGAAAAACCGAAATATTGCGATTTCGTTTTTATTATTTTTTAAAGCTATTTGAAAAGATATGAAAAAACGGAAAACACTTTTCCATTGGCACTTTTTAATCTCTCCAAACTGACGTTAACAAATTTTCATTACAGCGTTTCGATTCCATGGAACCACCATCAACTTTGATTTTTCTTATGGGACGGAAAAAAAGTACACACAGTATTAGGTTGTGCTTTTCATTGCGAATTCAACGATGTACGATACAATATGGTTACTTATGTTTTTATCCAGAAAAATGGATTTTTACATATACATTTCAGCATTTAAATGGAGTAGGCCATGACAAAATGACATCCAGTCAATTTCAATGACACATTAATGTTATTTGTCTTTGTTATCAGTCGATCATAAGTTTATTCCTTTAGTTATTGTTTTTGTATTTTTATTGTTGTTGTCTTTTTCTAATTTATTTTGTTCTACAATGGAGGGAGGTAATTTTACAAACGAAGAAAAATGTGATATGCTGTCTTGCTACATCTGATGCCAAAGAAATTGTGTGGAAGCCGAGCGTATGTATTCTAACAAATACCCAGAGCGGAGACAACCTGACAAGAGTATTTTTCGGCGTTTGTTATTTAATCTGAAAGAATATGGATCATTTAAGAAGCCTGCATTATCCCGACAAAAACCTTCCAATGAAGAAAACCAATACATTGTTCTACAACCTGTTATCGAAAATCCACAAACTTCTACCAGAGAAATTGAAGACCAGAATGGGGTAGCTAAATCTACAGCTCAGTTTATTTTAAGGAAAAATGAATTTAAGCCTTACAAATTCAGAATATGTCAAGGATTAAAACCGGGTGACGACGAACGACGTAGACATTTTTGTGAGTGGTATACCAGGATGTGTGATGAGAGTTTTAATTTTCCATATAAAGTGATTTGGTCTGATGAAAGTATGGTGACCAATAACGGTATTTATAACAGGCGCAATACACACTATTCGTCGCAACAAAATCCACGTGTTAATAGACTATCCAGACATCAAGTTCGCTTTGGGTTTAATATTTGGTGTGGGATTTTTGGTAGCAAGATTATAGGCCCTATTTTCTATAATAATTCCTTAACTTCCGAGCGGTACCTTGACATCTTGAGGCACGATTTAGAAGATGCCTTAGATGATTTACCGCTAGGCGCTGTGCAAGGCTGCTGCATAACTCCAGAGAAGTTCGCCAATATTTAACTGAACGGTTTGATGGAAAATACATTGGGACTTACAGTGAAACACCTTGGCCTCCAAGGTCCCCGGACTTAACTCCCTTGGACTTTTTCTTATGGGGCTACATAAAAAATGAGGTATTCAAAGAATGTTTTGACAACGAGGAACAATTACGTCAATCAGTACGAGCAGCGTTTAATAAAATTACTCCTGAAATGTTAAGTCGTGTTTTGGAGTCTACCGTGAGACGGGCGTACTTATGCCTAGAAAATGGAGGTCATTTATTCGAACATTTGTTATAGAATTTGTTTTTCATTAACTTGTTGGATTTAGTTGTTATGTTAAATGAACAGTTAGAGTTAGTTAATAAATAAACACATTAACTCGAACTTGTCAACCATTTTCTTTTGCCTTTCATCGTTCGGATCTCATGGCCTACTACAATAAAATACTAGAAATGTATTAAAAAGCCATTTTTCTGGATAAAAACATAAGTAACCGTATTGTATCGTACATCGTTGAATTCGCAATGAAAAGCACAACCTAATACTGTGTGTACTTTTTTTCCGTCCCATAAGAAAAATCAAAGTTGATGGTGGTTCCATGGAATCGAAACGCTGTAATGAAAATTTGTTAACGTCAATTTGGAGAGATTAAAAAGTGCCAATGGAAAAGTGTTTTCCGTTTTTTCATATCTTTTCAAATAGCTTTAAAAAATAATAAAAACGAAAGCGCAATATTTCGGTTTTTCTCGGATATTTCCGGAACGGCTTGGAATTTTCAAATTTGTAAAACGGGATCTTGTTCGGTATCAAAATGCGCAACTTTTGTCTAATTTAACCGACACTGTATCTCTTATAGTTTCCGAGATCCCCATGCTGTGCATGCTTATCTTGGACACACTGTATAAAACATTTCGTTTACACATAAATTAGCGATTTCTACGGTTTTATGTCCTTCAGTTGTGATGATAATAAAATTTTTAAATACATGTGCAAAAATATTTCCTGGATGTGACAAAAAAGTCATAGAATAGGTTTTGCATTAACGCACCACTGGGTCAAAATGGGTTAATTATCTCCAGTGTTCTTGCATTCGAAACATTGCCATATGTATTGGTTATTTTTGACAGTAGAATGCCAATAAAGAATTATGCAAAGCCGAACCAAACGTCCAGCAAGACCAGGTCTCCTTTGGATATAATGACATTGGTGCCAAATATTAAACCTCCATTAATATCAAACGATTTGTTTTGCAGAATCACAGACAACCACCGCCCAAATTAATAGTGCCGAAGAAATCGTAGTGCTGCTCCCGAAAGTATGGCGAGTGCTGATAGAGCTGCTCAGTCACCAGAAAGTGCCCACCAATGTTTTGGCGGACGAAGAAATGCCGGATCAAAATCCATGTTACAAAACGGTCCAGACGCCGAAAGGGCCCAGCATGGTGTTGAGCGTCAGTCAAACGTTCATCAGACTGAAGGACTTGATTCTCGAGAAGAAAGCTTTGGAAAAGGAAACCGGGCACCTGAAGCAGTTGAACACTCACTTGGAGAGCAGACTGCAGGATCAGGAGAAACGTCTTCAGTTGGTGTCGTCCGAGCTGAACAAGACTTGGCACGTGGTTGGTTGAATTCGGGTTTGTTGTTATGGGGCGTAGTTTAACCAAACTTGATTCTGATTCATCGTTTTGATTTACTTTTTTTTTACATGATTGCGTTTTCTGAAGCTTGTCAGGCTCGATATCGATAATAATAAGACCTCGCGAGGTTCGACAATCAATGTAGCCGGCCGTATTTTGTCAAAAGAGACGAAAGAAGGTGGCGGTTAACTTTTTTCTTCAAATTAATATTTATTATTATAAGCGTATTTCAACAGATACTGAAGTCTGTGAAGGTATCTTCAAATTTATCGGTTATTGTTGTATAAAGTCCGATCTTCACATTGCGCGGTCATTTGAAATCTCGTTTTGAACCAATAAGACGGCGTTCAACAACCAACATGGCCACTGACAGATGGTCCATTTGACAGTTCCAGTTCAGATATGATAAACGTCTGTTCCCTCGGCCGTTTCAGGTGGGCAAGCTGCAAAAACAGCACCAGCTACTTCACACGCAAGAGAAAATCCTGCGCTACGAGCTGGCCCAAAAGCGGAAGCTGCTGTCGACTTTGCGCGAAGAGTTGGAGTACAGCCGCGACAAGTGGAACCAAGCGCGCGAAAAGAACTGCGACGCGGAGAAGCAGTGGAAACAATTGAGGGTGGAGTTTGCGTCTAGAAGAAACGCCAACGCGGGCGACAACAGTACCGAAAGCGGCTTCAGCGACGAGAGGTCGAGCGACGACGAACCCGGCTACGAGACCGACGTTTCGGAATCTGCCGCTACCAAACCGTGCGAAGATTTAGAAGAAGCGCCGGACGATCAGCTTCAGAAGCAAGCGGAAGTGGCCGTAACTGATATCATCGCCGAAGCTTTGCGCAACATTTTGAGTTCGCCTTTGGCAAGTTCCGCAGAAAGCGGCGACCAATCCGAGAAGTCGAAGACTGGTGACGAAATTAGAATGGTGGGGGATGAGTCGGCGACTACCTCTGCAGGTTCAAGTTCTTTGAATTTTTTAGTGATCAACGCCATTAATAGCGTTTAATTTATAGTATAGCATAGTTATACAGGGTGTTTCAATCATACCAGAATGCTCGAGTGGAGATTCCTAATGAAAAAAGTGCATATAAAGTTGGCCCTGAAATAATTAGAAAAATATGAATATTCAATAAAATCGACTTTTTTTTTAAATATCTTTAATATTTTTCAGCCGATTGTGACTGACTTCTTTGTAATGTTTGTTGTTTACTTTAAATAATCGACTTAAATGACAACTTTTTTTACTCCTGACCCAATAGACACAAAATCAAAATCGAGACAATCCTCGAAATATTCAAAAGTTTTTCTCCGTGATCCATAGAATTAATAATCTGGAAGGCTGGTAGAGAAAGAAACCATAATTCAAAAATATAGGAAAAATCTCGTATTACGTAAATTTCAAAACACATAAGAACAATATATTAATGCAATACAAGCTTGTGATAAACTAAAAAGATTTTCAATTTTTTTTTTGTTATTCACGAACCGCTAAATTGTTAATTTCTTTCCATGGAATTAAAAACAAGAAGGTTGGGAGAGAGAAAAAACAAGTCTGTAATAAGAAACTATTCGCACCGTTGCCAGATAAATAAAAAGTCCCAATTTATTTAAATTTCGAATGCGTTACGACATTATATCGATGCAACATAGACTTTTTTGAATAACTGTGTACATTAGAAATATTATTTTTATATATATTCGGCGTATAAAGCTCTAATTGGCCGACTAACTTAGCACGTCTTATACTTTTTAACTACTGGCAACATCGCTGTCAGCTGGAAATTATACGCTGTGGACAGTTTTGTTTTATCTAAGAGGTTAAAAATTTACGATATTTCTAAAAGGTGAAGAATCTTGATATTACGATGAACAGGTAATTTTGATAGTATACAAGCGCACATGCGCGATCATCTCTTATTCCCAGAGATTTCTTCGTAAGTGTAGCGGCTTTTGTCCTTTCAGTAGTATTAAGTTTTTTTAATATTTTTGTTTCTTTTGCGTTTTTATAATTTCCTTTTTACGTTTTCTCTTTGCGTTATCGTAGGTGACCAGACGAGTGTGGACGTCGCAGGTCCGAGCGGTTCTCCTACGCAGAAACGGACATTAGAAGAGATATTGGCGGCGCGAGACGAACGATTCAAACGGCTGGAAGGCCAGTGTGAGCAGTTGCTGTCAAAAGTGACGAGCACGTCGAACAAGAGCGTGACGATATCCAATAAGCTCGACGATTTGCACGAAATTTATGGGGAGGCCGGTTGCCCTCATCAGGAGGGTACCGGTGGGACGAGGCAAGAAACCCACAAGGCGGAGAAATAATTTACTGATCGCATTTTTTTTTTAATTTTGGACTGCTTATTGTATGTAATTTGTATGTCGTTTAATTAGATTCGGTGTATTGCGATCCGTATGACACGTACCTGCTTAATGTGATTAAGGTAGTGTTCTCGGTAGTGTTAGTTAACTTATTTTAATTTATATGTTTTATAAATCGAGCCACCTCGTTAAATAAATCGACTCGACGTAGTTGTCTTTTATTTCTTTTTTAAAAACATATGGTTAATGAGTGAGGGGGTTAAGGTTTACAGTTCTCAAAAGTTATTTCCCCATTGCTGGATTCCTTTTGACCCATTCTCGTAAAAATTTCGAACTACATTGAAAATATTTGTTAAAAACCACAACAGACCTTTTTTGGAGAGCCTTAAATTTCCTATAAGAATAAGCTAAAAGGTATTTTTCTTAAAATCTTCAGTCTTTAACCTCAAATATCTTTGAAATGGTTCAATGACCATTTTTGTTGAGCGTTCAATTTCCTATAGAAATATTGTAAAAACAAAAGAGAATTGGAGGCAGTAATATTTTCAAAATTTCAGCATCTGAACTCTTGGCTTTTAAAAACATTTTTTTGAACCAAAACAATATAGACCAAGAGACTTCTGAAACACCCTTAATATGAAGACATTATTGTTGAAAAAAAATGTAATGTTTGCAGGTCATAATACTAAAAAATATTAAACAGCAATATAATAAAAAAGGAGCAAGAAATACTTTAGAAAAACATTAAGTTAATAACATTTTATAAATTACAAAGACTGTGTGTGGAACAAATAAATATGTACTGGAAATTCTTAAAATTATTAAGACCAAAGTATTTAAAATAAATGAAATACGGTTCTAGACGATAAATAATAGAACTACTTTTATCCCTACGTACAATGTCCGTCTGATCTATCGAATTTATGTAATTTGGCAAGCACTTCTTTGCGTTACTTACTTTTTTTTGTCATTTTATTGTAAAATTTATCCCGTGCCACGGAAAAAATATTCACCCTGATCTCGCAGAAAAATGGAAAAAAAAACTCTAAGATGACACTTGTTTTTATTTAATAATCACATAAAATGCTACAGCCAAAACCATGAAACGTTCTACAAGTGAATAAAAATATTTGTAAAGGTGACCGAGTTAACAATTTAATAATATCCACGGAAAAATATGATTAAATATATATTGCCGCGTCTTTCACAAGAACATCCAAACGGCGCGGAAAAAGTTGATTGTGAAAAAAATAATCCAGTAACATTACAAATAGAATTTGACTAGAATAAACAACTTTAACAATATACACATCTCATCCCACATTCAAAAAATTTTTCTCTAGGTGCCCACTAGGGTCGGTCAAAGGAAACTTTTTTTAACTGACACCCAAAAACAAATTGTAGATAGTACTTACCACCTATGAGCCCTTAATATTAATGCACAGGTTATCCTCATTACAATCTTGCAATTTGAATTTAGTCTTATATAAGTAATCATATCTTATCCTATTCCTATTTTTTTGTGCTGGTGATTTTTTACGATAGCAGCTTTTTTGAATTCTTTACCATTTGCTATGACATCGAAGAATCCTTTTCACTACATTATCAGCACCCGAAGTTGGAATATTTTTTTCATAGATCCATAATTTGATCTACTACATTTTTAGCAATTTGGTTCACGGAATATTTCAGGAAATTATGTTGTTAAAAAAATATACACATAACCTCTTTCACCGTTGGTAATTTTGTTTCAAGAATTTTTGTCATCGGTTTACGAATTATTTCTTTGTTCATATTAAATAATTAGCATATAATTCACAATTCGCGTAATTATATTAAAACTTAGCTTTAAATTATTTTGTTACAGTTATAGGTTACAGAAGATATATGAGGCGACATAGAAAGCACATATAACCACAGATAGCGCTAGCATAACAAGAAATGAATGAACAGAATCACCAATCTTTTGAAACCAAATTCCCAGACAAAAAAAATATTCAATTATGATCCTAAATTGTGATTAAAGTAAAATTATAAAAGAAAATATAATTAGAAATTTGATCATTAAGAAATATACTCTTAAACAAACGGTAAAAAATAATTTAGACACTGTCATTTTGTCAAAATAAACTTAATTTTTTATGAATGTTGTGAAAACTCGTCTAGTTAATAAACACATTGAATACATTTACTAGAAACTATGAATATAGTTTATATAGGTAAGAATAATTGAAAACATTTCACGCTAATTTTTTTTTTTTTAAGTCAATAACAAAATTCAGAACAAAACGATATATTTTTTTAAATTCTTTAATCTTTAACCTCGAATATCTTTGAAATGGTTTGATTTATCGAAAAAGTGTATTGAGCGTTCAATTTCCTACAATAATTATCAATAAAATTGGCTTGATGACCTATTGGTGGTAATATACGATTAGTTACATACGAGACTAAATCGAAAATGCAAAATTGTAATCTGGATAATCTTCATACGTGGTAAGTACTTTCTTTCTAGAAGTAACTAGCAATTAATTTTTGTGTATCAGATCCAAAAAAAAATCGTTTTTTTGCCACACCAGATACAGTGTAGAGGATTTAACATAAGAAGTTTATTTAACCTCAAAAAATCCGCTTAAATTGCTAAATTTGCCGGTGGCGTAGGAAAAGGAAATTTATTTAATAACCGATGTTTAGTTTAAATACATTAAAATAGATGTTGATTGTACTTAACCATGGGTCCTTTGCAAATCCTGCAATTTATCGCACGAGGGCATCTTCAAATTTTGAGCGTTTTGGTAAAGGTCCCTGTCGCCAAAGTTTCTCGCTTTCCATATCATGGAATCCCCTAAAATCGAGAAATTTGCATATTGGTGTGAAATCCAAATCGTCCGCTTACCCGCGCGAAACGTTTTACATTTAACTGTAATTTTATCCCAAAGAACGCAACCACGCTAACGAGACTAACCAAAACGTTTTTATTCAGTGACTAAACATCCGGTAGGAAATCCAACGTTACTAAATATTTCCGATAATACGCGGACGAATTGAATAATATTCAGTAAAATGTTATAAACAAAAAAATAAAAACAATTACTGTAGGTTTTCTCTCTGTAGCATTGGTGTCTGAGGCCGGTAACGTAATCTTCCTCCACTGACATCTCGAGCCTTTTCACAGAACCCTGATACTCCGAATGGAAATTTTCCTTGACATAATACGGAATCTGCATGTTTTGCGTTCTGCGCATGATCGGATATTTCCTATAATGGGGACGCTGTTTACTGGTAAAAATGCGATGGGTTTATTCTTACGAGTTCGCCTGAAGACTGTAAGCGGGATCAGAGATGAAGAAGCTCGACGCCATCGATAAAAGTATAGCGATTATTATGGGTAAGAGTTGGATGAACGCAGAAAAACTGTTTTGCTGCTACGAAAGAACAGAATCACCAATATTAATGTACGACTAAAGGACAGAATTTCAAGCCATTTTCCCGAAAAATTAAAAGAGCCACACACACAAGGTACTACAAATTTTCTATTTTAAGCATAAAAGTTTTTAAAAAACCCAAAATAAATACCATTAGGAAATAGATAATAATGAAATTAATAAAATTGTAAAACAGAGTGCTTAGAATATGGTTTTCATTTTTGGAACCAACAAAAACAGAGAAAACCTAGCTAAGATAGTATACCACTTTGACAATCCTATTTTGATGGCTTTTATCATATTCATATTTTTGAAAAGTGCTGTTTAGTAATTTTAGTTGTCACAAACCTCTCTATGCCGATGCTCTTGTTGACTACCAGTGGTCTGCCTTTGCCAGCGACCTCCACGGCGAACATACACATTTGACCCGGTAAAACCGCTGCCGAAGAACATGTTAAACAGTTCTTCAGCATTAACGTCAGCTTCAAAACCTCGACTATAGGTATTGTAATTATGTGATCTTTGAGGTCTATCTTCTTCATTACCGTACAAATCATACTGTTTTCGCTTTTCAGGATCTGTTAATACTGCCACCGCATTGCCTTAAAACACATTCTAATACATTACTATTCAGGAGATCAGACATTATAATTTAAAAAAACGGAGTTCCCTCCTTATAAAAAATTTGGTGAACAGTCATAAATTTTTAGAAAAGATAATAAGACAAAAAATGATTCTTATTTGGCCTACCTCCATTCTTTATTTTGTCAGTTTTTACCACACTTATATAAATAACTCAAATTTAGCGTTTTTTTAAAATGCAATTAGAATTTGGTTTAGATATTATGTAGAAGTGTTTTTTTAAATCAAAGAAATAATAGCCAAATGCTTTAATTGACTTTATTGGTAGTTTGAAAACGCTATCTTTGAAAAAATATTTCAAAACCGAGCAAAGCTTGTGGGTTATAAAGTGACAAAAACCACCAAGCAACTAACCTACTGCTTTAAAAGCTTCATCGGCTCCGGGGGCTTTATTCTTATCAGGGTGCATCTGCAATGCGATTCGGCGGTAGGATTTTTTAATTTCCGAATCCGTAGCATCTTTACTTATTTGCAAAATTTCATAGTAATCCTTGCAGCTTCTTATCCTCTTCACACCTTCGACCTGTTCAGTGGTATATTCGGGCTTTTTAGTGGTTTCCTCTGTTTTCGGTTGCATATTTCTTTTCCTCGGTTGTTCTGTTTCAACACGAGATGCCAATATTTCGACATGTAGTAGTAAATCTAAAAATCCCAGCAATTATGTAAAAAGTAGCTGCAATAAAAAAACAACACGCACCTTTGGCTTTTTGCGTGGGGTACAATCTTTCGGCCTTTTCTAAAAATTTCTGGGCTTTTTCCTTGTTTCTTTCCTTGATATATTTTTCGGCCATTTCAATACACCTCAGCGCTTCGTCTTTGTTACTATCCATTACTATCAAAAAGCAAATTAAAACCGCGAAAGAAATCTTCAACAATACCGATTTTGTTTTAGAATTACGTGTCCTAAACCTGGACGAATTAATTAAATTGATTATTTATAATTTTTAGTGGATGTCAGCCTCAGCTGACGTTTGACGTAATTCAAGGAACAACTTTCAAAGATAAATGTCAACCATTCTTGTAGCTACTACTCACAAGATGTCAGCACATGCTTAAATTTCCAACGGATTGGAAAATTGAATTGTATTGAAATTGTGGGAAACAGTCTGTTTGAACCATTAGAAGCAGAAAATTTCTTTCCTCAAGAAAACTAGTTTAAACAAGATCACCCAAAATATTGCGTAATTTTGCTCGATTAATTTTGGTAGGCCGCGCTTGGGTTGGCGGATGAAAACGAAGTGTGCGCCAGAACTAGCGATATTTTAAAACTATGCACTGAAGCCATGTTGATGGATGGATTGGCGTATTTCATATTTCTCCGACCGCATATAAATTTGAGAATCACGTGATTCTTACATTCTTAAATTCCAACATTTTGCTGCCTAATACCGAAGGCAAACCCGAGATGGAGCCTCCCCTTGTGCGAATTATAACCAATAAAATCGCATCGGTCACAGGACCTATTTGGTCGGTGCAGAGGTCACCTTGGAGCTTGAATTCATTATTATTTTGAATTCTCCGCCGAATTTGTGATTTGCCAAGTGAGAAAAAAGTGTACAGCTCTACGATTGTATTTTTTCATTGGATGCTAGATACTTAAAAAGTTGCGATTTTAATTCGGAGATAATAGGTGAAATGTTTGGTGCTACAATTATTATAAATGTCCTATATTCATGTCATTAGGTCAACTTTTTTTTTTTTTTTTAATTTTAGGCTAAGATGACAGAAAAAACCGGTGCCAAATTTATAGAAAGGGGGGCCCATAAGGGCAAGGGAATTGCCGTATTCACTAGCGGTGGTGACTCGCAAGTAATTTTTTACAGGAGTTTATTTTATTTAATATACTGCCCAAATAATAACTAATTTTAGGGTATGAATGCAGCTGTCAGGGCTGTTGTACGAATGGGGATATATCTAGGCTGCAAAGTTTATTTCATTCGCGAGGGTTATCAAGGTTTGTCTCGAATCCAAGCCTCCTTTTTGAAATATATAATTTAATTATCTTTATGTTAGGTATGGTAGATGGAGGAGAACACATAATCGAGGCGAATTGGTCTTCTGTTAGCTGCATTATTCACAAAGGTGGGACAATTATTGGCTCTGCTCGTTGTCAAGATTTCAGGTGAAATTTTTTTGAATTGCGCTATTTTATTCCCATAATTAGGTTATGGCAATTTTTAGAAAAAAGCGTTTAGCAGTTTGTTAATTGTTTTTTCCCAAAATTTTGGTAGATAATGTGAATCACAGTTTTAAAGCATGTGAATTGCGAGTATCTGTTATCTGATTCAAACTTTATGATGAGTAGTTATTCAAGGATCACTGTGTTTATTTCATTTTATTATATCATATATATGTCAGTACATTTCTGTTTACCATACAATCTGGCAGAACATCAAACTGATAAATGAAACATTGCCAGCCAATTGGATTATAATGTGCAGATTGTATAATTCTTCAATTGATTGATTATTTTTATTTTTTAAAAATATTTGCACCATCTCAAAAAAAAATTTGAAAATATTGCTTGCAATTGTTTTCCAAATTGGCCAATGTTCTGTGTTCTGGCAATCTAGGGACTTTTTAAACTAGTGTAGAGGAGTAAAAACTCTCTAGGTCGAAGTATTAATATATTACTATTAATTTTGTTTAAATTGCTACAATGAAGGTCAATCTGAAACAGTGCTTAAATAATTCAATGTTATTTTCGATCTTCACGGTCAATTAACTAAAGTGACGCAAAAAGTTTTTTAATTTGGGATTCTATGGTGAGTGGATATTTTGCGTTAGGGAGCGTCCCGGTCGGTTGAAGGCCGCTAAAAATTTGGTGGAAAAGGGAATCACGAATTTGGTGGTGATCGGAGGTGATGGTTCCCTCACGGGCGCTGATCTCTTTCGACAAGAGTGGAGCTCTCTGCTCGACGAGCTGCTCCAGACAGGGCAAATCACCAAGGAACAAAGGGAGAAATGTAAAACATTACAAATAGCCGGCTTGGTCGGTTCAATAGACAACGATTTTTGCGGTACGGACATGACGATCGGTACGGATACTGCATTGCACAGGTTCGTGGATTTCTACCTTTAAGTTCGCAATAATTTCCCATTTTTCGATTCAAGGATCATCGAAGCGACCGACGCAATAGTGAGCACGGCTTATTCCCATCAGCGCACGTTTATCATGGAGGTTATGGGCAGGCATTGCGGGTAAGGCGAAGTTATATGTTGTGGTCCGTCAGGCCCATCTTTTCAATTGCGTATGAGGGGGATTTTTGTCAACGTTCATAGGTATTTGGCCATAGTGGCGGCTTTAACCTCGGAGGCGGATTACGTTTTCGTGCCGGAGTCTCCGCCTCCTGAAGATTGGCAAAAACGCCTTTGCGATAAGTTGGAGCAGGTTAGGCAAATGGAATTTTGGGATTCACATCCTAACACGGTTTTCGATCAATGTTTTTTGTGCGTTTTGTTTTCATAGATAATTTGAAGGGGTTGTTGCGTGTTGCGCGTTTCATTACTAACAAAATAGTATAGCATAGATAAGGAAAGTGGTTAGTTTTGCGGACAGGATCGTCTTAAAATAAAAATGGAGACCTCCAAGATATCGTATCGTCGGTTTGAGTGTTCAGACCCGCATTGTTTGAATTTTGCAGTTACCTAGCCCTAGTTGCCGCCCTTACTAGCGAGGCCGATTACGTATTTATACCGGAAGACCCCGCGGGCGTCGATTGGCCCCAACGTTTGTGCAAAAAGCTTATGCAGGTATCTTTTAACGCTGCGGGGGGGATCGGGTAATGTAGATGGCGCTTTAGTTCTAAGCTGGCCATCGCCGCTCTGTCAGCTGTGTTCAAAAATTAATTAGTTATTTCTTTAAAACTGCATTATTTTGTTGGTTACTTTGTTTAGAGGCATCGATGCAATTAATTTTTTATTATTTATTGCTATAGTACTTCTTTGTAAAACATTTTTAAATTTAACGAGTTTTGAAATGTTGGTCTGCTTCTTTTTTTTTTATAATTTGTTAGTAAACTCCCGCAAGAAAAAAAATTTGCAGTCAAGGAAAAAGTAACATTAAAAAAAATGTTTATTCGTTTCTTTTGTAATTTTTTAAATTTATTTTTAATTTTTTGACCCAGATCTCTAAAATTTTAAAACTATTTCTAATTGGTTTCAAAATAAAAACGGAATTTTGTAAAATTCAGCGAATTCCACAATGTATTTTCTGTAATTAAAAAATGAACCTATATGTAGTGATTTTATCGAAATCTGCGTAATATTAGACGTAAATAAAATATATATTCAATCGTCATAGCAACAGTAACCGCCTTTTGTCCTGCGTGTAGGAATATTTAATATTTAATAATAATATCTAATTTTTTTCATATATTATAGTCTGCTAGATAAACATTGACTTTCAAGCTAAGTTGTTCACGTGGAAAAATAATTATTCTCGCATGTTATGCTACTAACTTCACTTTTTAACCGCAACTTTTGTCCTCTGTGGTGGTTGTCGAGCTGTGTACTGAATAGCAAAACTTTCTCCGCTAGGAACGAAATGTAGGTCAGCGATTAAACATAATCATAGTCGCTGAAGGTGCTATCGATCGTAATGGTCAACCCATCACCGCGGAGCAGATCAAGAAGGTGGTCGTCGACAACCTCCAGCAGGACACCAGGATAACCGTTTTGGGGCACGTCCAGCGGGGCGGCAACCCGTCGGCCTTTGACAGGGTGTTGGTAAGGGCTATTTGTTATGTTTGTTTGTTACTGGCTTATCTAAAGTACAGTTTTTTTAGTAAATAATTCATTATTTTAAAGTTAATGTAAATCTCTTGGGGATATTAACAAAAATAACAGAAATTTTCTTAAAGGGCTCGAGGATGGGGGCGGAAGCGGTGATGGCGCTGATGGAGGCGGACGAGAACTCCGAACCCTGCGTCATTTCGTTGGACGGAAATCAGGCGGTCAGGTTGCCGCTGATGGAGTGCGTGAAACAGACGAAAGCGGTTGCGCAGGTAAAACGAAATGTAGAAAATTAAGAACGCAAAATAACGAGGAAATTATTGAAAACGCGAAATAAGGAGGAAAATAATAAAAACGCAAAATAAAGAGAAAATTATTGAAAACGCACAATAAGGGGGAAAATATTAAAAACGCAAAATAAAGAGGAAATTATTGAAAACGCAAAATAAGGAGGAAAATAATAAAAACGCAAAATAAAGAGAAAATTATTGAAAACGCACCATTAAGGAGGGAGGAATTAAAAACGCAAAATAAGAAGGAAAATAATAAAAACGCAAAATAAAGAGAAAATTATTGAAAACGCAAAATAAGGAGGAAAAATAATAAAAACGCAAAATAAAGAGAAAATTATTGAAAACGCACAATCAGGGGGAAAATATTAAAAACGCAAAATAAAGAGGAAATTATTGAAAACGCAAAATAAAGGGGAAAATATTAAAAACGCAAAATAAAGAGGAAATTATTGAAAACGCAAAATAAGGAGGAAAATAATAAAAACGCAAAACAAAGAGAAAATTATTGAAAACGCACAATAAGGGGGGAAATATTAAAAACGCAAAATAAAAAGGATATTATTGAAAACGCAAAATAAGGAGGAAAATAATAAAAAAGCAAAATAAAGAGAAAATTATTGAAAACGCGCAATAAGGAGGGAAATATTAAAAACGCAAAATAAAGAGGAAATTATTGAAAACGCAAAATAAGGAGGAAAATAATAAAAACGCAAAATAAAGAGAGAATTATTGAAAACGCACAATAAGGGGGGAAATATTAAAAACGCAAAATAAAGAGGAAATTATTGAAAACGCAAAATAAGGAGGAAAATAATAAAAACGCAAAATAAAGAGAAAATTATTGAAAACGCGCAATAAGGGGGGCAATATTAAAAACGCAAAATAAAGAGGAAATTATTGAAAACGCAAAATAAAGAGAAAATTATTGAAAACGCGCAATAAGGGGGAGGGGGAATTAAAAACGCAAAATAAAGAGGAAAATTTTGTTAGCAACGTTCGCTGTTGAAACGGTTGAAATACGGTCTTTGAAAAGTCACAAGGTTGGGGTAAATATAATAAGTAATAAATAATAATAATAAATAATAAACTTTAGCTTTTTTGAAAGATATTATTTTTCATAATGCGTGATGTGCCGATAGGCGATGGCGGATAAGGAATGGGAGAAAGCTGTCCAACTACGTGGAAAATCGTTCATGCGTAATTTGGAAACGTACAAGCTGTTGACGCGCCTGAAACCACCGAAGAGCGCCTTCGACGATCAAGGCCAGGGAAGGGTAAGCGTTACTCCTTAACCTCTCTCCTCCTTTCGACCCCCCTCCACAAAAGTTAAGCGGATATGTTTGGTGACGTGTTGTTTTGAAATAAATCGTGTGATGTTTTTTTTTTATCTTTTTCTCAAGGATGGAAAGTTGCAGAAGGTAATATTTGATGTTTTATGGTTAATTCGTGTTTGGTGGGTGCTTTTTCGAATTTCATTTGCTTCTTTAAGCGGTGAATTTTAGTCTTTTTTTTTTTTTTTTTCATTTCAAATTTTGTTTTGTAAAACGTCACCTGGGGTGAATGGCTTTGTGCATGTGATCGCATGAAGGTTATATACTACGAGATAATTTTTACCGTACTGTCACGTCCCAGAGTGGAACGAAACAGATATTTTGCAGGACATTGGGCAATAACCACATTTTGAAACTACACAAAATGGATGGTAATTGATGGTATCTCCTAGTAATGTAAAATGAAATAGTGTAGACTAGGCTTTTGAGGATTTACCAAAATAATATTTCATTTTTTTAAATGTGTAAGGCAAGAAAAAGTGAAAAATCAAGGATTATTGTCAGCTATTTATAAAATCAGCCAAAATATCAGAAATATTACTTTTTGAAGATGTTATAGACCTATTTAGGCGCTTGTTCAAGCTATTTATATTACTCAAAAGTCCTCTGCAAATAGTATGTTTCGTATAGTTCCAAATTTGTTTTTTTCAAAAATCCCCAAATCGTGGCAAGTTTTATTATAGATATGTAATAAAAAAAAATCATTTAGATCTATATATAATGATTCGAAGCTTTCTAAGTGAAAAATATCCAATTTTGACAAAAATTCAGCAACAAAGAGCGAATTGAATAACTATTAAAAAACCTACCGCAGCTTGGGCAATACAAAAGCTCAAATTTTGGTAATATATTTAACATGATTTAATTTTTTTGAAAACATTTAATTTTAATCCTTTGCAACAACGACAAAATACGTTTTTGTTTTCCAAAAGTCAGTTTTTAATACAGGTCCGAGAATTGTTTTTGAAACTACCATTTTCAGTTTTTTATTTTCCCAAAAAAAAAATAGCTCCATATCGAACAACATGAACTCGTTCTTATTGTGCGTCCCTAACGAAACAATAATAATTGAACAAATTATTGTATTAATAAACTCATCGGTTTCTGCTTTTGATTGCCGTTTAAACTTTTCTTAAAGTTAAACGTTAGATACAATTATTTTAAAATTTTAACATTGAAAAATGGAAAGTTATTTCTAATAGACGAAAGAATTTGAATTTTGAATTTGAATAAAGTTTCTTCGAATCAGTATCAGTATCATGAGCGTGTTATCATCGGAGAAAAATTAATTTCCCCCCGCAAGTCCAAGACATTAACGTTGAAAAAGTGATTCTTGGGTGGTGAGCTGTTACTTCGAAGTACTAACCGATTTCTTGTATTTTTTTGGTCGCCCAGCGAGATACCCTGTGGGGATCGGTGAGTAATACCAACGAATAAACTTCCACCGTCTCTGCGGACACGCAAACGCACTTAGTTAGAAAACTGCCGCTTTGTATTCAGCTTTCTTCGTTTTTTTTTTTTTTTTTTTTTGGTGGGAGAAATAGGTTAGAAGTAGCATCGTTTTTTGGATTATTTCGCTGTCAATTTAACGGGGCGACCTTCACAAAAACGTCTACGAGCAATTGACGCACAACTTCAATTAATTTTCACGTTAGCGTCGCTTAGTTAAGTTGAAAATGATATTTAGTTATAATAGGATTCATAGAAGCAAGCTGGCTGGGATTTTTGTCGAGCTTGGATGAGATATTTCAGCATAAGCGTGCAGCTTGGCTTCCGATTTTTTTTCTCACAGTATCGCAAATTTTTAAGTAGTATATACATATAGTCTGTCCGTTGGTAACAGAGAGTAATTCTAATACGATTATATAATATATATCATTGTTGCTTATTATTTTTAGACTGTAATTTACAAAACCTACACGTAATATTCAGGAATGTATTGTTTATTTCGGAGTGTATCTTATTTAATTAAACTAAGTGCTATACAGGCCTGATCAGTTTCAGTAATATCGCTGGTCGTACTATTTAAAAATTAGTTTTAAAAAAGCTTATATATCATACTCCATTCTCGGGTATAAAAGTGGTTATCTTCAAAGCCTCTTCAAAACATCTGACGTAAACAGAAGATTAATACTAAATGTTGATACTACATATTTTTTATAAATTGAACTCGATGCAGTAATAGACATCTTGCAATATTTTTCAAATCATATTCAGTGTAATCGACGTACATAGAATCTTACATCAATTAATAGCTTATGGAACATGATAAGAATTCTTTGGCTTGACACCCGTGACATGTTATTAGCTAATTTAGGCAATATATCAATATGCGAAGTTTTATTATCTATTGTACGCGCCAGGTTGTTTTATGGCTTTCTCTGCGCAACGGACGGGGTATAGAGCATCTTTTATTTCGTATCGCTGAGGGAATGACGTTTTAGGAAGGCTACACGATGGCCGTGATGCATATCGGGGCGCCCTCTTGCGGGATGAACGCGGCCGTGCGCTCGTTTGTCCGGAACTGCATATACCGCGGCGACACCGTCTTGGGTATACACGACGGCATCGAGGGACTGATTGCTGGAAACATCAAGCACATGAGTAAGTCTAACGTGTCCTGTATACTTTCGCGAAAGTTAATATCAATTTGGCGGTCATTTTGACGACCTGCGTCAGTGAACTTGATTTAAGCCGGAATGGCAAAGATGTAATAGAAAAACAAGGGCAAAAGTAATATTGAGTGTTATTATTTAGCGAATACCCTTTAAGCAGACTTAAATAACGATTAAGTAGGAAAAATAATACATCAAATAAGAACCGATGCCTTGGGGTCTGATGACAGGTAGAAGATGTTATATATTTTCCCCCAACTTTTGCCGCACATTACGTATATTAATAAGTGGTTTTCTACTAAGAAATTCCCTAAACCCTAGAAATACGTTAACGTCATTCCTGTCACTGATACCTCTCCAGCCGCAAGATGTCTCTCAATTCCTATTAGCATTCTTCCTCTCCCCATATCTACTAGAAAATATTTAAGAATTTTCTAACGTTTTAACAACTTTTTCAGGAGTATTATTTCAAAACATACATAAAATACCCACATATTTATCTAAAAAACTGAATTTATTCAATATTTTTTATTTTTGGTCAGCTAAATGAAAATGATACCGCCATATACGCTATTATATGTAAGTACTTGATTGTTATAATCATATGTTTATATAACATGCGTTGTTATTTATTTATAAATCAAAATCAGATCGTGTAATGTGCAATAAGTTTACATGCAAACTAAAACTAACTAAAAAACAAACTTTTTTTCGCCGATTATATATACATTACTGCGACCATATGCAACACAAGAATTTACTATTTATTAAAATGTTTATTGATTACCAACAAACAAACTCAAATAGGTTTAAAATTTGAAAATTACAATGAAACAGTCTCTCATTGCACTTAGTTGTCATTAATATTAATCTCCTCTCTAAATTAAATTTGATATTTTATTAATGTTAATATTGACTCCATTAGAACCATTTCACTTAGGATGCAGTTTAAATCGATATTGATCTCGTTTAGGTCGAGTTCACATATATATAAACACATAACATAGATGTTATACTATTATACTATAGTATAGTCATTGTTATTATTCCTCCTGTTATACAATACAAGAAAAAGCATTTTTTTGAGACTCCTGTGATATATTTGAATTGAAAATCGGAATTTTGTAAAGAGGGGAAGAGGGAGGACGTCAGTCTCATTTGAAAGGTGCAATCCCAAAAACCTTAAAAATTGTAATACGCTTGATATTTTCTAGTATTGAACCAAGGTGGCTTTTACTTGCTGAAAATCCATTTATAAAAATAAATAATGTTTATAAAATAAATTTATAAAATAAATAATAATAAAATAAATAATAAAGAAAAGTTCACGAAATTATATATTTTGACATGACAATTGTTTCCACAACACCGTGTCTTTATTGATTATGGGAAACCCACTTAGTCCTTTGTTAGCCGAGATTTTTATGGATACTTTGAAAAATATCATACTAGAACATCCTTTAAGTAAAAGTTTTCTATTAGTTTGTTGGAATGGACAGACAATTGAATTTTTTTTAAAATTACATTAATTATTAATTTTTTAGACTTAACTTATACGAAAGCGCAAAACAAATTAGATTTTTCGATATGTCATAAACCTTCACACCCAGACATCCTTATACACACAAAAAGGCTACATTTAACTCTTTTATACGCAGACTTCTTAGTACGCCACTCTCAACAGAAAATTACAACAAAGAACTTAATATCATTAAACAAATAGCACTGAACAACGGCTACAATCCGTCCATTATAGATAAAATTATAAATAAAAAACAAATACAGACAACAGTAAACTCTATTTATCCGAAACCAAATGCAGAACACGAGCAATTTAAAACAATTGCGTACATAGGAGAGCCTAGTGAAAAAGTTTCAAAACATTTGTCAAAATGGGTTTAAAAATAGCTTTCAGAACTAACAACACAATAGCAAAATATTTACAAAACAATAAAACGAAAGGTCCAAAATCACAAAAATCAGGTTGAAATTTATATTGGACAAACAGGTTCCTTCAAGAAACGCATTAACGAACATAAAAGAGCGTTCAAAAACAATAGTCTGGATTCAAATTATGCTACACACTTAAACACAGACAGCAAAAAACAGTAGAAAATTAGCCATGAGACATTCAAATGTATTGCTTAACGATCAATTGGATCTCAATACCTCTCGTTTATTGAACTTAAATTCTCACAACAACATTAATTATGGTTTTATGGAGATTTTTCCTTATATATAGTAGCAGGTAGTTTGTAAATATTACATTTGATAAAGACACGGTGTTTTCGAAACAATTGTCATGTAAAAATATATAATTTCGTGAAAATATGAACTTTTAGTTCTTATTTATTTTCTAGTAGTCTATAATATAATATTAACTTCGGCCTTTCCCAGATTGGTCAGACGTCACCGGCTGGGTGGGGGTGGGCGGCGCTTACCTAGGCACCAAGCGTACCTTGCCCGGGAATCGTATGGGCTTGATAGCGTCCCGTCTGGTCGAATTCGGGATCCAGGCGTTGCTTATCATCGGCGGTTTCGAGGTTAGGCGATGGCGTTACGCCACTCCCGCTCGTCGACACTTATTTTTTCGTCCGTCTTCAGGCTTACCAAGCGGCGTTGCAGTTCACGGAGAACCGCGACGAGCACCACGCGTTCCGCATACCCATAATGGTGATACCGAGTACCATCTCAAACAACGTGCCCGGTACAGAGTTCTCGTTGGGGTGCGATACGGCCCTCAACGAAATTACCGAGATATGCGACCGCATAAGGCAGTCGGCGCAGGGCACTAAGCGGAGGGTGTTTGTCATCGAAACTATGGGCGGTTACTGCGGGTGAGTGGTAGAAATTTGCGATTGCTATAATAATTTTCGCTAAGTGAACTTTTTTTATTGCCTAATGATTCTGACTACAAAAATACACCACAAAAGTTGTTTTCTCGTAAATCAATGTTTTTAGCAGAAATTATTTATAACTTAAAAACAGATATACCTAATAGATTTCTAATAATAGCAGAATACAAAACCGTAATAATATGCACCGTGTTATATTCTTAAGTAGATTTGGCAACACTGAAACAGTTCCAAAATGTATTAAGTATTACAAGTCACCCTCTAAAAGTAAAAAAATTAAAAATTGTACCGTCGGATATAAGTAGGCATCGATTTTTATACGCGCTTAGCGCCATCTACACGATCCTCGTGTAAACATGGTCGGTAAATTTTATTCAAACACGTTTAATGCGGGAATTCGGCGCTCGGCGGCGCGGCGCGTTAGTTCGATATTCGCGGTACAGATGGCGTCACGCACCGTCTCACCGCTTTCATTCGTCGCCCGTGTTTTAAAAGCCCGCAGATACGACTCGAAATCATACTTACCTGGCGCAGGGGTTACCGTGATCAATAAGGCGGTTCCCCCAGGGCGAGGCCCTTCCATTGCACTGAGGTCGGGCTGACCCCCGCGATTATCCCTAATGCGGATAACTCGGGCGCGTAATTTTTGGTAGTCGGGACTGCGTACGCGCTGTCCCGGTGTAATTAAATTAAAATTAAAGTTCTCCAATGCTTTTAGTCTCGCCATGTTTCGCCTCTATAAAACAGTCGAATTTAAAATTAAAAATAAATTAGGTTGACATTTAGATTTGGGTAGATACAAGAATTGACAACAATTTAATATTCTGGTGCAACTTTAAAATTGGGATCAGTTTTTAAAAGCCAGAAAACTTTATACCAAGGTGACTTCTGAAGAAACTAACCAAAACTATCTCCGGCCGGTTTCCATCGTTTAATCGTCCCAGGTATTTGGCTACCCTATCGGGTCTGGCGGGCGGAGCGGACGCAGCTTACATTTACGAAGAGAAGTTTACCATCAAAGATCTGCAACAGGACGTTTACCACATGGCCACGAAAATGTCCGAGGGCGTGCAACGCGGTTTGATTTTGCGTAACGAGAAGGCGTCCGACAACTACAACACCGAGTTCATATACCGTCTGTACTCTGAGGAGGGCAAGGGTCTTTTTAGTGCCAGAATGAACGTCTTAGGTGAGATGCTAAACTACCCGAACACTAAGGCCGGAATTAAGCAATTGTTAATTTCTAAACGTATTATTATTTCGTATAATATGGTTTATTAGTTTAAAAAGAAGTAATAAAAAGTAAGAAGAAGAGAAGAAGAAGTAATAAAAAGTGAGGTTAAACTGAACACAAGACCCTATAAAAAAACAACAATAAGAGAGTTCTGCCGTTAGGTGGCCGGAAATTTGACTGACTGAAAATTATAGGGAAAAGTAATAAAAATACATTGCTGCCCAATTAATCTTGCGTTATTTGAAGAATATAAAAAAGCAAACAAAAATAATATCACGAAAGCCCCATAACATATGATATTAGTTGTTGGTTGCTGGTGATTGTTGGTAAATAGTTATGAGAAGCCTTATGAATAAATATTGAACTGAGGTGGCTTTTACTTGATGAAAATCCCTTTAACAAAATAAATAAGAACTAAAAGTTCAGATTTTCACGAAATTATATATTTTTACATGACAATTGTTTCGACAACACCGTGTCTTTATCAAATGTAATATTTACAAACTACCTGCTACCATATATATCGAAACGTGACAATAAGACGTTAATTAATGTTGTGAAAATTTAAGTTCAATAAAGGAGACGTATTTAAATCTAATTGATCGTTAAGCAATACATTTGAATGTCTCATTTTGTTAATCTCCATGGCTTCCAATAAATGTAATTTTCTACTTTTTGTGACTGTATGTAAAATGTCAAAATTGTCAATTAAATAATATATAATATAATATAAATTTTAGGACAAGATCCGCATTTCAACCTGTAGACACCTGATTTTTGAGATTTTGGACATTTCGTTTTATTGTCTTTTAATTTAAAAAAAAAAAAACAACCTTCAAAATCTCAAAAATCAGGTGTTTTTTATTTTTTTTAGAAAACAATAATACGAAATATCCAAAATTTCAAAAATCAGGTGTCTACGGGTTTAAATACGGATCTCGTCCTAAAATTTGTATTGGACAAACAGGTAGATCCTTCAAGAAACGCATCGACGAACATAAAAGAGCGTCTAAAAACACATTTTTGACGACAATTTTGATATTTTACATACAACCACAAAAAGTAGAAAATTAAATTTATTGGAAGCCATGGAGATAAAACAAAATGAGATATTCAAATGTATTGCTTAACGATCAAGTAGATTTAAATACCTCCCCGTTATTAAACTTAAATTCTCACAACATTAATTAAGGTTTCATTGTCATTTTTCGGTATATATATAGTAGCAGGTAGTTTCTAAATATTTTTGATGGTTTAACAGCTACCGTGCTGCAGCTTTATGAACCTAAGGATGTTTTTTCATAAAGTAAAAGGTTGTACAAATAGAAATGTCATAACTACTACCTCGTATCTTTTAGATACGGGGTGATTTTGAAAATGTCGCATTTTTAGATACCCTTGTGTAGTAGGTCCTTTTACGTAGGATCCAGTGGCGCAACGATTTTGCGTCTTACACCGACAAATGCTTATATACAAGCAAAACTTGTGTTTTTCTTTTAAGGAAACACGCTGTATGTCTTGATAATTTTTATTATGCCTCTTATGAGATTTACACTGTGCTACAATTATGAGAAATTGGATATAATAGGCATTAATTAGGGGTTAAAAGGAATTAAAGGTACATGCTTTGTAGTTGTTTGTGGTTGGGCTGTTTGTATATTAAAATTTGTGCATTTTAGAAGAAAACCGACTACGCCACTAGATCCTACATAAAGAACGCTATCATGGTCTACATGTTATGTAATAATATTTATTATTGGTTTTAAGTGTAATAGGACATTAGGGTCTGTAATTAAAAATAATAAAATAAGTTATGTAAGTCGGGAGTATACAAATTAGCATGTGGATCTTGTCCAAAAATATACATAGGTCAGACAGGCAGAAGTTTCAAGAGACGGATTCAAGAACACAAAAGTTCATTCTAATTATAGTGATTATTTAACAGAAACAGGACATTCCTTCAATAACGACGTTAAAATATTACATGGTCAAGGCAAAAGCAAAAAACTTAACTTATTAGAAACAATGGAAATTAATAAACTGAAATATACAAATTTGCTACTAAACGATCAAACCGACTTAAATAATTCTCTAATTGTTAAAACAAGTGTTTGTTTTTATTAAATTGCGTAAATAATTATTATTTATTTACAGTTATTGTGAATGTAAGGAATAGTAACTTAAAAGAACCTCTCAAATAGACAAATATGTCAGCGCTTAAATAGTCGCTGAACTTGGATTGCAATTGACAGGTCACATGCAGCAGGGCGGCTCGCCCACGCCTTACGACCGCAACTTGGGCACCAAAATGGCGGCCAAAGCGGTGGACTGGCTCGTTTGTCAGCTGAAAAACAACACGGACCACGAGGGCAAAATCTCGTGCACCGACCCGAACACCGCGTGCCTCTTGGGCATCGTCAAACGCATGTACAAGTGCACCTCGCTACAGGCGCTCAAGGAACAAACCAATTTTGAGTAAGTGCACGCTTTTGTGGATTAATTATTTCGATTTCGAGCTTGTCGCCGCTTCGTCTTTGCGTGACAGGGAAATTTATTTATTTCATTTTATCGCCCAGCAGATTAGACCATGATTTTTGAATCGCGTTTAATAAAGGGGCGGGGGGGGCTTGATTTGCAGCCAGCGCATACCGAAGGAGCAGTGGTGGCTGAAGCTGCGACCCCTGCTCCGTATATTGGCGAAACACGACTCAACTTACGAAGAGGAGGGCATGTACATGTCCATCGAGGACAGAATAATCGATGTGACCATTTAAAAGAGTATTCTGCTTTTTTATAGTATTCGGGGATCGCGATATCGTGACCTTTTTTACGGGGTGCTTTTGAATCGACGCGAAATATGGGGATGATTTTTCGGCTAAACTCAGGTGTGCGTTTCCCGCCATTTTTGGTTGAAAACCCTTTCTGTAGAATCCACAGCCTGTTCAAGTTCAAGGAACGGAATTTGTTTTTATTAGATTTCTGATGGAGTGACAGCTTTTGGCGAATTTTGGAGAACTGTACTGGGTGGGTCAAGTCAGGAATGTTTCTCTATGTAAACATTTCCTTTTATTTATAAGTTTATCTTGTATATTTTTTATTCATTGGAACGAATTTGATCAGCTTGAAAAGAAAAGGCCAAAGACTTGACATCAAATGTGGACGGAGGGTTTCAAGAAATCGTGGGTTTTAGGAGCCATAGAAAATAATTTCACATCAAGACTAAGAGGACTGGCAACAACTAGAGTTAGACGAAAGAATGAAAAAACCTAAATTCGTTATCGAAAGGCCCTATACTGCTGGAAATTAAATTTTAAGTTTTCACTGATTCCAAAGGAAGCTGTCTCATCTAAAAAAACCAGAGTGTGTTGTTTGCTTGAACATATGAAATTTTTTTCTTAGAACGGGAATTTTCACATTGCAAATGTGTCCAAAACGGCGAAAACGAAAAGGGCTTAAGTTTTTCCGAAAATCGATCCTTTCGAATATTTCGAAACATCCTCAATACTGAATTTTTAATAAAAATCGGTGATATTTTTTATTCTCGAATGAGTCTCGTACCCCCGCGGACTCGCTTATACTTCTATTAAGTGAAATTTATTTATTTATTTATATGATGTTGTGAGTACATTTGCCGCGTTTTATCAACTTTTTAGGTCAATTTTATCTGTTGTTATATTATCCACGTTATAATTGTGATGATGTAGTAAAGTCGCATTTTATTGTGGACCTTTTTTATTTTTCGAAAATCCCCCAGTTTCGCGAACTCGAAAATTAACGTACGCTTGCTTTGGTTTTTTGTCGCTCCCCGCCACTGCTAAACGCGAGAGTGTCGTCCGTCCCCCTCCCGGTGTGTTTACTCCGCGTTGCCGGCGTGCTGAAAATGGTAAGTCCAATCATTTTTTGTTGCCTTTAAAAAAATGTGGTACCTTCATCATAGAAAACAAGCCAAAATTAAAAATAAAACTTTTAATTTTTCATTGTTTTGGGTCGTTTTCCAGTGCAATCGCTTTGGTTTTGGACAAATGCACAGGATAGGTTAAGTTTTGTATTTAGATGCATAATTCTCCTATCTTTTGCGCCATATGTTCAACGCCCTTGAAACCCGTCTCTGGTTTTGGTTTCAAAACCGATAATGGCTTAGCCAGTAAGGTTTTCTTTGACCTGGTCCCTTATGCCAGGTTTCTTAGTATTGTAGTCGTAAAAAGTTGGAGAAATGTGCCTAATACACACCTCATTGCATAACATGGCCTGCCAATAAATTTAGACTTGAATTTAGTCATTTAACCTCACTTTTGCCAATAATGCAGATGAGGCTTTGCCTTTTTTGTATTTTAACATAAGGAACACCTCAACAGAAGAAGTTTTGAGTTAAAAATCCGTGAGTAATTTATCCATTTTATTTATCTTACGCATTGCATTCTATACGGCGCCCAAGTGAATTACCGAAATCGCGTATAATTTTTTTGTTTGCAATTTTTGCAGGCACCGCATACCCAAAGACGAATGGTGGCTCAAACTGCGTCCCCTGTTGCGTATCTTGTCTAAGCACGACTCGACGTACGAAGAGGAAGGCATGTATATGACGATCGAGGATCGTAACATCCACGACGCGATTCATTTGTAATGAGTCGCGTCGTTTTTTCCTCCACGCCTTCTGCTAATTTTAACGCTTTGTCATTTGTATGTAATTAAAGTAGAAATTAACGTCCGGAAAATAGTATTAGGAACTAAAGTGATTGTTTCGCTCGGGTTCTGATAGGTATCGGATAAATTGAACACAGGTACGACCAAGTGAGAGATTTGCATTTTTCTATGGTGAGTACCGAAGTGTCTATGTTATCGGGATAGGTGACGGCGCCTGTGTTCAATTTATCTACGAGCTATTTGGTTCCGAGAATTGCGACCGCGTGTTTACTAATCCACTGAATTCAATCAATGGCTCAAACACTATGGTCAGCCCACTGAATAAAATTATAAGCACACGTCTCTTTACATGTATATCGTCGACAGGTATTACAAAAGTATTACAAGATTGCACATTTCACACGAAAGCCGTTTTAAATTTTTAACTGAAACTAATAGGTAGCGGTGGTGGTGTTTCTCCCAAAATAAACGAGCGACCAGGTATTGTTGGCGTATTACCTTTCTGGAATGACATCACGCTGGTTTGAAATAACGTATTTCTTTTTTTTTTCTGTATCCCTCCTCGATCAGTTGTTGTTGAGTCGAACTAAGTTATGTTGTATTTAAAGCTCGTTAAATTGCATTATTATGCAACTTTTTTCAGTCGAAAAAAGGCCAAGATATTTAAAATTCTTACCTGTGATTGCTGTCATATCTTCGCGGTATCTTGCAAAGAGTCGGATATATATTCTGAAAGGCACACAACCAAAACCCGCATTGACTGTTATAAATAAATAAATTCCTACTTTTGTCTCTGTCAGTTGACATAGATTAAACGAAATAACCAAAAATGACGTCATTCCCGAAAGTCAATGCGCTAACTGTAGCATACGGTTTCGAACAATATTTTTTTTTTGTTTCATGGTTCTTTATACAATTTATCAAAAGAATATTTTTGAAGCCTAAATGAATACCAAGTGATTAAAATTTGAAATTTGGTGATCCAACAATCTTACCGAGTTTAAGCTAAATTGACTCAGTTTAGGTCAAGCGCACAGGTAGGGACACAAGATGTCGTCGCCGATATCAGATTAAAACCTCACTTTCTCACTTAAAGGCAAAATCAGTTTTTCCGCCGCATATTGTACCGGAAACATCAAAAAATCAGCAGATATCAACCAAAACCGGTCTGGGTTAAATAGCAGTTTTTTTCTTTTTGATTTCGCAGTCCCGGAATCGAAGCGCAGCAGTGAATTTAAAATTTACACCGACGATTTATATTATATGTATATATTTATTTGTATAGGCTAGGCGGTTTGTGTTTATGTAACAATATTTACTACTATTTATGTCTGAAAGATGGACGCTTTTTTGTCTCCTTTCTCTCTCTTCCCAGATCGTTCGGGGGCGTTCCCATATCTTGTTTCACGTTATTACTCACGCGGCGGCTAATATTTTTTAGAAGCGAGGTGGTGGGATTTGTCCGAGTTGAAAACAAGACCGCCCAACGAGTACGTCGAGGTAGAACTGAGGCCCGAGTTCAAGTTCACGTCAGAACAGAGGAAACTGATCTACAGCGCCCTCTTCAGCCAGTACCGCTACGTTCGCGCGGATTGATTCCCCACGGGTGATATTTTCGAAAACCGTGATCGCTATTTTTAAATGTACATATATACATCATTTTTTACGGAGTCGTTTTGTTTTGGCCCGCGCCGAAGGTAAGTATCGATATATCAGGAAGCTGTTGGTAACGAAGAAGATATGTAACCAATAGTGAACTTGAACATTTTTTTTTATTTAATACGTTTGTTTATGTATGGAAATAACGCATACCAAACATCAAGTCTCCCGGCTATTTCTTTTAAACGCGCGGGAATGCTCGTGACGTCATACCGCTGCTTTTGGATCGACACGGCGACATGTCATAGTATTATTCTCCGGGTATAGGCCGAGAATTATATTATTTACGTTAATTTTTGGCTCGTGTAAAGGCGTGTTTGTATTTAGTCTACGCCGGTTGGAAGTAACACAAAAATAATATTACAAATCGTGCCATCGTGCCGACTCGTAAAACGCCAGATTTTATTCGTCTACTAGAAAATAAAAGCCGTCGTTTTTTGTTAATATTATGTTCAAGTGTCACTTTAGTCTTAACCGTTCAAACATTTTTTAACTCTTCGAACTTGCACCCATCCTATTGCAGTATTTGGGTTTCCAATAGTGAACAAATTCTTTTTGTTGAGTAATTTACATTTTATTTGATATACCATTTGAATTTTAAAAAGTAGGCAACTTTAAGCTGATCACAATATTATATTGGTTTAAAACTAGGAGCTAAATTTTTACCGGAAGCATCCTGGTCAGGGTGAAAATTGGGGAGGAAAAAATTTATTCAATTACGTCGGATTTTTTAATCAGTTTTTTTTGCACTTATAAAACACAGGTATAGAACGGCTACGTTGTAACTTCCACCAATCATCTTCAAAATGCGGTCGGGCGTGGTAAAATTCCGCCGGTGTGCCTCGTCTTGAACTCGTCGGGAGTCAGATCCGTAAATTGATTTACCCCCTGCGTCCAGGTCACCTCCCCCTTTTCGAATTTCTCATTGTGTTCCCGGATTTTCTTCAGGTTGTCTTGGAATATTTTGAAACGATTTGCTTCCTCGTCGGCGGTCTCGTAGCTTTTCCCATGTTTTTCCTGCGTACAAGTAACTTTGAAAAAATCTGATTTAAAAAGAATGCTTTCCTTTCCTTAACCCGATGTCGTTGTATGACGTCATTAAAGTATCCCCTTTAAAAACTTTCAAAAACAAAATGATTTGAAGATCAAGTTATCCCAAAATATCTAATTTTGGATAATATTTTTGTGCTGTCCAATATCTCATTTGTACTACCTTGTTCACGACTAAAAAACCATAATCAATTTTGGTTATATTTCGTGCTGTTTTGCAAAAACGGAGCCAATGGTCATAAAAAAGTATTATTAAGTTCAGTACAAAACTTATTCCCACTTTTTGCGATGCATCCGATGATAGAAGTTTTTGTTATTTGTCGGTTTTTCGCAATTTTCTTTCATTTTAATTTCAGGAATTAAATAAACTCCAGTATTAAATAATTTATTTTTTAGGTTTTTTAAAAAGTATTTTGTGCCTGTTGGATGTTTTTAACAACAGATAAAAATTTAATGTCACTGTATTGGAAACAAACAAACTGCAGCATTGAGATAAAAAATGAAATAGGATCCTTAAGTTTATTTATATTTATGAGCCGTGTTTTATATACTGTTTTAACAATAACGTCATGATTTACAACTTTAGATTGCACACTTGTACAAAATCTTCATTTTTCAACACTCGCAGCATAGTAGCAAAGAAGGAGAGAATGGTCATACCAGACTAGTCGGGTAGGCCATGAAAATGTTTTTTGAAACTGTCAACGAATTATAATCTAATGTTACGTAAAGTTGTGTGTTTGTTGTGTGCGATGTTTTCAAATATCGGCAGAAAACCCAGTGTCTGAGGTAAGTAAGTAATCAATTGTTTGAACGATGTAGTTTTATAATCAAAAAGAGCGATTTGCCTTTGCCGAGGCGTATGCAAATTTTTATTTTTCTTAAAACGGTTTAATGTCATTTCCGTTGTATTTACCTTAAAATCTTCCCATTCTTCTTGATCGGAACGGATAGGCGCTGCCATAATAACGGCAATAAAAATCACTACTAGCACCGATACTTTAGCTATCATATTGTGCGTAAAAATTCAGTGCCTGCTTTTTTTTTAACAACAGATAAAGGTTTCACTTCGAGTGGATCGTAAATAAACTCGCCGTCTGCGGAATTGAGATAAAGGATTCCAACGAATCATTATTCATTTTATTTACATTTGTTGCGATTAACTGGTCGGCGGCTATATACTGGACGATCTTTTTTTATGGTAGTGTAGGTATAGGCAGTAGGATGTGTATACCGGGTGACACAAGAAAGTGGGAACTTTTAAGCGGCTTGAGATAACGAGTTGGCATTTGGAAGGGTTGATACAGGCTGAATGTCCAATTTTTTGACAATATGTAGTCAATGGTTTGAGCGGAAACAACAGTAACTTTCGAATTTTAAATGGCACGCCCTATATTTTTGAATTTTTGGATTCAGGAGATCATTCTACGTAGGATATGACGGTTTTTCTTTTTTCTGTTAAAAAATAAGCTCACAGGAAGGAAAAAACCAGATAGGTGAACAAATTTTTATAAAAACAAAATATTAATTCTATTCATTATTAATTTTCAAATCGGTAAAATCAAAAATACAAAAGAAACTCTCGACAAGCTCATTATTATTCTCGGCATGTTTATCTAACAGCCAATTAGAATATCGAAGTCTTCTTACAAAGTCAATAAATAATAAGTAAACAAGTAAATAATAGCTGTGTTTTTTCTTTTAAATTCTCACAGATTCTCTTCTCGATTTACGTTGACGTATCTCACAACATAAGACACAAGAATGTACAGGAAGGCGACGTTCCGACTGCACATAATCCAAATCGATAACACGTCAAAATCGATGATCAGATTGTACTGTCAGAATTTTCGATCATGCCGACTTGATGATGAACAGAAACAAAGCCACCTAAGTATCCACTTATCTGGTTTTTTCCTCCCTGTGAGCTTATTTTGGTGTCAAAATGTCGCAAAAAAAGCAAAATTATTATTTTAGACTTTTTAATCTATTAATGGAAGTAAGCATGGATGAAGACTCCCGAATATTTATTGTTTATTGCAATTAACCCCTAAGTTTTAATACACAAATATATTCATTGTTGATATACGATTATCAGCCGTTAAATCCAAGGGAATATCTTCTATATTCGTCCCTTGTGAGATCGGCGAAGGGGTTGGCGCGTACCCTGTACGTAGTTTGGCCCCTTTCATACTGGGCGTTGTGGTTATTAATGAACCCGAGATTATTTTGGTAGATATCAAAGCGTCTCGCGTCTTCCGCGGCGTTTGGATAAAATTTATTTTCGTCGGCCTAAAAGTTTTTTGTTTGTCGATAGCGGTTAGCAAAAGATCGCTTTACCTTAAAGTTGGTCCACCGTTGGTCGGATTGCATCGACGCTATAGTTACGTTCAAAATCAACAGCAAAGCGGCCGTTTTCAAAAACATCTCTGCTGACAAGTTGAAACTCGACTACATTTTGCACATTAGATGTTGTATTTATACAAGAAAATATTCACTTGCGATTTTTTTTTGTTTAATTTATTTTTAATGATTCCAAGGTTTCGGAATGATAATTTTAAATTGCCGTTTAATTGGCTTTTGTTTGTCTATTACAGTCGCTAAAACCACGTGCATTTAAATTCTTGCTGAGAAATCTGGGCAATTTCGATTTATTTATTTGGAGAAGATTTCTTGTTTACCTTTGTTACGATTGACGTTAGTTAAATTTAAAAATATCTATTCAAACTGCCGTCCCAGGTTTTATTTGTTGTAATGGCAATGAATATTATATTGTTAATTGCATTTGCCATTGTCAGGTTTTAATGTCTTTGGGACATTGGCATTGCTGCGGAAATATGGTGATTTTATTTTAAAATTAGAACAAAACGATAATCGATATCGTTTAAACTAGAAACATCAAATAACTTGTAAAAAAATAATCAAAACCGGCTGCGTGCAAAAGGGAGTTTATGCAGCAAAATAAAGCGGTTTAATGTATACACCTTTTAGGTGAAAACAAATTTCATTGTTTTAATTACAAATTTATTTGTTCGGGTATATTTACAGGGCACCTATTACTGTTTATTTCTAATTAAATAAATATCGAGGTTAATATCGTTAAAATTATTCAAATTCTCTGTTCCCAAAAGAAAATACGAACATTTAAAAATAGTCGACTTTTACTGATCACTTAACAAATATATAAAATGTGTTACATTTTCTGATTAAACTTCACTTTACCGCCCGTATATCGCATGCGAAATTCCTCGTCGGTTAAGTCGGCAAAAGAGTTGACTCCCAGCACGTAAGTCGTCTCCCCATTTTCGAATTTTTTATTGTGCTCCCTAATGTAAGCGAGATTGTCTTTGAATATTTTAAATCGTTTCGCTTCCTCTTCGGCAGTCGGATACGATTTCTTTTCCGTCGCCTGGAAAGTTGAGGCGCTCAGCAGGGGATCTCGAGAAAACGAACTAAGGGGCAGGTTTATTTAGAAAAAAATTGTTCAAAATGTTGAAAATAGCTATTTGCCTATAGCCTTGAGCGAATAAACTTTTAATTATGGCCAACAATGCAAACGTATGCCTTGACAACTAGTCATTAATTAACAAGCAAAAATAACCGGAACGACAAAGACAACAAAAATGCACTCAATTCGATTCTGAGGGAGATAATCCGCTCAACGGTATTTTTAAAAAAGACATCTTGACAGTTGAGAAAATGGTAAGGCACATATAAAGAAAATTTAACAGACCAAAGAATGACCACGTTACGAAACCAAAGAATACAAGGCAAAAACCAACAAGCGCCCATTAACATCCCACTTACATTTAACCACGGTGAAAAAAGCACAGACAATAATGTCAGTATTCAACTAGATCACAGACCCATAAAATTGTACACCTAAACCACCCGTAGTTATTTTGTGCAACAAGCTACCAGTAGCACTTTACCGTCATTACAGTATTTATTTTTCGAAATGCCGACTTACGCTGTTCCCTGTTATTTTAGACGCACTGTAGGTAACCTCTGTCCTTGGTCAGGGATCTTATCGTAAACATCAGATCGTATAACTTATAAATAACCACTAAAAAAAGTTACCTTGAATTGAGTCCATTCTTCTTCGTCGCTTAATAGAGTCGGTGCGGTAGTTTTCTCGTAATCTAATGGCGCGGCCATCGCAATCGCCAAGAATGAGGCGGATAACAGGCACAATTTCACTAGCATTTCGTGAGACGACGGTTGAATTGGTAAATAAATTAAAAATTCAGAGGAATCGGTTAAATAATAGGCGGTCGAGTTGGTGGGGCGGCCAACATGCCGATCCTTTATTTATACGCGGGGCCCAGACGAAGGTTAATTTATTGTTTACCGATAACACTTCAAGTTTTCTTATTGGCCGCCGCTGAAGAATCGCCTTTATAGTTTTGTCTATATACAGGATGACAAAGTAAGATTTATCTTTGTTTCGTTCAATTTCAAAAAACGGTTTTAACTAGTGTTGCATAATACCTGTAAAAGAAATGAATTATACAAAATAACAAATAACAAAATAAAAATAAAGATTTTTTCTGACAATAATTACAATTGTTATAATTAAAATACCGTTTTACATATTTTAAATGTAGCGAATTAACATTTGACTCTTTCCGAAAGTACACATTTTAGAGAGCGCGGGGTTTTTTTAGCTTGCATGTTTAGTGATAGATAATTAAATATTCTGGGTCCTGCGATTTAGGTTTTAAGAAAAAAGCTCATAATAACAACAATAAATCTGCCAGATATCCAAAAATTTTGTAATGGAAAAGCAAGTTTGTGAGGTAAGCTCTCCCTTTGTCATAAATAAGTTTAAGGGACCATTTTTGAGTATTGCCGTCTCACACAAAAGATGTGACTACAGCTAGGGAAAGGTACGGTGGTCTAAGCTGATGTTTTTCTAAAAATTCCTTAAGATATAATTTAGGTGATAATTAGCGCTATTTTAGTTTTAGTTGCCGAGTAAAAACCGGAGCATCATATTTAAAACTTACAATTTTACCCAAAACCTTTAATTTGAAAAAATCGTTGATACATATTAAAAAGTAAGGGACCCAGATAGTACCTTGAGTAATTCCATAGTCTATATTTCTTGTTTAGCTAGGACCCTCGGCAATTTCAACAAACTGAGATTTATTTGTAACATAACTGAAAAGGACCATCCACCTCAAACCATCGCCTCCCGTGTTTACTTCCCCTTTTTGACCAGTTTGCAAAACCTTAAATTTATTTAGAAAATTCATTATTTTTGAGGATTTTTTCAAAAGAAAAACGTCATTATATACGATCGATCGGTAGTGTTTGGTTGTACACTTTTTTCTTGGTTGTCTTGAGGCAACAGAAGCGCTTGGTGTTCGATTAAAAAATAAAAGATATAAATTTAATTTAAAAAAAGGCAAATTTGGTCTTTTTAAAGCGTGATTATTCCTACTTTTGCTATAAAATAATATAAAATAAAATAATTGTATTTTATTCTATTTAAACCAATTAACCTAATACAAACCTAAGTGAAACATCTCGAAAACTAACTAAAAATGTACCAGATAAAAAGCAAATCCAAATAATTTCGAAAAATTTTGCAATTCAATTCCTTCGCAAATTAACAAAATTCCAATATTAAAAAAAAAGTTATTAGCATTCGCGCTAGAATTTAAATATGAAGATGTTACAAAAAAAAACACCTATATTACTTATATACACTTATATAAAAATATGCAGTTTTAGGTTATAAATTTCATGCATCTGTGTAACTTTTCAATTTATTCCTTTTCCAAAACTTTCGAAGTTATAGGCAGAACAAATTTAGTTTCTAGTTTCTTTTAGTTATAAATGCGAATCCAACATATTTCAGATGCAATTATAATTTTCCTTTTAGATTCAATGACTTATAGTTTTCTCCAACTTCTACAAATAGGTTACACGAATCACGTAAGTACCAAAATGCGAGTTAAATTCCATAGAGACAGCCATAAAAGAAAATCTAGATGGGTTATTAGTCTATTCTTTTGGTTTCTTCAACACTCCTCCCGTGAAGCGTTGCTTAAATTCAGTGGGCGTTAAATCCGCAAAATTATTTACGCCCTGCAAAAATGTCGTTTCTCCCCGTTCGTATTTTGCGTTGTGTTCCTTTATGCCTTTGAGATTTTCTTGAAATCTTTTGAATCGCGTTGTCTCCTCCTCTTCCGTTGGGTACGATCTATTGAATTTAACCTAAAAAAAATGCGTTCGTTCCTCCCAAATATCAACCATCCCGTCTGCGATTTATTCTACCTTAAATTGCTCCCATTCTTGTTGGTCCGTGAGTAATGGCGCAGCCATAATAACACTTAGCGATGCTCCAAGTAAAACTGTTGCAACATGCATAACAAATTTGACGTAATAATTTATATAATTGTTTGAATTTATGTGAAATCTCTATGTAAAACCAAACTAACCGTAAAAGATAAAAAATTTACATTGTTATTGCTTTGCCGCGTTGCCCAAGGTTAGAGGCGATCGTTACTAATTGCATTTTCGTTCTATACCTATAAAAATCAAAACATTCCAAAAATAATTTCGCTCATAGAATAAAGTTATAGGTTTAAATTTTATTATTCTATTCTCCGGGTAAAGCAGAACACTATCGTTAGCTATTTATGAAGTTTGTGTTTAAGGGTTAAGATGGCGCTACTGGTTACACAACAACTCAAATTCATGCATGAATATGAACCTTTTTAAGCTCGGTACACGCGATGCAATTTGTACGTGTACTTCTGTCTGAATTTTTGGAAAATAAAAATTGCTTTTAGAAATACATGTATCAGCCGCTATATTGGTTGTTCAATGTGCAAAGGGCGAGATTTTAGACACGGGCATGTTACTTCGTAAAGTCCTGCATTATCGGCATAGGCAGCGTGTCCACATCTCTAGTGATTATATGATAAAACCAGTTTCTGTACAACTCTCTTACCTTTAGGGCTACATTTAGGTTACATACTGAAACATAGTTTGTAGACAAATTGTTTATTGGCTCGTTTTATAATAGGTTTTAATTTTCTTGGTTCTATATTTCAATTTCTGCAGAAATACATGTAGAAATTGGCATGGTGTTATAACCTCGTTTCTCTGACTTTATTTGACATTTAACGTCATAAGTTTTGGTTAGTTACGTTAAAAAATTAGATTAGGTCTCGATGTCTTTCGTTATTTAAAATAAAGTTGTGCACAACCTTATACGAAATATTTTGCGCAATACTTCGTATGAAATGGCATGAATACTGGGTATCAGTTGGTTTATACGGCCCACAGTTGCTTGAAGGATCAGGCGAAACATGCTTGAAAGAATTTAGCATATATGAGGAATACTCATCATCATTTTCCTACCATCCAAAAATTTGGTTGACAATTGTTATTTTTCCAACTTTGCCATAAGTCAAGCGAATAATTTGTTTGCAAAGACTCTTGAGAAAATCCCGACGACGTCGCGAATTTGCTAGCCAGGTCACCAACCAACAAGGAGAGTTCTCAAGGACTTTTCGTGCTGCGCTATATGATATGACTAAGATTCCCCACGCCGCCCATGTTCATGTCAGTCCTGAACAAAAGCCGCACGAACATTATTCTGTAATATTTACTAAAATTATACGATACCCGTCAAAAATCAAAGCCAAGGGAATATCCGCAGAGCAGAAACAAATGAAACCCATTGCGATTAATAAAATTTCTGTCATATTTTCCGTGTGCTTACAACGGGCTGATTAAACCTAAAATAAAAAACACCAAAAACCTATTAATTAAAAAATATATTTTTTCCAAAGTTTAACCCACTAACCAACTTAACTTACAATTAATTAACCAGTTCTTGCAAGTAGCGGAAATTGTACAGTCTTGCGATATAGGCAGACCGCAGCCGAATCTGAGTTGAAGCAAAAGATTCAGTATTTAATCAAACAATTTGACCCTGACAAAGAAGCGAAATCTGGGAAATTTCTAATGATAGATAAGGCACATGAAACCCTCAAAGGTAAAACTTTGAGAAAAAATTATAATTGCTGACATACAGAGTGTAAAGTTTTACAACAAGGTGGCAGCGGCTACGATTTGCCTCTTGCTATATACAGGACGTCCTACGGCATGACTGTCATAGCTTTGGAGTGTGTTGATCAGGCGATTTCAAATTAAAAATGTCAAATGAACATGTACCCGTAACACTATTCTAAGAAAGACTTGAAATTTTAATAATTTAAAAAGAAACCGCTTTATTGAATCTTATATATTTTGACAATTTTCGTATTTTACATTAAAATATACTTCAATGTACAATGTTTACTTTTTTTATGAATTGTGTAATGGAAACGGACAGTTGATGAATATCGTCTTCGCCATCTCTTTCTAAATCATGAAAATAATTAGTTCAAGGAAGCTCCCATAGAAGACGGGCATGCATAATGGTGGCGCGATCTCTTGCTGAACCAAGGAATTAATTACTTAAGTCAAGGTCCCATAGATGACGCGCAGAAGCCATATTGGCATCTCTTGCTAGATCATGGAACTAATTAATTCCAACAAGTACCTGAAAGTGGTGCCATCTATCGTTAAATAGCGAAACTAGTTGTGTAAACCCCCCATGGCGGTAGCATCTGTTGCTAAAGCGGGGGACTAATTAGTTGAAGCAAGTTCTGCATAGATTGCACGCATGCTTAACAATAGCGCCATCTATTGCGAAGCCATGAAACTAGTTAGTTGACGCAAACACCCATAGATAGCGCGCGCGCACTATAGTGGCGTCATCTATTGCGTTCACATAGATGGCGCACATATGCTACAGTTGCTGGGGTACCAATAATGGCGCTGTCTGTTGCTGAACCTTGCACGCACGTGAAGAAATATGCGGGCTAAAATCGACTTCCTTATATATTTCAAGAAAGGATCATAAAAAAACGCACATCTTATACACAAATATTTTATTTTATATAAAAGACGATCATAAAATTCAAAAACCTGTCCAAGGCCCTATGTTGATGTTCGGTTTTGTCAGTTTCCAAAAAGTAAATCCTCTTCACCCCCGAACATAGACATTTTATAAATACGAAAGCATTAACAGAAACCTTAAAATAAACGGTATGCGGGCACATTAAATGTTAGATTAAAAAACACAAGATGGCGCATATAAAGATATTTTTTCTATTTTCAAGATAATTTTCTTTTAATTACATCCAAGGGGCAAATCACCAACCAAAATTGGTACACCAGATTACAATCATGGGCTTTCACAGATTTCCCGGATTTCACAAAGATTTAATGGATTTCTCAGTGTCAGTATTAAAATGGAAATAATTAAATTAGTTATAAAATTATATTTTTAAAATGTTTAGGAAATTTTTATTTTACAAAATTTTGTTTTTTAATTTTTTTCTTCTTCTTGAGATTTAGAAAACTTGTATGGATACATCACACCAAAATTATGGCATTACACACAGGGTGTGTGTCTCAATGAAAACGTCGACCTGATATAGCAACCATTCTTCTTCTTCAGGTGCCAAGCAGATTTCTGCGTGGGCGTTCATGGCCTTCTTATCAGATGGTTCTGTTAATTGCAACCATAACTAACATAAATTTGAAGTTATACTGTAATATGAGTGATATTTTTAGGATATGGGCGCTTTTAATTATTTTCAATACAACAATTTTGTCTATATTAAATTGTTACAGTTAGAGAAATAATTTAGAGTCATTAGGTTGAATAAATACTTACTCCAAACAATCTAAATTAAACATTCCACCTGTAAAGTTCCTTTAATTTAATCATTGTATTTCTTATAATGGGTTATGGTCCAACCAAATTTGTATTTCATAATTACCTGGATAATTACATACTGGCATTTTTAAAATTTTGTTTTTTTTATTAAGGGAAAATACTAAAAACAAAATGAACTTAAAATTTTTGCATAGCAATAAAGTAAAAAGGCACCGATAATTTATAGATTAGCAGCAAATGGAAAAAGCGATTGAAATCGAAAATCAGCAGAAACTCTAAAAACAGCTCATTGGTCTACCTGACAAACACGAAACTTTCTCTAAGTTCAGAGCGAGGTGCAAATTCGTTAGTTCTAATTGAACCATACTAAATATTTAATGTAATAAAGTTAGGATATCCTATTGTGTGAAAAATAAAAAAAGAACTGGAAGTGTTGCGCCCCTATATATGACCCTAGCCAACACAATCGATAAATTTTGTAAATAAGATCTAAGTTTATGTCACTCACCTGATATGCTGCCTGAAAGTGTTTCCCTGCATGCTCCACAAAATCATCGACCACCGACAAGTACCCTAATTTGAATCACACATTGCGCTACATCTGTCCGATGCCTCAAACAATTTTTCTACGCATTTTCACGAAACATAATCAAAAAACATAGATAATAGCGTCACTTTTCAGTCGCCAAAGCCAACTATCTAGAATAGGCAGAATATGAAGGGTAACTTAGTAATCTTCTCCTTGGTAACTTTCGGACACTGGGCCAATATCCCAGACTACATCTGCGACGTAAGCTCAGCATAAGCGTTTAATGTCGACAACGAGCATTTTAGTATTAGAACCGGGTGCGGCGACAAAAACAAAACAAGCCCCGTTCTTCGAATTGTTTGGGACTTTGTGTAATATGTCTAAAAATTTGTGCTTTGTTAAATTATTTGCTTATTTTAGTTAAGACCGAGGTGAAATATCAAAAACCCACAATAATTTTATGAATATAATTTTATTTAACATCTTTACAAAACTATTAGTACTTATAATTCAACAATAATTTATTCAGTTAAATTTTAAAATACACTCTATTTGGCACTTTTAAAACTTTCATATAAATATTTTAAGTGGACTTAAACGATTATTGTAAACTCTCAGACTCATTTTATTGTTCTGGTGTGACGGTACACAAAACTTAACCTAAAAATATGTCTTCGGAATCTAACAACTCGGAAAACGTAACGTGTATTTTATAAAAATACACGTTCCGTGCGACGTATACTTTGCAATACGTAACGTTAACAGCCCCATTCATATAGCACAATGGAAAAATGACTTTAATTAAAAAAACAAATAATCAACACGCGAATTAACGACATCAAAAATGTTTTTGAACGTTAATCCGTGGAAGTAAAAAAGTTGTTATTAATAAAATTCCTATTTAATGTTATGGTGGGTTCCGAGAACTGCGGATTACCCTAAGAATGTAACGGAGTAAATAAATACCTAACATACTGCATTAGTCTCATACTACGTGGTATGTGGGCGCGTTTCGGACGTATCATTCGAACCGTCCGACCATGGCCTTCACCCAGCTGGTTTGCACGGCCCCGCAGTTCGGACTTTGGGGCGTGTCTTTATCGCAACTAGGCGCTCTTATTGTCTCATTGGTTCCGTGTTTCGATAGTCTTTGAGGTTTGGCGGGTATCGGAGGTGGCGCTTTCGTCGGCCTCTTAATAATTGGTCTCTTTGCGTTAAGCGGCTTGGGCGACTTTGTGCTGAAACTGTCCTGCTTCGCTACCAGCTTCCCGGTTTTGCTGTCCCTGACGTATTCTTCGGTCAGGGAATCGTCCAGTATACTCTCGTAATAGCTATCGGAATTTTGACTAGAATCCAAACTGCTCTCCGGTTTTTCCGCATGACTAGGCGTCTCGTTCAAGCGACTCTCGATCTCTTTAAGTACTTCTTTCTCGTTGAAACTCATGTCAAGCTCGACCCTGTCCCCCATAATATCGTCAGGTTCGACCGTCGTCAAGTTGACCGAACTGGCGTTCCTGGAATGGAGTAGCAGTTTCTGCGGATCCTCGTAGTCGGGATGAGCGATCTTTTCTCCCATACTCTTCGAGCCTTGCTTACGTAAGGGATACTTGTTGTTGCGCCTCTGTTCTTCCGACATGATCATCCGGATCCTTTGGAGAATACTCAGGCGTATGGCGGATTTGCGGTAGATTTTGTGCTCCGGATGGTCGGTGTCGTCTAACCGCGACGAGAGATCGCTTAAAGGAAGGGAGCCATAGTTATAGACGCGTTGGACGGAGTCCCGAGATAGACGGTCACTTTTGATCGGGATGTGTCGGATGGGGGCAAAACTGGGGGGAAGGAGGAACCTTGGAGGTGAGGTCACAGCGAACGACGATTCATGCTATGAACAAAATTTGTTGATATTCGTCTATGAAGCATTGGTTGAATCTATTTTGCAATACACTATAGTTGTGGTGTAACCAGCTCTACAAATTAGAATGTCATTTTTCTATAGCATCTGTCACTTTTTACACAAGAGCACGAATTTGCAAATAAAAGCTGAGCACACATATCAAACTGGACAGAGCTTGTGAGTTGGAAGCTCTACAGTTGCCTGCCAATGAGCATAAAAAAACTCTCTAACTGTTCACCAACCTTGAGACCTCGCTCGATTTAACATAACCCCCCTCTGCCACATATATTCTGCCATTTCATGCAATTACTTTCGTTCATTTAATATTGTTTTTTTTTTTTTTTTTTTTTTTAATACTTGCAGGTTGTAATAATATTACATCCATTTTATTTAGGTAAAAATTTAGGAATATAGATTGCCTGTGATCTAATTATCATTTTTGGTTGTTATTTTTGGCACTGAGAACAGTTTTGTATATTTAGGTATACATAAATAAATAGATAAAAGTTTAATGTGTTCATTCAGAGATACTTAGAAATTTGAGGATCCCTTTGGAGGAAAGTATATTTAAAGGACGAGAAACAAATCAAAAAAATGATGATGGCGCAGAAAATATCCAATGCTGTATAACACTCAAAAAAACCAGTCAAAAATATTATTAAGTTTTTTGTAGTAGACGGTGCTAGAACGATAATTTTCCTGTCTCTATATGAACAAGAAAGTATTTTTCCTCTTTTTAATAGAGAACTATGGAGAATTAAAAAAAAATAGAGGACGGTACAGTGTGTAACAGGTGAGATTTATGACGACAAGAAGTGTGTAGATATACCATTTTACATAGACCTTGTCTACAATGTGGAGCGTCAAAAAAAAAGTCAAATTGAAAAATTGACCAACTTAACGATTTAGAAAAACAACAGAGCTAAATAGAGCTACGCTGATAATACAGAAAAAATGTAGAGAAACTATCTCACGTGAGTGACCGTTGGAAATCACGTTTTCAACTAACACCAAAACCAATCAATAAGACCTAGCGGCGTAACATGGCCGTTGGCAGGAAAGCTGTATCGATTGGTTTTACACTACCAAACAAAACAACTTGGGACAACCAAAACCTATTGGCACCACACGTATACTAAAAATAATTTCATTTTTCCAAATGAAATGTTTACACAATTTATTAATGTCATGTCAAGTGACCAACGGTTTAAAATTTTTATTTATCGGATCAATTGTATTTGGTTATATTCTTTAAAGTGGGAATGAGGTGAGAATAAGGAAAATGGGAGGGGCACAGTGACCATCCTAAGCGGCAACAATTAATAACTTACTTTTCGTGTTGTTCCTCGACGCACACTTCAGGACTCTCTTTCAACGACTCGCCGTTCGACATCGAATCGTTCCTACTCCCCCCGCCGTCCTCAATTTGATCGTTGAGCTGGAAAGATCTGGGTAGCGAGTCCGCCTTGCTGGGCAACTGGGGCGGTTCCTCATACCAAATCGGTCCCGGTTCGCTGTTGATGTTGCGTCGCGGGTGCCTCACGTGTTCCCTGTTGAATACCTAAAAATGGAGAATCCACGTTCCCCGCACGAGTGTGCATGTTAGTTTTTTTTAGTGCAAAACGAAAAAAGCGTGGAAAATGTGCCGCCGGGTTAACTCTGACAACGGGACGTTAGATGTCGCCACCGCGGAGGGAGCTTTTAGAAGGGGACGGCATCGATAAAATTTTCCGACCTTACTTTTATAATAGTTCAAGTGTGGAATTTCGGTAGTTTGTATCTTATAAGATTCTTGCGAAACACAATCGCGTGAAATTTTTGAGTGAATTTAGAGTTTAGAAGAAGAGTTTGTGCCGCTAGTTTAGAAGATCCGGATAAATATGACTTCGATTTATCGCCTTCTTTTTAGCCCTCCGTAGTCACCACACTAGACCTACCTTGTGGAACTCTTGGTTCTGCATCAGCAATTCGGAGACGATCTTCTCCAGATTGTTCTCGATACTTTTGCCGTTCTTGGCTTGCGCGTTCGCCGTCCCCTCGTCGACGACGTCCTCCGTCATCAACCGTTCAACCGACTCGGCGGCCGTTTCCGAATCCGAAAGGTCCGTGTAAAACGTCGAGCTGCCGCCCCCGGACGAGGAGCCCTCCTTCGTTTTCTTCAGTTTCGTTATTTTCTTCGGCATCGTCTTCACGTTGTACTGCTGCGGGATCATGCTCGGTTCGGATTTTCTACGCCAGCTGCCCAACGAAGGAAACGAGCGGTCCTGCGAAGAGGCCCTCCGCCCAGAAAAATCCCTGGTTTTTCGTACTCTGCAACGACGTTCCAAATAATGCGGCGTGGGCGAATGGGGTTTTAGAGGAGACCATCGTTCAGATGTATCTTCTAAACCAAACGGAAGGCGGTAAGCGTGACGTCGACAAAAAACGAAACGCGACGGCGACGTTGGTTGGTGTTTCGCATAAGAACCGATAAAGAGTACGGGAAAATTCCTTGTTTATTTATTTATTGTCTCTATGCTTAGACAATAGCATAGAAAAAAAAATTAAATTTAAAACGCAACAAATAGACCAATCTTATACGTTGAGAATGCAAAGAAAAAGTTTTATTTATTTATGTAGAATTGATATAGAATTATTCTATTTATTTATTTATTTATTTTGTACTACACTTAATACAGTCGAGAAAAAATTGCGAATGTCGATCCAAAAATCTAACATTTAAAGAATCATGTGGGATTGTGAACGGTTGAGAACGCAAAGAAAAAGTTTTATTTATTTATGTAGAATTGATATAGAATTATTCTATTTATTTATTTATTTATTTTGTACTACACTTAATACAGTCGAGAAAAATTGCGAATGTCGATCCAAAAATCTAACATTTAAAGAATCATGTGGGATTGTGAACGGTTGAGAACGCAAAGAAAAAGTTTTATTTATTTATGTAGAATTGATATAGAATTATTCTATTTATTTATTTATAAATTTTGTACTACACTTAATACAGTCGAGAAAAAATTGCGAATGTCGATCCAAAAATCTAACATCTAAAGAATCATGTGGGATTGTGAACGGTTCCGCATCTAAGCAATGAAGGTTTGCAGCTCTCAGCATACGAAGCAGGAGAGAATTTTGAGACCGAAAGATGAGCAAATATTGGAAAATTTGAAATAAATGGCAAAGTATTAAAAATAGGTATATTACATACTTAACAAAAGTTGTACTTTTTTGTAAGATCTTTCAGGAAAAATAATATACATGGATCTAGGACATAATTCAAATCAAGTTTTAATAAAAATTTAAAACAGGGCATTACATTAAAAAATATATGTTCTATTCGTCACGCGTTTTTGAGCCCCCCTGTATACTTTAAAATAATTGCGAATTATGCATCCTAACAATATTTACAACTTTAAAATTTAACATTTTTCACTCACCCTGTACTTACCATTATTATTAAGTACACGCTAAAAGTTACACCCTAGGAAAGTGGGGTTTCCAATTTGTATAACACACCAGTTGTACGGAATTCTCCGAACAGTTAGTTTCGAGTCAAAAAATAAGAGACAAGAAAGGTAAATAACTCAAGTATATTTTGATTGTTACATTGACATATATATCTTGTTTTGTTTGTAGCAGAAGGAAATTATTTTTATTAAACGGCATAGATACAAACATTTTAAGAAGTTTTTTAAACTGGAAGAGGATCGTAGAGACGTAAACCGACAAATACTGGTGATTGGTAAAATATTAACGAACATGTCTGTGAATACGCACAATTGTGGCATATTTATTAAAAGTTCTATTAACGTCAAACTTCCAATTGTTTTGTCAATTGTCAGAACTGATAACCGTCAAAATTCAAAGCGTGGGAAATATCTCCGAAATTATCCGATTGCTCCCAAACCCGTGCGGTAAAATCCCGGAAATGTCCGAAGTGGCTCGGATTCCTGGGAAACGAAACTGACGTAGTGAAGTGACGCTTCTCGCACGCTAGATCAGTGTGTAATTGGGTATTTTACAGACGGGAGTATAAAATTGAATATTTAAAAAAAAATGTTATAGCACTTTATTGAGAATGGTAATGTTGGTGATTCGGCGGCGAGAGAATTTTGCCAAAAACTTAACATACAGAACTCCTTATCGAGTTTCATACAACATGCAAACAATATACACATTCCGCAGTGTTCTAGTTTTTAATGTTCCGCAGAATCAAAAGACCGATTTAACCAAGTTTGCCTTATTGTTGTCTTTCTACAGTGTATACGAGGCGGGTTCAAAAAGTAAGATGACTTTTGTAATTCGATATTTTTTTTGCAACATATGTTCACGGTTTCAGCCAGTTCGCAGGTTTACTCTTTTTTGTGAGACAGAATTATTGGACTTGTTTTGCGTGCCCGGCGATTTTCTGCTGTCAAAAAAAAATGAAACAAAGAATTTGCCTAAAATTTTGTACAAAAAATGAAATATGGTGCTGCAAAACACTTGAAATGTCGATAACGGCATCTGGTGAATCTACTTGGATAAAAAAAAATGTTTATAAGCGGTACAAGGTGTTCAAGATGGCCGAGGAAATGCCCATGACGTACCTGGCTCTGGACGCCAAAGCATGGTGGTGAAAGGTTCGTCGAATCACTATTAGAGAAGTGGCTGAAGACTTCGACATCTCTATTAGCTCGTTCTATGCAATTTTTTTCGAAGTTTTGGGCATGAAAAGTGAAGCAGCAAAATTTGTTCCGAAACTGCTTAATTTTGAACAAAAGCATCGTCGTGATATGCGAATCTCGGGTATATAGTTATGACGTCGAAACCAAAGCCCGATCGGCCCAATGGAAGGACCCAGAATCGCCAAGATCGAAAAAAGCAAGTCAGGTTCGATCTAATGTCAATGATTTGCTTTCTGTTTTGTTTGATTATCGTGGCATAGTACAGCAGGAATTCTTACCACAAGGTTCTACCACACAATTATGTCTCAGCGACCATATTCATGAAAAGAAGGAGGAAGGAAGGAGGTTTGGAACGGTTGTGCAGACGAAGAAAAAATCGCTGGAGAAATCAATTCTATGCCAGAAAGTGCTTTTAGAATTGGAAAAAACTTCGGCACAAGTGTAATATTATGTGCTAGGGGGTTCGACATTAATTTTCACGTTACTTTTTGAACACACCTCGTACAATGATATTATCGTTTTTACATCATTTAGTAAGTTTAGAACACATCGTATTCCACAAATGTTGAATTGCCGTAATACCTCGATACTGGGCACTAACATCCTTTCCGACAAAAGTTGCAGTACAACTCAAATGAATCCACTTTCCCTTCGAGGCTTTGAAATTTTTGGCGATAAAGGCTTAACACATGGAACACTTATGCGAAACACCCCGTATAACTTACCGGCGGTGTCGTGAACGTCCTGGCCGAGCTGCATCACCAACTGTCGCGCGTGATTCGGTATCACGGCGCTGTAATTTTCCAATATCACCCGTTTGATTTGCAACGTCCATTCGCGCTTGTGGTGGGGCGACCTCGCCCTGAGGGTGCACTGCAGTCTCGGGTTGTCGAACGGCAACACTTGGAACGATAACGGTTCCCCGCGGACTTGTTCGACCAGCATCAGATTCGAACACTGCAATTATGTTTCACTTTGGATTTGCCATATCCATTCAAATCTTTAAACGTTTATAATTAATTAATGTAATTGGCGATAAACTTCAAAGAGGTCATTTATGGTTTGATGCAGGCCCAAGGTATATGATAGGAAAAACTGTATCCACTTCTATTAACGTTAACTGATATAATGCAGGAATGATGTCACAATTCACAGCAATAAACATAGAAATCTTAGGTTTTAACTGAACTGAAACTCTGGAAATAGCTTTAATTATTATTTTCAAGTTTTATTTCAAGTCTTACCTACATGTTTATAATTATTTGGCACCTATTATAAAGTATCATATAAACAACTTAAATATTTATTGTTTTAAATTATAATAATAACGTTATTTATTTCATTTTTAATCATATATCATATAATAATAATAATAATAAATGATAATAATAATAATAATAATAATAATAGTAATAAATAAAGTAAATAGTCAAGAAAATAAATAAATAATTACCAAATGAAATAGGTAAACACCGAATTATGTAAAAACAAAAAATGCTAAAAAAAATACACAAAGGAAAATTTAATTAAGGACGAATTTTAGTCGTCGCTACTTTTGCACATATCACGAAGAAACTTATAAAAATTAACCGTAAGGCCTATAATTATTTCAAGGTAAGCTACAACTAAAATACAAAAAAAAAACGACAAAACGTCGTGAAAAAAATAAGACTAAATTTCACGCAAAGTGTGCAAAATAATTTAATGGTAGAAATAAGTGGTCTGGCAAAGTTTGGATATGTTTTAAACATAATTCATAGAAAAGTTTTTTGTTTTTGTTGTTTTTTTTTGTATTTTGGTTGTAGCTTACCTTGAAATAATTATAGCGGTGTTTACCTATTTCATTTGGTAATTATTTATTTATGTTCTTAATTATTTACTTTATTATTTATTACTATTATTATTATTATCATTTATTATTATTATTATTATTATTATTATGCCATACATCTCGTTTTCAGTTACGTAAAATATCGTAGGTAAAATAAACAATACAAATAAATAAAAAAATATAGAATCTAGACTTACCATAATGTGAGTCTTGTACGCCAGGGCGCCGTCTTGCTTGCTTTTCGCCAGCAGGAGAACTCTTTCGAAAAGGAAGACGTGCCTCCTGCCACGGGCGCCCTGCACCCTGAACGTTCCCTCGGCGATCAGTTCGCCGAACGTGGTTAGATCCGGCCCGTTCCATCCGTAAAGCTGCGATTGTATCTCTTGAACCCTTACCGCGTGTTCGTGTTTCCTCTTCATGTTGTTTATGTCCGTGGCGATGCCGGTCATCGTCGCCAGTGCCAAATCGACGGCAGGTTTGTGCTGGACCTCGCATTGCTTGGAGAGCCTCTGAAATAATAATAATAATAATAATAATAATAATAATAATAATAATAATAATAAAATCTTTCTTCACAAATGGAATGAAAAGGGGCTCCCAGTAATAAAAAAAAAAAAAAACGAAGTCACTAACTGCATGGTGTTGTTGAGGCGAACCGTTCATTGAAGTTAAAGTCGAATATGGCCGAACAGGTCCGTACTTTTGTAACTTTCGAACCGTTGGAGCTACAAAATTGAAATTTGCCTCGTTTTTAACCCTCCACGTGATACATTAGCTTGTAAGAAATGGCCTCGCTATCAACCACGATAAGTGTCCGAAATTTGAAGCAATCGACTTCATATTTGGCACATATATGCAGTGTTGTCCTGTGACGTAACCTATTGAGAATGGCGGGGGCGGGGGTCGATAAATATTAAAAAAAAAAATAAAAATCGCTTGTGCAAGGGTCTACAAAAGAGACTGTTTTTCAAAAATATAAACGGTGCGCTGCAAATTTGAAAAAATGAAAAAATTATTGAAAATTGGCGGTCATTTCATTTCATTTTAGATGTTAGTTTCTCTTACACGACGATATAGTCCATATAGACAGCTAAAATTTTTGTATTTAAGGTTTTTAAGTATTGTACAGGGTGTTGGCGATATGCCGTGCAATATTAAAAAACATAATAAGTTCCACACATCTTTTCCTCAAAAAAAAAAATACCCTAAAAATTCTTCTTTTAGAGAATAAATTAATAACCGTAAATCAAAATTCGTACAAAAAATAGCTAATCCGTTCAAACAGTATCATAGGCCGTATCAAGGGCTACAATTTTTGTATTTACGGTTTTCGTCCATCAGATACGCTGTTCGAGATATTTGAAAAAATCGAACTGTAAATCACCATTTCTCGCCCGCAAAGTAGTCGCGATGACGTCATTTACTCTTACCACGTACTGCATGGTTTCAGAAAACAAGGATTTTTTTGGAAACCATTTACTCCATTGTAAAAATTCGGAAACCAGGATATTAAGGAGATCCAGAGCTATAGCCCCTATTTGTTGGAGTTATATACAGGGTACATCGTTTGTGGGCAAAAAATTCTAATAGATCTTATGCACAATTCAAGTACAACGATTTTGCGAAAGTTCTACAGTAGTCCGTACAAGGACAAATTTAAATTCTGCTGATCAAGGATTTAAACATTGATCTTCTTTTCAGTTGCTTCCAATCATCTATTTTTTGCACATTTCAACACAACTTTCATTAAACATTGTACTAACATTTATAGATCCAAAAAAATAAAGGTTATTCTTATTATTATTATCATCCCTACTGAAACGAGGAGACATAATCTGAGTTTGTTTGTTGAGTTCAAATTTGAAAATCTTATGATATAAATGATGGTAAATGATTTGCTACGAGTGGATTTTTAAAAGGAAACCTATAATTTTGATGTTTTGAGTTTCGCCGTACCTGAAGCAGAAGGTGGTACTTGAGAATCCTCTGTACCGGTTTGAGGAGGTACGAACCGATGGGTAACGCGTGCCCGAGCAGCTGCTGCTTCTCCCTGAATAGGGGCGCCATCTTTTCGTCTCTCTGGAGGTTCCCGAGCACCTCCATGGTACGCGGGTAATGTGCGCAGTACTCGTTGTACACTGAAAACCCGGAATCGTGTTGAAGGAACACGTTGGCGGTTTTGGTGGGGTCGCAGTTGGCCACGCGCAGCTCGTCCAGGAACGATCTGAAAAGAGTTGTTTTTTTTTTATTTCGCCTCAATTATTTTAAGTTTTTTACATTGAAAAAAATTTCGTTTTCGTATTCGTTATTGCAAGTCTAGACAAGTCAGCGCATGTGCCTTGTGCAGTGAACGTTACAGTTTGTAAAACGTGGCATTTCCGAGGTATTTGACTCAAAAGGAATTAGAGGCGGCTATTGAGAAGACCGTGATGGATGAGGACAATAACAATGAAAATGGATTTACGTATTCTTATGTATTGTAGCATTCGATTCTTGGTAAATTTATGCTGAAAAAAAAATTACAAAATATATTGACGAGGTCTATATTCAACCCGACGTGAATACCTTTACCTTTACTGACGAAGAGGATATGAACGATGATATGAATCTACAAGAGTTTAGAGAACCAACCGATATAGTTGGAACTTTCGAGTTACATACACCGAATGATACAGCTGTCCTTCAACAGTCTTGTAATTCATGAACTACTGAACCTGAATGGGACTCATCAGATGATGAAACCCTGATCCGATGCTCACGCACCATGAAATATTATGCGTTTTTTGTATGAAATCAGATTCTATTTGGAAAAAAATCTACTTTTAGTTGTTTTCGGTCGAATTTGAAATTTCTTTTGTATATTTATGTATAAATTATATTGTGGTTTGTTTACGCACCAGTATTTTTTTTGTATGTTTCGAGTTTTTTTTTTTGACACATGTAATGTATTCCTAAGTGCAACAAAATAAATAATTTCAAAGCAAAAAAGATTTTTTTATGCTTGGGATAATATGGGTTAATTTAATTGAAACAAATCTGGTGGTCACCTGTTGAATTCGTATACTTCTTCGATATTGCTAAATAGGTGATGTAAGTGTTCTGCCAGTGGACACTCAGGATCACCACGCCACGGGTCCAGGTATCCCTGCAACAAAAAATAAACTAACTCAGAAAAATGTAAATACCGTAAATGTAGTGTACTTTTCTTTTAAGGTTAAATTTGCAGCAATCTCGCGATAAATCATGTCGTACGATCTCGTGTCCCATATAAAAAAATACAGTTTATTTCGAAGTGTCTAGTTTAATTATTTAAAAGTATGTTAAATACCTAACAGTAAACACCAATTTTCTCTGCAGTAGTTTTTATTATGACTGAGTCTTTGGAAACACGGAAACATAAAAAAAAACTGTGTGCGAGGTGTGAAAATATCGTATAAAGCTACCTTATATTGAAATACAAGTTTTTATACAATTACCTTAAATATGCGGTGTCGCACGTTAAATTCTTATTCATTTCGTTTCCGAATAAAAACAGTCGTAGGTTTCGAGTAAAACGAAAGAGAAACGATCGAGCACTACAGAAACGCCTCCTCCTTGACTGACTGTGACTTTGGAAATTAATTAACTGTTACTTCAATACAAAACAATGATTTTGTGTGGTACTTCAAAAAAAACCTAAATAATGGCAAAAATACTAATAGTAAATAGAACTAAATTGAAAAGATGATTTATTATTTTCAATAAAATTAAAAAAAAAAACGACAATGGGGTGTGTGTCAATTGGAAGAAAACGAATTGACGATTTTTAGCATTTTTAATGTTAGTTTTTGATCAGCTTGTGCTTATTTATTTATTTTTATAATATCAATACACGAAACTATAATAACCTCAAATATGTAACAAACGTGTTCAGAGCTGCAAACGTCACTTTTGGTCTATAATGTCAAATTTGAAATACGACTAAATTTATCACTTGTCTACGAAAATTAATAATAATAATAACAATAAAAATAATAATAATAATAATAATAAATGTTATTTTAAACGACTGAGAATAAGGTAATAAAAGGAACACCTTATATATACATTTTGTATGGCGTATTCCAATTCGCTATTTCGTGGGTGTGCGTAGTCCCTTTTCGCGCCAAAGCGACATCGACGAAAAATAAAACCGATAATAAATCCATCGGGTAAAAATAAATTTGTCCCGGAAAGCGGGACAGGCGCCGAAGCCACGCTCTGACATAAGCAAAAACTCCGCATTCAATTTGCAGTTATTTAAATAAATAATCTAATGCAAATTGCTTTTCGCGTTTTATAACGTCGCCCTCCGCAGCCGGCTGCCGATTTACTTTCCGGCGCAATTTTCGCTTTTTCGTTTTTTTCTTCGCTTTATGTGTCCCCCTTTTTTTTCCGTGTCGTCTCAGGCGGATTTTTATTTTATGCGAGCCATTAGCGTTTAACGAAACGTGCGTGATAATAAATCACGGGAAATAAAAGTAGTCGTGTCTTGTTCTCTAAATTCGATAATTAAAATCAATAAGAAACAAAATAACCAAGAAAAGAATTTTTCGGGCGACGAAAGGGGGTTAACTCGGTGGGTAGCATATATCGCGATAGATGGCACTCTTTCCATTTTAAAGTGATACAAACATGTTGACATACATAATAAGATTTTTAGAAGTATATGATGATGATAACAAAGGAATTTATGAAGCAACTACGAAAAAATTTTGAGGTACATGCACATGTGCAAGATTTAAAAATCTCGTTTTGAAGCAACATGAAAGATCGAAAATAAGTTTGGACATATCTTTTTACTATATATGCCTAGATCTGTTTTGTCTCCACCAACATACATATATTTCTTATTAATGCACAAACAGTTGCTGTATTTAACACTTCGAAATTGTAATACGACTATCACAATTTTAATCTTCCCCGTTAATAATTTAATACCCCTCCAGGGAATTGTTTTTTTCCCACCTTACATGGTTACCATAGCGACCGTTCATATTTAGGCCGCATCTATTACCGCCCTCGTCACTTGACCAAATTGTCATCACAACAATGGCAATTTTGATGAATGCCTTATGCTGTGCGCTATTCGAACATAAATAAATAGACTATAGAATAGTATGTATATATATATATATATATATATATATATATATATATATATATATATATATATATATATATATATATATATATATATATATATATATATATATATATATATATATATATATATATATATATATATATATATATATATATATATATATATATATATATATATATATATATATATATATATATATATATATATATATATATATATATATATATATATATATATATATATATATATATATATATATATATATGCGCCTTTAACTCACCATTATGCAAGCTGGAAAAACATCTGGCCAGTGCACTTCAGCCTATAGTGGAAAAGGCAGATTCCTATGTTAAAAACTCAGAACATTTCACTCAGATTTTAGGTTCTCTCAGGATGGACAAGGACGACATTATGGCAAGTTTCGATGTCAAATCCCTCTACCCGAGTATTCCAGTAGAAGAGGCACTCTTGCTTATAGAAGAAAACGAAGATCTTCCGCCATACATAATGGATCTGTCAAGACATTGCCTGAAAAACTCTTACTTTATGCACAACGGGAAAATTTACCGACAAATAGATGGAGCAGCAATGGGATCATCTCTTCATGATTTACTTCAAAAAGAAAGCAATAGAGAAGGCAAATGTGAAGCCAAAACTATGGACAAGATACGTTGATGACGTATTTGTTGTATGGCCTTTTGGCAAGGAGGAGCTTTTGAAATTCCTAGATCATCTGAATTCCATTCACCCAAGGATTCAATTTACAATAGAACTTGATAACAGTCTGCCCTTTCTAGATGTGCACATCACAAGGACCGAAGATGGACACTTGGAACACACTGTCTATAGAAAACCAACACACACTAATAGATATCTGAACGCTAAATCTCATCACCACCCATCACAGATACAGGCAGTGGCAAATACATTAATTGCTCGATCCTTCAGGCTCACAAACGAGAGGAACAGAGATAAAGAACTGAAGAAAATTAGTACCTGTCTTCCACAAAACGGATACCAAAGGCGCACCATCAGCAAGGCAATCAGTAAACAACAACAGCCGCAGCAGAGTGTGCAGGACGAGACCCAACGAAGATCGATCGCTGTCCTGCCATACATCAAGGGGGTTACTGACAAAATCGGCCGAATATTACGGAAACACGACATATCAACGGCATACAAACCTGACCATACCATCGGAGCAATACTAAGAAACCCAAAACAAAAAAATTACTCTGGAAAATCAAGGAGTATACAGTGTAGCATGCGGATCGTGCAGCCTGACGTATGTGGGACAGACGAACAGAAGGATTTCAGCCAGGCTCGAGGAACATCGTTTAGCCATAAGAAACAAACAAACAACATCTGCTTTGTTTCAGCACCAACATCAGACAGGCCATAAAATTGATTTCGGCACTTGCAAACAAATAGCTAATATTCCTGATTTTAGGACTAGGATTATACGAGAGGCCATCGAAATAGAAAAGTCCGGACACCTCAATACGAGAGACGACGCTCTGCATTTATCCAACACGTGGAGAACGATAATCAAACAGCAGAGCGATGCGCAGCAGCCAACGGGGACATCGCAACTACGATCGGGCGAAATTAACAACGCGACAATTCAGGGGGCGGAGCCACCTCCCCCCACGCACAAGCAGCACCTTTACCATCTCCGGCGCAGAGTATAAATACCGCACGCACCGCCGAGAACCTCCCAGTGTTCGAAGTGTTTTCGGAGCGCGAGCGTTGAAGATGCCAAGTGAGATTTTGGCGAAACGTCTGCAGGATTCCAGTCGAATGCAAGATTTGCAGGATTCCAGTCGGAGTTCAACGAGCGAACGGATGATATCCCGGAATATAGCGTCATCATTATATATATATATATATATATATATATATATATATATATATATATATATATATATATATATATATATATATATATATATATATATATATATATATATATATATATATATATATATATATATATTTGACGAGTTTATTTCACACGAGCGGAGCGAGTGTTTAATAAACGAGTGAGTTAAAAAGTTTACCGAACGTGTTGCATACTATACTTTTTCTACGACCGTTAGTTTTTGCTTACATTTTCGCAAAGCAACGCGTTAAAATTCAAAGCGTGGGAAATATCTGCGAAAACATCCGATTGCTCCCAAACCCGTGCGGTGAAAATCCCGGAAATGTCCGAACTGGCTCGGATCCGTGGGAAACGAAACTGACGTGGTAAAGTGACGCTTCCCGCACGCCAGATCGGTGCGTAATTTGGTATTTTACATATTTTTTTGAGATATTTCTATAAGAGAAATATATTATTTCGTTCCCATTATCGATCCCATCTTTTAAAAAAAAGGAATACCGTCAAACGAACATCCATAGCATTAAAAATCACGATCATCGGTACTTAAAGGCGATACTCGTAAACTAATCTCCTAAACTCTCGAAGTTTACGAGCGAACATTCAATAACCGGGCATCGGCATTTTTACGCAGATTAATTTAAGCTTATCTGAGTGGTGACTTTTTTTGTGTTTGAAGGGAGACGGAGCCGTGATAATCGGGCATTGTAAATCAATGTGTTAAGACCACACGCACCGTGGCATAATCCTTGTCTAGTGTGCGCGTAAAACGTTTTATTTACGATATATTTCACAAACGCCGACGGACGCCATTGTTTCGATTGGTGGGTGGTGCACGCATCCGTTGACATTTTAATGCCCGCGACCACTCTTTAGCGTTTTGGTTAAAAAGTTAAACATTTTCCAAACCCAGAATCCGGTTTGCCAATCGCAGTCTTTTCGCACTCAGTAGTATAGTGAAGTGCAAATGAAAAAAAAAATTCTTCGACGCATCGAACGGAAAATCCGAGAGCTGTAAAATCTCTGTGATTAAGATGGTGGACAGGGTCATTTGGCAAACAAGTTAAGACAATTAGCCAAGACCCATCCAGGAAAAATTTGCCCCAAATTATTTGTTTGTCTAGTAAGCCTTGAAAGTTAATGACGCGTTAATAAAAATTAAATGTCAATTATTCGACAGCTTTCAGTTCATTGTTGGTAAAACTGTTTTTGCTTGGATTGCTCTTCTAAATCCTTTTATTAACGAAAGACAAATCAAACTGTCAACTGTAAAGCTAATTATTCTCATAAAAATTATAAACTTTACAATTGTTGATGAAAAACAAGCTATTTAAATCTGATGGAGTTGTTTTCAAATAGAGAATTGCCAGATATATTAGAATTACGAAAATATTTACAAAAAATCGCCATCAACTCTTCAAATTTAACACCCTGTATGTTAAAAACTAAGACGTTTTGAACCCTGGTTTAAATGAACTTTTTTCCTTATTTTGGGTCACAATTGGGTTGGGTTAAAATATTGACGTCTAATTTTGGGACACTCTGTATATAAAATAAAGAACACTTTAAGTTGTCAATGCCAATCAGTATTCAGGTTTCCACTAGTTAAAAAAAAATCTTTGTGTTTTTTTAATAATTTATATTTTATTTGATATACCACGTGAATTTTAAAAAATAGAAAACTTTAAGCTGACGTCACAACCTATCGCAGCCAATGACAGCGCGTTCCAAGGAGGATTTAAATTTAATAATTTCTTCTTCTTTCTTCTATTTGTTGTACTACGAAATGATATTTTGTGAACCATGGTTTTTTTAGTCGTATAAAGCTACTTTCATAACCAATATTTTTTAAATTAAAATTTTGTTCGAGTCCCCTATTCCGGGGCGATAGTTAATTTCCGTTTCGACCGATCGCGTTTTGTTAAGTGACCAGCACGGACGACAGTCAGCCCGTTGGCGAAACTTGGACGCCCTCCGGCGACCTTGAAAACAAAAACAAACCGAAACGACGTCGATTTTCCATCCGCGGTGCGTCATCGACCAAGAATTTACTAGTTCGATCGCTGAAGACGAACGAACGGTGAACGTGAAAATCAACGTTGCCGATTTGTCGTATTTCGGCCGATGCGGCGTTTTAGAAAAAAATATGTATTCTCAACAATCTTATTATTCAGACGATTTGGACTATTACGCATAGTGTAGGGCTTTGAGTGTCAGTCATTCAATTTTAATAGAAAACTGGAACCCATTGCTCTAGAATTAGATGCAACGCAGGATATAGAGACCATTGTAAACCGCTGTTTCAGAGTCTTCGGTATACATGTATCCCACGGTATTAGAAATTCCTTCCTCCTCAAATTTCCTTCGAACTAGGAAGTTTAAATACACTAAAAGCATTAAAAATTCTCTTGACGTACGTTTATATAACTTAATATAAAATAAAATAAAATCTTTCTTTTTGAGCATTTTCTTTACTCTGCAGACGAGTACAAACACAAGATAAAAGATTTTATCTGATCACGCGATTCTTGATGGTGGCCACAGTTTGGTTGTGTTCGGTATCTTGCTTTTTTTTGTTCATTTTACCTAATATTATTGTGGATTTTATTTAATCGTATGTGTATATGCATGTATGTGTGTGTATACACATAATTGCATCTTTTTTGCTCTTTTGTACTTAGCCGTGCTGTATTGTAATTCAGTCAAATATAAATCTACCTATCTATCTCACCGACTCGTCAGTTGAACATACTTTGAGATACACCATTGGCGAAAATGAACTTTGACGAAGGAGAGGGCAAATATCATCGGTCGTGTCAAATTGTATCGGCAACGCCGGACAAACGTATACGTCATGAGTAAGCGGAATTCTTGTAATTGCAACGCGGTTGGATGCAGTTTTCTGTTCCCGTTGTTTGATTTCATCGACAGGATTAATAAGCAAAGTACATCAAGTCCCGATTTTAATTCTCGCAACGAGAGTACTGGGAAACGTAGGTTCAGACGTAAAAAAATTGTATTTTGAAAAAAGTGGTGTTTTTTGGTTAGTAGTAGTAACACTTACGCAAAATCGACTAGAAAAACGTAGTCCAGCCCTGATTTATATACCAACGTTTTTACGTTGACATTACTGAAGGAACCATGCAGTGAAGTTGTGTCAGGCACTTAACTTATTTGACAACTACATATTTTTATGACGTTATGAGCGGCGGTATTGGATGCGAAACGCCCCGTATAAGTGATCTCGAATCAGTGAACGTCAAGTCAGACGTCAGGGAATATCTTAACGGTAAATGTTACGGTTGCACTTTGATTAAGCGACAATTATCGCAAAGTGCGCTTCGAAAAAGTCATACGCGTTACACGAAGCGGACAGTAGCGCAACATCGACCGTCAACACTTTCCGTAGGCAATACAACAGAATATATTTCGTCCCAGTGGTTCGTTAATACATCACCAATTCTATGATTTTTTTGTCACATCCAGGAAACATTTTTACACAGCCATTTAGAAATTTTATTATTATCACTACTAAAGGACATAAAACCGCAGAAGTCGATAATTTATGTGTAAAGGAAAGATCTTATATATGACTTCAAAAGTTAACAAAAGCGGCACACGAACTCGCATCACATTTTCAAGTAAATCCAAAATAGTAAAAAAATATATATTTTGGATTTGTATTGTAAGTCTTCTTCTTCTTCCAATGCGTATCCATTAATGGATGTTTGCGATAACATTTTCCATTGCTTCTCTGTTTCTTGCGATATGTATCAACGTCTGTACATCATGCAGGCCAGTCCACTGTCTGATGTTTCGAAGCCACGACATTTTTTTTCTTCCGATCCCCCTCCTGCCTTCGATCTTGCCTTCAATCAACAGTTGTAAAAATTGATATTTTTTGTTTCGCATGATATGCTCCAGATATGCCGTTTTCTTCTTCTTAATTGATTCAAAAAGTTCACGTGGTTTGTTAACACGTCTTAGAATTTCATCGTTATTTATATTGTAAGTCTATAGCAGGTATATTACATTGGAAATACTATATTGATTATGCTTTATTTTTTGAAAATATTTACTGGTGCGTGAATGCGCCATTCGTTTTATCTGTGAAACAAAACTTTGTTATTGCAAGTCTAGACAAGCCAGCGCATGTAGAATAAATATCCAACAATCAGCGTGTTCTTTAGTATTAGTATTTGACTCAAAAGGAATTAGAGGCGGCTATGGAGGAGATCGTGAGATTTACGTATTCCAACTGACATAGTTGGAACTTTCGAGTTACATACACCGAATTATATAGCTGTCCTTCAACAGTCCTGCAATTCCTGCAAACGACAGGCTTGCTTATACTGTCAAATGAAAGAAAGAAAAAATAGGCTTTCTGGAAAAACTCCGCTTGAAATATTGTTTATGTTTTTTGATGACGAAGTGACTGATTTGATTTTAAATCTTACATTGCTTTGCGAATATTGAAAAACGGTAAAACCGTTACTCGAAGAAATCTTGCGCCTGCCATAGATGAAGTGATTGTTCATGCTAATAAAGCCCGAAGGAGATGTAGAATCGGCCACAGCCACCCAATTTACATTCGTAATCAGGTTCTATTTGTGAAACAATCTACTATTAGTTGTTTTCTGTCGAATTTGAACTTTCTTTTATATATTTATGCCCCAGTAGTATCATCCGCATATAAATTAGCTCCAAATCCAATCGTCAGAGGCACTAATAGTGCGCAGGGAACAGCACCGGTCCAAGTGAAAGATTGAAGCAGGAAAAAGCACACACATCTACACAAACTCATCATTATACTAAGCTCGAAGCCAGTCTGAATTTGTCCTTATTGTTAGCCAGTTGTGACATGGAAGAAGACAAACTGTACTGCCGACCATGTTACCAGCGGAGTCTTTAAGTCGATCTTAATCTACTCCGTAAGCGTTCGTAACAGTGCAACACATACCTACCTATAACGGATATTTGCTTTTCTACTCCAGTGTTTGCGTCACTTCCGCGTGCCGGATCGGTTTCCTGAAAACGCGCGAAGTCATCTCCAAGGAATGCGCCTTAATTTAGCAGGTCCGCTAGCGTGGTCGCCATTGTTTCAGTGGGAAAACTTATTATGCGATTTTTCGTAGACTCAAATCGTTCCCAGTCGCGATTTCCGACAATTTAATTTCGATTTGAGTGGACGCAGAAGGTCGTTTCAAACAGAGAGATTAATGCGACTTTATTCCTGGAATTGCGACCTTAAATCGTCAGACGGATATTGAAAATAACTGTGGTGACGTACAGCCTTTTGAAAAGCTCTTAGTCCAGTCAAAATAGACAAAAATAAGTCAAAACTTAGAAAAAATTCGCTAAATTGGCAGAGACATGGAATGTCAAAAATCCCCTTCGATTCGACTTGTGTAAACAATTTAATTCAAGCTCAAACGTATAAAATTGAGGTTTTTTAAATTTTTCTCAAAAACGGTAAGTTTTATCTTGAAAATAGGTCAGACAAAAGTTGCAGATCATACAATTCCCTACAAAAATTGTTGGGGCACTTTTTTTTTCACGACTCACCATTCGTGAGATATCGCGGATTCAACTATTAGAAAATTCATATATAGCAAAAACTTTCTTATTTTAAATAGACCAGCATATTTATTTTTAAATTCCTCGAACGTTTCTAGACATATATAAAATCCCAGTTGGCTATAACAAAACATGCCAATTTTTCATTGTTAATGTCAATTTACTATTATCGCGATATTTTTTTTACTATTTATATTTATTTTTGTATTTATAAAATTCTACTTATTTATAATAAAAAAAAAATGTTTTTTGATATAAGGAGATTGCTGCTTTTATAAATCACGCATTCAATAAATTTTAATGTATTCAAAATATATTGTATTTGGTGGAAGTGGAAGTAGGAGAGATTTTAAAAAAATCGTTTTTTAACGAATGTATCGGAAGAACCATTAAGCAGTGGAGTGACTGATGCAAGATTGTCGCCTCTCTGAATGGGACGCAAATGTTTGATCGCCTTAATGGGTGGAACATCTGCATCATTAGAAGGGTCAAAACGAATCGCAGACCAGGTGAGAAAACTGAGCTTTCGCAAATATGTGATGTTAAATACTTTCCTATGGGGAAACACGACGAAATATGGGGAAATTCGAGAAAATAATATGGGGAAATGCAGTAAAAGCAGAGAGCCAGACAGCCCGATGTTTTTCTTAAAACAGCATTTTTCGCCTCTCGTTCGGATTAATAGAAGTTTAGTAATTAGTTTTGGGGTATCAAGTATCTACTCGTATTTACTAATATGGGAATATATCTATCCGTAAGGTGTTTTGAACCGACCGTGTAAGGATGTTCCGATACCATTAAAGTATCGATACCTACTCATTTCGATAGTACTCTAATCTTTTTTCGATACTACTCAAATAAATACTCCTAAAGTATCAATACTTACTCATATCGACACTTTTAGCACTTTATAATTTTTTTTATCTATTTTAAGGAAACTAACAATGAACGTTGAAGGAAAATAATTAAAACAAAATAAGAAGGAAAATAATAAAGGTTTGAGTCACGTTAAGCACGTACTTTAAATAAAAAACTCCACGATAACATTGGAATAATTAGCCGATGATTACAATAAATAAAATTATTCGTAAGCAATCTCTTGTATGTTTGACAATGAAGGGCGGACGTCTTTCTCGCTTTTGGCTCGGGCTCCGTCGAGTAAAGTCGGACGAGTTCGGCTTGGCTGGCGCGAGACACGCGTCACCATAGATCAGATAGAGATTATGTTTGTTTGATGCGGTTTTCTTTTTTAATGGCGAGGCCGATTCGATTTGATACCAAGTACTTTTGTTTCGATACCTAGGAAGTATCGCAAAATTGATTCGATGCTCTAAATACTTGGTATCGAATACTTACTCGTATTTACTAGTATCGGAATATCCCTACGGCCGTCTAGTCGGAGTGTGAAAATGTTTTAAAAAGTACGGGAGGAACGGTCGCATATTGTACCACAACGCCTGCATTGTTCCGCGGCCATTGCGAGATTTATGTTTACGCAACGTTCGACAATTTTATTTATCGGCATCCGTGTTCGGTTAATTAAGGTCTTTATCGCTATTTCGAAACGCGCGGTGATTTAACCAGGCGGCAGACACAGCCTATGACGTGCTCGGGGCATTTCTTGCATCGCCAGGACGGCGACTGTTGGTCGCGCGCGCACTTCGCGACGTCCATCTGTTGAAATTCTAATGGCAGGGAAACAAAGTCGACCGCGGACATATTTAGCGAACGATTTCGTTATTTTCTTATTGCGAAATTGAAGGATCGTTATCGTAAATCGAATTCCAATGCGGCCACTGTATATGCCGCGCTTTGACTTCTCATCAATATGAAAAATTCGAATTTCTAGACTAGGAAAATTCTTTTAATGTGAAAAGGGAAGAATCCTTTCTTTGGCCGTTTAAGAACTGTCCGACCCTCAGGTTTTCCAGGTGCTAGAGAACCCCGTAATTTCTTTTCGTCTTCACTTTTTTTTTTCAATTTTTCAAATTACTTAAAACATTTGTTTCTAAATCTCTTCTCATTTTATTGTTCTCCTCTTTCTTTAAGCTCGCAACCTATACTTTTATTTATTTCAATAATATTAAACAACCAGTTTTAATATAAGAAGATGTTGAGAGATTTTTGGCCAAGCTGTAAATCTAGTTACATTTCTTAAAACAAAATTATGTCGTTCTGTACTTCTCTGGGTGATTTTTGTGTTTTCTCCTCTCCTCCATCATTTCCATTATTTCGTTTGTCATCCATGCTTTTCTCTTGTCGGTTTTGTCTACCTTAAGATATTCTTCCCTTACACCTTAAATAGCCTTCTGTATTTTGTCAATTGTCTGTTCAGTTTCCAGTTGATCCTCAGCATCATTGATTTGTGCGTTTAGTTTTAGTTCAGCTTTCCTGTTCGTCTCAGGATCTTTCAGAAGTCTCATACTGTATACCTTGGAAACCTTCGTCCTTACTCTTTTCATCCTAATTCTGAGCACACCGACGACTGGTACGTGGTCTGACTCGATGTCGGCTCCAGGATATGTTTTGACAGATATACAGCTGTTACGAAATCTTCTGTTCACGAGCAGATAGTCAATTTGATTTCGTACTATCCTTACTGGTTGGTCTTGAGGTGATTTCCATGTATATAGTCTTCTCGGGGGGAGCTTGAAGAATGTATTCATAACCACCAGGTCTTTGCTCTCTGCAAAAGTCTCCAGTAGATCTCCTCGCTCATTTCTTTCCCCGAGGCCATGTTCTCCGAATATCCTAGTTTGCGAATATTAGAAAGTACGTAGAGACGAGGAATTTTAGTCTAGGTGGGGGGGGGGGGGGGTGACAGACTTGTTCAAGGATTCTGATAGAGAATAAGCCTTAATTCCAGATATAAGATGCATTCTATAGTTGACGACAGGATCCGTCTGTAAGATTACCTCGAATTTTGTCCTGAAACCAAACTAAAACAAAACTTCAGGGGAAATGTGAACAAAAAAAAAACAACAACATAAACTGACAACAACCTTACCAATTCTGTTTCAATGAAAACTCAATTTGGATTAATAAAAATAAGATCGGAGTGTATTCTGAAATCCATTTTATTCGAAAACGGTCGTAACTTTTGTTATTTAAAAGAAAAAAGTCTACAGAAGGCAACCCTCATTGCTTTGGAGATTTTATTATCCGCCGAAAATCTCAAAACTACATCCTCGTAAACGTAAATTTACATAAACCAGCAATAACAATTACCGATTTGAGCCTTTAAAAAACCATCTCATTGTCGTTCACAAAACTCGAAAATTCATTGAGAACACCTGAAATAACGGTAGCTCGTTTACTTATCAATTCACAGGTAACGACTAATGTAAATTCTAGTAGGTATACCGGCTTTGTTATTGTCGGTCGCCGCAACATGGCTTCGTATTTGCTTAGGTGCGTCTATTTTGCGCGGCGTTTCGACTGTCTTCCGACTTCAACACCAAAGCAAATACAAAAAAAAGATGTGTGCGTAGGAATTCCGATCTCATGCCGTGTGGATAACTTTCTTTTGAAATAAGTTGCGCGCATACCGCGAGCTAAATATTCTTTTCTACTCACATCTGTAAAATACCTAATTACCCACCGATCTAGCGGGAAGCGTCACTTTACCACGGATTCGAGCCACTTCGGACATTTCCGGGATTTTACCGCACGGGTTTTGGGAGCAATCGGATGTTTTCGCAGATTTTACCGCACAGTTTGAATTTTGACGTTTGTCACTTCTGACGATCATGTCAGTGAATGTATTCGTGTTGCTTTGGAAAAATGTACCCAGAAACTAATACACAGAAGAATGTTACGCAATTTATCAGACAATCTAGTGGACTAGTAGGTAAGTAAAGTGACATTTATAATTTAAGTTTATTTTACTTAACTTTAGTGGTTTTTACAGTTTTTATATTAATATCTTGCCAAGACCAATTGTACCATTTGCAAATATCCATGCCGTGCCTGATCAGTAAAAACAAAACAAAATTGAAGGTTTAGGACCTGCTTTTTCTTGCTAATACGATAATTTTTTTTTTTAATTGTGTTACTTATATAACATATCCAATAATACGTACACAGTTAAAAAGAGACAACAATAGCAGAACCGATCGGAACGATAAACTAATAGGTTTAGATAGGTTAGAATGGTACGAAATTCTGTAATCGGATAATCTGTTATTATTTTTAATTTATAAAATTCTGTTTTTTTTTCGTGACGGTCATAGAAAGAGTATAGTACGGAACACGTTTGGTGAACTCGTTATCTCAAAAGGAGTTGACCGAACTTGTTGCATAATATACTATTAGCGACTTCTAATCTAATCCGACGTTATAAGCAAGTAGTAAAACAGGCATGAGCAGTCTAAAGTGGTGTCACTCGCCGGATAGGTTTTTTTGTGATTTCTTTACCGTTTGCGACTGATTGCTCGAATTGAGTTGGTGAATGAAATACAATATCTTGTTGCGTCTTGCGGCCTTTAAAACCGTATTCCGTGTCCGATATGGGAAGTGGTATATTTTTCTTGAACGCGCCCAGGATGTTTGAATTCGGCCTAAAGTCGGACTTGATATCGAGGGAATTAGGTTACAAAATCTGGTTTGCAGCAGAATACTGCAACGTTTGCGGTCGTTAATTTTACTTGCACGGTGACGTCATCGTGCATCTTCCTCCGATAATAATCTATGGTGCTTTGGTTTACCTCCCACAAAATTCCAGGCGGCGGCAGTTTAGCGCCCGACTATCCGATAGGCCGTTGACCTGGCCGGCTGTTATAATTAAGATAACTTACGATGGGCGTTAAACGCTAGGTTAAATGCCATACCTCAAAAATATATTCTTTTGTCTTATGCAGTGTGTCCAGGATAAGAATATCTATCATCGGGATATTGGAAACCATATAAGACATGAAGAAAATCGATTTAATTTAATTGTGCATGCACCCTGTATAAAATGTCCTTCACATCTCGTCGAATTTCAAAGTTACAGCAAACGCCGGTAAATATTAAAATTTGCACAAATAATAATAATAATAATAATAATAATAAGCGTTGTCGCATGATAATTTTTCAAATATTTCGCGCTCTCATCTTTAACGGTTTTTCATTTATCGCCAATAATTTACCCACAAAAACGGAAATTTTTAGGAATATTTTAGATTTTTTGCCCATAAACGACACACCCTGTATATAATGCGATCATTGTTCGAAGTACGGGTTATAGCACTGGATTTTCCACGCTTCCTAGATCAAGAATTTTTTGAAAATACTGAATGGTTTTCGAGAAAATAAGTTTTTTCTGAAACCATCTGTTTTTATTTATAGTTAGAAATAAACATTATTATTATTATATTGCAAACCATATGAGATATGAAGATCATTAAATTAGAAACAAGTTAAAAATCAATAACGTGCTGTTGAAAAAAAAACTAAAATATTCCAATCACTCCTGAAGATACGCCAAAAAAACCGAGATTTGCCGATTCCGTTTTTTTTTTCTGGCGTTATTGGAATAGATATAAAAAAAGAAAGGTCACTTTTTCAACCATTTACTAGCGACTTTTTCAGATCGAGTATGAACTAAGAAGGCCAGCCCTTGAAGCCTTTCATAATATTACAGCTGATGTGTTAAATGTTTTAAATTTTTTGATTATTTTTTTTATTTGTATAATCATATCGTATCATATTTGTAATTAAAAATACTAATACAGGTGTAGTTTTTTCAAGGACGAACGACACGAGACGTCGTATTTTGTAGAGCTGAAAAAGTGACAACGAGAATATTACTTTTATTTTTCGTTTCTTTTGCGCATCTTCGCAAGCGATAGACGTTTAGCTTTTTTTTTCTTATATATAACTTATATTTTTCAATATCCCCAAAATTTGCGTTCTAAGAATGTAGATTCGCTTGGGGATGATGAAAAAACCGTTTCGGCACCTTTTAGTAAAATTCATTACTTCTCTCTCTTTTCTTAAATGGCACCACTTGGCCATGACTTTAGGTTGAAGCAATAAGCAAAATAAGGTTTGTGTATTATCAAAATCAGTGGTTCATAAGTTGTTTTAAGTGTTTATTTATCTACTGTAAATTTCCAAAGAAGTGTCAAAAACATTGGATGTGGTTTGCGTTATCTGTAAAAGTATGTCAAATGTGTTTTTCTACTCCCGTCTGTAAAATACCAAATTACACACCGATCTAGCGAGCCAGTTCGGACATTTCCGGGATTTTACCGCACGGGTTTGGGAGCAATCGGATGTTTTCGGAGATATTTCTCACGCTTTGAATTTTGAGGTTTGTCAATTCTGTAGTCGTGTTGTTTTGCGAAAATTCACACGATAATGCTCCATTGCGCCTCTCGGGAATTATTTTTCTCCCACCTTACGGGCTCACCATAGCAACCATTCGTATTTACGATTGTGATGCATTTGCAGAAGCAATGTTATGTATCTAGATAAAATATGTGGAAAATGCAGACCTCCGCCTTGTTAGACACGTTCGCTTGAAACTTTAACCACATTTTAATAATGAGATTTTGAGGTTATCAACGCGTCAAGGGATACGCCAAATATTTGGGCAAAAATAATTTATAAATTTTCAGATAATTTAAGTGTATACGTAGATTTTGGAACAACCTTACTTTCATAAAATCGTCGTCTATAAGATGACAATAATGGACTAAAATAACGAAAACAAAAAATGAGAATTTTTTTTTAATAATGCGTTAACTGACTAGGTAGTTAAAAACGTAAATATAAAAAATAAAGTTGATGGTTCTCCCTCGAAGACGCAATGTCTACTAAAAACCGCAAAGGCACCAAAGAGTGCAAACAAAACTTCCTGTAAACTACGTAACAACTAACCAAGCACAAGGAAATAAGCGACATTCGGAAATTTCAGTTTTTTTCTGGATATCTTCAGAACGCTTTTTAGTAAAAAGATTGGTATAGGTTATAGCACCTGAGCAACCACCGATTTTAATTACAAATTTCCCTTGGGCACTAAAACAATGGGATAAAAACAACAGTAGATGTTAATCGAGTGAAAAACACGTTTAACATTTTTATCAATACAAACGGTCGATACTGAAGATTTTTATAAAGGCTCGCCGCATTGATGTCCCGCCTGTTTTGCAATTCTAATGGACCGCATACGTTTCCGTTGCCCAATGTGAAATGAGTTGCAAATTTTTTGATTTTGATAACGCTTTTTTTTTAAAATTTAAGTTAACGCGACAGGACTAAGGATGTATTCTAAAAAAAATAAATAAGAACTAAAAGTTGAGATTTTCACGAAATTATATATTTTTACGTGACATTTGTTTCGACAACACCGTGTCTTTATCAAATGTGTATTTTTATCTAACATAATTGTTAGCATCACCAGTGAACACTCGCCCTCCTGGCGCATAATGGGGAGCGCGAGTCTGGGCCGTAGTTCGGCAACGATCCGTGAGAGGGTGCCACCGTCCACGCACAACAACGACGATCCGTGAGAGGGCGCCACCGTCCACGCACAACGCTCGCTGAAGCCTGTCAGCCGCCGGGCATTTAGTTGCTCCGCGTGTTCCTGGCATAAGGAGTTGTTTATGTCAAATAAACCCCTTTTTACAGTTTAAGTTTTGTGCAATTATTAAGTTTAACGCCCTAGAGACATATTGTCTATCAATAATAAATCAAATATTTAACACAAGAGCTTTTTTGGGTGTAGTTCGAAGAATAACCAAAGTCATTGGTTAGAACCGCTTTGCCCAACCAAGGGAATGTTAAGAGTTAATCCCGTGTTTATGTTGCCTGATGATTTTTATAAATGGTGTGTCTGATAAACGTGGCTCTGATTCAACTATATCTAAATTATAAATTAGATAGGATATTAAGTTTACGTTTTATGACTCATACGATAACCTGTTGCGTGCCGACATTATTGCTATCATTGTTAAACAAGTTTCGCATTATAATAATACACTGAATACGTATTTAGTTGAGCTATATAATACTTTATTAGACACGTTCTTGAGGTACTAGCACGGAATAAACCCATACAGGAGCGGCAATAGCATTGTATATATGGGAAACGAATCTTTGTGAAATTTTGCGGATTTGCGGGCCGTATTGGTATTAAAAATAACGCCATTACTTGGGTAAAATAAAATAATATTTTAGTGGAACAAAGAACCGTGGTAGCCGTTTCAGAAATAGAAAAAGAACAATGTTACAGCAACAATTATAAATATTTATTAATAATGAATAAAAAAAATTAATAAAAACGGCATTTTATTGACTTCTCCATTAATATATTGCTTTTTGGAAATAAATTTAAAATTGCGGTTGATTGCAGAATGCAATACATTCTTACTCTTAAATTTCATAAAGGAAAGAATTTGGGAAAAAGGACTAAAAGGCAGTTTCTAACAGCACAAACGTATTCACTTACTGACTGTTAATCTATAAATGGAACTTGAACGACAACTTTAAAAGTAAACCAATACAAACCTTAAAAATTCACTACTACTGCCAGCAGAATTTGGCTGAAATATTGGAATATAAGAACATTTATTTTGCATTAAGTAAAAAATGATTATAATTATGTTTAAAATGCTTAATCGCCAATATTTGAGATATTTCACTATATCTGCAAAGTTTAACAGCCACATCAAATTCAAAGCCCTACGCGGTTTCTAACCATAAACTCTGCGTGTTTTGATATTACGGTATATAATGCCCTGATCAGACCACATTTAAAAGATGAAAGTGTTATTTGGATACCACGGGCAGCAGTTAATTGTGATATGATTGAAAACGTATACAACATTTTTTTTATATACAGGGTTTTTCACTTAAAACTCCGCACGCCAATAAGTCCAAAACGAAAAGAAATATTTAATTTCTGTAAAAAGTAGTCAAAGTGTGGGGTCAAGTAGATATTTCCTAAAGTTTAAAAAATTCGACGCCTGCAAAGAGCTGGGCGTCGCGACGCGTCGAAAAATTATTCGATTGCAGAGACTTTGGAAATACGCGCATACAAAAGTACATATTATTTAAAAACTTTTTTGTTATTTACTCAAACTTATTTACTTTACCCGTTTCTAAGTTATACCGATTTAAAGTAAACATTTCTTGATTAATAAAAAATGTGATTAACGCTTATTTTTACAAGTATGCCATGAATGTTAGTTATTATGGCAACCATTGTTATGGCAGTTGTTTTAAGTGCAATTACAAACGTAAGTTGTTATTGCTGTATCAAAAAATTGTCACATTTTGTCACAAGAAATATCCAAATTTGTTCGGTTAAAAAAAAACTAAGAATTATTATGTGAAAATGGTGCAATTTAGCAATGAGGAAAAAGTAGACATGTTACTGGTGTTTGGAGAATGCAGATGCAATTGTAGAAAAGCAAAAAGAGTTTACGCACGGCGTTATCCGCATAGAAGAGTCCCCGATGCAACAGCCTTTTCAAGTTTATGTAAAAACTTAAGAGAATATGGCAGCTTCATAAAACCTAAAAGAGATAGGAACAGGACGGCTACAAATGATGAAAATACTGCTGCTGTAATTCAGCAGGTTGATAATAACCCCAAGATATCCCTATCAGAGATAAAAGAAAATACCGGTGTTACCATTAGTTCTTCGTGGAGAATTCTACATAGAAACTCTTTTCACCCGTACAAAAGTAAACTAGTTCATAAACTAGAACCAGGCGATTATGCTAGAAGAATGTATTTCTTAGCGACATTGTCCGATTTGTATAGCCAAGATGCAAATTTTCTCTCGAAAATTTTATGGAGCGACGAAAGTCGATTTCAAAATAATGGAATCGTTAATAGACACAACCGTCGTTTTTGGTCCGAAAACCATCCTCGTTGGATTACAGAAAGAGGTAACCAACGAATTTTTAGTATCAATGTTTGGTGCGGCATATTAAATGGATTCCTTATTGGACCTTACCTTTACGAAGGAACTTTAAATGCAGATCGCTATTTAAGATTTCTTCAAACTACACTTCCGGAACTATTAGAAGCAGCAGGATGGAGCGCCTGCACATAATGCCCAAATAGTAACGAGGTATTTGAACCGAGAATACCCCAATAGATGGTTTGGTACTAATGGACCGGTAAGGTGGCCGGCGAGGTCCCCGGACATTACACCACCAGATTATTTTCTTTGGGGCTACCTAAAAAACGTTATCTATGAAGAACCTATCGAAGATATGGCTGATCTCATTAACAAAATTAGTGCAGCGTGTGCCGCTATCACAAGAAGGACTCTCCTACAAGTGACCCAAGCTCATCTATTAAAAGTTTTTGATAGTTGTGTTCGAGCAGATGGACATAATTTTGAACAAAATTTTTGAAATGTCTTATTATGTAGTTAATTGCAATAATAATTCTGGTTATTAACTTGTAGGTATTTTACTGTTTTTTCATTTATTTATCATGTTATCAGAACTAAATCGATAAAAAATAATAAATAAAAAATAGTTGAAATCTATTGTTTGTAATTGCACTTAAAACAACTGCGATAACAATGGTTGCCATAGTAACTAACATTCATGGCATACTTGTAAAAATAAGCGTTAATCACATTTTTTATTAATCAAGAAATGTTTACTTTAAATCGGTATAACTTAGAAACGGGTAAAGTAAATAAGTTTGAGTAAATAACAAAAAAGTTTTTAAATAATATGTACTTTTGTATGCGCGTATTTCCAAAGTCTCTGCAATCGAATAATTTTTCGACGCGTCGCGACGCCCAGCTCTTTGCAGGCGTCGAATTTTTTAAACTTTAGGAAATATCTACTTGACCCCACACGTTGACTACTTTTTACATAAATTAAATATTTCTTTTCGTTTTGGACTTATTGGCCTGCGGAGTTTTAAGTGAAAAACCCTGTATTTACTTTTGAATACAATCCTTCTGTTGATGTGTATATTTAAGTAAATAAATAAGTAAATAACAGTGGTTTGAAGAATTTGGACGAAATTTCCGTCACTATTGTATCGTATATATTTATTATTTATAGTTAATGAAGAGAACCAGTCGAACTGGATATTAGTTAGCAGATATGCGAACACGTATTTAGCAACAATGTTAGATACACACACCTATAAGCGTTTCAATAACGTGTTTGGGAATTTATAATTATCCCCGCAAATGTGGTACGCGTGTGTACCTACTAGCCATATGCAACGCGCCCATTAACATCTCAATACCCGCTCGGCGGTGTTTATTAACTCCGTTTTTCGTCGCCTACGCGATTATGCCGGCGGAAATCAACTGACAAGTGAAAAGGACAACTGGGAAAAAGTGAGGTAATCGATGAAAATAATACGAGAGGAGGATGTTTTTGCTTAGTCCGTCGTGGAAAAAAAAATGCTTTGTCTCTTAACGCGAGAGAGTTAGTCATTATTGGAGAGCAAAAGTTTGTGGAAACTATTATTGCTTTTTATCTGAAAGAAACGAAATATAAATCTAAAAATGGCGCTGCCGATACTTTAGGTGTACCGCCTCGAGGCCCGAGGCCGGTCCTGTCCAATTTCGCCACTCTCCACTGATCAAAGGCGACCATTTTCATAATCTATAATTAAAGGCTCCGAACCCATCTTATTTATTACTTGCATCCGTCCCTGGCGCCGGCATTTTCCTTCCCGTCTTCGTATACGCATGAATCACGTCGGCTGTTCCTATTTCGTTTCTTTTATTATCGTTTTCCAGTTATTAGTATTGTTAACGACGGTTTGGGAGACAATACGGTGACCACCGGCGGAAGTGGTTTCTGGTCGCGACAAGAAAAAGTCGAGAATGCCATTGCGAATGCGCTCCCGGTAAAAAATTTCCCATGAAAAATCGAATTCTACTAGTTCACATTAGTGATAATTAATTAGTCATTAATTAGGAGACGCTCAGATTACAATGAAGGTTTATATCCACCACATTAAGACTTCAGAATAAAAAGATATACGGAGGCAAAGACGACAAATTAAATTTTATTTTAAAAATTTATCTATTTATTTAAACTTTTAATACAGTTTATATTACAGTGCAAATATCTTGTAAAAACAGTTGAATTTAATCAATGGAGGTCCTCATGTAAGAGTGCTGTTAAAGAAGAACAGGAAAGGCCAAATGGCGTTTGCCGAAACTCTTATGTCTGGGTCAAGAAAAAAAAATTTATGTACAAACGAATCTATTCTAGTGTTAAAAGAAGTCATTTATGTCAATTTAAAAAATAAACCCTTCAATTTGTACAGTAATATTTAAACACAAACACAACTACGTGACTGGATTCAATGTAAAAAAATCTTCTATCTCTAATTTTTTTTAAGCCATGGACACTGACATACAAATGATAAAATAATTGAAAACAATTATAGCAGAAATCTTTTCAAATATCAAATAAAATTCTAACTAAACTAACCAAAACTGAGATAGATTGTTACCGCCCGAAAAAAAAATTGTATTTGAAAAGTTCACAGCAATTTTAATAGGTAAAGTCTGTTCATAGATATAAGAAAGTGACTAACTGATACTAATTAAGGTAGGACCCGGGCAAGCTGTAAGAATGAAATATGGCCGAACAGGTCCGTACTTTGCTTAGAATTTAATTATTTGGTTTTTTTTTTAGGAAAGATACTAAACAATATTTACTTTTTGATGTATGTATTTATGTTCAAATCTAAAATAAAACTACAAATTATTTTTATATATATATAACGGTACGTGCCGCCTCTCCGTCCCCAGTTTCCATTTCTCTCTATCCAGACACATGTCTTCCTCTAGCCCTCTGGATGTCATAGCTTCATCTACCTCATTCCTCCAGCTTCTTCGAGGTCTTCCACGTTTTCTTTTCTCTACTGGTACCCACTCGAGTAGGCGTTTGGGCCATCTTGTATCGTCCATTCTTTTCGTATGTCCAAACCATACCAGCTGTTTTTTCTCTATTTGTTCTATTATATTTGTGTTCATGTTCATGCTTTCCCTTATGGTGTCATTTCTTACTCTTTCCATTTTTGATTTTCTGCAGCTACGTCGTAAGAAGTCCATTTCCGTCGTCATCAATTTGTTTCTGTTCTTTTTTGTCATATCCCACGTTTCGGATCCGTATGTGATTATACTCTGGACGATGCTAGTGTATATCCGTTTTTTCGTTTCTTTTGTAATTGTTTTATCCCATAAGATCGAGTTCAACTCTCTTATAACCTTTTTACCTTTATTGTTTCTTTCCTTTATTTCATCGTCACTGCTGCCCTGCTTGTTAAGTGTAACTCCTAGATATTTACAAGTTTTTACACCTTTGAGTTTATGATTTTCTAATATTAGGTCTTCTTGATGTTCGTTCCCTACTATTATATATTCTGATTTTTCCCAATTTATTGTAAGGCCATGATAAATTATTTTTATTACCTACTTAAATTACTTAAAATTATTCACATAATATATCAGTATCACTATCGCTATCATCGCCTGTTCTAATTATTATTTGTTCTATATTTTTTGCAATATGGATATACGATTGTTTTGCTTTTTCTTTATGTTTAACAGAATTTGCTCAACTTTGTGGAGGGATGTTAAAAACTTCGGTTTGTATAAGTTTGAGGACATTGGAGTTAACACGGGGAAAAACATTGTTACGACGAATGGCAGATTTCAGTTGGTGGCCAAAATGTTCAATGGGATTAAATATACAGTGGAAAGGTGGAAGCCTTAAAATTGTATGCCCTAGATTTTTTGCATAATTATCACAACTGTCTACTGTGATAAGTGGCATTGTTCATTACAATTACGCTGTTAGGAGGAATGTTTGGAACTAGTTTGTTTTTAACCCAACTTTCAAATAAATCAGCGGTGGTGTTTTCATGGTAATCTGGAGAAGAATCTTTAATATTTTTCGCAGACAGGAATCCAACCATCTTTAGAGCCAGCATGCAAAATAGTTATTCTCTTAGCTCTTTTTGATGGCGCGTTTGTTTTACACTTATCAGTTGAGTCAACCCAACCAACCCTTTTCCGGGATATCAAAAGTGTCGAACCAGGTTTCGTCCAAGTAAATAATTGGCCTTTGTTGTTCTCTGTAAATCCTCATTTTTTCTAGATTCTAAAATATTCGATTAAAACTTACCTTTTGTCAATTTTTTTAAATCTAAAACCCATGTGTTAAATACACTTCCATAAGGTAGTTCTGCCACACTTAACACCGGTTTCATCTTTTTCAAGCCTCCTAATTAAGATATCTGATGTAGGTACCCTTTGTTCCTCGTATAACTGGTAAATTTTATGCCGTATTATATCTTGATCAATTTCATCTACACTCGAGAAAATGTCAGCATCGCTCCTTTTTTTCCTCGCTGAAATGGGATTATTCACAATTTTCCTGAGATACACTAGACTCCCACATATTTTGCATAATTGGCACACGATTCGACGCACGCTGTATTACACCCGAAATAAGAATGATTATTAATAAACTTAAACTGAGTAGTATACCAAACCAAAGAATATTAAACACAGGTAGGCATAAAATTATTTTCTATTACGGATCACAATTTTACCTGAGTTTAAATTCCGAAACTTTAGGTAATAATCTTGTTGCATTGAATGTTAATGACCACCTTTGGATAATCCCAGTCAAAAGCAATTGGTCACTTTGGTATATCTATGAACATACCATACCGACCTCAGAGGTGAACGGATCCCGGAGGGATCGTTTAAACATTTTAAATCGACGCGAGGACCGTTCCCAGGAACGATGACTAGAATTTATCGTTTGGAATTTTCGAAGTGCTTTGTCGCAGCTTTGAACTCGGACCAAGTCAACAAAAAAAAAAAAAAAAAAAAACGCCGTATAAATATTTAGCACCGGGACCGCGCAAACCGAGGCCGTTGTGGGTGGTGACTGAATCGACCTCGATGTGATCGAACAGAATAATAATCGTTTATCGTTTCTCCGACATGCGATTCACATTTACAGCCTAGTTTCCGCACCGTGTGAGAATTGTTCCGGGTGGTTACGCCCTTTAAATACTCTTCTCTACTCTTTATTCTAAATCACGCGATCATAAAAAAATAAAATCTGATCTTGTAATATATTTTCAACGAAATTTGTTGATTGGTGAAGATGTTTCTGCAAATGCTCATAGTTAGCACAACCGTTGGTCCTTTAGCAAATTTGAATGAACTGCAAAATTGCTCTTTGGCTTCGCATCAGAGACGCAGTTGCTGTTACGCAATGGGAAATCGCGAAACAACAGTACGACTTGGTGAATAATTATTAGTTAGAACCCAGTTTCACAAGCGCAAAAGCAAAAGGCACCGCATAAAGTGAAACGACCAGAAAACGTAACGACAAAAACGAAAAAGAGAAGAGAAAGAAAAATCTTAACGAGCAATGGAGTACAAAAATTGTAACAACAGCACAGAGAAATTACGTCAATCAAGAACATTACTAGCCAGCAAAAGTCTAAGTGACTTGTACTAGTGGTCGACGAGTACAACGAAAACAATATGGCACCTGTTAAACAACCTGGGACCACCAACTACATTAACATAGAGAAGAGCGGAGTTCCCCAAGGCTGTCTTTTGTCTTCTTTGTAGTTTAACATCTGAGCGACTAGAGCCGCAAAAACCGACGCTAGTGCTAGAATGGGTTTAGAGATTAACACCTTCGTTTTTACCAACGGTGAAATTTTACCAAAATGTTAAGAGCATCTAGGCAGAGAAATGGGTACCTGTTTAAATCACCAAAAAAGAAACGGAGGTACAAGAATTACGCCACCTGAAGAGCTTTTCAGAGCAGTTCGACTGAGAACTTTGCTTCTATCTAACATCGAACAGGAAGATATGAAAACTTTTTGCGTATTTGAACCTCGGATGTACAGATAAACAAAAATGTTGCGAATCAGCTGGAACATGGAAGTCCTGGCTATAATTACTAAATATGCGGTTTTCTCGAACCTGAACGACTTTTTCGTGAAAAGCCGTTAGCAGCACTCGTACTTTCCGAGGTACAAGCTGATATTAAAAATATGGCATTTTTACATACTCTGTGTTTGGAATATTTCTCAATGTCTGATGTATTTTTTTAACGGACCACCCTATATATTTTTTGAACAAAAATCGTTTCAACAATAGTCAATGAAAAATTCACAATTTGATTAAACGCATGCAAAAACAATATTGCTTCTTTCCGTAAATAGTTTTACCTCACCGACGATTTTTTGGTCTAATAATAGTGAGAAGATTCTTGAAACTAAGAAACGAGGTTCCAGCGTTTTGCCAAATAAATAATTGAAAAAAACGTTATAATGATTGAAGAGTTCTTAAGAACCTTTTGCTTTTCGAATTAAACAAGTTTTTGCAAATTTGAGGCGCGCGTTCGAAGAATTATTCATCGATGACGAATTACGCCGGTTGAATATTTATGAGTCGAAATTTCCAACCAAAGACGCGAAATAATCGATCGATCTTCCGAGTGACTAATAAAATAAATACGCGCCGAAGGAAAGGACGTCCTGCGCATGCGTCGCGCGCACGCCAGAGCATACAAATTAATATGAAAGTCCTTTCCATCGATGTCTCGCATATACACGCAGAAAAAAAAGCATTGAGAAGACCGTAAAATTTCGGTAACTAGGCTAAGGTTGAACCATCCGTGGCGATTGATTGGAGCGGAGATTGTCAACGACGCACAATATTTTTTTATCATATACCGGGCGTATAAAAATTGTGGCAACGTGTATAATAACAAATATGCGTTTAATATTTTCAGAAAATCCATTTCATGACCTTAAATTACAACCCTAGTATTGGGGCAACTGTTTAATTTTAAGGGTTCTTATGTCTTCTTTGTTTCTCCCTGTCACGCCGAGTATTCGACAAACATGCTGCTGCAGGATTGAGGAGTGGGGTTCAATTGCTTCACGGTTGACCGAATCCTAAATGAACGCTAAGTTGCGTTTTATGTTATTAACATGTTTGATAATTTCAATATAGACCCCCGAATTTTTCCTGGGTACAAGAAATTTGGTCTTATCGATATAAAAACTGGGGCCCTGTCTGGAGGTGATATTCAGAAACAGCTGATGTCGTTATTTGTCGAAGTCTGATTGAACTTTAGCGTCCTTTTAGCTTGGTTGATATTTTTGACCTGGTAGATGTTGAGAGATTTTATGACAAGTCGAGAATCTAGTTTTAATTATTTTATCGGTGATATTTGGAATATATGGAGGTACTGGTGACTGCCTGAATTATTTGAAGCTAAGAGGTTAGGGCTGAGACAGTGATATTGCTCTTGGTGCTAAACATTTAATCACGAAAGCTTCTTGAGCTGCATGGTGACGTAATATTGCATTTAGGTGTATCAATCGGTTTTTTAAAGACGGAATGACGCAAGTTTAAATGTGAGTTTCGACTAATAAGAATGTCTTGAAAGGGAAGTGAGTTATTATATAATTTCATAGTGAAATTGATGTTTGGATGTATAACAAAAATATCACTACATTAAGGTGGTTCAAAAAAAAGGTTTTTTGGATCTAATACACAAACACTATTTATCTCTAGAAAGTACTTACCACGTAGACTTAGTGTTATATATAAATAATCATATCTTATTACCAATAGATCAGTAAGTCAATTTTATTAATAATTTTTATGGGCAATTGAAGGCTCTACAAAAATCGAACCATTTCAAAGATGTTCGATAATTTTTTCTCAATTTTGTAACTGACTGAAAAATAATTATGGTGAAATGTTTTCAATTATCAAAAAGGTCCCGGTTGAGAAATATTGTTCTTCAATTGTGATTAAAGGAACATTATAAAAAAATTTGATTAGGAAGAAATATAATCCAAAACAAATGATAAAAAATAGTTTAAAAACTGTCATTTTACCAAAATAAACTCGCAGTTTTTATGAATGTTGTGAAAACTCGTGAATTTAATGAATAAATTGAAAATATTTATTAAAAAGACCTTTTTTGTAGAGAATTAAATTTTCTACAAGAATAATTGAAAATATTTCACGATAATTATTTTTCAGTCAATAACAACATTCTAAACAAAAAATTATGTTTTTTTAATTCTTCAATATCGTTGAAATAAAAATCATCAATAAAATTGGCCTTGGGGTAACTAGCGTTTTTTTTACCCAACTTGATCTACGTGTTTTTCAACGTTTCGGCTTAGATGGCTAGGCTGGATAGTTTTTTTCTAGTTCCCTCATTTTTTGGACTCCTCTTATTTTTGAAAAACGGAGACACAAGAAAAATTTCCTTGTTCAGCTTCCAGCGTTAATTGCATTAAATCGAACCGCCTAGTTCCAATTTCCGAGTAAGCAAATTTGATGCAAAACAATAAATAGCATTTATACGACAAAAGCATGAGCTTCTCCATTGTCTATAAATTCGATGACATTTTCTTGATCATTTGACGATTGCCTTGAGGTGCTTATATGCGAATTCAAAACCGGTGGCTTAACAAAGCAACACTTTTATTCAAATGATGACTTTGTATTTCTGATGTCGCTCACAATAACAAATAAAAACAAAGGGAATAATAACAAAACTTAAGACGCCTTAGCATAATTTCTTATTAAACTTTGGTTGTTCGCTTAAACTTGACCTATTTGGGTTGTTTAGATTTCTAGAGAAGATGCGATATAATGGATGCCTGCAAATGAAGTATAAGGTTGTTCGGAAAGTCATTTCGTTTTTTCCCGTCAGAGGACTTAATTACGTTTTTTCGAAACCAACTTCACACTTAAGCCGCATAACCATTATATGTCTCGAGAGCTGATATTGCAAGGCTTGTGTGTGAAAAAGTTCTATTAATTCTACGCAGTAGTTTTTGGTTGGTGCCCTTTTAAATATGGAGAGCAATAAGCAGCATTTTCGTCATATTTTACTTTTTTACTTTAGAAAAGGTAAAAATGCTGTCCAAGCGAGAAAAAAATTGACGGATGTGTATGGAGAAGGCGTGTTAACAGTACGCCAGTGCCAGAACTGGTTTGCAAAATTTCGATCCGGCAATTTTGATGTCGAAGATGCACCACGGTCTGGAAGGCCGGTCGAAGCTGACAAAGATGCGATAAAGGCATTAGTTGATGCAAATCGGCGAATAACCACACGAGAGATCGGTGAGAGATTAAATTTGTCGAATTCGACTGTTTATGGCCATTTGAAAGGCATGGGCTTAACCTCGAAGCTCGACGTGTGGGTGCCCCATGTCCTTACGGAGCGAAATTTGTGTCGTCGCGTTGACGTGTGTGATTCGCTCCTCAAACGTCAAGAAAATGATCCATTTTTGAAGCGGATTATTACTGAGGACGAAAAATGGGTTGTATACAACATTGTTAAACGCAAGAGGTCATGGAGCCGAAAAGTGACCCGGCTCAAAGCGTGTCAAAAGCCAACATTCGCCAAAAAAAGGTGATGCTCTCCGTTTGGTGGGATGTCAAAGGAATCGTTTTTTTTGAGCTTTTGCCGGACAATACAACGATTAATTCAGAAGTCTATTGTCATCAACTGGATAAATTGAATGATTCACTTAAAGAGAAGAGGCCCGAATTAATCATCAGGAAGGGTGTAGTGTTCCACCAGGATAATGCGAGACCTCACACAAGTTTGGTCACTCGCCAAAAACTTTTACAGCTTGAATGGGACGTACTGCAACATCCACCATATTCTCCAGATCTGGCGCCTTCCGACTACTATTTGTTCCGGTCCCTGCAAAATTTTTTGGATGGCAAAACCTTTACCTCAAATGAAGATGTCAAAAACCACCTGAACCAGTTTTTTGCCAGCAAGGACCAAAACTTTTATGAGAGGGGAATTATGTTACTGCCGGAAAGATGGCAAAAGGTGTTGGACCAGAACGGCCAATATATAATTTAATAAAATATTTATTCATTATACGAAAACTGTCTTTCATGTTCCCCAAAAAAAACGAAATGACTTTCCGAACAACCCAATAATTTTTTGTTTTTTTTTCTCACGCGGTTTTATTTGCACGATCCACGTTTCGAGAGAGGAAAGTGTTCGTCTACATAAATATTGTATCGATAATAAAAACGTCTATATAACGCCCGAGATTTAGGTGAAGGTTATTTATTATTACATTACGAAGTATTTATCCGCCCACACGGCGAACTGTGCTGTGTGCACGTTACCGACGTCAGCCTTGTCGGACACCAATGGTCAACGGATTGTGAGTTTTCTAAAGTCCGCCAGTATTTCAGCATCGCGGTTAAGCAATGCCCGGCAACGCTCTTATAATTTTTTGCCATATGCGAGAGACGGCGCAGCGAAATAAGAATGACGTACCTCTATGACTTCGTTGAGATCGGCCACGTAGACGGTTTCAGTTTCCAAAACTTCCTGAAGGACCCGCTGCTCGTGGGTGATAGGGGTTTGTTCTTGCTCCGCTATGCCGCTGTCAGCGGATCCTGTAATAGTGACGTAAATTATGTCACACAGCAAGATGCTTAATTAGTTTTGTTTTGTTAGTTTCTATGTAATTTTAATTGTCAAACGCCAAATAATCATTTTATAAACCAAAATTATTTTTCCTCGCGAACAATCGACATATTCGTAAGTATCCTGGAAACCTCAAAATAAAAATGTTTTTCGCTCTAATCAAAACAAACCCTTGCAAAAATACTCCACTGAGTATCCCTACAAAAAATAATAGCAATAATTTTAGAAACCTACCAAATAGCTTTAACCAACACCATTAGTTGTAGAAAAATTGAATAGGTAATTCTTACAACAAATCGACCTAAATAACATTTGCTAAAATTTGATATCTCTGAAACCATTCGTACTGATCAAATGAATAATGAAGAAAAGTCGGAATAATTGAAGCTGAATTTTTTGATATTTTCTACAATGAAAACACGCCGTTAATTTTTGCGAATGAAATGCCTATATAAACAAAAACCTACAGATATCCGTTTATACATAGAGCAGAAAGGTGATCAAAAAATAATTAGTAATTTTCGTTCTTCACACCCTATTCGGATCCTACTGACTGCGCCACTTTTCTAATGGAAAACCGAAAGTCCTTTGAAAAACCGACTTTCGGTTTTCGGTTAGAAAATTCGTCGGTCAATGTTAACCGCATTCTAAGGCTGTCTTCAATTTTGTTGCAAGTAATATTGGAAAAAAAATCCTACAAGAAACAAGAGTTAAAGACATGACGATCAAGGCCCGAATTTTTGTAAAACAACCAATGCGAAGGACGCCTAATATTCCGGTATACGGAGAAATAATTACATTAAATACACGAGAAAACTGTGGCACAATGCAAAGGACGCTTCGTAATTGAGTCGGGTCAGGAGTAAAACGGCTTTTGCACCGAACCGACGCACTGTATATTACCGGTCTGTTTATGGCTAACGACCGATGATCCTTGGCATAACTTTTTCGGTCGACAAATACCAGCAACGATCGGTTATAAAGTAGATTAATTAGCCGGCTACCTGTCAACGCCCGTATCTATACATTGTTGCGACGAACAGAAAACCAATCGGTCCCCAGTGCCACTTTTTTTTTGTTAGCTATTTGCTAGAGTTCTCCGATATACCGTTTTTACAACTTTTATGGTTTTGACATAGGAATGACTTTACGACCCGCCTGTCGTAAAGCGCGCGTACTACAAGTCAGGGCCGTATTTAAGGTGTTAGCTGACAAGAACTGTGCCGTGCGGAATGTTGTATTTTTAGAATAGGATTTAATTATTTATCGATTAATTAATAATCGATGAATCTCACCGATGAAACTCTACACAAAAGCATGTATGCACGAAGTACCGAAGTACGGTTCTGGAACGTCATTATGGAATTGTGAATCTATTTATTGAGAGTTAAAAAGGAGAAGCCCATACGAGGTAGGCCTGCGGTTAAACCGTCATAAAAATTTACCAAAGTTAAATACCGGATTATGTAGTAAAAACGGTATACATTTTGGAGAACTATACTTTGTCGTGGTGCCTCATAAGTTTGTCGACCCAGCCGAGGGCAACTAATGGCACCGCTTTCCGCTCTCAGCGAAGGCGCGGCTAAAAAGGGCGAATTGTTTGCCAAAGCACTTAACCATGTAGGATATTTTCACAATCAGTTCGCTCGATACGTCTGTCATGCGTTAAGATTCATTCTTAGCCATAGGATAACTTTCATTGACCTTCATTTCCATGTAAACATGTAAACATGATTGAGCATTCTTTTTTTGCAAAAATGTGACATACGCTGGTACGTTAAGTCTTTGAAATTGAGGAAAAGACATTTATATTATTAAGAAGCATCGAAAATATGAGGGGAGCAAGGTTACTTCCCTGCAGAGCTCCACATGTGGCAATGAATTCATATCACCTATGTCCCTGCATTTCGATGTATTGAACTCTGTCAAGTACGACTTATAGAACAGTACTAGATCTGCGTCGAAACTACATTTCCACAAGTTTGTGGAGAAAAATCTCATGGTCAACGCTATCGAAAGCTTTCGAGAAGTCAGTGTCCTAATGTTTATGTAACATTATTATGGTTTTAATGAATTTCAAGCAAAAATATAAGAAAACCAAACTAATTAAACAACTAAAAATATTACGGTTTATTTTGTTTCAATTTTTTTTAGCCACTGTATGTTCGATGTTAGTGGAAAATAGCAAACATTGCATTGACAACTGGATGACCTCACTCTTTCCTTAAGTTCGACCGTCGCCATTTGAGATACTCCGATAAACGTTAAGCAACAGTATCCGTGGGTTTATACTCTCTATACGAGAGAGTTAGATGTATCCTTCTCGGCAGAAGGCACAGAACATAAAGCGCTATACACCTGCTCCAATAATAACCTATGCGCGTGCGTGGGACACACGTTCCGTTCTAACGACAACTTTTAAATCAAAAACACGATTGTTCCTCCTTCAGCGGACCACGCGATTTCGCAATGTTATTATTAACGTCGGGTTTTCGGGACCCGGCCCTGATTTCTATTTTCAATCGAATATCAGGGACGTACCTTGACTGCCCGCAGGTTCGGGATCGCTGTCCAAGCTTTCGGCGGACGCGAGATAGGCGAGAGGCTGATGGTGTCCGTTGCTGCTTCCCGACGACGAACAGGAACCCAGGCTAGTCAGGGACACCGGTCTCGACACCTCGGACGAGGAGGCAGTGCTGTTCGTGCCCGCACTAACACCACTGGCCTCGCTAGGGACCTGAAATGATTTTTTTTATTAATTTATTATTACACACATAAATATATCATTATAGCAAAAAATTGTTTTATCGTACTTAAGAAAGAGCTGATAACTTAAGTTACCCGTTTGGACCGCTAAGGTTTTAGAGAAAATACTACTCGAAATATGATAGTTGATAATATTTTTGAATCGAAGATGATGATGTCACAATGCCATCATAAATAAATAAATAAAACCGCGTTTAATTTAAGCTGAGTTGTTAACTTAACTGAGTATGTAATGAGACAATGTAAACTTAATTTAGCAATAAATCAAAAAAGAAAAACGATAAAAAAAAACAATATTAAATGAAGAGAACTAACTAACAATCTGGGAAAGAGGTATTTTTTAATAAGAATTGCTGCACAGTCCTACAGCAAGTAAAGCAAATAAAATATCTTGACAGCTGCGTAACGGATGAGTCAAGTACTGCTGCTGTAAAGATTTGAAGTTACAGCTGAGAGTTCGTCTTATGGATGCTGTGTGTGCTCTACTCTCCTAGAGGATATGGACTTTGGACCATTACCAAAAAGATAACGAACGCCTTGAAAATTGTGATGCTTGACAAAATGAAGAAAGGCATGCTGGAGTATTTTGGCCATCTGATCAAAGGTAGGAAGTACCGACTACTACAAAATATTATGCAAGGCAAGGGACATGACTTACAATGGCAGGTGATAAGCTAAGACTATCGATGATGGTTACCAACGTCCTTGAAGGGCTTGATGTTACTTGATAGGAAAACGAATTAGAATCAACTTTCAAGTAGGAAATTTCCATTTGGTATATAATATTTAAGTATTTGATAACCAACCAACCAAACTTCCTCAAATATATTTTTCATTGTAGTAAATATTCTTGGTTTAAAATATTTCATTTTATAAATTGCAAATTCTACTTCTGAGATTGCATCACCTCTTGATTTTTGAAAGGAGTCCCTTGAAGATGATTCAAGAACTGATCGACCAGTGGAGGTCATAATGGAAGAGAGAGGTGGTATTGTGTGATCGACGATTAAAGGTCAAAGAAATCTCAGAAATTACTAAGCTTTCTGATACAAGTGTTCGTCGAATCCTGCACGATCATTTAGGTATGCATAAGGTTAGTGCAAGATGGGTTCCTAAAAACCTTACCGCTATTCAAAAACAACGCCGTATTTGAGTGTACGCGGTCTTTTTTGGATCTCTGTGGGTCGGAACCGAAGCCTGTGATAGAAACTGTTGTGAAGGGAGATAAAACTATGGTCCTCTATCATGACCGTCTATAAAAAAAGGAATCAATGGAGCGGCCTCGTAAAGGTGAAACGCCTCCAAGAAAATTCAGAGTCTGCCAGTCAACAAAGGATTTCTTTTGATATATTTTAAAGAAACAAATACTACTGTCAATGGTGGATATGACGCAACATTATTACATAAATTGCGAGACTGTGTGAAATGGAAACTGACCAGAGGCGTGCGTCCTTTGCACGATAATACACCGGTCCAGACTGCTGGTGTTGCACAAGCTGCCATTTTAGAGTGTTAGGTGTTAGGTTTTTGGATACAATATCAAAATTTTGTATGTGGTATAAGGATTCTTCTATTTTTACAAAACTAGATAAGGACCAAAAAAATGTCATGGCACAGCTTTTGTTTATATTTTCAATTTATTTAAGGGAATAAAAGAATATGTGCCATCATTTGTTTAGATTAAGTGTAGTTCCGTATTTTAAGTACCAGCAATTAACATGTTCATGCACTTCTTCAGATGGACGATTATTTGAGACTTTTGTTAATTATTAAGGGCTAAACTTAATGTTCTCTTTTGATTGTAATATAAAAGGAGAAGCAGACAACCAAACACACACTACAAAAAATATCCTACACAATTTTTTTATTCCTTCCATTTTCGAGATTCAAAGAAAAAGTTGCTAATGAATTTTTTTCTTCATCTAGAAGTACTTCTTTTACATTTTAAATTAAACCTGCATTCTGGATCACAAAGAGTACCTGCAGATAATATTAGATAGATAGATTTAGATAGATAACATTAATGCAAATAATGTATATATGTGGTTCGGTTTACCATCTTAATTAAATGTGTCTTTAATAATGATAGAAATTTATTTTTGCCAAAATTATTAATGTATCTTTAATAACACCTCTGAAAAAGCCCATTTTTAAAAGTATTTCTTGTTAGAGAAAAGTTTGGCTGACTCTCGATCTAGTGAATGCGCTAATTGTGCCGCGCGAGCCAACTGTCCGTCCGTAACCATGGCAACCGCCTTTGTTCGCGCCCCGCCGGAAAATTTGCCAGAGTCGGGATCTACATCGCGCAGACAATATACCGCCGCGAAGTACAACAACGCAAGTTGCACTTAGTACCTTTTTCTATTTATTTATTTTATGCATGTATTTGCCTATGGCTCAGAATAAAAGTTTACAATTACAACATTACCACCCTCTCACTATCAAACTAGGCCAAGATCAAACAAAACAAACTGGATAAAATGCAGTATATTTTTATAACGAATTGGTGTATGCCCAATCCAAAATGCTAAACATAAATATCAAAAATTTTAAAATTAAGTGATGAATTTGAATAATTTTTGTTTAAAAAAATTGAAATACTCAAACGAAGCATTTCGATTTGTTAAAAGAAACTTAGGATATGGAGAATTTGCCATTTTGAACTTAACCTATTTGAACCAAGCATTTAATTTTTTCCGCGTAACCAGTTGTTTCCGGAACCATTTTTAAATTTTTTTCTTCGCACTTCGCGTGACCAACGCTGAAATAACGTATTTTTAGATCGCTTTGGAAAATCAGACCACATAAATATGACGGTTTTTTTTTTTTCGCACCCATTTACATAAACCTAGGCAACGCGCGATCTCTAGACGGATAAGGCGACAGAGCGGTCCGGAGATTCCTGGCGCATCTCGGACGCTCAAATTGCCCCTACGCATGCGAATTGCGACGATCTTATAGTCACGAGCTTGCGAAAACGACCGCGAACGAGCTAAGTATCGATAAGAAACACCGATCGTTACTTAAAAATTAGCATAGAAATTTCCGTCGTGTACTTTTTTTGTTGTTGAATTTTTGCACGGCTTCTGGGGCCCTCCAGGTGTTAAAATTCAGGAAGAAAATTTTACTCAGGCACTGTCTGCTCTTGTCCATGCTGTTTTAGATACACAGCAGTATATCCTCAATTCCTTACATAATCAAAAGTGTCAAAGCGATCATCAGCATCAGCATGTTCATTCGTTCTTCGATATTTTTTTTTTGTCATGTTGGTACACATGTCCCTAATATATGTTCACAGTTTCAGCCAGTATGCGCGTTTACTTTTTTTGTGAGAGAGGAGTGTTAGATGTGTTTTGTATGCTTGCTGTCAAAAAAAAAAATGGAACAGCTTTGAGCAAAAAAAAAAATGTTTAGACCCTAGTTGTCCCAATGAAAGAGACTCCAGGATTACCAAGAGCGAAAAAAACATCATTGCCTGTGCTTAACTTTTTGACCACATTCACGCCTCAGCCACCATATTCAACGGATATGACCCCCCGAGACTTTTTCTTGTGCCGAAAACTCAAGCAACGATTGAGAAGATAAAGAAAAAATCGGATAAAAAAATTAAGAAACCTAAAATAAAATTCATGTTTTAAGGTAAGTAGGTAAGCAATTTCATCAGTTCTTAGAAATAATCTTCTCGATTAAGAAAACTTGATAAGATGTCTCGATCTAAGATAAAACGTTTGTACGTCATGGTGTTCCCGAGCGGTAAATCACGAATAAAACCTGACGTGCTGTGAAATCCGTGAAACTTTTGTGAAATATTGTGAAATCGGTGACCTCTCTAGTTTTGCATTTTTATTTTCCAGTTCACCTATTTAATTTATACATGTGAACCTGAAAAATAAAACAAGTGTATACAGGAAAACTACTTTAACGGAAACGTCGATTCCGAAGACAACAGACAGCAATTTAACACAGACAGAATGCGAACAAGACTTGGAAGATGATCAGGCACTAAGCGGGTTGATAAAGCGGTTTCAAACAACAATTGCGCATCTGTATAGCAACAAGCAAGAAAGGGTGAGGAGGAGCACCAAGAGGAAGAAGAAGATGAAAAATGAGACCAACATATTCAGTTAAGCTGCTAGAGAAACTTTTTATGTATCATGGGAAGGATGCCCTTCTCGAAGAAATGTCAAAAATACAATAAATGTGGTTCTTAAATATTTATATAAAATGTTCCTAAGTAAATGTTAAAATACATATTTTAACATCTACTTTACATACATACTACTACTGCCAAGAGAAAGAAGAAGATGAAGAAGTTGATCTGGGACCACCACCGACCATTCAACAAGCCCTGCTAGCGAAACTTTTTATGTACATGTACAACATTAAATGTTGTTCTTAAATATTTATAAAAAATGTTCCTAAGTAGATGTTAAATATGCATATTGTTATTTTTTAAGTGCATTACAAGTAATATGTAGAAAGAAATCCAAAAGTGTGAGTAAATATCTCGCTTGAAGACGTTTCAGCACGGGGTGCGAAACAAGTGCGAAACAATAAGAAAATTGTAATAGAATTCCTCCAAACGCCGTTCAATTTCGACATCAACTTTAAATTTCTACGCCGAGACGGCGGCCGGTCGTCGTCGCGTCGCGTTTCCCAACAAAGAGAAAACGAACGTAATAAATGTTATTAAATTTGTAATATTTTCCAGAAAAATTTGGGCCCGCCGAGAGAAAGCGGCGCAAAACATCATTAATTTGATCGAATTGATAATAATTCGGGACGCCGATTTCAGGAGGTTACGAATTATTAATAATAATAATTTAATATTATATTAATATTAATAATAATGTCGTCTTTTGGATGGGAGTTTCACCGATTCCGAATTATATGAGTATATAGGTATATATGAGTGTATGGGTCCCCGGCGAAGCAAAAATGTGAAATGAAGATTTTCAAATAATTTAGTGTCATCAGCATAAGCACTCACACGAGAATCAATGCTGGGGAGTAAATCCACGTTACACACTAAGAATAGCACTGGTCCCAGCACCGATCCCTGGTCATAAACTTATCTTGTATAATGGACAAAGTAATATGTCCAGCGCATTTCAAAAAAAGACTCCATTCAAAGGCTTTTAACAATCACATTCCTCCTCAAAAACAAACTTTGCGCATTTGGCCGGTTCGCTTTCCGTTCTTTTTGGCTATTCCAAAAAATACCTGGAACCGTTTGCCGAACCGAAAATTTGTTTCCATTACTAAGGCTTCCGATTCCTCAACCTCAGATGAACATACTTATTATTAAAAGGATTTCTCAATGGCCTTTCAAAGATAATGTCGGTTAATGGGTACTATAGAAAGGGGTAAACCCCAATTTAAAGAAAAATTGTCTGTTTTGAAAGGTTGGAGATCCAATTAGCCAATGTAATTTGGGAAACAGCCGCTCGAAAATTCTTCTTCCAGATATCTGTTAAGATGAATTGTTTTCCTCTATGTACTCACCTATACGCCACTGTAATAATTAATTTACACAAGAGACTGATAAGATTTTTGAGTGGCTAAGATCCCTGTACTGTTTCAAAATGAAGGACAAGTTTAATAGGCTAGCGACTAAGAACCAATTTGAACCATGCCACCAATAGCTGGAATATTTTGTCCTGTAGAATAAGAAAAAGTCTTATTAGAACCCCATCTTTTCTAGTTCTAGTTCAGATCTAGTTCTCTAAGGTTCAGCAAAGCCAGTACAACAATAAAGAATAGAATTACAATTTTATAGGTTACAGTCACATCGTCCTCGGTTGAATAAGGGTTGTTTTCAACTGGCAAGGCAAGACTGAGTGCTGAGTTTTTACGAAATAAATTTGAAAGTATCATCGATTGTGGTTAATAGACATCCAAACCACATTTCAAAGCATTAATAAAAATATTTGCATCTAATTGGTGTTTTGCAATTTTTGTCGCGCATAACGTTAAATTTTCGAAAACGGTGTTTAAAAAAGACACGAATCGTTACCATCTGTTTTATATATATGTTTGTGCGCGTCGATCCGATGGCAAAATCCTCAAATGTGAAGGTCGAAAACATTCACAAAACTCGTCGAGCGTGACATAATTTCCAGCCGACATTTTGAATCCGAAATCATTTTAAATAAATTCGTTAACGATACCCGGCGTACGTAGTTTTCTACTAATTTACTTGACGTATTAAGGTGCGTAGAAATTTCCACGGTGCGATATCGGTCAGTTAACCCGTTAACGACCATTAAAATCTACTAATTGATTTTCCCAAAAACAATAAACGCCAGTCAGACAAACATCGCAGGTTGAAAAGAAAAGATTCTTTCTGTACAGCGTATTCAATTTATCTCGATAACATTCTGATTTTGGCAGTAACTTTTTTGTTTTTAACGATATCAGGGTAAAACACTAATAATTTTCTGCGATCACAGGTCATATTTTTCTACACATTTTTCGTAAAATTTAATGATATAGTTCTTGGCATTGAATGATAGTTTTGGTTTGTCTGAGCTATTATCTTGATTCGGGTTTAAAGGCCGTCGTCGGTTGGAATTACTTCCTAACGTTTCGCTAGCACGAGTGGCGAGCTTCTTCAGAGGTCCTTCCATCTCCGATGTTGGACGTAGACTGACGATTTCTCCTGCGCAGGTTGTATTTATGCCGATTGGTGGTGGGCGGGGCTTGTTCCGCTTCGGTTGGTCTCGGGATATCGATCGGTACTGCTCGGGCGTTCCTAGGGATCGGGTTCCAGATTGTGTGGGTGTTTTTGTATCTCAATGGCTTCCCTGACTATCCGAATGACATTGTAAGGTTGCCCACCATCTTGCTTTTATTATTCGTGTTGATATATTTAGCGGGGCAAGGAGGCCCACCTCAAAAATTAACCAAAAAAATTTGTTTTTTCCTTATTATAATTATAATTTCTGGCTATTTATATATCTTTAAAAATCTTCAAAAATATCTTTACAAAACCCAACCATAAATAATTTATTGGATAATCCTATGGACTTAGTCTAAAGACAAGACAGAGTTTTCGAAAATCTTATAAATACCAATAAGAAATTTTGTAATCGATAGAAAAAAAAATTTTGAAAAATACTTTTTAATAAATTATTGTAATTGTTATATATAATATTATAAATAGGGACGAGTGGGGCACGACGCACGACGGCCAGAAGCTTCGCCAAAATTTGGGTAAATTTAGTTAAAGTTAGTCAAAAATATATCGACTTGATGGTTAAAAGCCACACCCGCCCCTGTATATCGTGCGATGTTGTGTTCTAAGAGACGCAAATAATGATATCCACTTAATTTTTGAATATATATGTCTATAACACCACAGTTACGCAATTTTAATGAGAATTACGTACCATATTGAATGCCTATACAAGGCGTTACATTTAATAAGATAACAAATAGGTCGAGATCTTCAAAACCTAACCCTACATTTTGTTTTTTTTTTATTAACCTTGATCTCTTTAAAAACCAAAAAGTTACAGCCCATCAAAACATCATCAAGATAAAATAAATACATGTACCTATACTACCTCGTATATTGGATTTTTATACGCACAAGATGTTTCGGGAACAATTAAAAATTAGAGAGACGACACTAATGAGCGGCGATTGGAGAGCGCAAAAAGACGTAACGGTTATATTCTCCTTAAATGGCCAAATCGGATTTGAAATAAGACAGACCATCTGTCGTTTCGCCGACGAAAATTTCAATGCGGTGGTTAATCGGAAACGATTAGCGAACCCGATCTCGTCCAGTCGTAGGGAGATGTTCGGCCGCCATGTGCAAGGCTCCGCCACCCTTATCCCTTATCTTAGAACTGAAGAAACAGAATCATAAGTGGGAGCAGATTTTACTTACCGTCTTGCACAATAATGGTTTTATTTGGAAGATGTTAAGTGACCGAAGTTCATTAAACAGGAAAAAAGTTACGATATTCCGAAAGTGGCATGGCATTCTTTTTCACGTGAAAAATTTTGCATCATTTACATTTTGTTATTTTAGTCGATTTCCTTTCATATATTCTTGGGACGTATAAAAAAAAGATATCAAAATATAATTACAGATTACATGAAGGAAAAGAAAATCGTCATTTTTTTTTCTCTGGCACTACTTGCCCTTCTAACAAAAGCTTTTTCAGTTTTCTGTAGATTGTAACATATTGACAATTGCCTGTTTTTAGTACAAGTGTTACTTTAGATTTCATCCCTAGTCCATTCGTATCAGACCATCGCGTGCTTAGGTCACGCTTAAAGCGTCATATTCGAAAATGAAGAACACCTAAGAGAAATGACGGGATAACAAGCGATGGCGTGACTCACTTGAAGATATTTTCCCATGTTCTTCCTGCCGACCGGTGTCCTGGAAGCGATACCCATGGAAGAATGCAGGTAGCTGCCCAACGGTTTACAGTAACCGTACCAATTATTGTCCGTCACTTTATCACTAGTACAGTCCGATTTATCACTACCCTCGTCAGCGCAACCGACGCGTTTAATCGCGTCCGAATGATAGAAAACGGGTTTCGGCTTGTTCAAGTCGCAACGCGAACGGTACAAATACGACGAGTTCCTCGACACATTTTTCGCGCTCACGTGCAAATTGCTGGTGCTAATCACCAGCTCGGTGTCCGGCAAGTTGGACAGCATCTTGTGGACGTTCGGCGATATGATGTCCAAGTTCTCGTTACTCTTGTTGATCGCTTTTTCAGGCGATCGTACCGATCGGTAAGCGAATCGGTTCGATCCCAACCTTTTCGGTCCCAGGACCTCGTCCGAGCTGAACTTTTTGCTAATTTCCTGCTCGGGGACGTTGCTCAGTATTTTCTGGACGCAAGGAGACAGATGCGCGAAATTGCCGAGCTGATGGGAACGTTTCGGCGTCGAAGTTTTCACACAGGCGTCGAAGTTAGTCTCTTTGATCGTCTCACCCAGGTAGGCGTCGAAAACGCCCATAATACTCGGCATCAAATCCGGCGATGGTCCTGCAAACAGGACGAATCATTGTATAGGGGTATTCCAAAAATATACCAAATAATAAAATTTTATATTTATTTATACTACGACCAAAAATATAATGCATTTATTGATTTGACGTTTTAAGACCTTCGCAGGACCGATCCCAACAGATGTTTATTCTGCATTAAGGAGGTCTTCCCTGTGATGGACCGTAACGAATATTTGTAGAAACTTTTATTTGAAACGTAAATGCAGAGTGTCAAATTTGATTAAGCAACGGGGTATTTTCGAAGAAGTAGAAGAGTTTATTTTAACATAAGGTGCGAGTTTAATCTAGATTACAGTGTGTTCGTATATATTTGACTATGATCTTTACAGTAAGTACGTATTTATGTACCTGATTCTCGAGCTTAGGCCCTGAGAGGCTGTTTTTACAAATGTTAAGAGTACCTGTACAACATTCTTCATCTTGTATTTTTGTGTCTTGTACATAGTTCTTCGATTTGTAAACAACAATAGATTATATTCGCGGTGCGTCATAAGAATACAGATACAGAATCTTACGATTTTTTGAATGATCCTGTTTTTTAACATTTTGAAATGTGGAGACCGTGGAATGAAGCACCAATTTAGAAGACGAACTACCTCAGCAAATAAAAAAAACGTATCCGTTTGTCTTCGGATGCTAAACAAATCGTTTTGAATGTTTACAATTTTATAAGGAATTCAGAAGGGAAAGTAGGTGCAGGAATAAAAACAAGTGACATGGAACGTAATAAATTGTTCGACGAAAAACATTGAAAAAATAAATTCCTAGGACGGTCCTGGAATGGTCACGGGGTTTTCTATAAGGAGCTGCGGTTTTGGAGTAATAAGTAGTAGATAAAATTAATAATAGGGTCGGTTGTAAAAGCACTATAATTATGGTCGAAGTATACAGACTTCTTTTACAACAAAGCACAAATTTTTCAAATCTAGGCAATTAAAAAACCTAAGTAAGTACGTAATCATAGAGTTGGCATTAGTGTAAACTAGTGGCGTTGACCAACTTATTTCAGATTTTTTTCAATTTGATGCCAGTCTGTGCTTCAGGTATACCACGTATAAGTAAAAAAAAATAAAATTTCTATTACATTTCTATTATTAAATAAAATTTTGCTCCATATATCCACAGACATAATAACCAATAATAACTAAAATCGGTGCATAGCGTAGCATTCTTTATCGTATTTTAAAAAATAATTCGGAATATGAGGAAAAAACACATCCAAATCTGCCATTGTTTATTTATTTCCGAGTTTATCTTTAATTTCAAAATTGCGCATTCCTTTTCAAGAATTTCATTTACTTTTTTAGCTCGATAACATCCTGACGACTCCCTAGCATTCCGACGTCACAAGTCGCGCCATTCAATACGGTCCCCACGCCCATGCATCAGTTCCTAAATGTTAATATTTAAAAAAAGGGGGTCATAAGCGTCCCAGATAATTATGTTTAGATATGACAGGCGCTACACAATAAAAATAAATAACATTACAATGCTCACGCGATCGAGATTAAGAAGGTTATTATTCCGGGTGTTGATTTAAAAAATATATATTCGACTATAACGTCGAATCTGATGGCCTTTGTCGGCTGTCCTATTTGTTATTCGTTTCGTTAAGGAACATGATACGAAAAGGTGCGACGTATACATCAAACGTAATGCCTTAATGTCGTGCATACCTACATAGAGGTACGCCAGTGTTGCAAAGTCTAAGTCTGCTCTGATTTTGAATTTTTTGAAAATTTTGATTAAAAATGTTTTAAAGTATGGTGCATTTTATTGATAAATAAAGACCTTGTCCGGCCCCCTTCTCAACAAGGAGCGTTTTTTGTTAAATTAATGAGATAATGATGTAAACAGAATCCGATGGTTCAAAGGGGGGGCAATTTTTATTATCTATTTAAAACGTCCTTGTAAAATGAATTGTGTGTGTGTGTGTGTGGTGTGTGTGTGGTGTGTGTGTGTGGTGTGTGTGTGGTGTGTGTGTGGTGTGTGTGTGGTGTGTGTGTGGTGTGTGGTGTGTGGTGTGTGTGTGTGTGTGTGTGTGTGTGTGTGTGTGTGTGCGCGGGACGAAACCAATTTGTTTGTACACCTTTTTACAAATTTATTTTTTCCAGTGTATAGTAAAAAAAATATGTCTTTTGGTTGGTTAGGAGATATCGGGTTTTATAAATTACAATTACATATACGCATTATTGGTAATTAATGCTAACAATTTTTAAGTATTTATAACATTTTTCCCCCCAATTAGTTTATAGAAAAAAAAAAAGAAAGATATATTATATTTTTTGAAATAAGAAGATCGTGGATTAATAAATTACGTATTCGGGCAAATTATTGGTAGTAATGTTAAAAAATTTTATGTACTTACTAAAGGTTAACACTTAAATATTTAATGTTTAAAAAGTGTATTGAGAACGCTCTCAGCAAACAACACAACAATGTCTTGACGAAAAAGCAATAAGATTTTTACGTTTTATAACGAATAAAAACTTTTATTACCATTTTTTTGTTTCATTTGTATTTATTCAAATAGGTGTATAGATAAAAAATATAAGATTTCTGAAGAATTATAAAGAAATAGTTTTGGCTTAATTTAAAATAACATTAATGTTGATAATTTTTTATAAAATATTTAGGTTTCTTGTATATTTCGATGCATGTATTCCAAAAAATATATGCGCATATATTCAGGTATTCCGGTCCTCGATGATGAGCAATCGGGGGACATCTACGCGGCTATTAAGAATTTCTATAAGTATTTATTGGCACACTTTGGCAAATATTAAATGAAAGTTTTTCTATGATCTCGTATAGAGTTTAATCTACAGTTTTTATAATACAAAAAAGTGGACTTTAGAATACCTAAATATATAAGGGTCCAGTAGAGAAACTAGTAAAGCCCTGTGCAGTTTTCTCATATTTTTAAAATAAATAAAAAAATTAAGTACATTTGCAATAAACCTTATCGTCTTTTATTATTTGCCGTTAAGAATGCCTAGCTAAAGCGGTACCTCACTTGAACGCGGCTTTCAAATTCGTAATTTAAATTTCGATCGACCTCCACACTAGTCTTGCAAAGACTTTCTCAATATATTTTTTTGTCTTCTTTTGTCGCAGTTTTGATTGGTAGCGGAAGAAAGTTATTCTTCTATTCTATTCGAATTTAAAGTACAAATGTTTCAATTTATTTTCTCCCCGCTGTATAATTCTTTAAGTTTTCAACGTCTGTCACGCAACATTTCAAAAATCATTTTTCAAAATTCCAAAACATATTGCCACGCTTCATTTTTTTAAAAGTAAGGCGGTAAAATTGGCGACCATTAGAACGCAAAACGCCCGTAAAACTAAGACAAGTAAAAAAAAAAACAAATTCTCTGATCAACTTTTCTTTATTCGGGGCACATTAATTTTCAATTTCACAAAAAAAAGTTATAATTTTTTTTTTTAAATTGAAATAGACATCCGGTACAAACATTCTAAACAACAACAACAAAACAACTAAATTTTGAATCTTTTGTCCAGCGTGAACTAAACATTTCTTAGTCCACCTCTGATAACTTATTTATGGCGATTTCAGAGCATTGTGCATCTAAATACACAATGCACTCTATATATAATAGTGAATGGTTTACCTATGCTCTGGTGCCTAATTCATCATTAGCAACAAGAATATATGCTAATTCAAAACATAATGACCAAAATTTGAAAATGAAGCTATATTGGAAATAGTAGTTTGTAGAATAATAATATCTATTACAATTTATTTATTTTCATATTTCATTTCATATTATTTTAACTTTTATGCAATTTATCTATACTGCCAACGACGTTACAGGAAGGCGTTAATTTTTTTTAATAAAGAAAAAAGTAAAAAAAAAAGCAGAGTGGGTTCGGGCAATTTAGCAAACAAAAAAAGCAGGACTTAACAAAAAGGAACAAGAAATATCACTTATTGAAAACAAAGCTGACTAACTGAACACTAATTAAGATGTCTGGAAATTAACAAATAATATTTTTTTAATGGTTTTTGGATTTTTGTTTCACAAAAAATCTACACTTTCACTTTGTCACACTATACCGGGTTAATAAAAATTACCGGAACGTTTACAGAACAGTATTGTCAGATTTATCAATTTTACGTCACACGTAGTAATTTTATTATTTTAAACAGAATAACCTATTTTCTCATAATTTTAAAAATGTGTTTTATTAATTAGTGCAACGTGGCAACACCGCCTTTTCAGTAGAAAGTACCGGAACGAGTAAATATTTTCAAAACAGTATTTATAATTATTATATATAATTAATAAAATTATGAAGTTTAACGTAAAAGCAGTAAATCCGACAACACCGTCCGACAGCAGGTATAGATTTTTTTGTTCCAGCTTTGGTAGTTTTGGAGCTATTTAACCGTTCCGATACTTTTTACTAACCCTTCATCTAGTGTTAAAGTAAAACTTTCACTTTGAGTATTGTTGAGTTAAGTATTATCAGGTGCTCGCGTTTAAGAAAGGAACCGATTGATATTCTATGGGCGTAGTGTTGCGTGGACTAATTTAATAAACGAGGTCACCGCAGAAGCGAAAATAGTCCGACTCCCACCGGCTTAATTGATCTTAGTATCGACGTTAGTCCAACGAATTCTGAACCCAATAAATACGCTAGACATTTCGACTAGTAGCTCGGTTTCCCGACGTTGATGACTTATCTTTAAGGCGGCAATTAACAAGTAGTAAAATCAAATCGCGGCCATAAATCGACTTTTAAAAATTTCCAAGAATGACCCGTGACTCATGCGACGGTGAATGAATGACAGCCGTCACGTGGTTTGTAGCGCCAAACCTGTTTTAAGTAGAATTTTAATCGGATAGGATCCGCCAGAATATCTTTTTTTAACGTCCGTTGGCAGTTACCGACGCCGATTTATAAACACAATCGACAAATGAATTGAAAGCAATAAAAAGTTAACCGGGCCAGCAGATGGCCGAAACAAAATAATTCAATTAAAAAAGCGCGCTAGACCGAATGAATGAGTTTCAGGGCCCGTAAAAATAAAATCATGGAAAGTTTTTATTTATTCTTTTGTAATTATTTATTTGAGATTATGTATTTACTTTTAGAAGCGAAATATATTTTCGTTATTGCTGCTGCTGAAATTGGTGGACTGTATTTTCGTTGGTTACTAACAAGACTCAACAAAAACATGGTCTACATTCGTTTACCGCTAACGTGCTTCTCCCTCTCCCTCGTGGCCGGCGCAGGGAACTAACTGAGTATGTTGGGTTGCATACCGCTCAAAACTAAACAATTTCACTTGCATTTTTTTTTAATGAACCGATGGCCTGAAATTAGAGGACAGACAATCGCAGCTATATATATAAAAGTATCAGATCTACCATTATCCTTAACAAACAAAGAAGATAATTTTAAACGAAGTCCTCGAGCAAAGAGCAACTCACCATCTGCAATCGGTGTCCCACATTTCAGGCAACTATAAAATTTCACAGATTTCGCAATTCTAAAAAAAATATGTTATGTGTAAAATTTATATAGTTATTAAATAAGAGCTACTAGAAATATAGAGCAATAATACAGAAACTAATGAAGCAACTATGAAAAAAAAAGAGAAGGTTCATTCAAAATACATTTTTAACCAATGACCCGGCAACAAAAAATATGGCCGCTGACAAATCGTCAATAAGTTTGGATGCGGAATTTTAATGGCAGTATTTTTTCAAAATATACCTAGAACTCGTTAAACGTTCTGGGAAAGTGTGTGAAAATCGCTGTTTAGAAAGAAAACGGCACAATATCCAGATTCGAGGCGTGCGCCAAGGATCAATACCCTCCTTGGGAAAACATCACTTTTTATGGTAGTACGACCACTACATTAGCCACATAGCTAGCGGCAGAAATTTCGCCTTGAGAGGCTATGATAAATGCCTTTAAATTTCACCCTTTAATCACTTTGCGCCACTTTCCAGAACATTCGAGGTATATTTTCAAAAAGTACTGCCCTAAAAAGGCTACACCTAAACAAAAACTTGGAGTATGATTGGCTGGTCCGAAATTATTCTTGCTGTTGGTTGAAAACGAGATTCCAAATGACCGCGCATGCGCATATTAAATTTTTACCTCAATATTTTTTCACCATTGCTTCAGGTATTCCTATTATTATCTGCATAGCTCTATGGGAGAAATTTTGTATTTCGTCGTAATGAAAAAAACCAGCCAAATAAAAATATAAATATAAAAATTTATGTTAAGTATTGTCAGTTCGTAATGTTAAATTAAAATCTAAACATCTAAACAAAATTCTCTGGATTACCATGAAGACACCACTGTTAAACACCAACTCTGTTAAACACATAGAAAAACAGAACAGTCCATATTGCAAATAGCAATTGGAACAGACGATGATAGCGATAGTGATACTGATATATTATGTGAATAATTTTAAGTAATTTAAGTAGATAATAAAAATAAATTGTAATTTTATTTTACATAAAAAAATAAATATTGTTTAGTATCTTTCCTAACAAAACCCCAAATAACTAAATTCTAAGCAAAGTACGGACCTGTTCGGCCATATTTCATTCTTACAGCTTGGTCGGATCTTTCCTTAATTCGTATCAGTTAGTCACGTCCTTATATCTATGAACAGACTTTACAAAGTGATACGGAGCATTTACACAGCTGAAATTTTTGTATTCAATGTTTTCACAAATTTTACAGGGTGTTCGGTATATTTTGTTCTATATTAAAAAATGTGGTGGGCCGGTAGAAGTCCCTTCCCGCACTAATTATATCTAAATGGAGGGGCCTGGGGGAACTTTATGGTATCTGTGGATAGACCTCATTTTAATTATTTTTGTTTTTTTTTTGTTAACTGCATACAACAAGTACTATAAACTCGATACATTATGCCACCCACCTGCGAGAGTAGTTATTTAATGAAGAACTATAAAGTCTTATGAACATTTACATTTAAAATTATTGAAATTATTTAGCAATATATATTTTTAAAACAAATGTTTTTTTAAAGACGATTTAATCGAAAGTCTCCTGAAACAAAATACGATATGATCTCACTAAGATTTCGGAAGACGTTCAGATAGTTTAGACGTATTTAAGGAACATGGACAGAAAAAATGCAACTACGGCTTTACGTCTTTGCAAATTCGTGAAAATCAAAAGAAAAAAGGCAGACAAAACATGGATTCAGGAAAATAATAAATATGGGTTTGTTTAGAGAACTTCCTTTATTTATAGTGGTTGTACAGCTTAGAAGCTTTTATATGACATACATATCTGTTACTGCGTTTTGGTGACGAATAGACTTTAAACAGTATAGGATAAAGCTTGCATCCTAACGTTTGCATGTTTGGGAGTGTTTGTTTTGGCAATTTTTGACAATGGAAGCTAGAGGCTCTTAGTTTCAACACTCAAAAAACGTTGGGTTCCGATAGTATTCGAAATGCAACATCGCATGAACCATTGAACGGATATGAAATCGGAGCGGTTTTTTGTTTTTGAAATTTCCCGAACGCGATCGTTTAATTCGGAGATCCGACGTTTCTCTACATACGCGACATGCGAAGGCGGTTTCTAAATAAACAGAGCAAGTACAGCGCAGATATCCGAAGATTTTATCAATTAAATTACCAATTATAAAGTGTATTCCAATAATCATTAGAATCGCTTGGTTTGCTCGATCGGTGCCGTTAAATCATATTTCTTTTCCACGTCCGGTAGCGGCGACTTTCAGTGATCGTTACTATTATTGATGACCGGCCAAAAGGGAGCAGAGAGGTACTGTCCCTACTTTTACCATGGCCGAAAGAGTCTTAAAGACAACACAAATAAAACGTGCAATAAATTGAATAAAAATAAAAATATTAAAACACATACTGAATGGAACATCAATATTTGGAATGGGTGTCGAAAAGTCTCTCTTAATCTCTTAATCTCTACTTAAACAACAAAAAATTGTTTTAGAAGCCGCAAGCTGCAAATTTTCAGGAGTATTCTGATGCGGACATATTTTTTAAATGTTAAAATTCCCCTTCTCTAAATTTACAGTTTTTTTTGGTCTCGAACTCCCAATATTCTGATATAAAAAAAACAATGAATTCTAGAACATGTTACATTATAGTTAAGTTTTTCACTTCGACAGATAAATGCCATTCATTTTGTAAAAGCGTCAGAACCCGTACCGACATAGAAATATTTTTTAAATACCGTAAATCATCGTCTTGAAAATTCATTTAACAGATCAACCCTAATCCAAATGTAAGAGCGTGTTCCCGTGCCCAACTCCCTATCTATTGTGAGATGGAAAAGATAAAACAATCATGCCTCCTCAGCTAAAAAATGTAACTGTAAAAATCTTTTGAAAATTTCACGTTGCAAGTGATTTCATAACGTTTCATTTTCCCGACTTTCTATCCTGTTACTTACTGCCAAAGAATCGCTATGTTAGATATTCAGGGTCTATCTATTTCACATTGAACGACAATGTTATTCATTCTGTAAATCATTGTCAGTTCAATGAAGGACAGGCCGTAACTAACAAAAACCAACCGTCTTGCTTCTTTGCACTGATTTAAAAAAAAAGGCAATGGTGGAGAAAATTCATTTCGATGGTTTAAAATCTAACCAAAACCAAAAAACGACCAAAGTTGACTGTCAATCTTTGTCCAACTTTTCGTGATTATAAATCGAACGCCAAACCAAAACTGGCAACATTGCGACGAGGGCCATTTTGCAGTCCAGATATAAATGTCAACGTTACTTTAAATATTCCAGCAAAAAATTATAAACAGGTAAGATAAAGTAAAAAAATTAATAAAATTTCCTTAAATTTCGCGATCCGTCCCTGCACGGTGTTTACGGATTTGCGCGGCAATAATTCCATTTTATCGACCGTTTGCGATTTTAACTCTCGTTTAACGTTTCCGAGCTTAACAATTTATAAACCGTCACTTGTCACTGGCAATTAAATTCTAATATTTATTCCGCAACGACGACAGACGTAAAAATCTATGACGGCGCCACCAGCCGATTGCCTTAAAAATACCCCGAGCAAGAAAGAGATCGAGTGGTATTTTGTTTTAAGCGCGGTTCGACTAAAACCTCTTTGTTCATGTAAAATTTTACAGGACGAAGCACCAGATAACACAGGTCGACAGTGATTTTGATGTTTGAAAGTTTATTTATATTATTTTTGCGGACCATTTTTCTAAAAAACTATCTTTTTATAACGCTCTACATGATATTAATATACATACCTATGCCATGAAGAGGTTTGTTCCATGTTGGGCATCATTTTTAAATGAATTGATTTTTATGAAAATAAATGTGATTTGGCAACACTGGATAATATCCGAACTATAACACACACACTGTTCCGTTTGAGTGGAAGCATTAAGAAACTGGCAAAACGGTAGGAAGAAATGTTGAAGCGTTGGTGTTGCTATGGTATGGTGAGAGCCTGGGATTCACGGTGACAAATGTTAATAAAAAACAAATTGCGTCTCTCAATCTTGCAATGTTGACTCTTTTATTCGACCAGTTCCTCATGGACCTATCGCCCTAAAAGAAATAGAAAACATCATATCAGAGTAATCTAATTCCGACCCAGATGACTTTGCTTATATTTTAGAATGGCCCTCTAGAACAAGTCTTACAACTGGTAGCAAAGTGGTATTAAGAGATTGCTTAGTTGGCCCCAAAAAAGTTTTACTGCCCCCTCTTCATATCAAACTTGGCTTGATGAAGCAAAGTTAAAGTCCTAGACAAAAATGGACAGCATTTCAAACATTTATGCAAGAAATTTGCAGCCATATTTGATGCCAAGACAAAAAGAAAGTATTTTTGTTGAGCCGCAGATAAGAACATTATGCAAGGACAAGGATCAAAGTCGAGGGAAGCGCCTGGGTTACGTTAAAGACGTAATTGGGAACTTTAAGGACGAAAACTAAGGAAGCATTGTTCAAAATATTTTGCAACAGTTTCATCGTTAGAGCCCTATAGACTCGCGGATTTTTCCTTGGTAGAAGAACTCCATATAAAAGAACAATATTCAAGTAAATTCCCAACAAATGATGTATACGTTGTCTTAACCCATTTTGTCCCAGTGCTATACTATGATTTTTTTTGTCACGTGAATGCACCACTGGTTTTATCTGTGAAACAAAACTTTGTTATTGCAAGTCTAGACAAGTCAGCCCATGTAAAATAAACATCCAACAATTAGCAAGTCCTTTAGTATTAGTTTGTGCCTTGTGCAGTGAAGGTTACAGTTCGTAAAATATGACATTTCCGAGGTATTTGACTCAGAGGCGGCTATGGAGGAGATCGTGATGAATGAGGACAATACCAATGAAAGTCGTAAGTATTGTAGCATTCTATTCCTCGAAAATTTATGCTAAAAATAACGTGAAAAAATATTTACAGAACATATTGACCCGGTCTATATTCCACCCGACGTGGATACCGTGACTGACGAAGAAGATATGAACGATAACATAAATCTACAAGAGTACCAAACGTACGGAACCAACCGATGTAGTTGGAACTAACCAAAACTAATGAAAAGTGCTCAAAACTGGAAATGTTAGAAACGTGTTATGATTTCACGAAAATTTTAAGGATTTCAGAAATCAACAATTTCAAAGAGCAGATACACGAAATTTCAAGCGTGATTTGCCGCCTATATTTTGCTGAAGGTTGGATTTATTAATAATTTCGTAGTTCAATGAGAACACGCACCTAATTAACTTAGGATGACAAACATCCGTGACTTCGATGTACTGATGTACGATATATTCCAACATCGGTCAAATATTGCAAATAGATACTTCAAATTTTAGAAATTGGATTACGCTGCGACCATGTTTGTCTCTAAACGAACCTCGAGAATAAAAAAGGCGACGAGAAAACCACTAATACAGCATCTCCTTGAAACTCAATATGGCATCTCCAATTACGTTATACACGCGCAGTGTTGCGTACTCGTTTCATCTATAGAGCAATACATCCATCCCGTAGAACACCAAAATTGTGATCCCTAGGACGAGGTAAAAAAAAACGACTTGGCAACGCGGCCCGCAACAACGTCGCATTGTGTCTACTGGCGTGCACACACATGCGGTGCAGCCTTTCCGATGCATTCCGTTAATAAAAACAAACCGAGAAGGAGGAACGTTATTCAATTTTCAACTGTGAATTAACGAGAAGTCATAAAGAAAATTACTATATACAGGAAGCGCAAAAAATGCCCCGTATTTGTTATTTTTATCCTTCTGCCGCGACTCCGCGCGAGTTTACGAGTAATTTTATACGGGGTCAGGCAACCAAATAAATCCTGGCATCCTGCGGCATCTGTAGAAAATTACACGGCCAGCAAAATGGACATAGGACATAGAACAAGGTTTGATCCGAGTCCGATAATTAGCTAGGATTTAGTATCTAGATTTCACACAATGGATTTTGAAAAATAGACAAGCTTTTTAATGGCGTGAAACCTTTTTTTAAAACCATCATGTAATTTTAAATTTTCTTTCAGATTATAAGATGTAGGGCTCCATATGAGCAAAAAAAAATCCGCAGCTCCTCTGGATGAAGAAAATTACTTATAAATAAAAAGAAAAACATTGACAAACCTTTAAGAAAGCATTTTTATTACATATAACTACTAAATTTCGTCTTTAATCAATCACCAATGCATCAAGCAACATGGCCGCTGACAGATCGTAAATAAGTTGGGATGCAGCATTTTGTGTCAGTATTTTTATATGGCAAAAGAAAGTTAAGTGCGTGGTTATTTATTTTCATTTAGAAAGCAAATAAAGCAAAGGGCATATTAGTGGGCGACAAGAAAATATAACCATCTGAGTCGCATTTTTACCGTTTTAGGTTCGCTATATTATCTAATAGGTTTTTAATCAATATCTAGGTATGTCATTCTTTGGACCTTAATGTATCTACACTTGAATGTTATTTATATAGCTTAAAACCCTTGTTGGAACCATTGCAACATTATAGATCGATGTGAAAATAAACAATTTTGGCCTTTTCTACATCTATTTGTGAATTCAAAACAATTGTTGACAAGAGGAAAAATTACAATTTATGGAATAAGTAATAAATGTGATATTCCTATTATGTTATGTACATATATAAATATAAAATAATCGGTAGCGGGATTACAAAATAAGAAAGTCGAACGTTTCATGCTCCAATAAAATCCTCTCAAACAAAGTAGTTTTAGGAGAATTAATTGATACCGGGTAATTGGTAGTATGCGCGCCTATTTTCGCAATGCACGTGAATTTTTTTAAACATTTTATTCGTTTGAGTTCGAGTATGGTACGACCAAAAATATAGCGCATTAATTGCTTTGACGTTTTAAGAATTTTACAGTACCTTAATCGCGGACCTTCGCAGGACCGTGGTAAAATAATAATAGGAACTTGAATTTTTTATTTTAAACTTAAATGGACGGTTTTAAGTTTGATTAAGCATTGATGCTGCGAGGTATTTTTGAATAAGTAGAAGCATTTATTTTAACATCAGGTGATATGGAGAGTATGGAGGTATTTGAATGTGATCCTTCCAGTAAGTACGTATTTATGTATCTGTTCCTAAGCGTTGACCTAGAACGTAATAAATTGTTACTTAGAACTAAATTTTTTATGTATATGTTTCAAGAATTGCTAGGCGAAAAAGATTAAGTAGGTAGATAAATTTAAAGGACGTTCCTTGATCGGTTACGGCTAAAGGTTTGCTCCGCAGGGTGTCCTATGAGGGGATGCGGTTTTGGAGTAATAAACAGTAGGCAAAGTTAAGACGGGGTCGGTTGTAAAAGCACTATAATTCTGGTCGAAGTATAACTTCCCTGCTTGTACCCCTCTCCCCGCCGTCGCAATGACGGCGTAATACGCGCGGAAAATAAGCAACTGGATTGCGATAATTATTTACAAGTTAAATAGGTAATAAATTCTAGTCGTTACTTACAAGGCATAAATAATTACAGTTCGTAAAGGTTATCTTCGACGGACGAACAAAAAAAAAGCCGTCGCTTTGTAATTTCGCTAAACATTCCAGAAAAACCCTAGTCAAATCAATTATGCATATTATACTTGTGTGTGTGTATGTGTGTGTGTGTGTGTGTAACGCGGTGAATAAAAAGTTATTTACTTGGATCTACCAACAACCTGAATAGAATATCCACAAACACAAATTATCGAACGCAGTATTAGTAATTGGTTCTGCGCAGTCAATATAGACAGGTGAAAATTTAAAACGGACCATGTGCGAATAAGATTAAGCTCTTAACCTATACGAGGTGTGCTCAAAAAGTGAGGTGGATTTTAAGTTTAATCAAAAAGTATTCGTTCATCAAAATAAATTGTTGTCGCCTTCAAAGTACTTTTCTTATTACTTGCATTCAAATAGTTCAAGACATTTTTTTCTGATTTTTTTTTATAAATACTTCAAAAGGATGAAATGAGGTCTGTGAAATCCGTGAAATATTGGTGAAATCATACATTATTTGTAAAATTTTGTTTTTCTTTAATCCAAAATGATTGGGTTTGTTTCATTTGTATTTTTTGTTCTTCCTTGATATTTTTAGGGCTACAAGGTATAAGGCATAAGATATTTGGCTTTAATTGTATGTTTTTTATAGAAATTATTGTTATGCAATGCAACACGTTTGGTAAACTTTTTAAATCACTCATTACATACTCGCTCCGCTCGTGCCAAATGCCGTTTACCACACTTGTTGCATAATATAGAATTGTGTGAAATCTGGTGCGCCAATTTTGGTTTTTGATTTGAAATTCAGACTAGTTTTCCAAAAATTGTAACATATCTCCGAAATTCTGACATTTCTTAAAACATTGTTAAATTAAAAACTAAAATTTTGGTGGCTTGCGATATGATTTCAGTTTTTTTCCAACCATTGGGTGAAACAACAAAAAAGGAACAAACTCGGTCTCAAAAAGTGCCACTTTCGTTTACGTTTTTCGATTGGTCTTATTAAGTCACTTGCTGACAAACTGATTTTTAAGGTAGCGCAAACCCAATAGCGCCATAACGGTCCTTGGTCTTCTTAAACAGAAAAAACTGTCAAACGACTTTAACTACGTAAATGCCGATAAACCTGGTCGCCACTTATAGTTTGCAACAACCTTTAAGAGGGCATTACGTTGGTAATAAAAATTACTACTTTTGTTATTGCTAAATTTTATTGAGTTTACACTTTTTACGTGCTGGCTTGTGTCAAATTATTAATTACGTAATTAATACATTTCTGGGGACCTTGACTTTGTGTCTGCGGAGAAATTTTATTATCGTTCCGATTGGTTGCGACTGAAATTACGATGTTTGACCCCACAGATAACGTTGCGATGCGCCTTACTTCTTCAAAATTTACGAGCGTTATCGCTTCTCGAAATTTTTATATTTTCGAAAGGAGAACATCCTCCCGGCCGGTCCCTCGTAAACATTTACATAATAATTTGTGATGATGGGTCGTAAAAATATATTTAGTAGATTATAGTTCTTGCTTAACGTGACGACGCAAGAATACGGTGGGGGCCGGTTCGTTGATAAAGCCCGGATTTACGCTGTTGCTATTTTGGCGACAACAATAAATTACTCAACTACGTAAGATAAAAATAATCCCCCATCTAACGGATAACGGCATTAGTCAACTCGTTAGGGAGTTTACCCGTTTTCCTCTAAAATCCATATTTTAGGTAATGGCTCTGTGAAGCTTTGTCGCCCACAAAAACTACCATTAAAATTTGTTACGCAATCCAATTAAATAGCGGCAAAAGTAAACGTCAAGGACAGAGATGCGCGCTATAACCGAACGCAAATTTTAACGGAGATATACAGAGTGTTTAAAGTACGTCGCCAAGCATTTGGGGTGCCGTCGAGTGATTTTTACGAAACTAAACAAATAGTACACATACAAATACATAGTTTTCGATTTTTCACATTATAGCATATTATGCAACAAGTGCGGTAAACGGCATTTGACTCACGAGTTTATTTGACACGAGCGGAGCGAATATTTAATAAACGAGTGAGTCAAAAAGTTTACCGAACGCGTTGCATACTATACTTTTTCTACGACCGTTAGTTTTTGGGTACATTTTCGCAAAACAACATGAATTTCACTGACATGACCGTCAAAATTCAAAGCGTGGGAAATATCTCGGAAAATATCAGATTGCTCCCAAATCCGTGCGGTAAAATCCCGGAAATGTCCGAAGTGGCTCGAACTCGTGGGAAACGAAACTGACGTGGTAAAGTGACGCTTCCAGCACGCTAGATCGATGGGTAAAAATAACATTCTTTAACCACAACCTTAAAATTTCATCTCCAGAACGGGGGGAACAGATAAAAAGTGGCAAAAATCTTCGGGTGGCGCCAAAAAAAAAGTTTTCGGCGACGTCTTAAGGAAGATAGAAGATAGAAGACGGTTTCCCTTAGAACTGCATTAGAAAAATCACCGCCTCATTTGTGGCCACGCACTTAAAACACATCTAAATAACTAAAAGTAGATGAGAAAATCGCATCTTATCGACGACTCTTAAGTATTTAAGTTAAACGGCAGACGTTTCGCTATTCGAATACTCACGCCGCGCCCGGCCATTTTCCCCGGCACCACTTTACACGATACAGAAAACCGCGAAACACAACGTCGTTCCCTCTGTGCGAAAGACACACCTACCCTTCGGACCTGCGTCGTCGGCGCCTCTCTTAGCGTGCATCCCTTCCTGCGCGGTTCTTTGACATCGGGCGCTAAAAATAACCGCGACCCGGGGCAGCACCAGCGGCACCACTTCGAAACCGTCACGGCAAGATCGCAAAATAAACAGGCGGCACCGAAGGACCGCCGCCCGAGCCTGCTGCGAAAGATGAAACGATTGCGGCGCGTACGCGGGAAAGGCCAACTTGGACTGAAATTGTTGTTGTCGCTTAGAGTAAAAACGCTCAGAACCGCGGCGGCCGCTACGATCGCAGCGCCGCCTATGCGGACGGGAGAGAATTTACGAGGATAGATTGCTCTCATCGACGCCTGCTTGATTGGATGGATGTATGTGTAATCCGACACACGATAAATGGTCATGACGTGCCTAGCCTGTCATAAACGGAAGGCTATTTTCACTCAATAAACTGAGCAATAAACCAATAAAAAGCCGATTCAGAGGAAGCAGGAAAAGAATTTGTCAGTGTCATCGACGGAATAATATAGTTTTATCCGCACTTTGCGCCATTTTTAACTGTGTCTAGGCTTGTTGCCACAAATTCCGCATCCAAACTTGCTGACGATTTGTCAGCGGTCCAATGTTGGTTTTCGAATGACTTAACTTTCTTAAATTGCTTCCATAGTTGCATTATAAGTTACTGTATTATCGGCTCTAGTGGCGATGTCGTTTTACAACTACCTGAAGGTAAAATTTATAGAATACTTAAATATATAATAATAATAATAACAATTTTATATAATTTATGAAGCGAATTATAAAAACAATATTAATTAATTAAACCTAGATTTTTCTCTTGTCATGCACTATTTCGTGATATTTGAATACTAACTCTTTCTGGTCTTTTTATTTATAATTATGTGTTAATTGTTAGTCAAAATCCTGATTTGCATCAAGGTTTAAGAAGCAATGTTGATTTAAAAAAAATCCCAGTCATAAATTTTCTATAGTTGACAATAGTCCGGTTGTTTTGGTTAATTAGATAGATATTTTTAATAATACAAACGTTTACCACAACAATCCTGAAACTTTAATATAGCAAATTAAAAAATCCGCTAGTTATTTGTATTTGTTAATGAGAAATTTGTCTGAAGGTCTTCGAACAGCGTCACAGTGGAGTTCACTGACATTCCAAGGTCCTTATTGCGTCGATTCCTTGATAGTAATTCGCTAGAAAGGAAGTATTTACTAATTAGGAATTAGAAATCCAAAGATTGGTGGAATGCAGGCAAAAATATTTAACTCACACAGGTCTTCATGTATTCCAGCTAATATAACAGTCTCGTCCGCGCCCTTAGATTATGTATTGTCCTTTCGTTATTTTGTATGCCTCTGTACTGATCGTCAAGTGCCATATTTACTACGTCCTCCCGATATAGATTAAATTCTCTGCATTTCTGTTTCTTCTGATGTCATGTATTCTTTATGGCTGTAGCATACCTAAGTTTGAAAAAGTGGCATAGGTAGAAAAAATTTTATGGAATCTATTGAGTTTCCCGCCCCTGCGCCCCTGCGAATTTAAATTGCTTGCTTAAATATGTTACTACTCTTCAATAATTCTGGGGCGACTATACCAGCTGTTGGATTCGCGAGATGTGCGTCCATTTCAAACGTACTCGATGGTATCCGAGGCGAATATCGAGTCGTCGACTGAAGTTACTCATGTATGAATCACTTAAAATTCTAATTATCATCAATTCAACGCACAGTAGTGAATTGTTTGGAGTTGAAAGGAGCGCTATCCGTTTGGAAGTACACCACCGGCTCGGCACGTACAACGCTAATTGAATCGTAGGAATTTCGTGATAGTGTTTATTTTCTGTTGGCTCTTATAGGCAACCGGTTCTAGTGACAAACAAATCACGCTTACCAAAATAAATCGCTACAAATCTTAAGATCCAAGACGGGGAACGAGTTTGAAAAAAAAAACTTAGGCTTGAATATTCTAGAATTCTAGAAATCATATCTGCCGGACTCAGACTTTAGCCGCCAGGCATTAAGAATCGTCGATTCGGTCCATGAAGGAAGTGCTTTACATTTTGGGTCACATAATACCACGGGCGTCAATTAAACAAATTACTACGTCGGACGATCTGACAAGTCGACGAAAATAGAGTCGTTTAAAACAAATTACATTTCATAATACCTATACTTTCCCTAAGAATGCATCGCTTTTCTTATGTCGATTTTCAACGAGTACAGTGAATTTCTTTCTACAAAGGCATATTCCGAAAAATCCAAAACCCGCAAAAACTAATTTGTCATTTGTTAAATAAAGCTTGCAATTTATAACAAACCAAAAATCTTGTTATTTTGACATTAGGTAAATCCCCATTTTACTGAATGGATGTCGATTTTTCAAGCATCAACACTGATCACGCAGGTCTACAAAATTGGACTTTTTGACAGATGTTTTTATTTTGAAAACTGATTTTGCATCATTTTGGTAGGCTGATTTCAAAAATTCTATGCACTTATTTGTATCACGTAAGATTTTTTTGCAAATATCAAAGGAAAAAAAAAGACATTTCTAAAAAAGTGAAAAAAAAACTTTTCTCAGACTTTTTCATTGAAATTTTCGTCTTTTTGACAGAAAGCTGGGTTTCAATAATGCCCTCGTGAAACCTCTCTCCCTGTTCTTCATTTTTCGCCAACTGCTCCAAGATTTTCACGAAAATAGAACAAGAAATATGTTGTAACATATTTTGAACAATACTTTCGTAGCTTTCGTCCTCAGAGTTCCCAATTAATTACTTTTTTAAATTAAACCCAAGCGTTTTTCGCAAAATTGATCATTGTGTTTTGAAAATCCTTGTCTTTGCATAATGTTCGTATCTGCTGCCCAACAAAAGTACTTTGGAAATTTTGTATAGCCGCCCTGTACAGTATTTTAAGGTCACCAGGAAGCATCCATTGATGTTCTTGGTGGTTTATTTTCTTCAAAAGAATTCCTAAATTTTCATACGTTTCTTATAAATGTACCGAATTTTCAATCAGAACCTTTGTTAGTTCGTTAGCATTGTGCGGTTTAAACTAAGCTTAATAATAAATAAGCGCCATTCTTCTTTTCCCCATTTTGAAACTAAGTCAGAAATATTGTTGCAATACATCAGAGGTCTCTGAGTAAAATATTGACATAACTCTTTTTCGCGATCCCGGTAAAAGATTGTAGCTGCAAATCTCTCATTAAATCATTCATCATTTCGGGCTCTCTGAAATCTGAGCCATCTGGGTAGCAATTAGATTCCTCTGATTCTCACGATATGACGTTTTTTCTATTTCATTTGAGGGGTAGGTATCGGTACGTCTGTCCATAAGGAACCTGTTCGAATAGCAGAGTCCGAATTGGGATACACAATTTGTTTCTCATATTTTCTATTATATCATCGCTGTGATTCCCAGGCTCTCGCCCACACCAAAGCCTAAATAATTCTTCCTACCTTTTCGCCAGTTTCTTAATGCTTTAACGCAAACGGAACAAACAGTATGAACTGCCCAGGACTTGTCCTGATCTCCAATTTTTACACCAAAATAATCGTAGTGTAGGTACACTTTTCACAAAAGAAGTTGCCTTTTGCTTTATTACGACATAACTACCGCAAATAAAACAAAAGTTATGTTTTCTTTACATATTTATACATTCCAGAACACTAAAGCTGCGAGCACAGTAGCACGACGACCAAAACATCCAAACTGCGCATAAACAGGTTACAACGCTGCGCGGTATTGACGCTTCTGCGCCAACTCTGTTGCTTCGCAGAGAAATCCAATATTATCCATTGTTGCGAAATCACATTTAATTTCATAAAAATCAATTCCTTTAAAAACATGCGTAATATGGAACAAACATGTCATAGGTATGTATATTAATAAAATCACGTTCTTAAGATATAGAGCGCTCTAAATAAAATGACGCGATGACGTTTTTCGGAAAACTAACCAAAAATATATAAAAATAAGAAAACAGCTTCAAAACATCAAAATCACTGTAGACCTGTGTTAATCATTGGTATTTAATGTTAAATAATGTACAGAGGGTGCCAAGGCTTTTTGACTGTTATAATGTTGCATAAAAAATTCGTCTTTTTGATTTAATAAAAACCACTTTAGGTGCTTTCGATTCTTTAATCACGGATTCTGGCCTCTATCCGTTCCGACGCTCATGTCACACGTCACTCTTAATTTACTCGTACCAAAAAAAAAGCTCTAAACGCAGTAGAAAGAGTATACAGCAAGCAACGAGCTGAGTTTGCTAGTGTCAAATGAAACTCGTGACTAAAAGTTAGGTGAAGCAAGAGACTTCTAAGATATAATAAAAACCAATACTTAAGGAAGCATAAAAAAATCCCGTAATATATAGGGAAGGGTGGCGCAAGGCGGCCCACTCTCCCTATTTATAATGTTATAATTATTTATTAAAAAGTATTTAATAAAAACAACGTTACTAATTAGTAACTATTTTTCTATAGATTAAAATATTTGTTATTGGTATATATAAGATTTTCGAAAGCTCTGGCTTTAGACTAGAGCATAGAATTATCCAAAAAATAATACTTTATACAATAAATTAATTATCATACGGTTATAATAATATGGAAAAGCTTTTTTTTTAGATTTTTTAAGCGGACCATTTTACCCCTGGAATTACGCAAAGGGTTAAAAAAAAGGGCAGAAAAAAATCGTTAATTTTTGAAGTAGGCGTCCTTGCCCAGAGGGACCGCCTTGCCCTGTCCTCCCCTAAAGCTGCCCCATATAGTTTTATAATAAATATTTTATATAAATAAAAACCATTTATAGCTTTGGACAAAGTTGTTGAAGCACCCTGGATTCAAACACATATTTTATTTTATTCTCTCCGCGGCGAATATTGTTGAAGAGACTTTAATTGACAATAGGTGTAAAGAAATAAATACTCACCTCGCGCGTTCTTGCAAAGTACCGTTGCTCGAAGAAGAGGTGATTATTTTGCATAAAATCGTATTTTTCGTATGGGACACAATGCGGAACGTAATCCTTTAATAAATCACCGTTCCGGGGGGGATTATCGGTCTAGTGAGCTGAAAATAATTTCGGATTGAACGTGCGCCTCGTGCAGGTGAACAACCTGGAAGGCAAGTCCTCTCTGCTAGTGGTTTTTATTGTTTAATTTAGCTTTGCTTATGATTATTGTAAGCTTTATAAGCTCTCAAAAAAGGCACCGTTATTGATAGTAATAACTAGGTGCACATATAGGCCTGCCTATGAAAGAAACAAAGTATAGGAACATTTTTTTATTATTTTTCAATATAATCCCCCTTAACTTCAATACACTTATTACATCTCTTCATTAACAACTCAATTTTTTTAAAAAATATTCTTTTGGTTTGTCTGCAAAATGGGCTAAAACAGCCTCTTTTAACTCAACTTCGTCGTTAAACCGCCGTCCACGTAAGTCCTTTTTCAAATATCCAATAGTTAACATCTGGTGTAGGAAGACAAGAGAATTTACTAACATAAAACATGTAAGAAGTGCTACACTTTCGATTGAACACGACATTTAAGGTACTTTTTTGAAACATCTGAAACATCAGATGACAAAACCAGAGAATATTTCTTCTTCTTCTTCTTTACTAATTTCGTAACGTTGGGAACATCTACTAAGGAAGCTGGGCCATTGCCGATATCCGTCGAGTATTACACTTGGTTGATAACTAACCAATATTAAAATTTTAGAAATAGTATTCTGAAGGTTGCTCATGCCGACGGCCGGTCACAAGTTCACCGAATGTCATACATTTTGTATGCTCAATAAAGCATACAGTGACTAAAAGCAAACTAGTGCCTAAAATGATGTTCCAACCATAAACTATATATAAAAACTGACCACTAATAATTAGCGAATGTTATGGGATGTTATGATAAATAAAAAGTAAAGTTATAGGAAGGATAGATAAATTCAAATATCAAAAGTGTCAAAAAAGCAAACATTTTAAGGCGTGAACTAACAATAATGTATAAATTAATATTTGCACAACATTTTATTATTTTAGAGTAATAAATATATTTAATAAAAGCAAAAGACAACATAATTAGAATGAATTAGAATTGCAGTAATGTTGAAATTTTTCTAGTCTTTTAAGCTTCAATCAGGTTGTAACATGCAACACTATAATATTCATTTGTAAGCATCTTATTGAAAACCGTAAGTTTGTTAGGGATATTCACGAACACAAAACCCGCTCAAGAGGCCATTTTAGTAGTAGGTCAGGTCATATGATCGTAAGATTTTTCTTTTATGACTAACCAACAACGGCATTTTACCGCTGGGAATTCACCGAATTATTTCGATCGCACATTTTTAAGGTACCTGAAATGGTATTTCCCCACTGGGAACTGCTTTTATCAGCGAGGAAATAAAAATCTGACTATTAGCGGTGCTATATTGTAATCGAAGGCTGAAGACATTTAAGGCCTTGAAACCCTCGGAAAAAAGCTGGCAAAAGATAAAGAAACTACGTTTAGTGGAAGCTGGATCGAAATGTTTAAAAAAGGCTTAATATAGCCATTGGAAAAATATTGGGTTGTTCGGAAAGTCATTTCGTTTTTTTTGGGGAACATGAAAGACAGTTTTCGTATAATGAATAAATATTTTATTAAATTATATATTGGCCATTCTGGTCCAACACCTTTTGCCATCTTTCTGGCAGTAACATAATTCCCCTCTCATAAAAGTTTTGGTCCTTGCTGGCAAAAAACTGGTTCAGGTGGTTTTTGACATCTTCATTTGAGGTAAAGGTTTTGCCATCCAAAAAATTTTGCAGGGACCGGAACAAATAGTAGTCGGAAGGCGCCAGATCTGGAGAATATGGTGGATGTTGCAGTACGTCCCATTCAAGCTGTAAAAGTTTTTGGCGAGTGACCAAACTTGTGTGAGGTCTCGCATTATCCTGGTGGAACACTACACCCTTCCTGTTGATTAATTCGGGCCTCTTCTCTTTAAGTGAATCATTCAATTTGTCCAGTTGATGACAATAGACTTCTGAATTAATCGTTGTATTGTCCGGCAAAAGCTCAAAAAAAAAACGATTCCTTTGACATCCCACCAAACGGAGAGCATCACCTTTTTTTGGTGAATGTTGGCTTTTGACACGCTTTGAGCCGGTTCACTTTTCTGCTCCATGACCTCTTGCGTTTAACATTGTTGTATACAACCCATTTTTCGTCCCCAGTAATAATCCGCTTCAAAAGTGGATCATTTTCTTGACGTTTGAGGAGTGAATCACACACGTCAACGCGACGACACAAATTTCGCTCCGTAAGGACTTGGGGCACCCACACATCGAGCTTCGAGGTTAAGCCCATGCCTTTCAAATGGCCATAAACAGTCGAATTCGACAAATTTAATCTCTCACCGATCTCTCGTGTGGTTATTCGCCGATTTGCATCAACTAATGCCTTTATCGCATCTTTGTCAGCGTCGACCGGCCTTCCAGACCGTGGTGCATCTTCGACATCAAAATTGCCGGATCGAAATTTTGCAAACCAGTTCTGGCACTGGCGTACTGTTAACACGCTTTCTCCATACACATCCGTCAATTTTTTTCTCGCTTGGACAGCATTTTTACCTTTTCTGAAGTAAAAAAGTAAAATATGACGAAAATGCTGCTTATTGCTCTCCATATTTAAAAGGGCACCAACCAAAAACTACTGCGTAGAGTTAATAGAACTGTTTCACACACAAGCCTTGCAATAGCAGCTCTCAAGACATATAATGGTTGTGCGGCTTAAGTGTGAAGTTGGTTTCGAAAAAACGTAATTAAGTCCTCTGACGGGAAAAAACGAAATGACTTTCCGAACAACCTTATAGTTGGAGAATCTTCTGTGCCATTGGCTTTAGAACAAATCCAACCGGGTTATTGGTTGATGAAACATTGAGGTTCAAAGGCGAGAAATGTAAAGGTAAAGGTAGGTAACTTTTCAAAGAAGGAATAAGTGTGTTGGTGGTGGAGAATGTAACGGGAACAGAAAAAGGAAAGGTACTGGTAATTGCAGCAACAGATCCAGATGTCAGAAATGTAAACTGCATCAAGTTAGTGTTCATGCCGCCAAACACCAGTTCGAAACTGTATCCAATGGACCAGGGTGTCATGCATAGCTTAAAGAGTCATCATCGTCCACTTCTTCGTTCGAAAAGAATAGATTTTATTGATAGTGGGGGTGGAAATTTTTCTATCAACCTCTTGGATGGAATAAACTTCGTCCATATGGTATGACTGAGGCTATCCAAACCAACAATATCTAATTGTTTTCAATGCTTGACATTAGTTCCACGGCTGAAAAAAATGGATAATAAGATGATAACAGTGTTATAGACAATGTTTCTTGTTCCGTAAATGAGTTCAATGAATTTGTGCATATTGATGATGAAGTTGATGATCTTGTAAGGGTCGAATACTTGGACGATATGTCATTGTCGCTTGTGTGTCTTCTTCAGTTTTGTAGAGATTTGTGAAGACTCATAAATTGTATTATTTGAGAATGGTCGTTATCATTTGTATCTTTTAGACATTTTGTGTGAGGAGGCGGAAGATGAAGAACCTGTAGTACAGTTCCAACCACATCAGAGGCACTCGGTCCTATTGATAGCTGATAACGTTAGTCATTTCTTTTAGTCACGAAATACTTCGCAAAGTGTTCTGAATCAATTGGTACAATTACACATTAATGATATTCATTTCACAAACACAAAACAAATTAAAAGATATATATTTTTTTAATTATACTCTTAAAAACAGTTGTTAATGTTATAAAACATATTTTATTTAACTTTATTACGAACTTCGCTTATAGCCGATCCCACGAGGTTCAGTTATAACGAATATTACTGTATTTGCTAGCCTTCGGGCTGTTAATAAAGGATTTAATATTTATTACACTTATGACGTGAACAGACCCGTTTTCTTCCATCCTTCCAGCGAGATTTTTTGCTCCCTCGAAAAATTTACACATCTTCGCGTGATGCGTCCGTACGACAATTACCACCGAATATTATTTTTCGCAAAACGTTTTCCCACGGCTCCGTTTCGCCGGGTATTTATCTACTTGAGGAGTTAAGGTTGCCTCCGTGATTGTATATTGCTAATACCCGCCGCCTCGTTCGAAATTTATTTTCACCTTTCGTTTACGACCATAAATCTCACGCCAATCCGTTTGCTTTCGTTGCATTATATGTTACACCTCTTCTATGAAATCAATATACGTAGTCCCCCTTCTAGTCGCTAGGTGGCACCACAGCTTTAAAGCAGAGCCAAAAAACTGTGGAATAACTTACCATGGACGGTATATTCGCCATCTATGGTCTTAACCTCATTCCTCTTTTTGTGCTTTGGTGGCACATGTTCATTTTTATTCGGCGTCGGTGTTTTCAGCTTTTTTCAGCGTTTTTGGAAGTTAAATGGAGAAGTACAAGTGAGATTTACGTTATTCCTTATCGGATGAAGAAAGAACCTACCTACGACGAAAGATTAAATCTTTCCATCCGCGATTACGTAATCGCTAGTGGCGTGATTCCCATCAACGAGATTTTCTTACAATTGGGAGACGATTTCTTCATCGTCCGGGTTCCGATCGGAATCCCCAGAACTCGAAAGACCCCCCATCTTTCCCACTTATACGACAGCAGTCGTATGTAAGTGTTTCACAATTGGAAGCAATCCTTTTGTGAGGGGGTCGGCCATACATATGGTTTTATATTTTTTCGACATCGAAAAAATAGAGTTTTCTGGCTCGTCCGGCTATGGATGAGGCGCCCGGGATACTGGGACATAATGAACAATTTTTTATGGCTGTTGGAATGCATTTACTCCATCGTAAGTATATTTTTTAGGCCCTTCAATTAATTCTGATGTCATTGTTGAGCCCCTTGAGACGGATTTAAAGCAAAATGGCCTTTAAGCTATGGGGTCGATAGTCCCAACACAAAGTTTGATGTGTCATGACATTTTGGCAAGTCAGATTAATACCTTTTTTGAAATCCGGTGTGTCCGAAGATTGTCTCAGTGACCTTTTGCGTTGATATCCTGTGCCGAAGAATTGCCCGCTCAATAACTCTCCTAAATTGAATGTGCAGATGAAATCTGCCATCAACAAAGGTGGAAAGAAAAGGGATGAGAGACTGACTGCAACAAGGGGTGCTTTGATGGTGGTTGGTAGGACGCTCTTGACCTTGCTTTTGAAACCGGTTAAGGATGAGTAGTACTTACTTCTCATCGAAATGTTGAGTAATGCAATATTTGTTTTAAGCAAAATACACCATTTAGGTTCAGTATATAGAAGTTCAGCCGCGTTAAGCCTTTCGCTGGTCTCAAATGAAATGCAGCCTTGTATGAAGGAAGTGCTCGTTGATGCTTCTTTGCACTCTTGTTTATATGGAGAAGATTTGGCTGATAGGCTCAAATCAATCAGATTAGCTGCAGATTAGTGGCCGAGTTAAAGTCAGGTGCATCCGGAACAAGGCTTTTATAGCATACAAATTTAAACTCGACCGTCCCACTTCGTTCCCGGAAGTTGCAAGGCTGAAGTGGGTGAAAGTCATTGTACCCTCAAAAGAGGGAATACAGGAAGGTTTGAGAGGAAAGGGGGTGGAGTTGTGTCCCCAGGAAAAAATAGTAAGTACTTTTGTTGAAAGATTGCACTAGTTTCGGGACATTTGGAACTCTAGAACTCAAGATGCACAGATTCTACCTTGGTTAGATGGATATAAAATTCCATTTGCGAGGCCAGTTATACAGGACTTGATTACGACAGATCCTGTTTGGTCCCAACAAGAAAAAGATTCAATTTGTAATGTGGTCAAACACCTGTTAGAGATAGGTGCAATTGCAGTTTGCGAACCTTGTAAGAATCAATTTATTTTACAGATCTTTTTGGTTTCAAAATTGGATGGTTCGGTTTGATTAGTTTTAAATTTAAAGAAACTGAATGCTTTTATTGACACTTGTCATTTTAAACTGGAAGACAGAAAATTAGTAGAAACACTCTTCACAAGGAAGTCCTTTATGACCACTCTGGACTTGAAAGAAGCTTACTTTCTAGTCCCAATAATTGAAAATCTAAAGAATTTTCTAAGATTTTATTTTGATGCTCTCTGTTATCAGTTTAACATGTTACCCTTTGGTTTATGCACCGCCCCGTGGGCCTTTACAGAATTAATGAAATCTGTGGTTTCTTATCTCCCTGCCAAGGCTTTTCCCTCAATAGTTTATTTAGATAACTTTACTATTTGGTGATAGTTAGCTATCCTTAAAAAATGTTCAAGTAACTTGCAACACACTGATTAGGTTGGGTTATGTTATTAATTATAAGAATGTTTTACATCCTTCGAAATCCCGTAAATTTTTAGGTTTTGTTTTTTTTTTTTGAATCCCACCACTTGTTTTTCTGATGAGTAAGTAAGTTTTGCAATTTGAACCGTTGCGAAATAAGAGTCTTTGCCGAGCTTTGTGCTGTGCTAGTTTTCAGTTTGCCCAGCAGTTTGTTACAGTTGGGTATATACTAAGAATTTTTGAGAGAATCAAATATCTAGCCCTTCAAGACTCTAATTATGATATTTGGATGATAATTCCTTGTAATTTACGGAGGGATTTTATGTGATGGCTAAAAAGTTTACAGAATCCTGAATGCCCTGTAAGGCAGCAATGTTACAAACTTGAGATTTTCTCAGATGGTACTCCTTTGGGTTGGGGAATTGTGCCAGAGGACTTTGGAGTCCTAGGGAAGCTCAGTTTCATATTAATGCACTAGAATTAACTGCGGCCTCATTTGGTCTCTAATGCTTCGCCTCGTATTTGACTAACTGCGAGACACTTTTGAGGATTGATAACACAACTGCTATTTTGTATGTAAATAGAATAGGGTGAGTAAAATTTCCTGTTTTAAACGAAATTTCGAGGCGCCTTGGGGTTGGTGTGAAGAAAGGAGGTTATGGGTTAAAGCATCTTACATTCGATCTTCCGATAATTTTGAAGCGCATAAGGAACCCACGAATTTGAATTTTGATGGTGAATGGTACCTTTCGGACAATGCTTTTGCTAAAATAACAAGCAAATTTGGATTCCCATAAATCGAACTGTTTGCTTCTCGCCTAAGTAAGAAATGCGGAAAGTTTATTTCCTAATTTCCAGATCCGGAGGCATCTAATGAAGACGCGTTTACTGTTTTTTGGAGCGACAGTTTCTTCTATGTTTTCCCCCCGTTTTGCTTGTTGCCACTTGTTTTACGAAAAATCAAGGCTGATTGAGCTACAGGGATCGCAGTAATCCCTTACGGGCACAGCCAGCATTGGTTTGCTTTTTTTTCATGGGAGGCGTTGTAGTTATTTATTGTTTCTAATTCCAGACAAATTACCTTCTTCTTTTGACAGGAGAGGTCACCCTTTGTGGAAATCCCTTACCCTGGCTGCAGGGATTTTGTCAGGCAAGCATTCCAGAAGATTTGCTGGATATCATCTGTTCAGAGCGCTACCTTGAGGCATTTAATACCTGCATGCATTTAAACTTTGGTGGAGCTTCTACGAAAGGAGGGGAGTGGAGTGTTATTACTTCTCACCTAGGCTGTATTAGATTTCCTTACTATTCATTTTAGACAAGGCAAGTCCTATGGCTCATTGAGTTCTTTCAGTGCAGCACGGCCTTATTTTTGGATCAGATTTATTTAACAATGCAAATCTAACTAGGTTTTTTAAGGTGTTTATAATCTAAGGCCAAGTAAACCAAGATATAACAGCACTTGGGGCCCTAGTTATGTCCCTGACTTTGTAAAAGGGTTACGTTCTAATGACTTGTCATTAAAGCAATTAACTGTCATTAAAACAATTAAATTAGTTTCTCCTACTGAAGTTAACGATTGTACATAGAGTCCCAACGCTCTCTCTTATAGAATTGGTCAACATAAAATCATTTCCAGATGGATTAGAAATTAGAATAACGAATCAAATTAAGATTTCAGCTATAAATAAGACTCGACCTGTTTTTTAATTTTGCATAAATATGAAGATGTAAATCTTTGTGTGGTTTCAAATATATTATTGAGAGGGCCAGTGCTTTAAGAGGCAGTGAATCTCGTTTACTCATTACATTTAAAAAGCCTTGTAGGGCAGCAACTATACCCAACAAAAGTAGATGAATAAAGATAACTTTAGAAGATAGTGGTGTCTACACTTTTATTTTTACTGTTCACAGAACTCGACATGCCTCAACATCGTCTGCGTTTTGTAAAGGTGTTTCATTTGATATGATTGGAAAAACGGCAGATTGGTGAGAATGCTCTAAATGTTTTCCCCTTTTTTATAATCGACCTATTTGTACAGCAAGTGCAGGCCTTTTTGTTAATGCCACATTTGGGACATAGAATTTTTCAGAAGGTTTGTTTTCTCGGATAGCCATTTATTTTGTATTTGTACTCGAGGCTTTCATAAACTTCCTGGATTTCCTTATATAGCCGAATAAAATCGTTTTATAACAAATTTGCTGAGTTGCCTTTGAAAGTCTACGTATATTGATTTCATAGAAGAGGTGTAACATATAATTCAATGATCAAACGAACTTACCTGGTAAGTGAAGTTCGATCGTAATTATATGTTACACCTCTTCGTAGAAATCACCCATTCCCGCCCAATTTACTGTTCTGAACAGTACTAAAATGCCCTTTGGCAAATTTATTATAAACGGGCTTTAAAATAGAATGAGGTTAAGACCATAGATGGCGAATATACCGTCCATGGTAAGTTATTCCACAGTTTTTTGGCTCTGCTTTAAAGCTGTGGTGCCACCTAGCGACTAGAAGGGGGACTACGTATATTGATTTCTACGAAGAGGTGTAACATATAATTACGATCGAACTTCACTTACCAGGTAAGTTCGTTTGATCATTGAAAAATCATTCCGTTTGACACGTAGCGGCACTGTTCTTCGAGGATTAAACGCATAGTATACAGGTGGCAATCGATTTTTATCATCGAATTGCGAATAATATAAACTGCGTTGTACAGTCGGCCAAAAAAGTCTTGGTACACATAGTATTTTTCAGTTTTCCTTCAGTTTCTTCTTTCACTTATATTTAATGAGAAATATATTTGAAGTAAATATCGGCAATCTCATTAAGATGATTATTTATTTGAACAATAAAAAATTAGACTTTTATAAAGCAAGAAACAATGTCAAATAAGTTTCCATAGACTTTACTAAATCACTATTCGGAACTGCAGGTAGAACCGTTAATTATGAAGTCAGCTTGTATTAAATTAATTTAAAAATCACATTCAACTACACCGTACGTAATAAATCAATACAAATCCAGCGGATCCTATAAAGTGCGGCCACGCTCTGGTCGTCCCAGGAGAAGAGTCTTCTTTTGTGACAAAAATTAGAATTAATTCTAAAACAAGCGCTCCAAATCTCGCAGAGGAAATCAGGGAAGAGTTCTCAAAAAATGTTAGCCCTCAAAAGATGAGAAACTGCTTGTATCGAGCCGGTTATAACGGCCGCGGTGTCAGAAGGAAACCATTAATTTCGGAAAAAAATCGAAAAAAACGCAATAGAAAATCCTTTTGAACTATGCATAAAAAATTTTTATTACGATTTCTTTGTTTCAATTATATAACAACAAACACAAATAAATTTGTCAAATGTCACTAGTAAAAACAATAAAAAAAAGCTTCTGAAAATAATTTACACGTGCAGATAAAAGGAAGACAGTCATAACTATCGATCTCCCAGAACATATTTCAAAAACCAACAATTTTCTTAAACCAGAACTTCTCGACGAACCTACCTAGTTATATCAAAGACAAGTCAAGGAAGTAATTACTAACTCCACACTATTTAGTAACAAAGACAAATATTTTTTAACAATTATGAATTCACATCGCCGAAATTATATTCTTTAGTTGAATTACATAAATAAGACCACTTGTGTCTTATGTAACAGCTTCAGCAGTTAAACTCCCAACAAAATTAGTAAATATTTTAAAGTTCCACACAGATTTTAAACCAAAATTTGCAATAAAAAATTCTTTTGAATTAATCAACAAAATTAAAGATATCAAAATCCACCTATGGAGATGATAGATTTAGTAGATTTTACCCAAACTCGGAAACAGGTTAACCCATTGGTGAAACAAGATTTATTAGATTGGTTAGTAGTATCTTTAGCCCAAAACCATTTTGAATTTAATTTACAGATTTACATCTCTAAGGAAGGTTTGATTATGGGAAACCCACTTAGTCCTTTGCTAGGCGAGATTTTTATGGATGGTTTGGAAAATATCATACTAGAACATCCTTTAAGGAAAAGTTTTCTATGGTGGTATAGATACGTGGATGATGTCTTTGCTTGCCATTGAACAGGATAACTCTATTAATTTTTACGAAAACGATAAACAAATTAGATTTTTCCATTTATCTTAAACCTTCGCACACGGACACAGTCATAAATAACAGCTCAAATCACCGTTATGCATACAAAATAGCTGCATTTCACTCTTTTTCTCTTAATACGCCACAGCAGAAAATTCCAACAAAGGAAAGAAACGAGAAGTTTGGATATGACTGATCGTATATAGATACCTCGGTAGTTACTAATATCGGCACGATAAGCAGATTTACAAATTGTGCCCCTCCAAGATTCCGAAAAAAATTATATAGAACCGATATATAAAAAAGTTAAAAATATCAGTTGGCTGCATTTTAAAGCAATGAAGTCAGCTTCTCTATTGATGTATTCGTTTTTAGTTCACTTCGTTGCCGTTATTTTCGTAGCAGACGCATTAACTGAATTGGGAACGGCGTCCACTTGGAGTGGCCATACTGAACATGTTCCCGTGGTCAAATTTCTTTCCTAAACGTTTTTAGAACGCGTGGTTTTTGAGTGGACGCCGCGCAGTCGTACCTCGATTTTTAAAATGCGAGGTTTATGCTAAATATACCGGCAGTAAGCAACATAAATATTTATTATCAATAACAATATCTCAAATTATGCAAATACGAATGTGATACGCCGATCAGCCTAACAATATCTTTAGATCCGAGAGTGGAGTAAGTAATACGCATCTATATATCTAAATTACAACCATCAACCAATGAAGTGGACGTTTCATCATAAAAGAAAAACATAATTCCTTTTCGTAAAATGATTTCACGGTTATTTACATGAAATATGTTGTATATGTTCAGTCTAATATTATCAAAAATTGGAGAACGCAAAAAATCCTAAATTTCTGTTTAGGTTATTGTCATAAGCTTAGGAATTATGATCACATTTCTATTAGAAAAAATCTAAGTGGGACTATCAGAAAGACATTAGCGCCACCTTCCAACTTAAATTTATAAAATCGAAGCTTCTATTTATTACCGAATGATCCACGTGAGCACGTGATACACTGCACAGGGAGCTCTAAATAATTAGGTTGTTATTTATGGTATTCTTCTTCTTCCTGGTCTTTTATGCCATAAACTTTCCTTTGAAGAACGTATATTAAAAATCCGTATTAACTTTCGTTCCTCATACTATGCCCAAGGTATTCGAGCTTTCTTTTCTTGATAGTGTTCACTGTTTCTAAATCCGTTTGCATTCGTTCCAGTAGTTTTTTGCTAGTCAATCTGTCCACTACCTTCTTGGGGTTGGCGCGTTTAATGTCCATGATTCCATTCCACAGAAAAGTACAGAGAAAATAAAACCTCCAAGGAGTCTAATTTTGATGCCCTTACTTCCTCCATTCTAATTTTAATTTCCTCTCAAGTAGCTGAACTGTGATGCTTTATTAATTACCATGAACTTGGCGGCCTTTGACGGCTGATGTCTGTTATCTGATTGATTACATCTTGTAAGCTACTCATCTGACATCTTCAATTGTTCCCCGTTTAAAAGAATTCCCATGTCGGCCTTCTCAAGGGCTTCATTTCTGGGTACAGACTGACTCACAATGAGTGGCGAAAGGATGCACCCCTGCCTTACTCTGCGAAGAATGTTGATCGCGTCGGTTTGCTCTCCCATACTGATCTTAATACGAACTCACTGGTTCTAATAAAAGATCCTGATAATACTCAGATCTTTATCATCCACGCGCCTGTTTCTCAAAACCTCCATAATCTTTTCATGTTTTATTTAGTCAAAGACGAAATAAGCGAAAATAGTCATATCCCTCCAACTTTGGAAACGCTGGATGATTTTGCGGAACACCTTTAGCATGTGACTCAAAAGACTGGCAGTGCGATAGTCATGTTTTGTCTCCCTGTCTCTTTGGTAGTACTATAAATCCTGTGATGAACCATTCTTTCAAGATGTTCCCAAGAAGTTTATTTTGAATGCACTTCATCTGGTCTAACTTCATCTGTCACGATAATGGGTCCAGATGATTCCTCGTTCATCTATGTACTTTTTCCGAATCTGTTTGATCATACACATCCACAGTGCTTTATTTTTTTGAAAAAGTGAGTAATTGGCAAGCCTGCGACCGCTGAAAATCGAAAGGACGTGGAAGTAAACGTTAAACGGTACAGCGGATTAAAATCCGTTGTGCCTGCTGGCCGTGGACGTATACCGGACCGCAAATATCGCCTCTTTCAAATGCATTCGATGCGTGAAATACGACCCTTGGGCCACAATTAAAGCGATTTATTGTTTATTTGTTTTGTTCGTAATCCTAGCGATCTCTCGGCTAGAGTGAAATTTCACCATTCGGTTGTCGTTCATTATAACCATCCGATTCCGGGTCCGGATCAGAGTCCAATCGAAATTGGCTTTTCCGTCACTTATTGTAACAAACTCTATATCAAACAAACATAAAATTTCGGTAAGGATCAATTCAAGCATCTGTGGTCTTAGCAGGCCTGAGCAAGCATCTGAAAAATTCAGAATGAACTGTGGCAAAGAAGGAGGTTGAAACAAAATGTGGAAGTACCGTGCGTTTGATAACATTTTAATTGGCTGTAATTTTTTTGTTTTTAGAGATATCAAACACTATTGAATACATAATATACAGGGTGTACCATTTAAAAAAGTATGATGTGGGCTTAGATGTCAGAAAATTGATAGTGTTTTGTTTCATACGTGGCTTGGAAAAAAACTTAGCTCCTAACCCCACATTGTTTTTGTTTGCCTTGGTATATCTAACAACCAAAAACAATTAACAACAACCAATTAAAATGTTATCAAGATAAATTGTGATGCGGGTTTAAAGAGTGTCAGAGAAGGACAAAACAAAACAACTTTGAGCTTAAATTTAAATGAAAAACATCTTTTATATTTACCGATCCAGCACAGCATTGGCACGTAGACACGTACCACGCTTAATATTTGTGTTGGTCGCCGAAGAACTGGCAGCCGCCACATAATTTTCGCACATTTTTACGGTAACTGTTGCTGAAAGTAGATCTACGGTTGAAAAACTATTAGCGACGTAAAAGAAACCGTCTGGCGCCTTGAAGCACGCACGCGATGTCAATATTTCCTGTGTGAGTAACGCGTCTTCAATGTACCGATTAGAAAAAAATTTAAATGGTTTCAGTCGTTTCGCGGTTAAGATTGTACATATCCGACTAGTTGCAACTGCCAGTGAGGTCTTAAAACCCAATTGTATTATCCACCTCTCTTATTTGTTAACCTATGCCAGTGACGGCGAACTTATGACACGCACAAACAAATATTTGTGAAATATTTTAATCAAATACAAAATATTTCGAAAAAACAACAATATATGGAAAATGGAAAGTCGTGGGGTGATTCTCCTTATACACACACAAAATGGCTGCATTTAACTATTTTATACATAGACTTCTTAATACGCCACTCTCAACAGAAAATTACAACAAAGAACTTAATATCATTAAACAAATAGCACTGAACAACGGCTACAATCCGTCCATTAGAGATAAAATTATAAATAAAAAACAAATACAGACAACAGTAAACTCTATTTATCCGAAACCAAATACAGAACACGAACAATTTAAAATAATTACATACATAGGAGAACCTAGCGAAAAAGTTTCAAAAGATTTGTCAAAATGTGGTTTAAAAATAGCTTTCAGAGCTAACAACACAATAGGAAAATATTTAAAAAACAATAAATCCCAAAAATCAGGGGTCTACAGGTTGAAATGTGGATCCTGTACTAAAATTTATATTGGACAAACAGATAGATCCTTCAAGAAACGCATTAACGAACATATAAGAGCGTTTAAAAACAATAGTCTAGATTCTAATTATGCTACACACTTAAACACAGAAAAACACATTTTTGACGACAATTTTGATATATTACACACAGCCACAAAAAGTAGAAAATTAAATTTATTAGAAGCTATGGAGATTAACAAAATGAGACATTCAAATGTATTGCTTAACGATCAATTACATTCAAATACCTCTCCTTTATTGAACTTAAATTCTCGCAACAACATTAATTCAGATGTAATGGCCATTTTTCGGTATATATAGTAGCAGGTAGTTTGTAAATATTACATTTGATAAAGACACGGTGTTGTCGAAACAATTGTCATGTCATAATATATAATTTCGTGAAAATCTGAACTTTTTGTTCTTATTTATTTTGATAAATGGAAAGTCATGTATTCAATAGGTCGGTGATTTAGAGATAGAAGATTTTGGACTCAAGGACTTAACGAAATTGTTTAAAGAATGAAAATGAGCACAACTACGGAGAAGACATTTTTGAAGGTTTGGTACAAATCTGCTACCATTCTTTTCATTCACATACTTCTGGGAACTATTTTTCTCAGCACTAAATAATATTAATGAACGTACTCAGTTAACAGACGAAGTCAATAGCGCTTGCTTGTTCTGGAAATGTACCAAGCATAACCACGAAATAGAAGATTTCGCAGACAAACTTCAGCAACACAAAACACCAATTTTTCACATGTATTTATGGTCTAATATTCCAATATATTAGTTAATTTGCTATGTTGTGTAAATGTAAATCGTTGGTTTCATAATTTTGATTTTTGTATTTCAAATGGTATACAGCACACAATTAACTTGCAAAAATTATAAATATATCTATTTTTTTAGTGTTTACTTTAATGACGCCATTAAAATTATGTGTCGATTTTCCCTATGCGGCGTTGCCAAGCTTCGTCTGTCAATTCACTACGTCTAATCTTCTCGGCGGACACCTGTCAAATTTATGGGCGCTAATTAACTGCTATTAAATTGCCGCGAAAAAAAAAGGAATTAAGAGTCCCGACCTCTCACTCGAGCGGGTTTCCGTCAAAGCGGTACAATAGAACGATTTTCAAATATCGTCTAGAAGGAAGGAAAGTTCGGGAAAAGCGCGGCGCCCATAAATCAAAAACGATAAAATATGGCCGGGGCGCGGTACAATGTGGGCAGAACGGTGGTTTCGCGGATCGGGATACGAGATCTGGTGCGAATCTCGCGTGTGTGCAAACGCCGATCGAAACGGAAAATCGAAATCACTTTCACCCGCCACGTCGATCGTCGAAACCGATAAATAATGCCCGATTAATTGCGCAATTACCGAACGTAATTTGGACCTTTTGCTTAATTCTAGGCTGTTTATTCACAACGCCCCATCTTCTATCTCGTTTATGCGAAGGCATGGTAAAAAGTAAAAGAAAATATTGTTACTGTCAAAACAAAAAAAAATGCTACAATTCTAGCTTTAACAGTGATAGTAAGATATTTGTTTTTTATTTACTTTCTAATGTGCCCTAACATGACGAACACACGTCACAAAGGCACGCGAAGAATGATTATATTACAAAAAAAAAACAAGAGAAAAGTCTTGAGTGACATAGCAAAAATATCTAAGTGTCATAAGTTCTTTGCAAGTAACGTACAGACCGCCTCCATATACAGACCGCCTTCATATACAGACCGCCTCCATATACAGATCGCCTCTGTATACGGACCGTCTTTGTATATGGACCGTCTTCATAGAGAGAACAGTTTCATAAATAGATTCTTTTTACAAAGAAGTTATATTTTTATATAAATATATTTTTTATATATATATATAATATATATATATATATATATATATATATATATATATATATATATATATATATATATATATATATATATATATATATATATATATATATATATATATATATATATAAATTTATATAAAAAAAAATATAAAAAATTTTATATAAATCAATTTATCATTTTTTTTTAAATACTCGCTCTACTGTGCTCCGGTCGTGATTAAACTGTTTGAAATAATATTTTTATATTTAATTAATTTATATTTAATGAAATTAAATAAAACTGAAAATGATGTTTGGTATGTTTTTTTAGACACTCGCATGCTTTGCACTATATTTAGGCGCACAGAACAAGGCAGGTGTTAGAGTTGTTATCACCCTAGCATTAAAAAACAATTTTGGACAGTCTACGTTGTTATTTAAAAATGCCGCCAAACAGGCAAAATGATAAAAATAAATAAGAACTAAAAGTTCAGATTTCCACGAAATTATATATTTTTTCATGACAATTGTTTCGACAACACCGTGTCTTTAGCAAATGTATTATTTACAAACTACCTGCTACTGTATATCCCGAAAAATGACCATAAAACCTTAATTAAAGTTGTGAGAATTTAAGTTCAATAAAGGAGAGGTATTTAAATCTAATTGATCGTTAAGCAATACATTATTCTATTTATCCGAAACCTAATACAGAACACCAACAATTTAAAACAATTACATACATAGGAGAACCTAGTGAAAAAGTTTCAAAACAACAACAAAAATTTATATTGGACAAACAGGTAGATCCTTCAAGAAACGCATCGACGAACATAAAAGAGCGTTTGAAAACAATAGTCTACATTCTAATTATGCTACACACTTAAACACACACACACACACACAAGTATTTTACAGAAGGGAGTAGAAAAAGATAGCAACATTTGTGAATATTTAAACACAGTAACACAGTAGTTATAAAACCTGTGAAGATATTCCTGAACCTGCGACAGTCATTGATGCTCTTCACGGGCACGTATAACTATTGGTCATAAGAATATGAAATATTTTTTTTAAAATGAAAACATTCGTCTATGTTCGCTATGAAAAAACAAAACCTGAGTCCTAGAACTAGGTTAAAGAATTTTGAAATGACAACCGTGCACACCGAATTGTACATGTTTTTCCAACATCCATTATCTAACGCTTCAGACACATTTCGAGCATACAGTGAGAAATTAGTAGGCCCACCCCTTAAAAAGCCATGTTGCGTTTCACCAAGAACGTACCCAATTTTAAAAAACAACTCCTCCATTATAGTTATGAATGGATGCTATGTTGGCACATTTCCAAAGAGTCGGGAAGCTTCCCTTCTTTTATTAAATATTAAAAACAGAAGTAGCATCAGAAATTCCGCACAAGTTTTTAAAAAGATCGGGGGAAATTTGTCTTTATTTTAAAGTAAATATGTAACATGGGGTATCTAATACCATGATATTTACAGGACTTGAAAGTGTTTTACTTTGACTAACTTCTAAAATTTCTCCGATTAACATTTTTTGGCGAAGGCAGGGGCGAAGATTTTTGTGGTGTTTTGTGTGATGTGAACTGATTTTTCCAAAATTTTCCGAAAATATTAGATGCATTATCCCGATTATTATTATTTGTAAGAGGAAAAATTGTGTAACAACTGCCCTATACTCGGATCGAAAATTGACTTGCATATTACCCCCAAAAATATTGATAATCAAATAACTTTTTAGGAGTTGCCTATCCAGCGTTCTCAGCAATTAAAGAAAAACTGTACTCTACACCGTTAGAGTGGCAACCACACAGCACGTTAGAAGTGACAAGAGGGATTTTGATTAGTTGTTTTTTAATTAAATAGATAAACAAAGACTCAAAATATTGTACTGAGGAAAGTAAAATTGGCACTTACTCAACTTGTTAAAGTTCACAGGTTCAAATTACAATAAAAAAATTGAAAAGTTAAACATAGCTGATTATCAATGTGGAATCCCTAACTAACTAACCGAAAACTTTCAACTGATCATCTAAACTTCAATGTGCCTTTAAAAAATGCCACCAAATAAAACAAAAATTAAAAAATTGATTTCCCTTTCTGGTTCGTAACTGTTGCGAACGCACCAAAGGTTCTGGTCTGGTCGGTTGCGAAAAAAAAAAGCGATTTTCTAAAACCGTCGGTGGATATATAATGATGGCCCCGATGCACGTCGAAAACAAAAAACGGTCTGGCCACGCCCACCTCGCCCGACGAGATATCTACGTATTCAATAGGCATAAATTAATTATAATGCATTTAATGATACCCCCATGACGAGGCCCTTGGTGTAAACGGAAGATTTACTAGTGTAAAAGGTGGCTATTACATTACGAGAAGACAATCTCCATTATTTATCCATTAACGCGTTAACGGCTATAGGAAAGCGCCACATACGTCAATGGGGGGCGGGTTTAAGGAGCGTGCCGCCCCCGGGCCTGCTCGCGCTCGGGTCATAGCGATGATATCCTCTCCAAAGGAAACTCGGACAGTTACTGACAGAGGGCTTTGATATACAAAAATAGGAAGCCTTTTGAGTGACTGAAACTTTGTCAAGACGGGTATACAGCAAGGAACTGTGCTAGGGCCCCTATTATTTAATGTAAAAAATGTAAATGAATTAAGAGACCGTACAGTGTTCATCTTCAGGCTATAAGTGTCATAGTTAAAATTATGTTTAAAATACCGAAATTTTACTCTACTACGTTACTTTATGGTAGAGGTATTTGATCTGTTAGTCTGTTCAATATTGTAATAATAATAATAATAATAATATTGTAATGATAATTTTATACCTGTATTTTAAAAGCAATAAAATTAGTAGGGTGGTGCAAAATTGGTTTCGTATAGGATTTGATGTGTTTAATGATGACGTTATTGAGGCCTCTGAACTTCTATTTTTTATAATCTACACTTCCGAGTTTCTCTATCACTTTCTTTGAACCAATTTTAATGCTTACACACTAGTTTTATTTTAGTTTTAGACACCTACAGAGCGATTAAAGAAAAACCAATATTATACTCAATGTTTGTCAAATTCTGTAAGAATTCCCGTCAACACTATATTAAAGTATCTGTTTAAGTCCATTACGTTTAATACCAAATTAAACAAAATCATAAACAGTCAAGATCGGATATTATCTCCTTTACTCCTTATAACCCATTGACATGAAAGAGGCCTTATTAATTTGTGTTTTATTGATATTAGTCCATATTTCTCCCGTAACTTTTTCTTATTCATCCGAGGAGACAGGTTTGGGTGATGATCGCTAAGCTGACTACCCAGTGGTCTATTGGGTTAAGGTCTGGACTACGTGGAAGCCAGTCCAAGGTCTCAATATTCACCTCATATAAATAATTTTGTACTATTCTTGTAGTATGTGGACATCTCTTGTAATCTTGCAAACTTATTACATTATCATTATATTCCGTATTTCATTTTCTAACTGAGATAAAGATGTGAATATAAAAACAAGATACTAAGAAGAAATGGGACCCGACCGACGTCGAATAGTGTTGACGAAATTCTCACAGAATGTGATAAACATTGGAGTATAAAACTGGTATATAGACTAACCAAAGACTTAAATTTAAATAAACACACAGCTAGACACACCAGAATTTCTATCTGCCGAAAATTTTTTGAGTAAAACGGTTTACTTTTTTTTCAACTAAATAGGTAACAATGTGGATTTCGTGATACCCTCTTCACAATTATCGCCAATACGAAATATTCTGACAAGGTTCAACTGATTCGAGGACTCAAACTCCAAAGACGCCAGCTTTAACAACTCAAGCAGGCATTGATAACATTTCTTTAGGAAACATTTCAGCGCTCTGGATTAAAGCAGTCGATACGATGAAAACGTTCTACAAAACAGTGTATTCAACATATTTGCTTGCTTTCGCTGGTGATAAGAGTTTGTGTTTGGTCCCTAATAGGTATTACTCGTTTAACATCGAACAATTAACTTTTTTAAGACCCAATACAACGTTAAACTAGTTTTTCCTCAATACAGGATGAAAAAGAAATTTACAAAAAAAGCACACACCGCCGAAGATGTTTTTGACGCTGTTTTAGAGATTTCTCTCATAATCTCTCAGTTGGTTAGAAAGAAAAAAATACTATTCGCCGTCATTAACGATTTCTGGATAAGGATCAAAAAATAATATATAATGAATGGGAGTCAAACGGAGGGAGCTTGCTCTCATTAAAAAATCTTTTAACATTTTTAAAGCAAGGTAGGTTGGAAAAAAAAAAGTTCAAAATGTTATGGTCAATTTTTGTATTTTTTTTAATTCGCTTATTTGTAACAGATGGGGGTAGGGGGGACTTAAGAGTGTGTCCATAGATAGATCTCATTGACCTTTGATAAATATTTTAACATTCTTATTTTAAATATAGTATGTATGTAAATATAGGATGTATCCTTCACTAAATCTGCTAAGAGTGTCGAGGAGTTGTCCGTTAGGGTTGGCATGTTGGAGGACAGGGCTAATGTCTGGTTCGAAAATAATTATCTTAATTTAAATTTAGACAAGACCCAGAGTATTGTGTTTTCCTCCAATTGCTTGGTAAATAGTGGACAGTCCGTCAAGTTGCTTGGCATTAGGATCGATGATAGTCTAAATTGGAAACAACATATCTCAGACCTGAAAAATAGATTGTCCAGCAACATATTCGTTCTTCGACGACTGAGAGGCCTGATAGGAACAAGGACTCTGCTTATGGTCTATTTTTCTTTGTTGCATTCGCACTTATGGTATGGCACGGTGCTGTGGGGTGATTCAAGTCGTTGCTAATATAGAATATAGGGACCATTGTCAACCTGATTTTAAAAAATTTAAAGTGATGCCCCTTCCTTGCATCTATATCTACTACCAGTTATTAGAGATACAAAGAACGATAGGAAACTTTAGCGCTAATTCCGATTGCCATGCCTATCCAACTAGTTCGGGGGATCTCCTTAGACGGCCTGGGTTTAGACTGAGGAAGTCTGAGGGCAACTCGTTGAACCTGAAATTGTATAATGTTTTGCCAGGTATTCCTACAACGTCATTGTTTTTACTCACTGACACTGTCACTGGTATCGATGCGCTATAAAACTGTATATTACTGTATAATTTTGTTTGTATTAGATGTGTGTTTTTATGTTATTTTTTAATGTGATTTTATTACACTTGAATATAACTTCGGACTTGCTACAATTGTACGTTCCTTTTGTACGAAAAGTAGTCAATAAATGAATCTATCTATCTATCTATAAAACCCTATATATTTTTTCAATTCCTAGGACAATTTTCGAAATATTTTCTGTTTGATGTTATAGCTATAGCTTTAACGTTTACGTATGATTTTTATAATTTCAATTGAAAACCTTTCCAATCAGGAAAAGGCTTCTTCTTTGTTTCCCTTATAAATGAACCTAACAGCTTGCACGTTCAATTAATGGAACTTAACTTTGACAATCTGGGAAAATAGTACACACATTTTTTGAAAGTTTTTATGATTCTCTTGATAAATATTTTTTTAGCAACATGGTTAATAAATAAAAAACGATTTGAAATAATCTTCCTGTGTATATAGTCCGGCATGATATTTGAAGATGATTTCCTGATTGACAATTCATACTAATACGCTGTCATAGTTGTCTCCAATGTATTGAATATAAAAGTAATAGGGTGTATTTTCCTATAAATATTACATATACTCATAAGAAGTTATCCTAATTTTTAATTCTATGGCAAACTTATGAGAATATGACTAAATTTTTGAAACAATAAATCAACATATAAAATGAATAATAGAACAAAGAGTTAACGAGTATTTCCAACCTCAAATTTTCGATACTTATAGTTTACCATAACAGCATAACAAAGTTTGCATCCGTTTTCTTTCATCCATCAGATGCCAATTAAAATTTCACTTTTCTCAAGTGACGTATCGACCGTTTTGATGAAAGCATCGATTATTTATTTTAGTTTACAATATACCGGGGCGTAAAATTATAACCTGCACTCGGAAATATCGTAAATTCAATACTAAGTGGAAAATTACTCACTGCGAAACCGCTCGGACCAATTTTTGTTCGATTTAGCGATCTTACCTGCAAAAAACGGAAACAATTAGCGGGACGAGAAAGCAAGACGGAAGCATTATTAACGGCTGATGCGTAAACAATACACACTTAACATTAATTCAGCATCATTTACATAATTTAGAATAATATATCTAAAAGCAAAACATTAAAAACTTGCGTCCAAAGCTCCAATGTTTTTTATTTTATAACATCAATATTTCTGTCAAATTAATAAATCATAATTATTTAAAATTTATTAATAATCAATTAAATTAATTAAATTAATAATTAATTAATCTATTGGATTTAAATCAGGTGACCTGGGTGGCCAAAATTGTGGCCCAGCACGCCCAATCCAGCAATCGTGCTACTAAACTGAAGTGCGGTGAAGTTCCGTCATGCATAAACCATATAGAACGTCTTTGCTCTAGCGGACATACTCCAAAAGGTCAGGTAATACATGTTCGATAAATTGTCTGTACTGCTCGCCAGTAAGTCTACCAGGCAGAAAGTGAGACCCGATAAGGAAATACCCTATAACTCCAATCCAAACATTTACCAAAAATTGCTCTTGAAAATGGTTTTCAATTACGGCTTGAGGATTATTATCGGGAAAAACATGCCTCGTCGGTAAACAACACTTGTGGTAAAAACTTTGTGTAAATCTTCACACAGCCACTCTTAGCGGAACATCCCTTGGCAAAAGCGCTTGGACTCGTTGCATATGATAAGGGTAAAATTGTTGATCTTTTAAAATTCGCCATACTACGTTTACGACAGCTTCCTCTATCTGAACCGTTCTTACTGTTCTTGGTCTCCTTATTAGAGCAGTAGACCCCTTAAAACTACCCGTTTCACCAAGTCTGGAGTGAATATTAACAAAAAGTTGTCTGTTAGATATAAAAATTAATATTGCATTTTTTTTCTTTAAGCGAAAACCGCGCGTCGTAGGAAAGCAAGTCCATGCACCAAATTTGCTCCAAATTGAACGAGGATTTTAAAAATAACTTTTGTTTTCAGAAAAAGCAGTGACGTGCCATCTTTTTCTTTAAAAATATTCAGTTCAAACATGTACGGACGCCACTGGTAAAAATAAAAATGCAGCTTTGTACTGCTTTGGTTCAAGCTTCAAGTAATAAGTGTCGACAAGTGCCCCACCATATTAGTTTTGATTGGTTTTAGTTCTAGCGTCGGAGCACAGATCCGATGACGTACACAAAACCTCCATTATGTACAAAAATAATACAAAAAAAAGGAATTCTAAGTTCAATTCCTTTGGATTTCTCTTGCTATGGGAATTGACTTTATATTCCTGACTTTTTGCCGAATATTCTGCTGGCTTCTTCGGAGTGGGTGAAATAAGTTTAGAAGTTCAGAAAATGTATATATCTATAACAAAAAAAATCCAAATTCACAGTCTCATGCTGCGTTGAATGTTTAAAGTTTAATTTTTTATACATATTCTGTTTATTGTTATTATGATTTTGTATATTATGCAATTCAATTAACGATTTAAATTGTTATTTTTAGACAGAGATAGAAGAACCAACAACACACTCACTAAGTTTTGCGATAGTATATTAAAATTTGAAAGGATGGTAATGCTCTACAAAATACTACGTGGCTGGGATGGTTTATGATCCTATCTTCGAAGACTTATTATTATACCGCAATGATAAATAATCACTGTATAAATCGTGGGGGTATTTGATTTGAGTTCTGGTCCGTGCGATCGTTTATCAAACTTCAGGTGTGCTCAGATTGATTTCTTTGCATGTCTAAACTGCCAAGTATGGAGGGACGAGGATGTTTCAGACGAGAGCGCATAGACGAATGATACTCGCCATCAAAATAGAATAACAAAAACTGGTTAACGAAAATAGAAAATACTGTTGAGAAATGAAACGGTATAATAAAAAAATTCCTATAACAGCGTGGTTACTCGTAGTTCCAGAAAGGACCTGAAATGACCAAACAGGAATAAAACATAATTTCCTATTCATATTGATAAGACTGTACCTTAATGAAATAATAAAAAGTTATATAATTTCTAGACTCTTTGATGGTTGAAAAAGATTCATTAATATAATTTGTTTGATTCAATTTTATTTTTTTAAATTTTATTACTTACGACTGCCAGGACTATTAGGCTAAACTTCTTCTACTTCTAGTCACATAGTTTTGGTATGTTTAGTTTCGAATTTTTGATATTTAATCACAGATATTTTGAAGCTATGGGAGTACTACACTGAAAAACGAAGGGTCAATTTAAGAGTTAGTTAAGTGGAGTCAGGAGATTTGGGGTTTCCTATAGACGGAATGATCTTAGATTAAGTTTGTTTTTCAATTATTTAAGATTGCCTAGAAAGGAAAGAGTGTTGTTATTTCTAATATTTGGGTGTATGTACCTACAAATAAAACAAGTAAATCCAGTTTACAATCTTGTTCGATGTTGCCATTTTTAGTTAGTTTTCCATCGCGTACACATACCAACAAAAGACGAAAATGTGAAGCGACAAGGAGAAAATAAACAAACAAGGCGTTGCACTATCGGAAAAATGCAGGAACAGGAAAATGCGTTTTATTTATAGAATGTTCACGCATTTACGTTTGGTGGGTCGTACGTGCTTCTCCTTGGGTATTTCTTCAGTGCGGAGAGCGTAACCGGTGGCTTTCCAACACTAATTGATACCAGCTTCGGGTTCAATTCGCAATAAGTTTCCAATCGGTTATTTAGTTTTTATTTGGACGCCATTACGCGTTTGCGGAATGCTTAAAGCTATCGGTCGAACATATCTGTGGGGTTCGTTACTTTCTTGTGCGTGTCGGATTTTCATTTTCGTCGCGCTTTTCCGGAAGTTGCCCAAACAAAAGTATCTGGTTGACATCTAACTGACAGTGGTGTCAGTTTTCGTTTGGTTTATATTACATCCCAGTAAATCGGTAAAACTTTGTCCAAAGATCGTAAAGTGTTAGTGCAGTGTTGCTAAATGGGGCTGAGATATGGACCCTCAAGGAAATTCTAGTATTTAGCTCCCCCGGGAGACAAAATATTGGTCAAAAAAATGTCAAAAATTGTCCATAGTTTATAGACGTTTGAAAAAAATAATTACAAATTCGAATTTGAGAAAAAACCTGAAAATCTCATTTTGGGCTGAAAAATCGACCCGAAAATCGGTGCTTAATTTTGAAAGTTTTATATCTCGCTTATGTATAATTTTGAGAATTTCTCTATCTGACAATACCAAAAAGTCTGATCCAAGTTGTACCGTTTGCCGTCGCGAACGGTTTATGTGGGACGCTGCAACTTTTTAAAAAATGCTTAATTACAAATAAATGGAGCTGGCTGGGGGAGGGGGGCTTTATGGTATTGGCGGGAAGACATCATTAACCTCCATCTTCCAAAAAAATTTTACCCTTCTCGGAGCAACGAAGATATTTGAAAACATCAAAAATGTAAATTCGACTTTCTCTATCTGCGAAAAATATTAAAGATTCTTCTCTGTATTACCATGAAGACACCACCGCTGATTTATTTGAAAGTTGGTTTAAAAACAAACTAGAAATTCCTGCTAATAGCGTAATTGTAATGGACAACGCAAGTTATCACAATAGACAGCTGCCTAAAACCCCTTCGTCATGTGTGTGTTTGAAAACAAAAATCCAAAACTACGTGTCTAATAACGACATTTATTTTTACGAAGATTATACCAAAAAGCAATTAATTGAGGTTCTACAAAGCTTAAACCTACAAAAGGAATACGTCTGTGATAATTATGCAAAAAATCTTACCACTGTATACTTAATCACATTGAACATGTTTGGCACCAACATCCCTCCAAAAAGTTGGACAAATTCTGTTAAACATATAGAAAAACAGAACAATCCATATTGCAAATAATATAGAACAAATAACAATAGAATAATTTTAAGTAATTTAAGTAGGTAACAAAAATAATTTGTAATTTTATTTTAGATTTACACATAAATACATACATAAATAAATAAATATTGTTTAGTATCTTTCCTAACAAACCCCCAAATAATTAAATTCTAAGCATAGTACGGACCATATTTCATTCTTACAGCTTGTCCGGGTCTTTCCTTAATTCGTATCAGTTAGTCACTTTCTTATATCTATGAACATACTTTACAATGAAGGAATCATGGGTATACGGAGTTTTGAATAGAGCAAACGTCATGTCATAAACTGTCGTATCCGTATCGTATCGTTACCGTATATGTTTACTTATTATGAAAGGCAAGATGGAGAGTAGTAAAAGGAAACAGGACTTTTGGTTAAAGAATCGCTGAAGAATCGGGTCTTAACAATGAAGATATCGCCTAATCCATTCTCAAACTGCTAGAGGGAATAGATCTATATCTGAACATTTTAAATTGTACACCACGTATCTTAGAAGACTGAAGAAGTCTATCAACGTGTTGGGTACTATAATTTTTCCGCAACTACTAACCAAAACTAACCAGTACTAACCAGCCAGAGCTTTTAAAAATCGTATAAATACTTATAAGTATTTTTTTGTTAAATACTTTTTAATAAATAATAATAATTATTGTACATAACATTATCAGTAGGGAAGAGTGGGGCACGACGGCCAGAATATTCACCAAAATTTCGGTAAATTCAGTCAAAAATAAATCGATAAAAATAATCCATAAAAGCTTTACTCCACTCTCCCCTAATTTAGAACAGAGAGTTGGCAAACTTAGAATTAAACATTTTTAATGTGAATTTTACACGTTACAAAGCTAATTTTCGATTTTTTTTTAAATCGTTTAAATCGTGTACACTGTTGCCATATCTGATATACTGCTGGACACTCGACAAGGATAAACACAAACTATTTCATATGCTGTTGTCAGGTTTTCGCCGAAGTTATTTGTTGCATTTCTTAAAAATCTGACAGCACAAAAAATATTTCCTAAATTTCGTATATTCGCTACATTTTAAATTTCTCTAATTTCACATTAAAAAAAATTCTGTAATTGGTAAAATTTGCGCTTGCCAATGGAGAGATTTATCAACTTTTTTTTTCCTTTTTCTTAATGTAGGATGTGGTAGATTGTTAACGAAACCGTTAAAATTAAACTTGTTACATTCAAACCCGCAAAAAACAAATTTTTGTAATAAAAAGCAAAACTAAATGGAATGCGATTTGTCATCTACTTTTAATACAAAAACCATTCCGGACTATAGGTAAGAATTTTGTTTTTTATTTTAAAATTTTGCTAAAAACCGTGTTGTCATATAGTTACAAAAATAAATGTAAAAGTTTACAGAAAATATACAATTTAGGAACGGTATTTAGTTTTCAAAAAAATGTACTATACTTTACTTTTTAAAAATATTCGATACTAACGTAAATGAAATATTTTAATTGTCCGTCACTGAATATTTCGATTTTTACGGTCATCTGGCATCGCTGCTAGCGGATTATTACCTGTTTTTCCGCGACCGAAGCGTGCAAGTCAAAACGCTGGAGCGTTTAATTGAAAATCTTCCCGTTTCAATTTCCTCTAATGCCGGGCCGCGACGCCTGAGGTGGTTTAAATTAGATGCACCCCCCCGCAGAGAATCCAATCCCGTACTGACGCGGCTACGCTCCGGCAACGTATTTATCTTGCGATTTTTTGCGACTCCGATGTTGCGACTCGTCTGTCCGTCATTTTTGATTCCACGCACGACGATTTGACCAAGTTATATAGAGAGAATTTTGATGTCACGAAAAGGATCTAATCTTCCTTTAGAACGTAGCTGTCACTAATAGTGATTAAAAAAAATATTTGACCATTTTTTGGTTATTTTTCATATTTATTCTTAGCTTAAATTTTTTTTTACTACTGTAATTTGGGGTTATTCGATGCACTACTTTGTTTGCTACAAAAGGCTGGTTTCTGGTATACATTTTTCTTCCTCTTTTACATATTCCCAATAATGGCTCTGCTATCTATCTAGATTTAGACATTTTTCGGTAAACATAACTTTATGAGATGCTAGATATCGTACAGGGAAAATCAAAGTGGAAAAAATGTTCAAGAAGCAACTGAAGAACTTCCGATAGATAACCGGTAACGCTCATACTTTTATCGCAACTCTAGTAATTGCATATGAAAGTTTCGCCTTCCAAATATGTGATTGTAAAACAATTTGTTATAAAACAAACTGTATGACCTACATTATGCCCATTTTGAGCGAAGACGCACCCTCGTGTCCACCATCAAAAAACTGCTAGTTAACAAGATGTAAGTCTTCAATATCCATTATTTTGTCACGACAGTAGATGGCTCGTCGCTACTACCTGTTCCAAAAACTCACTGAAACAATCAACAATTGGATTTGCGCAGTAGTATTTTATTTATACACATGTAGTTTGGCGGGTACAAAAATCAGCTGGGTGTACAATGACGTTACCTCGTGTTAAGGTGTTTTGATTGACATTTTCACTATATCCTCATTAATTAGGTCAAATCATCTACTACAGAGTGGATGGGAAGAGCTCCTGCTTGACGATTTGGTGGATGCTCGGGTGTTTATAATTTTTTTATTTTAAAGAAACGGTCTAACGCAATTAAAAATAAAACAGGCAAAATAGAAGATCCTGTTCTCCGAGGTTTAAAATGTTTGGCTTTGGAAGCCCTTGCGTAAATTTTTAGTTTAGGACGTAACGTTTATCAACATTCGTTTTTGATAATTGGTTTTTTTGCCGTAGCCCTTCACGAAAGTGGATCGATCCTTGATAAACCGCTACTAACCAAGCGTATTGAAATATCCAAGGTGACTAGGTCTGGAATTCCGGGCGGCCAAGATCACTCCTATTCAAGTAAAAAAACGCCGAATTTCAATTTTGATATCGTTATTGCCAAAATTAATATAGTGATGGCAATTTTTCAATTTTTGTAAAATACTTTCACACTCTGTATGTAAACTATAGCCACATTGATATAAAGGCAAGTCGGGCTTAATCGTTATTTAATTGTGTGTGGTAATTGCAGTTTATCGATTTCCATTTCGTTTTGTGCATGTTGAAATAAAAAGATAAATAATTAAGTAACCCAGCAGATCAAAAATGTAGAATATAATCGAGAAAATCTGAAGCAACAATTCTGAATTCTGAAATACAAATATGGGTTTATCTCCATCTCTCTCTGTCATTCCACAGGTCGTCCTCTCTCTCGAAGATCCTTCCAAGAATATTTTCAACAGAGTTAGCGACAAACTATTCTATGGTTGTACACCCGGTTTCACAGAAAGATTGCTCGATTTTCTGTTGTTTTAAACAACCTTTTGAGAACTTTTATCAAAATATATAACTCGAAGACCAAATAAAAAGAACGATTTATGTATTGAAAGCTCTGCTGTAATCGAACAGAACAAGACACTTAAATTGATTTCGACTAAGCAAGTCGGCAGTTATTTAAGCATTCTCTCTTACGTTATTTTCACTAGAAAATGACATCAGATTTTGTGGAATTCTAATTTCTAAACATAAAGAGAAAGCACGTCGTTGAGCAATAACAGCGATATAAAAGCAAAATTGGAAATGAACTTATTTTTCCGAGGTTTTGCAACTAAAGCACTGCGATAAAATTCCCGCGATAGTTCCTATCTTTATAGCGCAATTTCGATATTTTCCTTAATGCGAGGATCGGCTTTTAAAATTACGGTACGGAATGAAAAAAAAAAACGCAACCTCGCGACCACGGGAATCGGACACGCGCTTGCCGAGGAATCTTTATAAATAACTCCGTAATACAAGTTGGTGAGCAAAAAACCAATCGGGTCGAGATCTGGCTTTCCGTCTGACCGGATGGACGGCCGACGCCACGCGCGAATTGGCGCATCTGCATCGTCGTACCATGACCACAGACTATCTTCATAGAGATGTGAACCCAGCACCGAATTCTGCGGTCGTGGTAGCTGTAATTATTGATTCTCCATTTGCTAGCACAATTTACATGTTAAGTCAGTTTCTAGTACGCCCTACTTCGGCTTTTGGTTTGGACACGGTGCTTTAAGGCTTCTTTTTTATCTGGGAGACAACAAAGAGCGATGATGAATAAAAATCTGTCAGGACCTCATGATATAGCTTGTATTGCTCCACTGGGTAGTATCTTAGGTCCTTTTTATTCATTCAGATGATACACAGATTAATTATTTGTTTGATTCATTTTAAATGTCCTTTCTCGATAGTTTGCCATTGAAGCACCAAGATTAATCTGCTCTACTTTATGGTTTGGTAGCCCTTACGGTTACGTCACACTCACTGAGTGTTGCAGCAGAGAACTTCACTTAACAGCACGCACCAAGCACGCGCAGCGGTCCGCTCGTGTTCAAACAAACTCCTGATCAAAGTGTTGACATACTGACGTACTTTATCTGCTATTAATGAAACCATAACCAATATTTTCTGTATTCTAGAGAATTGAAATTTGGAAAAATGAAAATAAGATGCTAACTGGGCAAAAATAAAATTGAAAAGTTCTTCAATTGTCGGGCATCCTGAAATAAATGTTTCAATCTTTATTTTCGAGAATTGTTTCTATATTCTGTGACTTGGTGATTTGGTAAAGCTGTGAGATGACTCAAAAACAAAAAAGACAAGACGAATCGACATGACGAAAAAATATGTCAGAACATCGTCTTATCCGGCACAGGGTGTGGTGAATATGTTAATTAGCCTTAAATGATTTTAAGAACAAAACTTTATCAATTTTCATAACTTTTTATAAAGTTATATAATTTTTTTTAGTTTGTTTTGTTTTTACCTAACTGCCTCAGTACAGAGGGTGTAAACTAGGTGTGTAGGTGTAAACAATTTTGGGACAATAATACACCCAAATAGAAATTTCTCATTTTTAAATATTAGGAATAACAATAATCGAAATTTATATTTTGTATTTTATATTTTTATATATTTTATATGATCTGTAAAATTTAATTCATCCAAAAGTGGCGCTGCACTTGGGCTGATTGTCCGGTGTTAAGGCATTATAGTAATCTGCGACATTAATACCACGTTAACACTTTACTACACTAAGATCACAAAATCCAATAAATTAGCCCATTAGCCCAACAAAAACGCCACCATTAAGGCCGCAATATCGAGGTCAACGAATCAACAGCGCAACAACCGCATGAACAGCGAAGAATTCCTGTGGACAGGTAATTTAACCTTATATTTTGATGTAGGCTCGACGTATTACTCGTCGCAATTTGCATATTAATAGAGTGACATAGCGATAGGGCCGGCGAATACGTTATGATCGTTAAAAGTTTAGAAAGAAAATGAAAACGAATCGCAGGTCTTTTGGATTTGGCAATTAAAAATTGAAAATATCACCGATGTCTGTTTAAAAAGTAATTTCGCAAAAAAGGCAGAGAAATTTAGTTTTAGATTTTCTCGTTCATTTTGTTGTCCAATTATTTTTTTTTCTCTAGATCCACAATATCTTTGAAGGAGTATCCGTTTAAGACACAAATATTATGTAAAATAGAAGCTCCCATAATATTAATTACAGATAAGCCTTCCTTAGTGGCTTCCAAGAATTAGTTTTCGAAATCTACCCTTAAATTGAGCCAAACAGTTTGCAATCTTTACCGTTGCTTTATCTAAAATTTTGTTGTTTTTTCTTCATGCTCTTAAAGGTCCGAAATCTGTATTAGATATCAAGTCGTCAATTAAACGTGAGTCAACAAAAATCTGACTGTTTAATTCTGAAAAGCTCTAGAAATTCATATCGATTTGGTTAAGAAAATTCGATTTGCTACCGATTTGTAAAATTGTGTATATAAGAAAGATAAGTAAAAAAAAAAACATTAGAAAAAAAAAACATTAGAATAGATTCATTCATTTGTCCGATTATTTCTATCTTCATCATTATTTCCATCTTGTTCAGTTCTTGGAAAACCCACCCCTCTAGCATTGGAAATACTGTGCACTTTCCCGACTAAATCTTCAAATGTGGTGGTGGTGGCAATTCGAATATGTTTTTTAAACTGTTTACTATTAAACAGCGGCACCGTGACTTCTGCAAACTTTTGATTTTTTTCAATCACATCGACTTCTTCATTATCTTCGTCGTTCAGATAAATATGCTTTTTAAAACTAAACAGAGACACAAATACTAAATTATTATTCATTACTAATAAAAAAGGATTATAAAAAATGAACACACAAGAAACTAGTTCTGTACGGGAAATACCCAAAGACTCCATTATCTCCAAGTTCACGTGACGAAAACTACTCCTACTCTTTTTATTAGCCGAAGCCGCGTTTGGTATACTGGGACGAGGCATCGAGGGACATTTCGCCAAAGGATTAAGCCTGGTAGCCCAGTCATGTTAGGGGTTTCACCTCGGAATGAAAGATAATAAGCTACAAATTGGTATGACCCTTTGTTTTGTCATTCTAAATGTTGTCTCAAAAGTCACAAACGCTATCGTGTCCGCGTCTTAAGATATTCACGGTCAAAGGTCACAAAAATCGTTTTTTCGCGAATATCTGGCTTCCTATTGCTTAAATCAGATTTGCACTTATTGTAAAAGTTGTAGGCTATAAAATTCTCTACAACTTTTATTTAAACTTTTTTTTCATATAACCAACCGTTTTTGGGGGTAGAGCGCGAAGAGTTCACAGTCATATACGGCCTAATGCAAGGTCAGGCGTGAGTTATGGTTATCAGTACGTTGTATAAAGTCAATTATTTACTTGAAAATTATAATTATTAAACAACGCCCATTATTTATGTACTAATTATTAATTATTTATATTTAATTAAAATAAGTTACTTGATTATTTATATATAACTATTCATATTTAACTATTTAAGTATAGCATATTATTAATTCTGGATTATATATTTTAATTGTATTTTAAATTAAAATGACAGTAAGAGAATATATTTTACACATATCTTTATTTATCGTATGAAGAAAAAGTTTAAACAAATGTTGTAGAGAATTTTATAGCCTACAACTCTTATAATAAGTGCAAATCTCATTTAAGCAATAGGAAGCCCGATATTCGCGAAAAAACGATTTTTGTTACCTTTGACCTTGAATATCTTAAGACGCGGACACGATAGCGTTTGTGACTGATATGACTGGGCTATACTGGGACGACGCCGTATGCATCGAGGGATATTTCGCCAAGGATTAAGCCTGGTGCAGTTGGCGCCCATGACTTGGATATTCCACTGATGACGTCTTAAGAGGGTTCGACTAGTCGCCGTTTGTTGAAACGCGTCGTCGAGACGACGTCGTGGGCCCAGTCGCTGCCTTTTTTCTTTCATTCCGATTGGCTGAATTAAGACCTTACGAAAATAAAGTCGCCGATGACATAACGGTAGTTGTGTCATTGTATTCCGATTACGTTAAACAATATCGTACAGTTACGATTGTAATCTCTGTTTTGTTTCTTTGGCGTCGCGTCGTCGCCGTGGTCTATTCCGATTATGGCGGCAATCAAAATGCGGAATTGTTCGGAACGCGTTGACCGAAAATTACCTGCGATTGTTGTCCCATTCTTTCGAAATTATGACAGTTACATGGCGGGCCAGTGAGAAGCGTTTGTTCAATTGTTTGTTACGTTAATCCGCAACAGATTTAGTCAGACACACAGTGAGACCACTCAAACAACCAGAAACCTTATAGTCCTGTCTTCTTTGAATATAATGTCTTCCTTGTAGATTGTGGTATGGTCTGTTCATAGATATAAGAAAATGACCAATTGCTTTTGAATGAGATTTTGCAAGGGTGGTCATTAACATACAACGCAACAACATTATTACCTAAAGTTTCGGAATTTAAATTCAGGTAAAATTGTGGTCCGTAATAGAAAATAATTTTATACCTACCTGTCTTTAATATTCTTTGGTTTGGTATACTACTTAGTTCAAGTTTATTACTAATCATTCTTATTTCGGGTGTAATACAGCGTGTGTTGAATCGTGTGCGAATTATGCAAAAGATGGGCGAGTCTAGTGTATCTCAGGAGATGCTCCGCCCAAATGTAGAAAACATTTTGGGACTAAGGAAGTTGTAAACAATGTTTACTTGACTCTCATTGACCGTGAAAAATTGTAAATAATCTCATTTCAGCGAGGAAAAAAAGAAGCGATGCTGACATTTTCTCGAGTGTACTTGAAAGTGATCAAGATATAATACGGCGTAAAATTTACCAGTTATACGGGGAACAAAGCAACAAACAAATGTGGCTGAACTACCTTATGGAAGTGTGTTCAACACATGGGTTTCAGATTTGAAAAAAATGACAAAAGGCAAGTTTTAATGGAATCTGTTTCGACACTTATGATACCCCGGAAAAGGGTTGGGCTGACTCAACTGATAAGTGTAAAATAAACGCGCCATCAAAAAGAGGTAAAAGAATAACTATTTTGCATGCTGGCTCTAAAGATGGTTGGATTCCAAATGGACTTTCCCTGTCTGCGAAAAATATTAAAGATTCTTCTCTGCATTACCATGAAGACACCACCGCTGACTTATTTGAAAGTTGGTATAAAAACAAACTAGTTCCAAACATTCCTCCTAATAGCGTAATTGTAATGGAGAATGCAAGTTATCGCAGTAGACAGTTGACTAAAACCCCTTCCTCGTGTGACACAAAAGCAACAATCCAAAACTACATGCGTAATAACGACATTTATTATACCAAAAAGCAATTAATTGAGCATGAACCTACGAAAGGAATACGTCTGTGATAATTAATTACGTAATTTTATTTTAGATTTAAACATAAATAAATATTGTTTAGTATCTTTCCTAACAAAACCCCAAATAATTAAATGCCAGGCAAAGTACGGACCTGTTCGGCCATATTTCATTCTTACAGCTTGCCCGGGTCTTTCCTTAATTGGTATCAGTTAGTCACTTTTTATATCTATGAACAGACTTTAAGCAGGTAATTTCTGAAAATATCCTAAAATGCAGCGATCTATCATCATTGGTTACAGACACCACAAATCTTTCATCTAGTGAGAGAATTTTAAAATAACTACTAACAATAACAGCAATGCGTTGCAACACAGTCTAGGCTCTACAAACTTCTTTAGATTTTCTAATAAAATTATCTCTTATTGAAATAACAGTCCATTCAATTTTTAAAAAATGTAAATTTTAAGGCGGTGTTCGCAATTAAAGTTGGCTTAGTCGCACCGACAAGTAAAAACTTAGCTTTACTTATGGATCCAGGTGGTTATAACAGGAACTAGACAGAGACGAGAATAACAAATGTATTATCTACTGAGAATGCAGCTGCAGTTTACAGCATTTTCAGAAAAAAAATCTCGACTTAGATGGAGAAGGACAGAGACATAACAACCAAAGTTGTTCCACAGAATACTGCAACCTCACAGAAGCGAAACTCCAGGGACCAATCTATCAAAGTGGGAACTGACGGTATTTACGTTTATTACCCTGAGAAAAAGTTAATAAAATATTTAGCTCATGCTGCGCATATACTGAAAAACTATTTGTATACACAATTGTTTTTATGGAACAAACATATTCCAACAAGGCTGCTTTCGAAAAATTGTCGCAGGGCGGGGCACGTTCGTCGCAAATAGCGCGAATCAGCTTTTTATTTTAAAAAGAAGGCGCTTCGCGGATTCTTGTCCTGCGGACCACTATGGAATTTTCGCAAAATCGATGTAATTTTATTGTGAATACGACCCTGTATAAAGTGTTCTTCAGATCTCGTCGAACTTCAAAGTCACGCTAAACTTCAGTAAATTTTAAAATTTGTACTGGCAATTGCAACTTAAAATTATATTTTTTCAAATATCTCGCGTCTCCTGTATTATAGACTAAACCATAAACTATCTCTCCACACAGTTTACGATACTGTTCATATCAAATTACATCTTTAAAAGTCCAAATTCGTGTTTGAGAGTTGGTCAACGCGATATCAACGTCTTCTTTAAGCAGCGATTCTGCCACTCCAAAAACCAAATTCGAAACATCATCGTCAAGGTTTAGTTTCTAGGCCGTCTCGGACGTTCTCAGAACGCCTGGGGAATCAGATCAAATGGTTCCACGTAAAAACCGACGACACTTTGCGCGACGAAGATGATCGGTATCGGATTCTTCTTAGTCTGGGTACGTTCAATTAACGGCATTTAGTGGAGACAATGCAAAGCAACAGGGCGTCGCATAGGCGAAGAATACATTAGCGACGTGTGCAGTCCGCTTGAGCCGGTAACGAACCAACTTTGCAAAGAATTAGAATATACTGCTTATACGGCATGCTTTTTAAGTACGTGACAAAGCTTCAACATACCAATAACCTTCTGGCCGATTTTAAACCTTCAGAAACTTTGCGCGACGACTTTTACGCGGTTAACAGATTTGTCGCATCTATAATGGAAAGTTTTACATCCTAGGCCAAGCTAATTGTCCTGTCTTCAGTAATGAATTTAAAAAATGATTGAGAATGAATATTGCTCACATGTTAAACAATACTTTGTAGCCTGGTTTGTTGTCCAATTCATATAAAAGTACTTTTAGTTCTGTTTTCCGACGTCTCTTGCGAAAGGTGAAATAATCGTTGAATCGAACAATCATCATTATCCATTAACCATTCTTGTATTGGGTTGTTCGGAAAGTCATTTCGTTTTTTTTGGGGAACATGAAAGACAGTTTTCGTATAATGAATAAATATTTTATTAAATTACATATTGGCCATTCTGGTCCAATACCTTTTGCCATCTTTCTGGCAGTAACATAATTCCCCTCTCATAAAAGTTTTGGTCCTTGCTGGCAAAAAACTGGTTCAGGTGGTTTTTGACATCTTCATTTGAGGTAAAGGTTTTGCCATCCAAAAAATTTTGCAGGGACCGGAACAAATAGTAGTCGGAAGGCGCCAGATCTGGAGAATATGGTGGATGTTGCAGTACGTCCCATTCAAGCTGTAAAAGTTTTTGGCGAGTGACCAAACTTGTGTGAGGTCTCGCATTATCCTGGTGGAACACTACACCCTTCCTGTTGACTAATTCGGGCCTCTTCTCTTTAAGTGAATCATTCAGTTTGTCCAGTTGATGACAATAGACTTCTGAACTAATCGTTGTATTGTTCGGCAAAAGCTCAAAAAAAAAACGATTCCTTTGACATCCCACCAAACGGAGAGCATCACCTTTTTTTGGTGAATGTTGACTTTTGACACGCTTTGAGCCGGTTCATCTTTTCTGCTCCATGACCTCTTGCGTTTAACATTGTTGTATACAACCCATTTTTGGTCCCCAGTAATAATCCGCTTCAAAAATGGATCATTTTCTTGACGTTTGAGGAGCGAATCACACACGTCAACGCGACGACACAAATTTCGCTCCGTAAGGACATGGGGCACCCACACATCGAGCTTCGAGGTTAAGCCCATGCCTTTAAAATGGCCATAAACAGTCGAATTCGACAAATTTAATCTTTCACCGATCTCTCGTGTGGTTATTCGTCGATTTGCATCAACTAATGCATTTATCGCATCTTTGTCAGCTTCGACCGGCCTTGGTGCATCTTCGACATCAAAATTGCCGGATCGAAATTTTGCAAACCAGTTCTGGCACTGGCGTACTGTTAACACGCCTTCTCCATACACATCCGTCAATTTTTTTCTCTCTTGGACAGCATTTTTACCTTTTCTGAAGTAAAAAAGTAAAATATGACGAAAATGCTGCTTATTGCTCTCCATATTTAAAAGGGCACCAACCAAAAACTACTGCGTAGAATTAATAGAACTTTTTCACACACAAGCCTTGCAATATCAGCTCTCAAGACATATAATGGTTATGCGGCTTAAGTGTGAAGTTGGTTTCGAAAAAACGTAATTAAGTCCTCTGACGGGAAAAAACGAAATGACTTTCCGAACAACCTTATAATATTTTCTTAGGAACAACTTTTAGGCAAGTTTCAAATATTTTCCGCCCTTATCTTTCAGCCAAAGCATTTTGATTGTGATTTATTGTAATGTATTGTAATTTACAAGAGGTTTGATAGTTACACGGGTACGAGCGGTGGATTGGTAGAAGGGGATAAATAGAATGGTCCGCAAGATCTCCTGATATTAGTCCACGGTATTTCTTTCTCTGGGGATCGACATTTAATTCTTGACTCTCCCTGTTTGTTTCATTTTCCCCGTCCACTGTATATTGGAATATTATGGTTCTGTTTAAAATTTGAAAAATGCAAAAATGCTGCTACATTTACATAATGAAAAGTACGCGATTAATCAATTTCTAATTGACATATTTAAGTTATTGATCTCGCACAAATACAGACGTATTTCAAAGGTCGACTTCATTATTCATTTTCAATTGACATGGGGGAATGACGTAACCCAAGCTTTTATTATTATGTAATCTGCGTCTGACGCGGTCAGCAATTCCTGAATTTATCTTTAAATTTATAAGATTGTTTCTGCAAACTGCACTCGACCTCCGATAGACGATATTATTGAAGGTCAAAGATACTCTTTGTTATTTTTTTTTTTAATTTCCACCGTTCCACTGAAAGTGTTTCAGTCAAGCTCTGAAGAAGCCAACAGGATGATTGGCGAAACGTCAGCAAGCTCGATTTGCCAACAATCGCAGCAGGAGGAATCCAAAAGTTGTCTAAATAATATTCCTTGAGTTCTTTACTTCAACTTATGGTAATACAAGGGAAAATAAGGGACAAAAAATATATTTTATAAGACAAGGTAAGCATTTATTAATCCCACTGAACGACAACGTATGCAAAATACACAATAAAAATTCTTCAACTAAATAGTAGTTTTTTTTTACCAAAATAGATTTAAATCTTTTTTAAAACATTTTTTTCAAGGCTTGCCATGTAGTCGCCATTTCATACCCATATAGCTAAGATCTTGCCGTGCAATATGTAATCTTGGTGGTGACATATGTTTAATCCTAATTTTATATTCATATGTTTCGCTTCCCTTAATGATATTTTTGTTATCATTTTCTGTGAACATTATTAAAGGTTAGATATAGAAACACAAGATATTCTCTACAAGAGTTTAAGCTGCTTTTTTTTTTCTGAATCTCTTGAGCTTCTCGAAAACATTACCTCGTAAGACATAGATTGCAATCAATCAATCAAATGTCCCTTATATATTTAAATAGAAAACAGTGCGAGTCCATGTGAGTTTGTAATCAATAACTTTGCTGCACCAACGTTTTTTTTTTTTAATGTATTAGTTTTTAATAGAATGCTGGAATTCATATTTACATTGCCACGGATTTATTGTTATATATATGCCTGTTTCCTTTGAATTTTGTTTTGATTATCCCGGAGGCACTAGATTCCACATAATCTGAGGCATTTTTCGTGTAAATTTCTTCTAAATCGATACCGGCATATGCGGAAACCTATTGCGACACAGAGTTCGATTATGCAAATACTATTGGCGAGCTGTATTAATATGGTGCTCATAAACAACACACGCTCGATCGACAACAAAAGAAGCTTTGCCGGGCACAAAACAAATCGGCGTTGCACAATTAAATTTACATTTACGTGCATTAATAGTCGGTAAACGGTCGTGTTCGTTAGCCGCGCCACTGGTTTGGTGTCAGCGGCGTGCGATGAACATATTTGCGGCGTATCCCCAAACCGACGTATCTTGAAAACCGTTTATAGTATATTATGCAACAAGTGTGGTAAACGGCATTTGAATGACGAATACTTTTTTGGAATGACGTCATTTTCGATTATATTTCTATAATTAACTGGCAGAAACAAAAAACAAAAAAAAATCATTGTTATTTAATTATAACAGTCAATGCGGATTCAGATTGCGCAAAATGATAATGCAATGAATCGATGAATCCTTTACTTCCAGAATGTTTCAAAAGCAAAATTAATGCTTAAAGAACAAAACATGATCTACTGCATGTATATCAAAAATGCTAGAAGAGACAAATCAATACTTTTTATAAAACTTCCTCCTGCGTCGGTTTTTGTTGACCCGAACCAGCTGACGTTTCGCCAATCATCCTGTTGGCTTCTTCAGAGCTTGACTGACTGACTTAGCTAGTTCGAGTCAACAAAAACCGACGCAGGAGGAATCCTAAAGCTTTATAAAAAGTATTACAGTAGCCTGCGTAACTTTCTTTTAAAAATTAACAAATGAATATGTTAATTTTTCCAGTATTTCCTGAGGGATTCTATGAAGATACGCATATCCACCGCATTTATTGATGAGACTTGGGTTTTTAGTAGAGGTTCGTTTAGAAATAGAGAGAAGGTCATCGATATATTGTGGTTCGCCCTGGATGAAGGGAGAGATTTATTTTAAGGGCCAATGAAATATTTGACTAAAAAGCGGAGACTGTCATGACAATATGCAAAATTTTGAATATCGGTTCAAAAATCAGATAGTACAAAATCTTCCTCCAAAAAACTTGATCGAGGCGGACAAGGCGAGCTATCATTCCGGCCTTTAAGAGGATATTCCAAGAAAATCATGGACAAAGCAGATGTTGATCGGGTGGTTAAAAGAAAAGAACATTGACTTCGGAAAGAGGGCCCTGAAGCTGAAATATGCATTGAAGAAAAAAATTGTAATTGTAATGGGGCACGAAATACTAATGGGTAATTGCAAATAAGAAATAACGCAAAAATCAAAGAATTCATATTATGTAAACCCTCACAGGAAAAATTTAGTTTTTCAGGTTATAAGGTTTTTAACGGATATCGCCACGGAACATTCTATACGGAAAATGCTAATTTTAGATTAGCTTTCCCTAGCACTGAACGCAACCTTCTTATCTATATCACTTTATACGTTTAGATTGGGGGTAATTGATAAATACAAATATAAGAAATATGTTAGTTGAAACTAAGACCTATACATATATTAAATAATTAAAAAATCTCAGTTTGAAGTCACTTTCCCGACATCAGATGAAATAAATCAATTAAAAATGTAACGCCACTGCATAAATCTTGACTGCAAATGGTGCAGTTGTGGCATCCATATTGAACATCCGGTTGGGGACGCCGTCGAAAATATTCCATTTACTAAACTGCATAGCATATTATTAAAACAAATGATATTGATTCGGATAGCTCGTTACCATGTCGATATTTTTGAAAGCCAGACGGTTCGTCCATCTTTCTTTTAAATTTGACCTGGTCTAACTCTGCTGCACACGTTAAGTGCAATTTGATCACCTAAACCGTTTATTTCACCACACAGGTCACGTGTTTTAAACTCTAGTATTTGATCATCATCGTAAGGACATTATATTTTTTATAACACTTAAGATCTTCTGCTACAACATCAATCGGCGGTTGACGACACTGATATCTTAGTTTTTATTTATTTTTCTTTATATGTTTTAATCTACAGCCTTTCTCATCAATCTTATTGTAAAAAATAATATCATAAAGCTACGTTAATTAAAAACTTAACAAAAATATTAATGATTGTTGATAAACCTAAGACTGCGGAATGAATATCAACTGAAACCTTACGAGCTAGCGCATACCGTCTTTAGTGTTAATTGGAAATATTTTTTTAGACATTTTGCCATAATTTTAAACCTAAGAAAGTCTGAATGGACCAAAAATTGTTTGTCACAAAACTTTGCATATTTGTTTATAAATTATACCTTCGACCCGCTACCAACAGAATTATGTTTAAGGGTTTCTGCCCATTGTCGGTCTACTTTTGCCAGTTCCTACACACATACGCACGTTCGGATGTTTTTTGCTACATCTACACTTTTGGCGCGTACCACGTCTTTCTAGCTTGAAGCAGTCATATTTTACGCTATCTAATCGTCTGTTCCATCACATTAGAACCACTTGGGAAGTGTGTCCAGAACTGGGTCAGTAAATGGATCTTTTTCCCCGCATATGGTGCGATGGGAATGTACCTACGCGCCGTGTGTCGTCGAAATTTATCGGACGCTCTAGAACCATTTGTTTTTTCAATTACTGGTCTCTACGCTTCGGAAATGTATATCGGGCACTTATACACAATGGAAAAAACTTACAAACATGCTCTTCAAATGTTGTATCCGATCGCTAGGGAAATGATCCAACTGGTTACATATTTACATATTTGTAGATATAGAAAATAATTCTGATAGTTTGATTTTAATGAATAGTGAACTAATAAACACTTTTTAATTTTATTACCTAATTGTTAATGTTTTTATTTTTTCTTAGGTGTTATTTCTTAATCCCAATACACATTTACTTATAAAATATTCGTATATTTCTGACTGAACTGTGGCATACGTGTAACTTCTGGTGTAACCAAATTTAAAAATACTTTATATTTGAGTTTGCTTTTGATATTTTCCTAATTGTAAAAGTGACATCCTTTTAACTGATTTGTTTGGCAAAAGGCAAAAAACAAAAAAAAATAAACATAACCTAATTATAATTTACTAGTTTTAACAAAGTTTTTAAAATAATTTTTTGTCCTGGGTATTAAACTCATGATTTTTAAAACTAGTCAAAATTTCAAATGTTTTTCACATAGTTTTTTTTTTAATAATGTGGTCCGCTTAAACACTAGAAGTTAATTAATTTTATTAATAAATACATACGTTAATATAATACATACTTTAAATATGAGATAAAGAAGAATAAAGAAGAAGAAATTGCGAGATGGACTCACCTCCTACTACTTCTCAGTATAATCTGTGAGTTTTTTAGAGTACGATGATGATTAAAAAATTACTTTTTTACAGTGACATTCTGTTGGCCTTTGCAATGCCCAATAAAGCATATTAACAGTTGTTTAAATCATACCGGATATTGCGAGAATATATGCCGAAATTAAATTTGTTTTTGGTTTCGAATCGACCGCTCTATATTTTATTTACAATTATTTTTGAAAACCGTTATCATACGAGTTCACCGCCTTCAAAGCGTCAACAAAGCGAACAAATGTCAAATTATCCGTTCGACGGTGCTGACACACTTGTTCACGGTACTGACATAAAATAAATTAATCATATAAACTCGTGTCATATAAATTGAAATTCAAGACAAAAAACAGTTCGGAATTCAATGTTAACTTACAAGATTGATCGAACAAGTGTCGGTTTTTTTTAGTGTTATCATAATAATAAGAAGTTATGAGGTAATTAGTTTAAATCATTTATTACAACAAACCAGATTAAGAAATTATAGATACATTTTTGATAGGGACTTGACGCGGTACTGATATACAACTGATATATCGCACGTTCTCTCTGAGTGAAAAATTATATTATATAAAAAATATGATGAAATATGTTCACGAGCATCTAATTCATACAAAAATTTCATTATTAGAATATTATTGCTTTGTTCGGAAAGTCATTTCGTTTTTTTTGGGGAACATGAAAGACAGTTTTCGTATAATGAATAAATATTTTATTAAATTATATATTGGCCGTTCTGGTCCGACACCTTTTGCCATCTTTCTGGCAGTAACATAATTCCCCTCTCATAATAGTTTTGGTCCTTGCTGGCAAAAAACTGGTTCAGGTGGTTTTTGGCATCTTCATTTGAGGTAAAGGTTTTGCCATCCAAAAAATTTTGCAGGGACCAGAACAAATAGTAGTCGGAAGGCGCCAGATCTGGAGAATATGGTGGATGTTGCAGTACGTCCCATTCAAGCTGTAAAAGTTTTTGGCGAGTGACCAAACTTGTGTGAGGTCTCGCATTATCCTGGTGGAACACTACACCCTTCCTGTTGATTAATTCGGGCCTCTTCTCTTTAAGTGAATCATTCAATTTGTTCAGTTGATGACAATAGACTTCTGAATTAATCGTTGTATTGTCCGGCAAAAGCTCAAAAAAAACGATTCCTTTGACATCCCACCAAACGGAGAGCATCACCTTTTTTTGGTGAATGTTGGCTTTTGACACGCTTTGAGCCGGTTCATCTTTTCTGCTCCATGACCTCTTGCGTTTAACATTGTTGTATACAACCCATTTTTCGTCCCCAGTAATAATCCGCTTCAAAAATGGATCATTGTCTTGACGTTTGAGGAGCGAATCACACACGTCAACGCGACGACACAAATTTCGCTCCGTAAGGACATGGGGCACCCACACATCGAGCTTCGAGGTTAAGCCCATGCCTTTCAAATGGCCATAAACAGTCGAATTCGACAAATTTAATCTCTCACCGATCTCTCGTGTGGTTATTCGCCGATTTGCATCAACTAATGCCTTTATCGCATCTTTGTCAGCTTCGACCGGCCTTCCAGACCGTGGTGCATCTTCGACATCAAAATTGCCGGATCGAAATTTTGCAAACCAGTTCTGGCACTGGCGTACTGTTAACACGCCTTCTCCATACACATCCGTCAATTTTTTTCTCGCTTGGACAGCATTTTTACCTTTTCTGAAGTAAAAAAGTAAAATATGACGAAAATGCTGCTTATTGCTCTCCATATTTAAAAGGGCACCAACCAAAAACTACTGCGTAGAATTAATAGAACTTTTTCACACACAAGCCTTACAATATCAGCTCTCAAGACATATAATGGTTATGCGGCTTAAGTGTGAAGTTGGTTTCGAAAAAACGCAATTAAGTCCTCTGACGGGAAAAAACGAAATGACTTTCCGAACAACCTTATAATTGATCACTAGTGAGAACGAACATAGACAGATATACATGGAATAGTTACTAACTAAAAAACTAAAATTTATATTGCTTTGGTTAAAGCCCCCTAAAACACCCTAACCAAACAATTCTCGTCATACCTTTTTCTTTTATAAGTACACATTAATTATGTGTTACTTAGCATGTTTCAAAATCTTGAAGATTTGAATAATTCATATATATTTCAAGCGAGATTTGCATGTGTGTCCCAAAAGAAATACATCCAGAAGTGTGATAGTTGTAGAGTAGTGGTATTTAGGAAAACTGCTTGACTTCACTAATCTACTATAATGACTATTGAAAGTTTCATTTAAATTTGTAGCATCTTTTTATAAATGGGATGGACACCTCGTACGTGTAGAAACAGAATTTTCAAGGTCGGTTTAGCCGCATTATACGACGTTCGCAACAATTAGGCGATTGTCTCGCGTGGTACGATTTTAGTTTCCGCGCGGCAATTTATCATTCCGCATCTTCGACGTAACGCCGCCATTATATACCGGGAGAAATGTGGCGCAGACGGTCTGAGTGAAACTAGAAACCGCTTAACTGGCGACTTGAATTTTTCTCGTTCGTGTAATTATCGTCGGCCATTTCGCGCCATTAAGTAACTTTTCGCGGAGAAAATCTAAATACGAAATCGAGTCCGCGGGAAAACTTTTCGTTTTCTACGCGAACGAGACCATTTTCGTCATTACGAAACGCGGTTCCGCCGCCGTTACGCGTTACGTATATTATTTATTATTATTCGTCGTCGTAACTCAAAAAATCGTTGTTAATTAAATATCCGCCCCTGTGGTACTATATGCACGCTCTAATCCGCCGTAAGTGCTACCAGACGGATAACCTGTGGCGGCAAATAAATTATCCACCATAATTTAAAACCACTTATATGAATGGAGAATGTATTCCTTTTAGTGAATGGCTTTGTGCGGATGCGCGCGTATGCTGCGTTGCCGTGGCGACCGAATTGACACTTTAAGTTGGGTTTCCGCACGTCAGTTTTCACCCAGAGAGCTCCGTAAGATTGGAGCTCGCTGGTTTCATCCGTTGCAATGCGTCCCCATAGCTTAAAATTGTTGGGGCAGCGGAATTTTAAATGATTCGACGGATGGAACTGAAAAAATTAATCACAACTGCACGCTAAATATTATATTTTCTCTCTTAATATACTACATTAAAGCGTAATTTGCTATATACACGGTGGGTAAAAAAGTCAACCATTAGAGAGTTAGAGAGAAAAAGAGACATAGAGAGAGAGAGAGAGAGAGAGGGAGATAGGGGGGAAGGGGATGAGAGAGAGAGTGGGAGGGAGGGAGGTAGATAGAGAGAGGGGGAGGGGAGAGAGATAGATGGTGGGAGGGGTAGAGAGAGGTGGGGGAGGGAGGGGGAGGGACAGAGAGAGGAAGAGGGGGAAGTGAGGGAAGGACAGAGAGACGGGGGTGGGAGAGAGGGGGACAGAGAGAGAGAGATTATTATTGTTAAGTATTGTTAAGTATTATTGCTATATTGCCATTAAAAAATACACCTTCTGTATATTTTTAAAAAAATAATTGGATGAGATTTGATTAAACCATCCCCATCACTATTCTTAACGGACATTAACGAAATATTTATGGAGTGACATAAGAAAAATGTTTTTATTTACAAACTTTTTTACCTCCTGCAATTTAATAATAAAACTTACCAACTAAAACAAATAAAATAAAGCACTGCGAAGGAATACATATTTTTGGAAAAATAATTTAATTTTTTAATGAACTGATGAAGTCTGATAATTATTTTTTTTTTAATTTATATTTAAAATAATGACAATAAGTATGAAAGAGCTGTATGCAAAATATTTAGTTACCAATACAAAGGATATCCCAAATTTCGTGTTATGTGGTTACCTTGTACTGAAACACACTATTTTTTGTAGCATTTTTTTTTTAATTTCGACATTTGCATCAGCTTTATATAAATTATCAATATTTAATATGAAAAGTTCAGTATCGATTCTGTACTCCTCTATACATTATTAGTTAAACAAAATCGCAGGATTTTGAAATTTGGGAAGATTAGTTCGTTATTATTTAAAATGCAAATACTATTAAGTTCTAGATAAACAATGTAGAAAATGAAGAACATAGAAGTATACAATAATACAAAAAATCTGTAATTTTTTTTGCTACAGTAAAAAGCTAAGTAAATTGTTAAAAAATACTTAATAATAGAAAAGGCATTTCTTTACCTTTCTTAGGTAGACAGACAAATTTGTTTGTTCCGTTGGCAATAAATTAAACATTTTTGAGCTCTAATAAGGAGTTCCGTATTTTTTCCAACTTGCAATTATCAATTTGTTATTCGCTCTAAAACAAATGTTAAAAAAACATTTTAAGAAGTCTATTACAAAGAGAATTTTAGGCCATTAATTAATACGTAAAACTTAAATACGTACATATGACAAAACTGATATATAAGTATCCCAATTTATTATCAATTATCCAAGTTGGTAGGTACTTACCGGCAGGTAGAATGGTGCAAAGAGGCAAACCGCTATAGTTATTGAATATATTGTAGGCCGAACATTCTAAAAGTAGAAAAGAGAACACGTAAAAGAAAGAGGAAGGACCATGAAGGTAGCCATGGAAAATTAAAAGTTGGGTGGAACATTTCTTCAAACTTCAAATACCAGCGAGCTGAAAAACCGCAAAATCCCGGAAAATACGATCAAAGCTGATGGTCATCCAAGTAGTGTGGCGTCACAAGTGGCATGTCGGCGTTGTATGTCATTTGCACCAAAAAGGTAATCAGCTGGAGTGTGGTAACTACCGTGCGATCACACTATTACCATAAAATATTGGCCACACGGTCTGACATCTCGCCAAGGGGCACCTGGACAACATAAAATTGCTACTACGCCAGATGCCAATTGTAGAAATTGCCTACTAATTGAATTGACAAAGATAATGTCAAAAGTGGATGTCGCGTCACAATACAGGATGAAATCTCAGACCCAAACGAGGCAACATCAGGTGTAAGGCAGGTTGATTCGCCGGCGTGTCTCCTATTCAACGTAGCAGTGACGAGTTATCAAGGGCGCGTGCCTATACAGATGACGTAGACCGTAGACGTAGATAAAACTTTGAACTCAACAAATTATACAGAAGATGAAGAAATAGAGATTAATAATCATGATTTTCCACAACAGGCAGCGGAGGCAGAGGACGGTCAAGGCTATGACGGAGAGACGGGCTCTGTGAAGATGCTGCTTTAAACTATGCTGCAGTTTTAAACTATAATAATAATAATCAATTTTATTTCACATTGTATTACAAATACATTACATAAAAATAACATTCCAGACACAAAAGAAAAAAAGGAAAAGATACTGGATTCTATTACAAATTTCAATTACCTACATTGTACTAATTAAACGGTAATTAAAGAATACAGAAGAAAATCTTCTAGTTGGGAACTTTTTTATAGTGCACATGATTTACATTTAAGGATCTGTAAAATATCTGCAGCTCGAAGTCCTTTCTATTTTAAAAAAACAATATCAATCCTGCAACAACTCTAATTCTATAACAAAAATAATGAATATGTTCAGACCAATCATTTGCAAACCTAACAATTTAGTGTTCTTTAAAAATATTCAAATTTTCTTTACCAGTCATCAGTCCTCGCAAAAATATCGTTCCCTTTATCACTAATTTCGGCGAGATTATTTCTACCTACAAGCAGGTTGGTATCATCCTCATAGCATATTATGATCCCATCTTTAATTCATCCATTTTAATTTTAAGTTTGTCATTACTTTTTTGTGGGTTAAAACACTACTTTATAAGCTTAATACTTAATTAAAAACTGGCGCATCTTTCTCACTTTCCTCTTGACTATCCCAGTTGCCCCTTCTGAATTTGTTTAGTATCCGAAGACAAGTGGATACTTTTTTTTTTTATTTGCTGATGTAGTTCGTCTTCTAAATTGTCATTAGGATCGGCTATCATCTCCACTTCGCCTTCAAATTCTGCGTTGTTTTTCATGTCTTCTTCTAATAGGGGAACGTATGCTTTATTCCACGGTCTCCGCATTTTAAAGTATAAAAAACCTTCAAAAAATGTTTAATTGTGAGATCCTAATAAATATTTATCTGTATTCTTATGACGTACCTTTATCTACCACGAATATAATAGTCTACAGTCTTAAAAACGACTGTCGTTGTTTACAAATCGAAGAACTATGTAGAACATAAAAATACAAGAAGAATGTCGCTAAGAACGATACATATCACCAGACATTAAAATAAACGCTTCAACTTCGAAAATAGCCCGAAAATAAATTTAATACGGTCCATTTAAGTTTCAAATCTCAGGGAAGACCTACTTAATGCGGAATAAACATTCGTTGTAATGGGTTTTGCCACGTCCCTGCGAAAGTCTGCGGTCAGGGTACTGTAAAATACTAAAAACGCCAAAGCATTAAATGCACCACATTTTTGGTCGTATTATACTTTGTGCCATGTCCAGACAAGACGCTACACGCTCAAAGCAAACAAGCTGCCAAGTTTACCGCACGGCGGATAAATGAATTGGGTATAATCGGAAACGTTATTTGAAAAATGGCAGATTGTTAAAAAATTGAATACATTTGGTGAAGTTGACAGTTGCTTAGTAGCGGCAACGCCGCCTCGCGGTTACGGCCACACGTGAACGCTGCTCGACGTGTGCGTTGGCGCACTTTACGGTCAACGCATGACCGTTTTATTGGCTACCATGTACGTTTTTGGACATTGGGCCCCCATAAGTATAAAATTTTAATTTGCCCATCAAAGCGGACGCGATCGTATATTTGAGAGATTACGAAATCGTTAAATTGTTTCTAATATCTATCAACGGCCCACGTTGATTTGATTAAGTAGACTGGTGATTTTAAACCCGTCTATTTGTATATTGTATTGCGACAAATAATAAACGCTTGGGCGTTGTTTACGTCGTACAGGATACGGTTATTGAGTTTTAATTGAATTTTACAAGTAGTGACGTGGACGGGTACCACCGAGGGTGTAGAATTTTTATTTATTATTCTTAAGGTTGACGCAATAATAATAAAGAATTTATTTGCTCGCACAGTAACAATCGATACGTACTAAACATAGTGTGGTAAAGTACTATACCTCCTTTACTTATCACCCTCTTCGACAAATGTTTTAATAAGCGTTCCAAAGATAGGCGTTTTAAAAATATTCGTAATTTTATAGAAAACGGCATCAAACCTGCGGATATCGGTTTAACACCTCACTTTCTAGGTCAAACAGGCGACATTCCTTGTCGATATCGACCAAAGTCTAGTCAAAATCGGCTTTTTCGACCCCTATCGCACCGAAAACATCCAGAAACCGCCAAATATTCACCAAAAACGTCCCTTTCTTCAAATAGTAGTCAAAATAGACGAAACCTGGAGATATCAACATGGAAGTTCATCTTTCCTTGCCGATTTTTTTTTGGTTAGAAAAGGAAGTTGTTCTTGTTGTTTTTTTTGTGCGAAATTCTAGTCGAAATCGGGTTTTTCGGCATAAAGCTGCAGGTTTGATATATTTTTCGAACCAATAAGCAAACGGAAAAAATATATTTTTTTAAAAAACACGGTATTTTATGAACTATAGTTTTGGTTGGTTTTGGACTAATCAAATTATGGACTTTAAAATAGTTAAATGTAGAAAGTTTCTAAAGTCCAGCAAAACTGGGCAAATTTTGAGATTATTTTTCTCTGATTTTTTACATGAGATACGCTATAACACAATCATATCATCATATATATAAATTCTATTACAACAATTTCTCAAAGCCGTGATAAATAACTATTGGGACTTGTATATAGAGTTTTTGGCTGAAATTACTTTTAACTGTGTCTCATTAAAAAAAAGTTGTACTGTATGTGCTATTAAAAAATGATATTGGTTTCAAAAATGTACATCGTGGGAATAATCTACTTTTGCCGTTGACATTCGACAAGATGGTCAAATTTTCATTCTCATTATCCTTCATTTTAGTAAAAAATATTTTTTCAAATATTCGCATTTTTAGTAACCAATATTTGGCTTATGTATCATTAAAAATGTCAAAAAATGACATATTTGAGAATTATGCCAAGTTTTGATCCTTAGCAACGCTAACTTTACAGCAAAATGTTTGCCAAATGTTCACATATATCCAAATATTCATGTTACATTTACACTTCTACTGTTTCCTCTAACAAATCTGACAACTGACAACTCCCAGGTATTGAATTTTATCCAGCCATAGCAGTTTTGGAAATATTTAAGCGTCCCGGTACATTTGTGTTGCCGTAGCTCATTAATTTTCAGAAATCAAATTTTCCAATTGTAAGACTACTAAATTCGACAACTGACCAAGTGAAGTTGATATTTTTATTGGGATTCCTAGAATTGTCAAGTATCTTATTCGGGTATTCCTTGAAGAGGGTTATAGGACAATAAGATCACAGACGCATTATAATTTATAATAAAGTATTCTTAAATATTAATAGGTTACACTCTACAATTGCAAAAAGTTATTTAAAACATTTTTTGATTAGTCAATTAGGAAGTGGCCAATTGACCGATCAATTAAAAAGTAGTCAATTGACAGTCCCAACGCTAATTGCAACAAAAAAAAAACGTGACATGACGTAAAAGTGGTAAATCTGACAACATTGCTGGTTGCAATTTTGAGTACTGCCAAAATCCAAAATACTAGTAAAATTTACCTTACTAAGATGTAAATCGCATTTCTGTCAAAAAAGGTCATCAAGAGCTAGGAAATAACCGAGCCTAAGTCTGTCAAAGCTTAAAAGTTTTCAAAAAATTATAATATCAATCAACCATACTGATGTTTTTATATATTCGCTTTCACAAAAGCAATTTCGAATTAATTAATTATTATTATCAATTAATAATCCCTCAATTTTATTAATAATGACAAACATTGACGTTCAGTTTTTAATTTTCGGCAACCGTTTGCAAAAAGATATACTTAAATTCGATTAAACAGTTCTAGTGTTTAGACAGGTCATTAACAATAATAGTACATTGCAAAAATAAGAAAAATTATTCAAAATAGCCGTTTATCTTGTTCTTCAGGGAAAATAAAAGAAAACAGAAAAAAAAGAGATTAACCCAAAATTTAACGATTATTAACAACGATCCAAACAGGTTGAAGAAAAAAAACATTTTCAAAAACACCGTGACGTAATTTTTTGAAATGTAGCCTAAAATTTTCATTTTGTAGGCTTTGGTCTTTCAAAACTAACAAAAGTATCAAAATTGGTTAGTTGAAGATTGAAGCTCCCCGCCCTGTCCGTATTTTAATCGATTTGTTCACCGTTACTTGTACGCGGCTGCTATATTTGTCTTCGACAAATATCGACCGAGTGTTTAATTAAGGAAAAATTCGAATACTCTTCGAGATAAATCCCGTCTGTGTTCCACGAAAAATTATTTACGGGAATATTTTCTTCCGTCGACGGCCATGTGGCCTATTAAGGCCAAAATAAATAAACGGACTGTTTGCATTCCGTCGCACTTAAGTATCGTTGCGGTAAGTATACATACGCATGGGAATATGGGTGCCGTATAGGAAATCTGTTACCGCGATATCGGGTGTACGCGAGTATAATTTAAGATTTATGGTTTCCTGAATCGATTCGATTTCCGGGAAACAATCAGCTTCGTTCGAGAAACTTAAAAACGCGATACTATTAAGAGCAGCAGCCCAAATCGTGCGGTGGTCAAACAATCGCGATTTGCTCGTTAATGCGTCTGCCGTTGTGCAAATTTTGAAAAATTAAAAGTTTGTATTTTATCGAGCAAATTAGATTCAAAAATCACTAGCCCAGTCATATTAGGGGTTTCACCGCGGAATGAAAGATAATAAGCTATAAATTAATATGACCCTTTGTTTTGTCATTCTAAATGTTGTCTCAAAAGTCACAAATGCGCGCGTCTTAAGACATTCAAGGTCAAAGGTCACAAAAATCGGTTTTTCGCGAATATCTGGCTTCCTATTGCTTAAATGAGATTTGCACTTATTATAAAAGTTGTAGGCTATAAAATTCTCTACAACTTTTGTTTAAACTTTTTTTTCATACGACCAACCGTTTTTGGGGTGGAGCGCGAAGAGTGCACAGCGTACAGTCATATACGGCCTAACGCAAGGTCAAGCGTGAGTTATGGTTATCAGTACGTTGTATCAAGTCAATTATTCACTTGAAAATTATAATTATTAAACAATGCCCATTATTATTATCTTGGCTATACAAATCGGACAATGTCGCTAAGAAATACATTCTTCTAGCATAATCGCCTGGTTCTAGTTTATGAACTAGTTTACTTTTGTACGGGTGAAAAGAGTTTCTATGTAGAATTCTCCACGAAGAACTTATGGTAACACCGGTATTTTCTTTTATCTCTGATAGGGATATCTTGGGGTTATTATCAACCTGCTGAATTACAGCAGCAGTATTTTCATCATTTGTAGTCGTCCTGTTCCTATCTCTTTTAGGTTTTATGAAGCTGCAATATTCTCTTAAGTTTTTACATAAACTTGAAAAGGTTTTTGCATCGGGGACTCTCCTATGCGGATAACGCCGTGCGTAAACTCTTTTTGCTTCTCTACAATTGCATCTGCATTCTCCAAACACCAGTAACATGTCTACTTCTTCCTCATTGCTAAATTGCACCATTTTCACATAATAATTCTTAGTTTTTTTTAAACCGAACAAATTTGGATATTTCTTGTGACAAAATGTGACAATTTGTTGATACAGCAATAACAACTTACGTTTGTAATTGCACTTAAAACTGCGATAACAATGGTTGCCATAGTAACTAACATTCATGGCATACTTGTAAAAATAAGCGTTAATCACATTTTTTATTAATCAAGAAATGTTTACTTTAAATCGGTATAACTTAGAAACGGGTAAAGTAAATAAGTTTGAGTAAATAACAAAAAAGTTTTTAAATAATATGTACTTTTGTATGCGCGTATTTCCAAAGTCTCTGCAATCGAATAATTTTTCGACGCGTCGCGACGCCCAGCTCTTTGCAGGCGTCGAATTTTTTAAACTTTAGGAAATATCTACTTGACCCCACACTTTGACTACTTTTTACATAAATTAAATATTTCTTTTCGTTTTGGACTTATTGGCGTGCGGAGTTTGTTCTCTGATTTCATCCTCTATGTTATTACCATATGATAATCTAATTCCTAAATATTTGACGTTCTGTTCTATAATTTGGTTTGGTTTGGTTAACTATCCAAAACTAATTGGTTCTTTAGAGATTACTAGGGGTTTAGTTTTTTTGGCCGATGTTTTGATGTTGTATTTCTTTGCATTTTTATTAAACTGATGTAGTAAATCAAATCATCTTCATTCTCAGCTACCAATACGGTATCGCCGGCGTAGACTTTTTTTGTTTTCACTTCTCTAAACGTTTCGTCTAATATGATGTTAAATAATAAGGGGCTCGGTGAGTCTGCTTGCCTAATACCTGTAGTTACATCTATGGGCTCAGTTTCTCTAGCTCTAGCTTCTATTTTATTTCTTTTGTATATATTTTCTATTAATTTTATTATATCAAATGGGTTATTTCTGTTGTAAAGTATATGTATCACGTCCTGTAGCTACACTCTATCAAATGCTTTGTCCGTGAAGTCTGGTTACTCAATTAAATTTCCTATAATCTGAAACCTTCAGAGAGTTTTACAAGTGGAGTTATTTTAATAACTTGAATAACTTAATAACTTCGGAAGCCACGATGAAAAAACAGGTCGTGAAGCTTGGCTCAGTTTCATTTCCTGATCATATAGTGAAAACGTAAGGACATTGTGTGCTAAAAGACCAAAGGATACGTAAGATTGCTGTGTTATAAATTTTGCTAAGGCTTCGCTAGCGTTGTGACAACCTAACGACACTAATCCGAAATGAAATTAAGTTGTCTGCTAGCCAGAGGTGTGTTTATGACCCGAATAACCTTAGTCTGTTAATAACCATAATAAACCGAGCCACGAAATGACCGCACATTAATCATTCGCGTCTTGATGTTCTCGAATAATATTGACTAATTCAATTTCCACCCCTCCTTGAAATACGACCGACTAATTACCCGGATAAACAAGGGCTCCGGTGAAATCGACCGCGCTCTTGCGTCGCTTTGGGGTCCTTGGATGTAACTAAACAAACACATCGCACCTAACTGTGCTTTTATGACATGTCAACGGACTGCGCACACCATTTTTTATATGAAATGGCCGATTCTTTTATCTACCGAACCACACCCAGGAACTCAATATAGACGATGTTGTGAGGCTAATGATATGTAGAGGAAGACGGCTAGCGATGGGGATTCTTTCCGTTTTTATTCTTACACGTTAATGCTAACGGCAGATAAGCGTAATAAGTTATTATATATTTTGTGTTGTATATATGTAGTCGCACATCCCGAGAGAATTTTCTTTTTTGGGTATTGCCGTAATACGTGTTCGAATTTGTTCTGTAAATAAACAATAACTCCTCTAATTAATACATAAATTATTATATATGTTATAATGATAATGATATGATAACATGATCACATGATAATGTCATGCGTATTATTTAGAAAAAAAATTAAATCAGTACTTGGGTGTTGTTTACTTATTGACTTAGTTGTTACTAACATTTTAAATTCCAACTTTTTTTTATTAATTAATATTTCGGTAAATACTTTAAGCTTTCAATATTTGTATTAACTTTTCTAGGGGCTTTTTTCAAAAAATGTTTGATTATCAAATAACATGTAGATGAGTTCAGTAAGAATTCGTTAAAGATTAAAAGATACGAATTTCCAATAATAGCCATCTTTTTAAATTGAAAAATTTGCATGACTTTTTATCACGCCGCCGTCATTTGGGTTTGGGTGGAGTTCATTGCCTCGCAACAGAATAATAACATATTGAGAAACCAAATTTTTCTGCAAAATTAATTTTAGTAGTGAATATTTTCGAAAGTTTTCTGTTTTTTATTCTCAATTCATAGACAAGAAAGTGATAAAAATGTCGCGCTTCTTGTTGACTTTTTCGTATCAAACTCTTCAAATAAACTTTACAATCCATTTGCTTCTTTTAAAAATTACAATTCATATGCGTTCCCCGGACCACTCGGTTAAATTTAATGGACGATTCTCTCATAACGGTTAAAATGTTCAGAGAGAGGAGCCACGTTATTATAGAATATAGAAAAGGATGCCGTTTACACATTACTACCCGACTTTTTTCGGACTGGCATTTGTTTGATATGAAATATATTTTGTTCAGAAACTACAGGTGCTAAAATCTAATTCTAGCATTGTTCAAAATGCTATTTATTTATATGGAAACGATATGGAAAATGGAAAAATCCTTAATTACTACACTTACACTTAAAAAAAAACATATTGGCTTTAAAAAAAAGTTGACTAGAGCTGCCCAGAGCAGGCCGTATGAAAAAATTGTTGCAAAATTGTAGCAAAAATTTTACTCTTCACACTTCTTTGGTTAAAACATTTTTTAATAGGCGAGGAGGTAATTAATAGTAAAATAGCATTGAACTTTTGAGAAAATACCCAGTCAATTATCTTGTGTAGGTATTAACCCACCCTTTAAGCTTACTCTTTGATTTCCAGAAGGATTCCATCCACAAAGTCACGCGACGTCACACTAGAAAACTAATCCTTACCTGAAACAAAAAAAAAATAACATTAGTATAATTAAATTAACAATATCTGGGAAGGTCCAGGATTAAATAATTCAACATTTGGGCTAGGTCATGTAAGTAACAATGAGATTTTCTTTTCAATATAAATACGTCTTAACTTGGTGGTAATTGTTAACTAGTTACAGGGTGTCAATGTTCCTAGTGATGTTTATAAGAAAAATCAAACAGTAATTAAAACCTACTTTATTTTATTTTGACCATATAACCCTGGGTCGCCGTTATGTACAAAGCCAAAATCCACACGTTATTAGAAATCCGTAAATGATGAAAAATTCAAGGTTACAACTCTGAACGGAAAGCCCCTGGAAGTCCACGATTCCCCCTTTATCTAAAATTAACAATCCATTGGGGCGGACCCTTTTATTAACGTTGCTCCCTCCGTTTGGACGTAATATATACCCCTATTTTCGATGAACTGGGAAAAACATATGACCGTAGGGTTACGCGTCCACCGGCAACGTTATTATCGTACACTCCCTGAATCAGAAACTATGAATTCCCCGGATCGATATTCACAAATTCAGTATTCAGTATGTTGATTTTATCAGACTTGACTGCCTGACTACCCTGAGCGGATTTAGATCGCTTGTATAGCCGCTAGAGGGCGTTTTGCGACATCACCAGAAATGAAATTTCAAAATATTTCGCAAAATAATCAAATACAACGATATCACTTTTATAGCAACAACATACAGCTAAATAAAAGTTCCAACGCGTTAGTGAAGACCGAATTTTGATTTCCTGATACCCACCATTATAATTAAAATATCAATAATAAATGATGTCCGTTCTATATGAGGGTACAGTGGCGGAGCAAAAAAAAAGCCTTTTAACCTGTCAAATTGTTTGATATGTTTCGTGTTTATTTTCAAAATATTGAAAACGCCCTGTTCGTATTATCTATCCGTAATACGTGATTATATCTTAAAAAGAGTGATTTAAAATTCAAGATGCGAACAATTTAAAAATAATTTCGAATTCTTCACGTCGTTTTTTTAATTGATACTTCGAAAAAGTGGAGAATAGCGCTTTTGCGGTTCGAATAAATAAATTATTATATATATTATAATAAAGGATTCAAAGTGGTAAAATAATACGGAATACACAGCCCTGATTTACTAAAAGTCAAAGTGTTTCACAGGGCCTAGAACATTTTTTTTCAATTTTCCCTGTATTTTATTTATTTAGACTGATATTGCAAAATAGAACAGATTGCCTTAAGTCGAATCACAAGTCCTCAAAGATTGTCACTCCCGTTTTAAGTCGATAAGTGATATCGTTTAACCACAAATCGACTTTCTTATTTCTTTTTTATTGCAGCCGACGTACAATAGATTGGTCACAACATTATGCTACAAATTAAAAAAGTGAATTCAAGTAACATAAACAGATTTAACATTTTAATAATATTCGGAAATTAAACGGTACCTATAAAAGGGCAATTACAATTCATTTGCAAAATGTCCGCCGTTCATTTCTAAACATTTTCTTATAAACGAAAAAATTCGCCTAACCGGGAACACGTAACAATATATGAAAGAAATAAAACTCTACCATAAAATCTAGCTCTAAATAAAAAAAATGCCAATGACCTAGGTAGCCGACGCAAAAAAAAAAATAAAATAAAATAATGATAATAATAACAATTAATAATAACAATAATAATAATAATAATAATAATAATCCTTTGATATCAAATCTTATAAGTTGCCTTTGTTAACCTAGGTTGGTTTAATTGGCCTCAAAGTAATAGAATACAACAATATTTAAACCGGTACAATTGGATAAATCTGTAAGAAATTACGATATGGTTGTAAAAGTTGAATCGACGTAGCTTTGAAGACTCGTATCACGTAGACATTTAAATTAAAGGCCGTTATTTTGGTTACCTTTTTAAAAAATCTGTTTGCAACAGCTCTAAGCTTCTTATGTATCCATCCTGAGGCCAACGGACTATCATAGTGGTGTACATTGTTAAATTTCGTTATTCATTAATCTGGGTGCAAAAGCGCCTATGTCAATACCTGTACTATGAACACTCGCATTAATTGTTGACTTTTTTTTATTCTCTGAAAATGAAATATAGAATACTGAGTATTCATAGAAAAAAATAAGAAACGAGAAGATATATTAACACGCGCATATCACTTAATATCTTAGAACTACTTATAATTTTTGATTATGTTGTTGCGAAACACCATCTCGTTGTTATAACTTTTCCGAACAAACATGAATTATATTAGATCTGGAACAAAGGCATTTACATTCTGGACAATAAAAAATTAAAAGTTACATATACAATGTGGTTATTTTCGTATGGAGCAGGTTTATTTCTTACTAAACAACTAAAATAACACTATTCCCAAAAGTTGGTGGCTGTTCCATAATCACATTAGGTATACTTAAAATATTTGCAAGTCGAACAGCATACGGGGTGAGATAAAAAAAAATTTCAAAGCAGAAAAAACGTCGAATTTTTCCTACAAGTTTCCGAACACCCTGCATTTTGCGTCATCCTCGAATAACTCTCACACTAAATATGAGTGATTCAAAAAATAATGACGCTAATTGGACGTAATTTTTTTGCAATTGTGAAAACTAATCAAAACAAAATTTATTTTCTTATAAAAAATATATGTTTTATCCGACACTCTGCAGAATTTTAAATTGTGCACCCTAACTGTTTTTACAACTTTTCTCATAACTTATGAAACCATTGCGTTAATGAACTTTACTCCATCGTTGACTCGCGCCGTATTTTCATTAATTTATTGATTTACTTGCAATAATACCCATTAAAATCTACGCACGACGTGAACACGTTGATTAGTAAAACATTCTAAATTTATACGGCCGTGGGTTAACGATCTTTGCTAACACAAACATACATTAGCAGCCAAAACTGGAAATGGTTTTAGTAGCTTATTCGACGGGCCAGACGATAATAACACTCCTATTTCGAACATTTAAATTTCACCAAATCAGTTTTTAGCTTCTTAGCAACAAAAAATTTGACTCGAATATCAAAATGTTTAACTGTAACTCGGAAAACCTTGAAAATATTGTCGTCAATTCATTTTCACAGTAAAAATTGTACGCAAGTCGTCGCGGAAATCGAAATAGTTTTTTCACACCGTTCGCCACTTGAGCGTCTTTGCGTCGGTGCCAAAATTTATTTTCAGCGATCGAAAAGCGGCTAAAGGAATATTAAATAATTAACTCGAAATACCTAGTGGTATGTCGGTAATATAGGAACCAAATTCCACCGTCTACGGCCTTTTGTAAATCAGCCGTTTTTTCTGCGGCGAAGAATAACTATCCATTTGATTCTAATTAAAAGTGACACCTTCGAGTGGCTGCAAAGTGAGTTACGACGGTAATTTAACGACTCTAATCTACGGATTTTATAAGCGGTAATGGAGATTCCACGAAACACGAATCCGAAGAATTGTCAACTTGTGTTACGTCGTTCGACGTGTCGCTTTTCAACGTCTGACATTCCGGAAGTTTAATGGCCGGAACTAATTCGGAAACCCCAAAACCTACAGGACCGGCTCCGCGCTGATCATTCCTTTTCATTTTTGGTAACCGATGTAATGTGAATTATTTCTGTAACTACTAAGCTTTGAAATTAATTTATTTCAAAATACTGTTAAGGTTTGCTGGATTTTTAAAAGATTATTGTTAATTGTCAAAGTTTCTTTTACCTATGAAGTAATTTTTAAATTGTTTCAGAGTCCCTGAAATACCTAAATTATCACAATTGCCTTTTAACGCCAATTCCGACCGCGTGGTCGCGTCTGGAAACAATAAAACAAAACACAATCGGAGGAAACGGGCAGCTGAGCCCACTCTCTCCCTCTCGCGGAGTGTAACAAAAGGCTGCTTAAAATGTAACATTTTCGAGAGAGTTTTTTTTTTACCTTTTTACGTTTTCAGTGTCGCCGGTATTATAATATACGCGTAATATTATTCATACGTGTGTGTGTGATATATGTACGAATGGTTTATGAATGTGTAGCACCTATACGTGGTTGTCTAGGTACGTGGGCAGTTGGTAATATTAAGGCCCGGGTTCCGCCACGAGTCGCTTGACGTTAATTTATTCGTCAATAATTTTACAAGTTACGAAGTTAAATCTGAGAGTAGACCAGGATGTCGAAAACACGATCCCTAGCAAGGGACGTACGACGAACTGAAGCTTAGATCTCCCCTAACCCATAGCTAAGATCTAGTTGCTTCCTAGTTATCCAACTGTAGGGACTGGTTGGTGGAAATAACTAATAATTATCGGTACATTGCATTGCGTACTCAGATGAAGGAAAATTTCGAAACCTCTGGAATGCATAAATGCAAGGTAAGGGAGGGCAAGATCAATGACACTGTCGGCTTGATTGTCCCACAATAGATTGAAATCTGAACTTATCGACCTATCTCCAAATGACTTACTGTCACGGAGGGCATAAAGGTAATGAAGGCGCAGACGATGCTGCCCGCGAAGGGTCGTCAATGCGCCCGATTGGAGCAGAACCCTTTTATGGGGTGGCCAAACCAGTTGCAAAAACAGCCATCAGGGATTGGATGGACCGAGATTCCCGACGATGGTGGAGTGACATGCCGGGGCAAAGAGAGGCCAAGGAATTCCTAAGGGGCCCATCGGCCAATGTTACAGCGGACCTACTAAGCTACAATAGAAATAGAGAGACGAACCTGGATAAAGCCCTATAGCTATGGCGAGAGTCACAATAGATCCTCTGGGTCGCAGTGATGGACAGGCTGATTGTTAGCTCTCCCAACTGTTAATCTAATCTAATCTAATCTAATCTATTGTCTTCTATGGAAGCTTACTTTAATTTGGTAGGTAGAAATTTAAAACATTGGCCACGCAGGCACTACACATTTTTGTAAAACAATTCGTGTAGCTGAGGTAGCTATTCAATAGTATAGAAGATACCGTGGCTGACACATGAACATTTGAATGCTGTAAAATACTTTCAAATATTAAGAACGGTGGTAAATGATTGTCTCGAGAATCTTACTCTTCAGGAACTTCGGACCTCTTGGTGCCAACTGCTCCTACACTGAAGAGGGGTTATACGAATTATTTAATGACCATTGGTTTCGACGTTTGGGGCCGTGGGATTGGTCAGCAAGATCGCCGGATCTCATGCATACAATTTTTACCTATAGGGTGCGTTTTTTATACAATTATCAAAAACTTTAAGCCATCGGACATATTGATATCATTGCCTTGCTAATCTTCCATTTATTAATGTTTCAATAGCCATTTAAACTATCCAACATTTGAGAAAATAGGGTTTCCCATTGTGAGAGGCTTTCCTCGGCAAGTTGTTTCTGTTCATCTGCCTGGAGCATATTTTGTCCGTTGAATTCGGGACAATCCAGGACGAGTAGATTTTCCAGGACGGAAAAACCTGAACCCGTACCGGCCAATCCTGTACGATTGGTCAGCCTGTAATAAGGGTCCGAAGACGTTCCCGTGCAAAACCTCCGCTTCTATTTCTATATGATTCGGAACAAGCGGACGTTGACCACAATTTCACAAAGCGGCTTCGCCGAAAGAAAGGAAATGTTTTAGAAAATAGCGAAGAACGGTGTTTAGGCATGCGCCTGGGTCAAGAAACCCACCCACGTCTTCGGGTACTGCCGTAACAGTCGCGGCTAAGAAAAATTTTACCTCGCACGACCATAGGTCAGTTTTTCATTCGGTCACGTACCGCCATTGTGTCTGGAGGTCGTAAATTATCGGGGTATGGCGGAACCGTAAAATGGCAAAAATTCATCGGCGGCATTGGAGAAATAGCGTTTTTCCCAACTCGACGTGAGAAATGCGCGTAATAACATTGCTTACACCTGCCGGCTGACAATGACAGCAAGAGCCAAGTGTCGAAATAAAGATGATAAAACTAAAAATTCCTATACAAAATTTCTAGGAACATAACTTGACCGTAAATTAAGACAGTCCATTTAAAAAAACTTAATAGTTCGAATTTTGCTATAATAAGATTGAAATCTTTCTTAAATAGCCATTCCCAGCCTTAAATGTATCGTCCTCAGTACACTCGGTAATCCGTAACAATATCATAAGCTACCATCACATCTCATATTCATTCCTACGAGAAAGAACAATAATTTTCAGTTAAAAAAATTAATAACTAATGGTATAAATGTACTATAATATGCTTTCCGCAGACGGACGACATAAAACAAAAGACATTCAAAAAATAATTAAAACTCTTTCATATATAACCTGTCTGAAAACGAAAATCATATGAACAATAGATAAAAAAAATTGTATCCTGTGACACACTTTGACTCCTTGTTTGTTGGTCTTTTCACTTAATATTTTTTTATTTGTTTGTTTCATAAATGTTTTTCTACTCCCTTCTCGTCTAATGGTTTCGACTTCAGAAACTCTCCACATTTTCTGTCATTTCCCTTTGTTTTTTTTTTTTTTTTTTTTAATGGCCGTTCATTGAACTCCGCACAGACAATTTTAGCCAGATCAATAGACTATTGAATTTTGGTTGATAATTACAACAAAACCGTATTATCGATATCCCGCAGATTCGTAAAACAAAATATTGTGGGTAGGTAGTGGTTCCCGCAACACCGAACATTTTCCACCTACTCAGTGCGTTACGCTCAGATTCCCATAATGCATAGCCTATTCATTCACTTGTGGAACAAAACAACTGAGTACACGGACCTCCAGTTCAACAAGAAGTCGGAGCCCACGCAGGCAGCGCCATGTTACGTAAAAGCCACCGTTTTCTGTACGACATTCCGTATTATTATTCGAAATTGTTTTGGAGTAGATAGTAGTTAAAGTTACAGGATGTCTCATTAAAAAAAAAAACAGTGTGACTGCAGCCCACTTTTGGACATCCTGTACAAAAGTAGACAATAACAATAACAAAAACATGAAATTAAATTCCTTTTTTAACATTTTCCCAGATATGACGATCAAATTTTCAGAAATCTCAAAAATATACACGTTCAAAGTCAAAGTTGGTTAAGCCGGAAATGCAATTTTGTTCATGGTCAAATATTTCGAAATATATGTAGAATTTCACTCAGGTGCTTTCAAAATGGCTCGTGTGAACAATCACTTTTTCACCACTTGCACTTTTTTTTATTATATATGTCAATGTAATATAATATAATTCCATCAATGAGTCCGTCCCTGCCCTCACTAGGCCACCCGCTGTTTTCTATCGGCAATGTATAATGAATTCAATAGATCTCTGGCCTACCATACCAACATTAATGGATAGAACAAAATGCATCTTATCTTCAAGAAAGTTTTTTTTAAACCAACTATTTTATAGACGTTCATTGGGGAAAACTTCATAAAGTTCTTTTTGCATTTGCAGGTACAACATAAAATCAAACTAAAATTGCAGTAAATATCGGAAACGGCGGACAACAGATTTGGTTAGAAAAATAAATTATATATAACTAAGGCTCGGATATATATGCAAAGAATTACTTGAAATATGGGCATATATATTCAGGAAATGACTTAAACTTAAATGAAACAAGAAAATCTATAACTGATGTCCTTTTTATTTATACCTTATATACCTATTTACAAAGATTCACATCCCATTATTTTATTACTTTAGGGACTATTAAATACAATTTGGTTAACACCTAAAACGCCATGTTTATCTCGACTTTGAAAGATTGTTTTCTTTCATTAAGTATAACTTTGTATATAGAAAACCAGGCAGTTTTCGGGATAGCGGGCACCCCAAGAAGAGATAAAAATCACATCCGGTACAGTACTAATACGCACTGTGCCCACCCCACCCCCTAATCAAAACTAAAACTAAATTTACTTTTCCTTACCACTCCATCAGCAATTTGATTTTTGATAAGCTACATACACACCCAGTATATTTTAATTGTGCATCTTAAAAAAGAACGAAAACTATGCCGGATTTTCTATATGTCGGTAGCAGTAGGCAAGGGTGGAGCAAGGCGGCACACTTAAGTTTTTTATTAGCCTAAATATGAAATAGCTTTTTTTAGAATTGTTAAGTGGTCCATTTTAACGTTGGTATTACGCAAAGGGCTAAAAACGTACAAATAACCAGAAGAAAAAACGAAAAACAAAATTTTGGTTTAATTTTTGGGGTGGGCGCCCTTGCCCCACCCCGCGCGGAATCCGCACCAAATGCCAATCGAGTGCCGCACCAAGACATTACCTAACATTGTGTCATCGGAAATCCACGTTCACGACACAAAACGACCACCAACTACTATTCGGGATCCACGACGACGTTACCTCGAGGTGCACTGACTCCCGATCCGCAGCCAGCCGCGTAAGAGCCCGCGGAGGGACAAGAAGACAATGTTACTCGCGACCTAATATGGCTTAGACGGCATTTCAGCGACTTAAGGGCATCCGTATATACGTCCACGTAAAGAGCACTTGTTTTTATTGTCGATATAAATAAACCCGTGGATGGGAAGAGTCGGTTTTTGCCGTGCCCCCCCTGTGTACCCCGGAGCCGGGTCAAACGACTCCGGTCTATGGGAATAGATAATGATGACAAATGCGGGAATCTGGTTGTCGCGATACGAAGGCTCGGGTCCGATAAGTAGAGACGGGGCCACGAAGCCAGATGAAGATGAAGAGGAAGAAATATGGTGACCGGATAATATCAGGTGATCGTTTGCGATGGTCACGGTTTAGGGTCTCTAGAAGCTGAAAGCGATGCGAAAGATCCTGGACTTCAGCATTGAATGATGAGTTAAAGTTGCGTATATGGGAGACACGATGCAAAATCGGTGGCAGAACTCGGGTCAAGGATTTTTTAAAATATATTAAAATAAACATCGATCTTCGGGCAGATATCAAATTCAATAAGCGAACATAGATCTAACCGTAATAGCTTTCGGTTGATATTTAGCGCCATGATGGTTTTGCATGGCCTGCGATACGTATATAAGCTTCTGTGGACACTAGTTTCTGTAAAACGTGTTGCATAATATACTATTACCATCGAATGTCTTATTTATAATATAATATAAAATAAAGGCTTCTGCAGCATCCCGCACTTCGATCGTCACATGTTTCGGTCTCTCCAGGCCTCTCATCCATCCATGTGGTAGCTGGTCTCCCTCGCTTCCTTTTATTTGGTGGAGCATATTCAAAAGCCATCTATTTTCCTCCATTCGTCTAACATACGAGGGCAGCGCCAAAATTTCCCGGCCTGAATATGAAAGAAACAAAGTCGAGTAACAATTTTTTATTATTTTTCAATATAATTCCCCGTAACTTCAATACACTTATTACATCTCTTTATTAACAACTCAATCCCTTTAAAAACATATTATTTTGGTTTTTCTGCAAAATGAGCTAAAACAGCCTTTTTTAACTCAACTTCGTCGTTAAACCGCCGTCCACGAAAGTCGTTTTTCAAATATCCAAACAAATAATAGTCGCTGGGAGCCATATCTGCACTATAGGGAGGATGATCTATCTGTTGGAACCCACACTCTAAAATGGCAGCTTGGTGCATTATCGTGCAAAAGACGCACGCCTCTGGTCAGTTTTCCTCGACGTTTTACGCGTATGGAGTCTCGCAATTTATGTAAGAATGTTGCGTAATACCATTACCATTGACAGTGGTATTAGTTTCTTTAAAATCTATAAAAAGAATTCCTCCACAATCCCAAAACATCGTGTTAATCACCTTTTTTGTTGACTGGCAGACTCCATTGATTCTTTTTTCGATAGAGGGTAATAGAGAACCATAGTTTCATCTCCCGTCACAATAGTTTCTATCCCAGGCTTGGATTCCGACCCACAGAGTTCCAAAAAAGACCGCGCACACTCGACACGGCGTTGTTTTTGAAAAGCCGAAAGGTTTTTAGGAACCCTTCTTGCACCAACCTTATGCTGACCTAAATGACCATGCAGGATTCGACGAACACTTGTATCAGAAAGCTTAGTAATTTCTGACCTTTAAACGTCGATCACTCAATACCAGCTCTTCCACAACCACAACAATATCTTCCGTTAAAACCTCCACTGGTCGACCAGTTCTTGAATCATCTTCAAGGGACTCCTGACCCATTCGAAAACGTTTTGCCCATTCTTTCACTACAGAATACGAAGGAGAACTTTGGCCGTACACACCATCCAGCCTTTCTTTAAGAATTTTAGGCGCTAACCCTTGTATAAAAATAAAAATCGATTTTGAATGCATTTATTTCTATCACGTAAGGTTTTTTGCAAATATTGAAGGAAAAAAAAAGATAATAAAATCCTAGTTAAAAAAATACTTTCGTCAACTCGGTAAAAGCTTGTTCTTTTGGGGCGGTGGGTCAGAGTCAATTTGTTTCTTTTTTTTTTTTTGTTAAATCCTCGAATAGTACACAAACAAAAATAACAATCATCGCTGTGATTCCTAGCTCCTCGCCGTACAATAGGAACACCAAAGCTAAAACTAAACATAACTACCACAGATATAACAAAAGTGGTTCCATATTTATAGCTTCTAGAACATTAGAAATAGGCAAAAACGAAGATGCTTCTGCGCCAACTCTGTCGCTTTGCAGAGAAATCTAATGTTATTCGGTCTTGCCCAATCACATTTAATTTCATAAAAATCAATTCATTTAACATCATGCCTAGCATGAAACAAATATACTAATGTCATAGCATTAACATAACATTCTTAAGATATAAAACAGGTATAAAAAACATAGCGCTTTTTGGAAAAAGTATTATCAACTGTTACGATATTGAATACGAAACCATTACGTTTCTCTGCGATGTGAAGTCAAAAGAATCCACTAAGAAGGTTGCAAAACAGAAACGTATAGTTTATAAAATATATAAAAAAAATGAAAAGAACCAAGAAAAATATAAAATTAGAGTTATTCACGTAAAAATAAAAATAGGATCGTTAGTTATATGTCATATGAACATTTAAGTCGTTTCAGTTTTTTATCCCTGAGAAATAAAAATATTTAGTTGAATTCTTTTTTAAATTACTATATTACTAGATCGAACAGGATAACTTAATTAATTTTTTTGACTTAACTATTACGAAAACGCAAAGCAAATTAGATTTTTCCATTTACCATAAACACGGACACAGTCACACATAACAGCTCAAGTCACCCTTATGCACACAAAATGGCTGCATTTAACTGTTTTATACACAGACTTCTTAATACGCCATCTCTACAGAAAATTACAGGAAAGAACTTCATATCATTAAACATATTGCACTCAACAACGGCCATTATAGATAAAATTATAAATAGAAAACAAATCCAGACAACAGTAGACTCTATTTATCCGAAGCCTAATACAGAACACGAACAATTTAAAACAATCTCATACATAGGAGAACCCAGTGAAAAAGTTTCAAAAAATTTGTCAAAATGTGGTTTAAAAATAAAAAAATGAGGTGTGTACAGGTTGAAATGCCCATCTTGGTCTAAAATGTATACTGGACAAACGTGTTAACGTTAACGCTACACACTTAAACACAGAAAAACACATTTTGACGACAATTTTGATATTTTACATACAGGCACAAAAAGTAGAAAATTAAATTTATTGGAAGCCATGGAGATTAACAACATGAGACATTCAAAAAAAAGAACGATCAATTAGATTTAAATAAATCTCCTTTATTGAACTTAAATTCTCACAACATTTAATTTTTTTTTAATTAAATTAAAATCAGGTAGTTTGTAACTATTACATTTGATAAGGACACGGTGTCGTCGAAACAATTGTCATGTAAAAATATATAATTTCGTGAAAATCTGAACTTTTAGTTGTTATTTATTTTGATCAAAAATTTTTTTTTTTTTATTTGCTGGGATCTTGTCGGCCCATGGTCTGCACACATTTTTACCAATTCCTAGTGCTCAAGATTGTGTTCAAACTCTATCCGAGGCTATAATTTTCCATTAAGGCCGTCGCGTTCCGCACCGCCTTTAATGTGTCTAGACATTTTTTTACTAATTAGCGGAACCTCTACTGGCCGCGAGGCTTTTGGGGAGGAACGCCGGAGCGATGTGAAAAATTTGGTGTATACGAAAATAGTACAGGAACGTAGCCGTGCGTCGAGAAGGGACGCCAATATTTAAGGAATATTAAAGAATAAAAATAAACGCTTAATTTACGTACCCATTTCATTGAAACAACTTGGTTTTGGGAAGATCAACTGCAAGTGTGATTAGTTCATCTTTTTTGTCACTTATATTTGGATCATGTTTTAAAAGTCAGTTATAAATTTGATTGACATATACGAGCTACATGCAAGGCAGTTTTTTACAACATAAACTGATGATCTGAGCCAACCCCATATTTAAGGATATTTTGAAGCAAACTATAAAGTAGTTGTGAAACTACATTCAAGTTGGTTTTCAATAAGTTTCAATGTGCTTCAAGCATTTTAAAGAAAAAAAAATGACATAATTTGTAAGGGATTTAAAGGCCATTTTTTGGTGCAAGTTTGGAAATATAAATCAGTTACTTTTAAGGATACTATACCATATACACGGTGTTTCTGTATCTGATATTTCACAAGGCGAATCTGAGATTATTAAAAAAAAAATCGTATAAATTTTGGTCTGCAAGTGCTTTGACTAGACATTTGCGAAAATTTAAAAGATATTGGTTCCGCAAAAAATAAAAATTAATTCTTTAAGGCCTTTTGTTTATTTTTGTAACTATTTAAAATTTGAACCAAACTTTTCAAAGCAGTAAATTACTGTTCGCAAGGTGGTTTTTTGATTGGTGTGCAATACAAACATTTTGAATTTGCACAACTACAGCTAGGGTGTTTTTTAATAATGGCCTGATATTGTACAGGGCGATTTTCTAAGCACTCTTAAGAATAAGAGTCAATATAAATATAGGATGTTCACGTTTTCAGAAAAAAATTGTTTTGATTGTCACAGTTTTAATATGCAAAACATTTTCTAAAAGTTAAAAAAAACCTTGATATTGTTTTTGTTGTATTTTATTGTATTATCTTCTGGACGTACCAATAAAAAGTTTTGATGACTCTCTAACATTTATAATTTTTAGAAATATTATTTCTTTAAAATATGGGTCATTCTTCGAATTTCTCGTGAAAATAACATCGTTGTTGCAAGTATCTACCGAAAACAGCAAACCGGTGACCAAAGGACATCTTGCCTACTCCTGATCAATGGTCTTTTATGGTCGGGAGTAGAAAAAATTATTTTGTCATCATTTACACTTGAACGGATTAAACAATAGTTTTCCATCCATCAGATGTCATCTTAATCGAGTCACGTTCAAATCTACCGTGCGGACGATCTATCATCGTATTAATTTCGTCACAGGCTCGTATAAACTAGTACAAATTCGTAATTTGTCACCATCTATTTGGCTCTCGCGAGGAAGACGTCTTCGCGCTTTAAAACCGTCTGAAACGCAACTGAATTAATTGTATAATTCGTTTGGTGGCACCAGTCGGTGAGCGGACAAGTCACTCCTGAAAACATGACACCGGACACACTCTCGACGACGATCATCTGTCTTCTCTAGCGAAGGTCAACATTCTATAATCCCTAAATGACCGTTTATTGCTTGTGACGAGCGCAGATTGAAGGCGAAATCATTTTTGAGAAATCTTTTTTTGATTCCCATGATCCGATAACAAATTAGAGTCGGTATTCCTTAAGAGGAGGTAAATATGGGTTGAACGACAAAGCAAGAATGGTTATTCTTTGTTCAAGACTAAACATTGTTAAAGTAGTATTAAAGTTATTCTGGGAAAACGCTTCGTAATTCTAATTTGCATACATTTACAAATACTTATTAATCTCTATTGTTTTTAAAATTATGTGGTATTGTAGTCTGTAAAAAAGGTAAAGCTATATTGATATCATTTTTGGGAAGTTCTGTTTATAGAAAACCTACGCACACAGACCGATACCTTAATGCATTGTCACATCAGTGTAAGATCACGTCAAATGAACCCTGTGACGGTTTCATATTTCAATGGTAAAATTTAGCATTTTTAAAGTACCAGTGCTGGCACATTTGCGAAGTAACGGGTTTATTTTAGTAGTACCTTGTAGAATTAATTGTACTGTCCATTTCCTTCACCTTTTGCTGTTTGGCGAGTGCTTCTTAACCATTAAAATTCTTGTTTATTAGGTTCATATCGATTTTGCGATTTGAACACAGGTTTTTTTTGTAGACTCGGTTCCTTTAGTTTCGGACTTGTACTCCCCGGCCGATTGTGTTGCCGAACCATAAATATTTTATGCTGCAACGGCTGTGTGCGTGGCCCCTTGTTCGCTTGGTTTTCTCTTAAGTGACACCGGTTTACTGAGAGATACTAATGCAAAAAACAGAGTATTAGTTGCGCATTAGAAGGAGTCATAACCATTACCATCTGTCACCCTATGAGACTAGGGACCACATTTGCTTTTCATTGCTTCGGTATTCCTCGGAGAGCCTAGTAAACATTGTTTTATTTCTTAGCGTTCGGGTAATTCGATCTCGTTGACGCCACCTCGATTCTTTGGCACGGGCCATACGGCCATCACCACAGATATAGTTCGGTTGTTCTTTCTACTGGCGGCGTACCGTCGACTAGGTTGGCAAGAGTGGCGTTTTCCCTCTAATTTTTTTGTGCCCGTTTAGCCTTTTAATAAAACTGGTTGTCTGAATCGTCCGGCATTTTGTACGCTAGCTTTTGAAGCTTGGGGTTGTGGCAGATTTTCTTTTGTGTGACCGATTTCTTTTTGAGCCGGTAGTGCTACCCAAATAAGAGGGGGATATGTGAATTGGTCACTAATTTATGATTTCCCATACTTTTGGATCTATTTGGAGTTTGGAATGGGAATCTTCCTCAACGAGGGATTTTGAAAAGAATTGTCATTGCCCCACATTTCCAGAAACCCCTCGAATCGAGGTAAGTTACCTTTTGGAACCATTTCGCCACCTAATCAGTGTTCCTCAATTTATGCCGATTTTATTTTAGGGTTTTTTTTTAATTAGTATTGTCCGTATTGTTGCTCCGTTTCCCGCAAACCTTCCACGTGGTTTCTTCTTTCACCGGAATACCAGACCAGACTTGGTGTCTTGCAGTGTATGTTCTCTTGGGTACATGTTTAGTTGTGGAGTTTCCCCTATCGAGCAGCCGGCTTTCCGGACGGACTTTGCTGGGTTAACTGAGACTGCCCACCTGCGGCTATCCCATTGAGCCACCATTCCATCTTGGCTTGGTTCCCGGGATAGTGACAGACAGCTGTGTAACGTTCGGGACATCTTGAGGTTTGGGTAGCTTAAGTGGCCTGTTCTCTTCAAGAACGGTTTGCGGAACTTATAGCCTTAAATTATAGTGTCTTACATTCTTTTGCACCGCCAAAACTTGAAGGTGAGATTTGACACTCACACCTACCACCAGGTTGAAGGAAATAAATTATTGTTCGTGATTCACTTGTTTATTTCCTTTACGGGTTGGAACCTCGGGTTGATAAGTCTACCTTTTTCGAATCACGTGGCGCCTACCTACCACCTTCCGGGACTGACCGAGGTGCCCTTCACCGCCTTCCAACATGGCTTTGGTTTAGTATTTTCTTTTTTTTTCTTTTCTACTTTATTAATTTTTCTCGGTTGTTAATGAGCTAGCCTAGGCATTGTCTTACCTCACTATTAAATTACGAATTTAATTAATTAATGCGTTTCTTTTTCACGACGACCCCCAATTTTCCACTTGATCATAAAAAAACAGTCTTTATATATTTTTTATAAGTACTTCTGATGGAAAATTGATCCCCCAAAACGATTTCTTTAAATTTTGATTTTAACAACTTTTTTTTATAATGAAAAATGGGAATCGGAAGTATGAGACCCAGTGCCCATTCTTTAACTCCGCCCCCCTCAAACAATTTATAAACAGGGACGGATTAGAATGCGAGCCGGTTTCGGTTAAGCTCTGAAGAAGTCAACAAGATGATTGACGAAACGTCAGCAATTTTGAAACAAACTAATTTATTATTTATTTAAAAAAGTTTATTTCTATAAGCTTTCACATGATAACGCACATTCTTATTTATCTTATTTTCTTCTTCTAATAAAAACACTTGAAAATGTAAATTAAAAGTTAAATCGTATCAGAAGCAAAAAAGAAGAGGTTTAACCGAATCGGCTGATACGGAGAGCTTTTGGGATAGTTGATTTATAATGTTATAATTTGAACATTTATACAATATATATAATACAATTCGGGCCACTCAAATCCCGTAAATAAAGGCCGAAATCTATCCGAAAATTTTTGGACCGCCAAGCGACTAAATAGATGCGAGTTACACAAGATCCGTTACGATAAAACGCAACAAGACGAGGAATTTCGGCGGCGAAGGAAAAAAGACCTTTTAATCCTTCGAAACGGCCGTTTCGGTGAGGTTCCGAAAATAGGCGCGGATCGTTTAAGGATATAAAAACACCAGGATACGTAATTCGAACGCAGAGAAAAAGGCACACGTTTACGCGTCTATTAGAGCGTGCGTTGCCAGATCTACTGATTTTTCAGGAGGTCCAGTAATACATAATAAAATCTACTGAAAAAAATTGGACGCTTAGTATTATTAACGTAGAAAGAGAGAAATTTAATGAAAAGAATCAAGTTAACATAAACAGTGTAGGCAAACTGCACTGACCTTCATTGTATCAACGTAGTAATAAAGCAATTTTGTGATTTTTTTGAAATAATAAGAACGTTAATAAATACATTTATTCATTGGGTCCGCAACTTTAGATTTTCCAAAATTTCCAGCAACCAAAACGCCCAATCAACAAAGCGGAGATCTAGTAGAGTGTGTTCCTAAAAATAAGAGAAAACTTCAGTAGTAACGCAGATTTGAAATACGGCCTTTATATTAATATGTATTTACACCTCCCCTTTGCTTCGCTCTTCATAGAAAATAAATAAAGAATATTAGATCGGTGTGGTAACATCAGAACGCTGGAGCTAAGCTCTGATCCATAGTAGCAAGGTCAAAACTGAGTAGCGTTGAAATGGTGAAATTCTACAATAGGCTTAAATTTTTTGTTTAGAAGATCTTTTTAGCATTCGAATGCACTTAATATCTTACTCGCCGGAAGAAGGGGATGGAACAAATAATGCATGTTTATGAGACCCCATTGCAGACTTTACTGACATGACCGCAGGTAAGGGCCGAACTAAGGTAACTAAGGGTTCCCGTTATGTGTGTATGGTCTGTTCATAGATATAAGAAAGTGACCAATAGCTTTTGAATGGAATTATCCAAGGGTGGTCATTAACATACAATGAAACAAGATTATTACCTAAAGTTTCGGAATTTAAATTCAGGTAAAATTGTGGTCCATAATAGCAAATAATTTTATACCTACATGTGTTTAATATTGTTCGGTTTACTATACTACTTAGTTTAAGTTTAAGTAATCATTCTTATTTCGTCTGTAATACCGCGTGTGTTGAATCGTGTGCGAATTATGCAAAATATGTTCGAGTCTAGGAGATGCTCCCCACCAAATGTAGAAAACACTATTCTATTGAGGCTGAGGAAGTTATAAACAACGTTTATTTGACTCTCATTGAACGTGGTGCCAGCAAGCAAGCATCTTTGGAAGAAACGGCCACATTGATGAAAATTCCAACATCAACTGTATGGAAAATTGTGAATAATCCCATTTCAGCGAGGAAAAAAAGAAACTGTGCTGACATTTTTTTGAGTGTAGATGAAAGTGATCCAAAGGTCCATTTCTTATAAGCTTATGTGCCTCGTGGAGGGTTAAAAAGGAGGAAAATTTCAACTTTGTAGCGCAAACGCTTCGAAAGTTATTCAGGAAAAACCAAAAGACGGGAACGGAGAACGGACAGACAAAAAAAGCCCATAGGACCTACCGTTACCGACATATAAAATTTTTATACGAGCGTATTTTCGAAAGTAACAAGGCGGTAGCTGTACTATGCATTGCATGAAATCCACACTGTGTTGAAGGCATAACTTTCAACTGCCAGAAATATTCATTAAGGTGTTCATACATTATCTTTTCCACAATTTTTGAAACCTTCTTAAAAATAAATGAAATTAAATTATTCTACAATGTCAAAATCCACTGCAACCAAGGCAGGCAACCTTTGCTGATATTTGTATAACATAAAATAATAAGTCTGCTCATATCTACCTACCGGCAATGCCGATTATAACGCGTAAACATATACCACCGGAAGCTGTCTCCAACATACGCGTGTATACTCTTAAAACGACAGTAACTTGACACCCGACGCCGTTGCTTACTTTCTAACCAGAGATCGAGTTTCTTTCCCTGGATTGATTTTGTCCTCTCGACGCACTCGGCAGAACGGCGAAGGAGAACGAAATTCGAGTTATTTCGCGTGACCTTGAAAAATGTTAACACATCTTTTATGTTATTGTTATCCACTCGGGAAACGTGGGTTTGTTTTGCTTTGCATATTCGCTTGGTCAATGTTACGAATGCAAATTTGGGGGGGAAGGGGGTCAAGGTTATGCACATTCCGGTGAATCGCGATAGGAGAAATTTTGCCTAGAATTTTATCGTTTTTTTTTTTCGTATTCATTGCAAAGATGCATGATGATACATTTGCAATTATTTAAAAAATAAAAAAGCACAAGATCATTGCCGTTAAGCGTATTTGAAAAATGTCTCGAGAACTATTGGGTTGTTCGGAAAGTCATTTCGTTTTTTTTTGGGGAACATGAAAGACAGTTTTCGTATAATGAATAAATATTTTATTAAATTATATATTGGTCATTCTGGTCCAACACCTTTTGCCATCTTTCTGGCAGTAACATAATTCCCCTCTCATAAAAGTTTTGGTCCTTGCTGGCAAAAAACTGGTTCAGGTGATTTTTGACATCTTCATTTGAGGTAAAGGTTTTGCCATCCAAAAAATTTTGCAGGGACCGGAACAAATAGTAGTCGGAAGGCGCCAGATCTGGAGAATATGGTGGATGTTGCAGTACGTCCCATTCAAGCTGTAAAAGTTTTTGGCGAGTGACCAAACTTGTGTGAGGTCTCGCATTATCCTGGTGGAACACTACACCCTTCCTGTTGATTAATTCGGGCCTCTTCTCTTTAAGTGAATCATTCAATTTGTCCAGTTGATGACAATAGACTTCTGAATTAATCGTTGTATTGTCCCGCAAAAGCTCAAAAAAAACGATTCCTTTGACATCCCACCAAACGGAGAGCATCACCTTTTTTTGGTGAATGTTGGCTTTTGACACGCTTTGAGCCGGTTCATCTTTTCTGCTCCATGACCTCTTGCGTTTAACATTGTTGTATACAACCCATTTTTCGTCCCCAGTAATAATCCGCTTCAAAAATGGATCATTTTCTTGACGTTTGAGGAGCGAATCACACACGTCAACGCGACGACACAAATTTCGCTCCGTAAGGACATGGGGCACCCACACATCGAGCTTCGAGGTTAAGCCCATGCCTTTCAAATGGCCATAAACAGTCGAATTCGATAAATTTAATCTCTCACCGATCTCTCGTGTGGTTATTCGCCGATTTGCATCAACTAATGCCTTTATCGCATCTTTGTCAGCTTCGACCGGCCTTCCAGACCGTGGTGCATCTTCGACATCAAAATTGCCGGATCGAAATTTTGCAAACCAGTTCTGGCACTGGCGTACTGTTAACACGCCTTCTCCATACACATCCGTCAATTTTTTTCTCGCTTGGACAGCATTTTTACCTTTTCTGAAGTAAAAGAGTAAAATATGACGAAAATGCTGCTTATTGCTCTCCATATTTAAAAGGGCGCCAACCAAAAACTACTGCGTAGAATTAATAGAACTTTTTCACACACAAGCCTTGCAATATCAGCTCTCAAGACATATAATGGTTATGCGGCTTAAGTGTGAAGTTGGTTTCCAAAAAACGCAATTAAGTCCTCTGACGGGAAAAAACGAAATGACTTTCCGAACAACCTTATAATAACGAAGAAAGATGGAGAAAGGAGAGACGATCTCATAGAAACGAGCAGGAGGAACCAATATTTTTGAGATATATTGGCAAATGGCGGTGATGCCCGGCCTATCCGAAATTAAACGCGATAAATAGAAGATCACCAGAATTAAATCCTAAATAACTAATATTACAAGGTCAACGACTTTTGAGAACAAAATAAATATTATTCACCTTTTTTTTTTTATTTAGACAAAGGCAGTAAGCAGGGTCCGTATTTTATTGCCAATAAAATACTTTTTCGACAAATTGAGTCAAACATACACACTCAAAAGAAAAACAAGTTATAATCAATCAATAACAAAACGAACCGGGAAATAAAACTAAATTTTCGAAAAATGGAGATAAGTTCGAATCGGGTAAAAATATTAAACTCAAAAGTTTCGAAGATCCGATTTCGGTATCAGTTGAAACCATCGAGAGGATGCTTTTTTACTGAATGATTTCGGAATGCTTTCTAAAGCAATATCAACAGTTCCGTTTTCGAGATATTCATCTTATCAATGAATGAACTAAAAACTCTTTCGCAAAGTGTTGCGAAGTCGCTATTCTCGTCTTTTATCAATGGATTTATTATCTTATTGCTATTAATTAGGAATGCTATTTTGCCAGTAGAAGAAATCATCACAAACAATTCGATAAGGAGAGCTTTCAAGACTCCCTGATAAATTTTAGTTGAAGTGAGGTCAGATATTGCGTCCAGATATCAGTTTTTGGCAAAAAAAAACTTAAAAACATTTTTTTGACGAAAACCAATTTAAAAATCGCTCCTCATCTCATCTTATTTTGATTCATATCACCTGTTGCTCCAAGCTAGACACCCTACGTAATGTAGTATTTGGGCCTAACCATTTTTAATTTGGAAAAATTATGTCGTATACCAAAAACGATCTTAAAAAAGATGGCGGCAAAGCCGTGCCTGCGGGGCCGGCAAAAAAAAAGTGACCCGATACCACCGCATCCGTCTGTTCCGAACCCGACGCGTTTCAAGTTTATGGTGACGACATAAACGGAGACTAGAGCTATAATTAGATCTCGTATATTTTGCCTTATGTGCTTAGCCGAGTGCATTAAAAGCTACATAAAATATGAAGAACGTACACACGCCTAATGTGCACAACATGCGTTTCCTTCGGATCCTATTAGGCCTAATATCGCGTTCGGTAGATTCAATTTGAAATTTTTGACAAATGCCGCCGAACCATTAACCGTCGGGCTATTTTTAAAAAGACGACGCGACATTTATTAAATACGGTATCCTTTTAAATTCCCATCGCATATATATATATATATATATATATATATATATATATATATATATATATATATATATATATATATATATATATATATATATATATATATATATATATATATATATATATATATATATATATATATATATATATATATATATATATATATATATATATATATATATATATATATATATATATATATATATATATATATATATATATATATATATATATATATATATATATATATATATAGTTGTTAAAGGTGAAAAAAATGTTACTATATAGGAAGCCCACCATGTCAATAAACTTTTTGGAATATTGCAATTGGGTTAAATCAAATTGCAGTGCTCGTCTAAACCAATTGAAATATTCCAAAAAAAAAAAAGTTTATTGACATGGTCCGCTTCTTATATACTAACGCCTTTTTCACTTTTCACAAAGATCAACAAATCAACATGATGAGTGGTGCCGCCTCCCCAGTGATCGCGGATATTGTGATGATTAAATTATTATATTTCGTTATAGATAAAGTTAACTATAAATTCCCACTTTTATGCCAATATTGGGTGATTTGTTGGTTGTACTTCCCAAAAATTCAATTAATGCAACACTTAACATTTTTAATTCTTTCAATCCGTCTCTGGTGTTTACTGTGGAGACGGAATCTGCTCCTTCGGCGTCATTATTATTATGGTATCGTAAAACATCCAGCTCCGGTAGGTATATCCCCTTCTCTTCCTACCACCCTATGAACCAAAAAATTAATGCTGTTTTGGGTTTAAAAAATCGAATTAAAAAGATCTGGCACCGTTCTTTGATACGCCCTAACTTACTGTTATTGAGAAATCTGCTTGTAGACAATAAATACCCCATCAGGTTAATTAATAACCTTTTATTCTGTGAGGCCTACACTACAGGACCTTCCCCACCACGTCTGGTGCAGGAGAATCGGCCGACCAATTCAATATAATGTTAGAACGCTCAGATCATTCCATTCTCAACTAAAAGATACCACGCCAATAAATAAAAAGTCCAATGTTGTTTATGGTCTTCAATGCGAATGTGAGAAACTTTACATAGGGCAAACATCCCAAATTAAAAAAAAAAAAGAATTACAGCACATAAAAGTGACTGTAAACATAAGCCCAAGATTACTAGCCTCAGTTCCCATGTGAATGACCATGACCACCAAGTGACATACAACAATCCTTTTATCCTAGATACCGAAAAAAATGGCTATAAAAGTAGGTTCCTAGGAATGTGCTATATTCATCAGTGTGTCAACTGTATTAACCATAAAAGAGATGTGGATGGTTTAAGCACTATTTACACTTATTTATTACATCAAACATTTACAAAAAAACTGAAATTCTCAGATTGCTATTCAAGAAAAGTCCTGTAGTGTGGGTTTGGGTGTAAAATTTTGTGGGTCTGCGATCTAGTCGAATACTGAAATTATTGTCTGTGCTTTTTTCGCCGTGTTAACGTAAGTTCGATGTTAATGGTCGATGGTGGTTTTTTGCCTTGTGTTCTTTGGTTTTGCAACGTGGTGATTCTTTGGTCTGTCAAGTTTTCTATATATGACCATTTTCCCAACTGTCAAGATGTCTTTTTTCTTTTAAATGCCGTTGAGCATATATATATATATATATATATATATATATATATATATATATATATATATATATATATATATGATGACACTATATTCCGGGATATCATCCGTTCGCTCGTTGAACACCGACTGGAATCCTGCAGACGTTTCGCCAAAATCTCACTTGGCATCTTCAATGCTCGCGCTCCGAAAACACTTCGAACACTATATATATATATATATATATATATATATATATATATATATATATATATATATATATATATATAATATATATATATATATATATATATATATATATATATATATATATATATATATATATATATAGTTATATTGATAAGATAAATTGCATGAAAAACTAAAAGTCCTCGATAAATTCTATTCTCCGTTTCCCGCGAATCCAAAACCTGGCGTCAGATCAAGGTTTTCCGTTTGGCTGAAACTCAATTCAACTGCTCGAAAATTTGGCAACCCCCTCATTCCGTGTTATTTGTCTCTTGAGTCGGGTATCGGATAACCAACAAATTTTAATGAAGACGTCCCCACGTAAGCGACGCGTTGAGCGTAAAAATAGAGACGATATAAGAAACACGCTGCCGAGTTTAAGACCACTGGCTTCGACGCGAGCCAGATGGTAACCGTGTAAACGTCACTTATAACAATCCAAGAAAGTTAATGTGACAAAACTGTCGCTTGCATATATTTGTTCTTCCAACTAACCGGCCGCCTTGCATAATATTATGGCGATAATAGTTCGCATTCGCCTTCGTTACACGTTTCGGGATGATCGGCAGGTGTTGAAGTAAAAAATTAGTTACCAAAATGCAATAGCAAACCGCTAAGATCGATTTTTTATATTGAAGAACATAACAAACAAAACATAACAACGTAACAAAAACCGAAAAATAATATCTCTATCCACTATCCATGATTTATCTAAACTGCATACATAGAAAAATTAATTGATTCACCATAAAATTAGAAAATAACACCATCCCCGTTCTTCTCAATCAAATTCAAAAATCTCCTACACAAAGCAACTCCGCAATTGACCCTCCATTGAAAATGTCACTGATGAAATATCAAAAATTCTGAAAAAAAAAAAACAATTTCTCCATTTGTCCCAAAATCTCCAACAACTACGATCATTGAGAGGTTGCAGTATTAAAAAACTTTAAAAAGTAAATATTGCACCTCCTGATTATGCAAAGAGATAGAAGATAAATTATTGGTTCTTGACGTCAATATTGTTTATTGTGATTTGTTCCACGAACATTCATTTGGTTTTTCAATTAGTGCATTAGATTTGTTAAAGCCTTTATTTTCGCAAATTAAGAGACAAAACAAAGGAAAACTAGAAGTGCGCAAGAAAAGAAAAAATAATGATCAATTTGGAACTGGAAGATGTGTGAGAACCAAAGACATGACAACTGATTCAAAAACAAAGGTCTGGTACAGCCAATGCAATACAAAATCACTGAACGAGTTCTAAAGAGCCTGACTTAGAAGTATTATCTCTTTGGTCAAGATTAAAATACCAAATAAATAATAAATATAATAAAAGCTTTTATGGAAGGCAGCAATGCAGGAACTTGCCTGCATTGCGGTATCGTAAGTAACGGGTGATTCAATAAGAGTTTCCAGATTACAATCTGAAATATTTTTGAAACGCCACTGTATTTGTTTATTATTATATGAGATTTCTAACCTCAAAACATAAACAAAATTAGTCACACGACTGAACAACGTGTAAAAATTGTGCAAGCCCATTATGAAAATGGTCAAAATCGACCTTCTGAGAGGACAATGTGGAATGTGGTTCAAAAATGTGAGCAAACTGGATCTGTAACTAACCTCAAAGTCCCTCAACGTGCTCGTGCAGGTCGGTCAGATCAAAATATTGCCATTGTTCGCGAAAGTGTAGCCGAAGATAAAAACACATCGATTCGTCATCGATCGCAGCAAGTGGGCCTTACGTATTCAACCACACAGCGAATTTTAACAAAAGACTTGCATCTACACCCATATAAAGTCCAAATAACTCCGGAGTTGAAACCTCGAGATCATCAACAGCGCCGCGTGTTTGCAGAATGGATACGAGAACAAGGGGTTCATTTTTCAACGAAAATCATCTTTAGCGATTGGTATTGGTATTGGTATTGGTATTGGCGTCCAAGCACTTAGGCCACCAGATGGGCCCGTTGTGCCCCCAGGCCGCTCTAGAGGGCGTCCAGAATGCCGCCCCTCCTGTAGAAGGTCAGCAACTCCTTTTAGCGATGAGGCACATTTTCACGTTGGTGGCTTTGCAAACAAACACAATGCTCGTATTTGGAGATTAGAAAATCCAAGAGAGATTGTTCAAAAAGCAATGCATCCTCAAAAAGTGACTGTTTGGTACGCATTTTGGTGCGGAGGTATAATTGGCCCGTTTTTTTTTTCATTTGCATATTAAGTCCTCCGGGAATCACTTAGTAATTTGAAATATGGAGTACATTAGCTTTAAGGCACCATAGGCCTTCCTGAGTTTATACAATATATTCAACTTTTTTTACTATTTGTACTATTTCAACCTTTACATGATTTCCAAAAACTACGGGATTAATTTTTACCTAATGGGCACTGTCATACAAAGACATATGCAATATTTCAGATTTAAGTGGTAGGTGATTTAGGGATCCCACCTTGAGGTAGTCCGGATTTACTGTCGATGCTATTTGAACGCCTTTCAGCAGACAAGAATCTTAATTAAATTAAAATGTCATAATTGACCATATGAAACACCCAACTAAAGTGTATCAGAACTATGGAAGTTTTCCAGTTTTCTATGGCGAAGAACAGGTCATCCGTTACATCAGCAAACGCACTGTCACAACTAAATATAGTAATAGTAATAAGTAATAGTCTTTCGACGTTGTCCGACGCCTGTTTCGATATTCCCAATTAACAACTTGCAGGTTTCTTGAGCTCATCGCTTTTGTTACGCCCTGTTTCCAATAGGTTTTTACTTTTCCTCTTTTCCGGTGTCTTGTATGCGGCATTCGTTGCAATATCATCTACAATGGTTCCTTCGATGCTCATAAGTTCTTCTCTGTCGTTTCGAACCTTGCTCCTTCCATCCATTCCATCCATCTCATGAGGTTCTACACTTTTTTTATATTTTTCTATACTAACTTTCAGCACCATATAGCAGGCTGGATTTCACTACTGCTACATATATATTATATTTTCTTTTGTTTGTAATATTTTTATTCCATAGTATTCCGTTAAGACATGCTATTGCTTTTTTGGCTGTAGTTATTCTATTTTCTCTTTCCTTGTTATCTGTTCCTGTTGTATCAAAAGTAACATTTGTACTCTTGGCAATGTTTAATGTACAACGTATCGTTTAATTGTAGATCACCAGGTTCCCCACCAACACATAGATATTTGTTTTTTTCTATTTTAACTGCAAAGCCTCACTTCCCACTTAACGCATCATGTACTCTATATCTTCTTTATCATTTGACAGGTCTGCAAACTGCAACTGCAAGCTGTATAAATAAGTCTTTAAGTTAAATCTCCATTCCGTGTATTTTCCTTTTCCATTGCTTTAGGGCTTCAACCACATAGATATTGAACAGTGGTCGAGATATACAGCATCCTGGGTGACATATTTACCTAATGAGTGTATGATTGACGTTTGTGTCCTTTAGGATTTTACAAAGACTTGTTGTCGGTATAATATCGTAAGCCTTTTGAACATATATGTTATATGTGTATCTCTTTTTGTGGCCATTTTCTTCTCAATGATTTGCATGAGACAGAAAACAATATTCTAGTCGAAATGCGAATAGATTTTTGTGGACAAAATTTCTTAATTGAACACTGACTTAATGAAAATTCAAGATTTTAACTGACTGTAAAAACCATCCATCAAACACAGACAGACACACGACAAACACGGACGGACGGACGTGCAGTGAAATGTTTTAAGCTTATTAGCGATTTGAGGTTGGAAACCAACGTGTTTGGACAACACTAATTTATTCGTACATTTTTCCTACCTTGCCACCGTTCGACATTTATCTGTACTTTTATTAGAATATCTTACAGAGTTATGTTAATTTCCTACGAAAAGCTCTAATGCCGCCGATCCAACTTAACAACTTTGCCGAGAACCGGCTCGACCCGACGCTATAATTAATCGTCACTTAACCGTTCAACTCGGTAGCTTTCAGACGGTCGAGATAAGGCGATTTGCAGACGATTTTGAAATCGCCATCTCGTACCGATCCTTTCTGGGGACAGACTGGGAAAGCCGTTGTGTTACGCGAGATTACTCGACAATTTGCGCTACCGGACTTTTAATTTACAATTTTAAATCGCGATTCACGTTGAAATCATTTGGATTCTTTATTGTCAACTTACAACAATTTTTTTTATGACTTATTAAATGTATTAACTGCGGGAAGGAGAAATGAAAATAATAAATACGATATGCCATGACTATTTGACAACTAAATTATTTAATTTAATTATTGAAAGACATGCAAGGCGTTCCATTAAAAAAAAAAGCAAGATGGCTTGATGTATCCAAATTGATGAGTTTCAGACGAAAACGGACTACGCCACTGGATGCTAAAGTAAAAACCTATCCAGACCAGTTTCCACAAAAGGTGTCTTCACATACAATAGTCCAACAAATCCAGGACTTCCGTTTATTTCATGAAAAAGAAGCCTCGGAATTGATAAGGAAGACACACTGTACACACCTCATTCGAAGAGATAAAATTTTCGGCATCAAATCAAAATTATCATCTAAATTATTTAATTCAATTTAATTTAATTTTAATTTAAATATGCTTGTTGCTTTAAATGTTGATGCAACTGTCAGTAAATTTGTTTATTTGTTTAAGTTTATGTTTTGTTGATTGTTAAATAGATATATTTATTATTATATTATTAAAAACACGTTTGAACATCAAGGAAAATATGACATGACAGCTAATTTATACCATCTGCAGACCTATTAGAAAGATCACAGACAAGTTTGATCAATTTAAGTCTATAACAAGTTTGTTACTATCATTTGTTTAACCGTAGCTATATTACATATTAAAGTGTCTTCCGAATAGCATGTTTATTTGTCGGGTCAGATGAATAGTTTCTAGAAAAACAAACGAAAAATTTCGATTTACATAAACAAAAAATTTCCGATATTTCCAGATACCACAAATCTATATAGGTGAAAAGGGCTCGACATGGGCATTTTTTTCAGACTATAGTTGTAACCATTTATGATAAAAATAATATATAATAATAATATTTTCATTCGAATCCAAAAAAGTTATGGACAATTGTCAAAATGGCCGAAAAATGAAAAAAAAAATGCTTCTCGAAAATCGAGCGCTTGACACGTCAGCCGATTTTGCTCTATCTACTTCAGAAATAGGATTTTTCTTTCAAAACACTCCAATTACGACCGCCCTATACACGAACCGCGGTCGTCGGTCCGTGTTTGTTTTTGAAATTGGTCCGAAATCCGTAAAAGGACCGAGTCCGATCGGTTTTTGTTTCTCCTCTCACGACGAAGAGTGGCGCCGTATTTCGAGAAGCGAAGGAAGAGCTGACAAAGTATCTCTGTTCGAAGGCACCGACGATACCTGTCGTGCCGTATTTGGAAAACCGCCTTAAAAAAAAATAGGTACGGTACACGCACATACTTATCCCTAACTTGGACGCGTCCCGTCGACGGTATGGTTAGTAGTAGCCCGAAGGGATTTAGTGCCGGTAAAATGCTCTCCATGCGGGCGGCCAGGGTCTACGCCCGTAGATACGAGGAGTACGTAAAAAGTATCGGAAAATGGTTGTCTTGGTTTTAAAAAATTGCGTTAACAAAATTTTTACTTTTACCCAAAATAAGGACAAACGCAAAGTTTGGAGCAAATTTTTCCCACGCCTCCCCTGTGCTACCCACCCCTGAAGACTAAGTTTTAGTCCGTTAAATAGAACCTAAAAAGTTTAGTAACTGTACCAAATTTTATTTAAAAATATTTACGTGTTTCGAAAACATTTACAAAAATTTGCCATCACCTCTTCAAATGTAACACAGGAACTATACTGTTTATATGAACGTTTATCCTTATTTTGGCTCACAGAGTACGTAGTTAAAATATTGACGTCTAATTTCGGGACACCCTGTGAAAATTCACTATCGAGATTGAACAGGATAACTCTATTATTTTTTAGACTTAACTATTAAGAAAACGCAAAGCAAATTAGATGTTTCCATTTATCATAAACCTTCACACACGGACACAGTCATGCAGAACAGCTCAAATCACCCTTATGCACACAAAATGGCTGCATTTCACTCTCTTATACACAGACTTCTTAATACGCCACTCTCAACAGAAAATTACAACAAAGAACTTAATATCATTAAACAAATTGCACTGAACAACGGCTACAATCCGTCCATTGTAGATAAAAGTATAAATAAAAACAAATCCAGATTACAGTAAACTCTATTTATCCGAAACCTAATACAGAACACGAACAATTTAAAACAATTACATACATAGGAGAAACTAGTGAAAAAGTTTCAAAACATTTGTCAAAATGTGGTTTAAAAATAAGTTTCAGAACTAACAACACAATAAAACAAAATTAATTAATAATTTTTTTTTATAAAGAATTGACTCTCAAACTCAAAAATATGTGTATGTGTGTTGGATAGATTAATTTATATTTACAACAGAGCTGCAATAATATGAAATAATAAATAAATAAAAAAATAAAATAATATAAGTTTTGATACTTTGAGTTCAGGCGTCTACACCTGTAATAGTGGCGTGTATTAGTAATCAGTGGTTAGTCAAGTTGTGACTAGCTAAATAGGGTGAAGTAAATTTTTAGTTTTCGTTTAATATTCGTGAAACAGCTTGGTTAAAATTATATATTACAAAAGCATCATTGGATAAAAAATAGATACTTAAGTGAAACACAATTGAAGTAAAAATTATTCATTTTCAATTCTGCATGAAATAAACAATAAATTTTTAAGTGAATGTACAAATTTACAAATTTAATCCGTATTTTTATTATGCCGAAGGTGTTAATTTTATGAAACAAATTTAATTTACCTCCAAAACAGCACAATTAATTAATAAACACCCCTGTAAAATAAAAACTACTGTACACAGTACTCGATCCAATACGCCCCAAGTTTCAGCCTTCTAAACGGCCAAGCAAAGACAGTAATAAATATTTAAAAAAATTGTTAATTTCCCAAAAACCGCTAGCTAAGAATAATGTTATAACTATCAGAAAAGGATACATAAAATACTGCTACTAAAACCACCAAATTTTTACACCCCCCCCGAATCACAAATTTTTGCTATATAATTGCATTGTTGTGATGAAATTTAACAAGGTCATTTATAACGATACAGGGCTTCAACTATATTTAAATTGTGAAGTCGACTTCCGTCTTTGGGAGTATTCGAACGAAGAGATGCATTATTTTTTGCAATTTTTGTTATTTACTTTTAACAAATCAGTAAAAGTGCAACTTTATCCACGTAATTGCCGTACGTATTTTTATTGTTTGTACTTTCAACCCTTTCTTCACAATAGACTTAGTTGTTACAAGTTACAATCAGATTTGTTGCAGACGTGTAGCATACAACGATGCCAATTTTCGCACAAGCAGTTCATACGAACCTTTTTCCGAAACACCCTCTATAATGAGAAAATAGCTTTGAGCCTACATGAAGTAATCTAAATTGAAAATTATACGCAGCATTCCTTCTATATCCTCTATAAACGAAAAATAAAATTACTCTGGTTAGTTCGCAAATTTCGAATTATTATTCCCGGAGTAAAAACGCCGACCTATCAAATCGGAAATGTCAGTCACGTGTTTTGCGATCGCGAAGGTCAAATACGTTAGAAACCTGTCACGGGCTAGAACCAGTGTCGTGGTCCGAAACTTTAACCCGACTGGCTATATAGAACCCACTTTTATCCACTCGGAAGAGTGGGAAAGTAACCGGTTCACCTTTCTTAACTATCCTTGTTTATATTTGCTGCAGATTTCGCGTCATCCTTTTATACAAATACCTAATGCTCGATGCGAACATAACCCGTCCTGTTCGAATCGACGTATTATAATGTACCTGAAATCCATAGTTGAGTGAAATGCACACGAAGAACGCAGCAAAGCGAGGAGAACAAAAAGGTTGACAAAGGAACGACACACTATTATATATCGCGACAATTATCTCGACAAACTAAACAACGATCGTATCGCTGCATGCAAAACGCGAGACTCGTATGACGAAATGTTTATTGTTACGGTCGCGGGTAGGAGAATCGTATGGGTACAGGTAGGTACGCGATTTTATCAGGTCCGGAACTAATTAGACGGGTATACGACATTCGAATTGTCCGCGTTAACATCGATACGCTGAAGCCGGTCGAAGCTTCGACGCCCTGGGTGTTAATTTTGTCTGTTGCCAATACGTTCCCGTCGCTTGGTATAATGAACCTACCAAGGCATGTCCAATTAACGTCGCGAGCGATCGCAGTGCGCCACAGGGTTAGATGTTGGGGCCTTCGCCGTCGTTATAGGTTATTAAAAAAAAAAATGACGAGTTCCGTTCAATTTTAGGTGGTGAGGTGCCTTTCGGGAAAGGAAAGAGACTAATAATCGTGAAATGATAAAATGCCTGGATAAAATGGATGAAGGAAACTATCATTCGTCACGTCTAAAGACGACTCCGACTTCATTTCGGAGAAAACAAGAGATTTTTGACTCGTTAACCTCCAATAATATTAAATTTCAAAACTTACACAAAGAAGGAACTACGACATAAAAACTTAGTGCAGCTGATGTGACCTTAAGGAATTGAGGAAGTGCCTGCGAACTCGCAAAAAGCAGTGCAGCATGTCAATTAAAGAAGAGGGAAAACAATGAGGAGATGATTTTTTATAATTTAATTTCTGTATAATATATTTTTGTAAATATGTATTAAAAAATAAGGGTTATAATTTTTCCAGGGCCAAATAGAAACTTGAATAGACGAGACGAGGAAGACAAGTCAGCGACGTTCGATAACATATGCAAATGTCAACAAAGGCCCCTCGAAAATTTGAAAAAGTGGGTGTTTAATTTTAAAGGTCATTTCGAATTGAAAAGGAGGACAAGTTTCTCTTTTTCAATTATATCCCCGTATATAATGAATAAATTTTTGTTGTATAAATAATGTTTGTTTCTACTTTAAGTTCGCAGGGTGCAGGGATAAAAATAGGCAGAACCCATAAATTGACCGACACCCAACCTGCACTAATGAGGTTTTATTACTCTACACCTTTCTGAAATATACTATAACTACACACACAACATCTTAAACAACAAAAAGTGAAAATTAAATATACAAAATAAAAAAAAGTAAGAAAAAACAAATGTTGCGGTTGTAATAGTGTATGTCCTCTTTTTAAATAACACCCATTTTAAATGCAACATGTAACCCAACTTTAGAAACACCAACAATATGTACTTTAAACTACAAAAGCACACTTGTTGGGCAATAATCCTACGCGAAAAGATTAGATAAGTAAAGTCGTAAAAATTAACAAAAAAAAAGTCTAGGCGCGTTATCTCGAAATATTGTGATTTTATGCTCCATTGTTGCCCCGATATGTCCCCATTTTTAAACAACGCGGAAAATTGCGATTGATTTAATTAAAAAAAGTTCACGCTATTGTGGGTCAGCAACTCACGTGGTTTCTGAGATATAAGGAGTCCGAAATAAAAAATTTTCTTTAACATTCTCATTTCATCTGACATCAAAACAACAAAAAAATATCAAAATATATAAAAATATTGTTGACTATGATATCACAATATATATTTTTTTAAGTTTAGCCATAAGAAACAAACAAACAACATCTGCTTTGTTTCGGCACCAACACCAGACAGGCCATAAAATTATACGAGCGGCCATTGAGATAGAAAAGTCCGGACACCTGAATACAAGAGACGACGCTCTGCATTTACCCAATAGGTGAAGAACGATAATCAAACAGCACAGCGGTGCGCAGCAGCCAACGAGGACATCGCAACTACGATTGGCCGAAAACAACAACGCGACAATTCGGAGGGCGTAGCCATCTCCCCTCCCTCATAAGTAGCACGGTTACCATCTCCGGCGCAGGGTATAAATACCGCACGCACCGCCGATAACCTGCCAGTGTTTGAAGTGTTTTCGGAGCGCGAGCATTGAAGATGCCGAGTGAGATCTTGGCGAAACGTCTGCAGGATTTTTTGTCTTAGAATTGATATCTGAATAAAAATATAACATTTGAAAATCTTGAGATTTTGTTAATTGAATCCGTGAAAAGTCCAAATATACAGGTTGTTCCATTTATTAGGGGCACTTTTGGGACACCCTGTATCTATAAAATTTTAAATGTCCAGGACATTGGATTTCCAGTCTACCGGATCGTTTTATTTGGCACACGGTGTACTCGCAATTTTACTAATATCGTTCTTAATGTTGACACTACACATAATTAACACATACCAAACTTTTTAATAGGTTATCAAAAGTATTTATCCATTTTCGTAACCCGTCTATCCTACCTTTTGTGCAATTTACGTTTTTTATGTATTTTAATTTTCTACCAACGTCTCCAGACGACATCCAAATTTGGCAGCACTGACCCATCTCTCCCATCTTATTACTCAGTGCCATTTGAAAAGAGACGTTAGCAAAATTGGGGTTTCCTTCTGTTTTCGGGTCGTTCGCACTCGCCAACGGTCGTTTATTACCGGCATTGCGCAACTTCTAACTGTACAAAACAAGTCCTATTCAAATATACCGACGGCTCTCGCTAACGAGGCGAAAAATAAATAAAAAATCAGATCCTGTCTCTTGACCATAAACAACATTCGTCCCACGCGACGTTCGGCGCATATGGCCCTTTCTTCCAAGTTCGAATCGCCCGAAAACCGACGAAAACCGGAACGAATGTCGTCGACGAAGTTCGTGTGACGCTCGTCTCGAACGAGCAAGATGTGGTCCGGTTCGCGACGAATTTACGATCGATTTTTCGAACATGTGCCCGGCACGGCTTGAGGCGGCGACGTGAGACGCCATTAATAAATAATTCAGAATTATTTATCGGGATGATGCGCTTACCGAGACTCTCGCTCTCTGTCGCACACGCTCATAAGTTATTGCATGTTTCGGAGATTGTGGGAGTCAACGAAGCAAAGAGGGAATTAAAAAAAAAACGAGCGGACCACAAAACGAAATACGATGTACGATGTGGACAACGCTACGATACAGAAATTAAATCGAATAAAAGTAATAATAATAATTTTTCAAAGAAACTGCCATAGGCTACTGTAATACTTTTTATAATCTTGTCTCCATCCGAGTTCGATACCATTTCAAAAGTGATTCAATGAAATTCAATTTGAAACAGCAAAAATCCTTAAAAAATCAAAACCCCCTAAGACCTATCATTAAGGCTTCTTCTGTATCAGACTCACTCCACATGACTCTAAAATTCCTCGTCTCTACAGACTCCCAAAGATACACAAAGCCCTTTACAGGGGAAATGATGTGATTGCTGCAAAACTAATGTACAAATACGTGCAAAATGGTCACAAAATCGAAATAGGCTGCATTTTCCACGCACTTTTTCAGATAATCCGGCTCGAAGGACCAGAATGTTAAGGGTCCCAAATAGGGTCGTACGGTTCACGGTTGGCTTAACCCTTTTGGGATGCGAAATGGTAAAAAGGCGAACACGAAAGGCAAACGACCCACTGTGAAGACTTACCGCAGGCTCTCGTGTCGTCGGTTCTGGACGGGGTCCCGTTTATTGCACTCGCGTTTCAAACTCGCGGACCTGCGGAATCGGCTCTGGTTCTGGCGCCGGACCAGTTCCTATTTCTGAAACTCTCTCCATTATTTCAGATATATTAAAATCCAAGAATCTGGAACCACACCTTATCACTTTAATTGAAAAATGCCTGTCTGGAACATGTTTTTCTTATAACGGTCAAATTTTTGAACAAACTTCGGGAATAACTATGGGTTCTCCACTATCACCAGTCATCGCGAATATATTTACAGAAGCCTTTGAGAAAAAATCTCTCGAGACCTTCCGTCTAAAACCAAAATTATGGAGAAGCTACATCGATGATACTTTTGTTATTGGGACTCATGGTCAAGAAACCCTAGTAGATTTTCTTAGACATTAACATACGTTTTACCATTGAGTTGGAAACTAATAATAACCTTCCAATCTTAGATATTCTTATCAATAGAAAATCAGACCTAACATTGGGTCATTGTGTTTACAGCAAACCTACGCATACGGACCGATACCTTAATGCATAGTCACATCAGCATCCGGTCCAAAAATCACCGGTTATCTCAGCCCGAGTCATTGAACCCAGAATTAAAACACCTTATCTCTACTCTTCTCTCTAATAATTTCCACATTAGGCGTTTTATCACCAAATACACTTCACCACAACCTTCCAATAGCAATGAGGCCGAAAGCAATCCTACACTTGCCACTATGGTCCTTCCTTACATTCAAAACATCACTGACCACATATCACAAGTTCTAAAGAAATATAACATCAAAACCAGATTTACCACTTGTCCAAACATCTCATGTCAAACATGTACTTAAGTGATGATGAGTACATTAAGTGTTTATTTATCCTTTGTCTATTTATTTTGGATTATTCTGAAAATTTGGTTATTTTTATCGCTGCGACGTTGCCGGCTCTTCAAAAAAGTAGCAACAACATTGAAAATTTTAATGGGACGCCATATATATCATCGCATTTTCCGATTCGCTAATATTTTATGATAGTTTTTGAGTTTTTGAGAAATTAATTATTTTCTTTTTTTTTTCATCAGTAGAAATTAATTTTGGACGTAGCTTAGGGAGATACTGTACATTATACAGTCAAAACTAACGATTTGGTTACAAGATACCAAAATTGTGAAACGGGCATTTTTTTTAATGAAACACCCTGTATATTACCAAATATTCAAAGATCAAATCAAATTACCTTTAAAATGATGTATCATTTCGCTATACCTAGGTCTTTTGGTTTCTGAAATAAAAGTATTCAATTTGATAGGGACACTGATGGAAATATGTCAAAACGTTAATTACATTTTCTTCGCTTTAGTTTCGACCCAAAATTTGTAAAGCCTTTTTTTAATTCTTGGAAATTTTCTCTTGTTCGTGTTTACAACACATGATCAGAGTACACTTCATTTCTCTTCCATATTGACCCGATTTTATTGACAAAATGACAAAAGATGCATTAAAACAGGACACATCATTCAAAAGGGAATTGAGTTTGCTCTTGCAATATGTGATAATATACTGAGTGTTCCATTAAAAAAAAAAACAATTTTCAACATTTTTGTATCTGGCCAATCATTAGTTTTGACCAACCCTGTATAATACAGAACTAATTTCGATACAAATAAATTATGTTCGAAAATCGGGTTAAGATGATCCTACACTTGTAGAGATTCCGAGGTGATATTAGATTTATGCATTATTTTCAATATCTGTGTTCTGAACCTGCAAAACAAAGACAAATATTTTTTTAATAGCGTATAACGACATAACCGCAGTGTTTTAGTTAAATTTTTAGACTTCGAATGACATTGAAATGTCAAGTTTACAAAAAAAATCGCTAGTATAATTTTATTAATTTTAACGATATAAAAATCAATAAATCAGTCAAGTAGAGTTGAAATTCAGCACACGCTGCATACAGCTCAGCGCATGGTCCGCAAAAAGCGGCAACATTTCATTGATTCGGAAATAGAAGCCGACAACCAACCACAACACATGCAAAGGGTAACTAATGCGTTTGTCAGCATTGGAAAGTAACGAGATAATCATATTCCCATGTCCATCCGTAGGCGTATGAGGAGCTTTACCGGCGGGCGTAAAACAGACGAATAAAATAATTAGACGGGCAGGTTATTTAAACTAAGAATGGAAGAGACGTTAGAGGCTTTTGCTCCGACCTGTCGTATCCGATTACACAGCGCCATGTATGGCCCACAATAGACGAAGCGTAGATTTTAAGAGAGATACAAAGACGCGCGTATGAAGAGTGGATTCTCGTATACTGTGGAGGACATTTTAAGACAGTCGTAAAAAAGGTACATAAATTAAATGGGAGGTTGATTGTTGATGCGATTATATTAAAACGCTGTTATAGGTTACTAAATTAAATGATTTAAGTAGAGGCAAAACTGCCTAGTGCCGAAATAAGTGCTTTTAATAGGGCTGACAATCTTATGGAGAGCACCGTAAAAAACTGTTTACTTTACCTAATTTTTTAATCGGAGTTGAAACGTGGACCTTCAAAAATGCGCCTCAGCGATGTGTTATGATATTATCGCACGTAGCATAATTAACTGTATGACATGACATGACACATTGACTCCCAACTGTCTTATTGGTGCTATTTGTTGATCGACCTTAAATACCTTAAACACATCCGCTTTTTGTAGAAACAGGTGTTTCCCGTCAAAGATCTAGATGAGGCCGAGTCGCAAATGAATGACTCAGCCTCTATTCGAGACCTTGACCTGGAAAGGAGACAGGTTGTACAGACTTTCTGATGCTGATATAGAAGACGGTCAATAGGCGTTCCAAATTTGCAATATTGGAATGGTCTACAGAGTATTACTCGGCTCTACGGGACAAGAATCTAGTTAATAAGTGATGACTATCGACAGAGTTTGGACAGAACGGGAAAGAAAGACAGCATCGGCTGAAAACTAATACTTCACACATCTCTCACCAATACAGGACCGGTAAACCGAGAAAAAGAACTTGTTAGCGCTCCTATTCCTTTTACGTAATACCCAGGATCGTGGTCGCGTGACTATAACAAACGCAGAACTGCGACTATAAGACAATAGACAATAGATTTATTGCTTCGAAAGTAATACATTTCAATTTTCAAAACTTTTACCAACGATTTTCAATGCTATATTACTGAAATAATAAGAAAAAAGAAAGAAAAGAAATACTTGTGAAGCACGTGCTCATACAGAAACAAAATTGCAATAATGATATTTATAAAAATAAACAATAGAAATAGTCAGAAACAAGAAGCAATTAATTATAACAAGAATCAGAATTATTAAAAAGCCCAATAAAGCATCTTAAAATGAATTAGTCCTTGCCTAGATAGGATTTTAATTAATCAGTTAACGGTTGCTTTAAAAACAGTGTAGGATAACCTCGAGATACCAAATTCGAACGGTGCTATTTATGGATAACAAAAAAGCTCTATTGTCTAAATACCCGAGGCTCCAAATGGAAGAGTAGGACGATGACAGTTAATGCACTGTCCAACATCATTTTTACAGACCAACTGGTCTTAGATTTAGGTATAATACCCCTGGTTGGTTTAATTTTATCTTCAGCCATATTATCCAAAAATGTTGAGGAGAGAGATTTTTTCGATTTTGAACAGGAAATTACATTTTTGATTGTTGCTCTAGCTTTGTGGACCACCCCGATTTTATCCGTTGCGTATCGTCGATTGCTGATCGCCCGCCTCCTCGGATCTTATCGTCCGTATGGAAATTCGCGCATCCGACGCCCATACACGGGCGAACGCCCTCTAGCGTAGATAAAACGAACTTGTCGGACGACACGCAGATACGGCGGCGAAAACGTTGTAAACCGAGTAAACGCAAGTGCAAATGTTTGCGCGGCCGACATTTTTTTTTATTGCCAGACAAAGAAACGGCGCCAGGAAATTTTTCAAGGCCCCGGGTTGTAGCAATAGCCCGGCGCGGCTCGTAAAATGAATATTCAACGCTTTTGCGATTTTTCCCCCGTTTTTGAAAATAACCTCGGGCCATTTTGACGATAAGTTTCCTTCTATAAAGTGATTTTATCTGACACGCTTGGTTAGTCAAAAAAAAACAATGACAAATAATCGGAAAGATGACATTTTTGACATTATTTTAATTACAAACAATTAAAAAAACCTTGTTCTTTACTTTAAGCATGCTGAAAAGCTTTGTTAGAAATAATTTGCGTGCGTCAAGACTACGTCTTCTGTGACGTCATTAATTCTCACTTGAATAGTTGTATTCGACTGATTTAAACACGCCTTATGTATTTTAAACGCGAAACCCTCTTAGCAGCTGGTAAACACATTATGTTACGCGTCAATATGCAAAAGTATAAGGGTTGTTCTATACAAAAATATATTTTTTTGTATTGCCCCTGATTTTATGCAATATCTATTAAAACATTTTATCGAAGCAGTGATAATGTAGATCGTGACTTTCCAAAATAATCTGCTAGACGCACACAGATGTTTTTTAAACTTGACTAATAATTTTTTTTTACAAATTTCAACCATATTACATCCTCAACGCCTATTCGCTAAACCTCTCCGCTAAAAATCTACGAATAAATGAGCCGTAGAAATATTGAAGTGAGTAGTTGGGACCCAGTTTCAAGGACGAAATAGGTACGAACATCCTGAGTATGTAAAAAGACTTAGGGTATGGCCATCACGTATACGGAGGCCTAATCGGTAACGTACGCATTAAAAAGGCCGCAGTCACGTAAATCTAGTTACATCCGTTACTTGATATTCAGCTTCCGATAGTCTCAGAAATATGTCGAAGCCACAACGACGAATTCTCAGAACGGAAAAACTATTCAGTTTGTTTACGTATATCATATTAATGCCGACAAGTAATTTTGAAATTAACATTAATAATTTAAACAACTTTAATTGGAAAATCCGACTACTTAATCGATCCATAAACAATTTTCAAAGTTCACATTGACGACGTACAGCGTGGCCAGAAAAGAATGCAAAGTGGTGAATCTCGGAAACTAGAGAGGCTTGGGATAAAAATTAACCCACTAAACCCCCATTCGAGTAATTCTGCTGATGTATCTGCGCCAAGGAACCGTTATCAAAGCTGGAACTTCGAGAAACTTGTTCTCTATTCTTTCATTAATATCAATTCGGTACTTCAGCACCCTTTCATGAAGAAGAGATTAACCACTACTATCGTTTCATTTGTTGGTTCGATGGTCTATGCCTCTGTCTTGTATCTCACGTTGTAGAGTTCACGCATCCTTTTTCGTGCAAGGGTTTTGGAGTACGACTTGAGATCGTCCACGTACCAGAGACGGTCGAAGGATCTGTTGAGGTGTCGCAGCGTCAGTTAGTGACTTGAACGTCAAACCAAACCATAAGGGATCCTTGAAAAATCCCTCCCGTGATGCAGATGTTTCCTGCATCTAAGATATCTTTAGGTGTATTCAGTGTTAGGTGTTGATATAATTTTCAGAGAGTTTAACCTCTTCTACCTGCCGATGTATGATTTTTGCTAGTTGCTTGTGCCTTCCTAAATAAGCATTATCTGCTATTGTGCTACATCTATCCATGATGTGTTCTTTTGATTCTCCAGTATTGAATGTGTATTCGAGTGTTACCGTGAAGTGCTTTTTTCCTCCAAGTTTGTATTTTCTGATGTAGTGTCGATGTTGAATCGGTTACTATTGGCATAGGTATGAACTTTTTATCAGCATTTCTTATAGTCTATGTGATACGGTGTGTGGATCCCAGTACTTACTCACCAATTTTAGAGACCTTATTTCAACAAATTTTGCTTATATTTATATTTATTACATTTATTCATTTATACTATTATTACTACTATTATTATTATAGTGTTTTTCAACTTTCGTCGCTTTACACCGCGAACAACGTTCTCGTTAAATTACGATTATTCCTCCTTTTTCCAGCATCGATCTTCAAACGAACCACCCGGGATCGCACCTCGTAATAATAATTAATGAACCCCGAGCGATTATTATCCTGTGCCCATATAAGGACAGCGTTCGTTAATACCGATTTCGCTGGTATTTTTCCAATTTTTACAGACGGCACCGCGAAGAATATAATTGCCCCCTTGGCGCAGTTGCCGATTTGGCGATACTTAATAACTTTGCGAAGTTATGCCGCTGTAAACTGGCAACGAGAAAAACTTAGCCTCGTAACAGGTATGATATTCCGGTCAACACAGAAATTCACGAAAATCTTTTGTCAGGCTGCCAAGGCTACTAGAGCGCAAACCCGGGCTAAAAATTTGAAAAAATACAATATAATTTAAGTAAACCCGGGAGAAATGAATGATTAACAATACCCTACGATACAAGATCTACAAAACACAAAATTTATGATTATTTCCAGAAACCTAAATATGTTTGTACACCACCAAAGGATATACATTAAAACCACATACTAGAGATAGAGGGGGGCTACCTATGCCGATAATACAGGATTTTTTGGAACAACTGTGACAGACGTTTTGAGAAGATCCATTCAGTATGCGCAGGCGCGAGATTTAAAATCTTACCTTTAACCAATCAGATCGTCATTAAGTGCGGCATTTTTACGGCAGTATTATCTCAAAATATACCTGGATCTCGTTAAATGTCCTGGAAAAGTGTATGGGAATCGATGCTCAAAAGGAAAAGGGCGCGAAGTGCGGGTTAGTGGATAAATGTAGAGGTAGTACTGCGTTTCTACGAAATGTGATTCGATGCGTCAAGAATGACAAATGACAAACAATGACGTTGTTAGAAAAAGAGGTCTGTAGTATCCATTTATCTCCCCGAGTGCATAATACGGCCTCTCAAGCAGCGCTTGGAATTAAAATCGCTGTCAAAATAATTTTAAATATTTAATTAACAAAATTGAAACAAAATAATCTAGAAAAATGTTTTAGAAATACAAATGAATATAAAATTATACAAATAAGTACTTTCAGAGCACAGGATTTGAAAAGAGTTCAGTTTTCGAAAAAAGAGAGAAAGAAAGTAAGATACATATCGTATTGTGGCTTTTGGTTTCGTTCTCTCTAGGCCGACCACCACCGCGAAGCGATCTTAATCAGATAAGTGCCCGTAATAACAAAGGATCGGGCACTATATATATACGTATTGTTCGGCGAATGGGGTTCATGTAACTCTCATACACGGATGTGACCTTTTGCGTTTTACGTTTACCGGGCCGGATAGAAAATAAATTTGACATAATCACACGGTCCGCAATTTGGCGTAATACACGAGCACACACACGCGAATTTGCATTAAAATGATTGAGGGCTCGGTACCGATTACGACGGTGAAAACAGAAAAACAATCGACTGTACGAGTTTGGAAAAAATGATGAAAATATAGGGGAGGGTGGGGCAAAAATTAACCAAAATTTTTTTTTCTAAAAATTATAAATTCTGGTTATTTGTACATTTCTAGCCCTTTGCGTAATACCAGAGGGAAAATACAACAATAACAAAAAAAAATCGATAGAAAAATAGTCACTAATCAGTAACGTGTTTTTTTATTAAATACTTTTTAATAAATAATTGTAATTATTATACACAACATTATAAATAGGGGAGAGTGGGGCACGACAGCCAGAAACTTCACCAAAATTTGGGTCAATTTAATTAAAGTTAGTCAAAAATAAATCGACTTGATTTTTTTATATTTATATATTATATTATAGTATTGGTTTTCATTATATGGGATATTTTATAAGTCTAACTTTTAGTCACGAGTTTCATATAAACGAAAAGCTTGTTTTATGGCTATATACTCTTTCCACTGCGATTAGAGCTTTTTTTTTGGTACGAATAAATACCTACATCACCACCGAGGGATAAATAACTCGTGAAATCTGGTGTATTAGCTCTATGATATCCGTGAAATCCAAATTTTCCATTTTTTAAATGCAAAACCTTCTGTGATTTATTTAACATTACGATATGATATTACAAATATTACAAAAAATAATACAAATCTTAAGGGGGCCGTCTTGCCCCACCCTCCCCTACTCTTTTTAAATGAAACACTTTGCATATTTTTTACTTTAACGTTATAAGGTTAATATCCTATATTAGCCCAAAATTGAGAATAATCGAATGATCAGCACATTTCTCTTTGAGACCAGATTTCCATGAGTGGTTGCGAAATAAAACTCCGTTTCGTCTCATTCCTTTAGCAACAACAATTTTATTATTTCTACAGATTCGATAAAGGCGGAGAAAAAATTGTCCAAAGAGGGATGTGCAAAATAATGATAGCACTGCCAAATAGAAAAGTAATTGTCGAAAAAATTAGTTTTAATGTGTTAGTATTGTTATACCTATTGTTATCAATTATTTAAAATAACTTTACTGTGTCACTTATTCAAAGAAAGGATTTCAAAATAACACAAATTTTGTCCTTATCAATTCCGACCAGCTCAGGTGCTTTTGCTAACCAAAACATAAATATTTTTCTAGATGACCTTGACCTCATAAGTAGGTAGAATCTACTTTCCCACCAGCTCATAACTTCCAAGGCACATATCAATTTTTGACAACCATTTTCAACAATAAATTGATTTTTACAAATGGACCTATTCCAGATATAACCCCACTTGATTTCTACTTGTGGGGTTATTTAAAGGACGAAATTTATAAGGAAAGATACCAACACCAATGGTTATTCCTAGGACGGTCCTGGAATGGTTACGGGTGGGGGTCTGCCCGGCGGGGTATGTTCGGCAAGGGTCTGCAGTTTTGGAGTAATAAACAATAGGCAAAGTTAGTCAGGAGGTCGGTTGTAAAAGCACTATATTTCTGGTCGAACTATAAAAGTAAGATTCAATTGGCCCGAGGAACAATGGAACGGAACGTGGGGCCGCGGGGTGTCGGACAACCACCCGGCCATAAATTTCGGTTCGATTTACGACCGCATTTTCGGGGACCACCGGCACCCATCAAAACCGTCCCCCGGCAGTAAATGAAATCGCAATAAAATGGGAGTCGAGGGTGATTGACGTTGATGGGCCGGCTGGCCCTTTTTAATTCGTACCTGTCGTCACGTGCCCCTTCGAGTTTCGTCCTTCTGTGGCGATTCCAAGAAGGGCCGACGGCGAACCCGAGGGGGCACTTTTTTTTGCACGGTAGAGATAAGTATTGGCGGTTAGGCTTTGTGGCGGTTTAAGAATTTAATATAAAATTCGATTTTAAAATAATAAACAGTAGGATATCAGGGGAGAAAATGGAGAGCATTAGTTAGTAACATATTAACCCACTATAACGAAATCTATAGCCGATAAAGGTATTTATACAACATTCTTGAAGATGTATAGTAAATGTAGCGTAATATTGGTTTTAAAATGCTTAAATATTCTTGTGCTGCATGTTTAATCCCAATATTTGACACCTGTTGGTAAATGGTCGAATCAATTTGGTTTTTGTTTTCTTCGCAGATTTTTAATAATATATCCCACTGAGTGACGTACATCTTTAAATGTTTCCACCTAATGTTCTATTTTGTTATTGGTACAAAAAAGGGCGGGAAATACATATTTTTTATTTTTTTATTAAAAAATGAAAGTTTGGCCAATAGTGCTCACAAATACGGCTAGTTTTATTGAATAGAATAAAATAGAATGTTGTGACAAGTCATAAACAAGATACAGAAATACAAACAAAACAGCAAAAACGTTGAAAGTGACTTGCACCTACCGCCAAACCAATTTTAGCTGGTAGATAATTCTACATGTTTAAATTTTTTAAAAAAATGACGTAAGACGAGTTTTGACTGAACCGGTGTTTCTATGGTCCTATTTATTTTCAACAGTTGGTAATAAATGACGAATACATAGACAAGGGAGTAGCGATATTTCCAACTACTTAAAAATTGATTCGACAGTGTGTCAGAAAAACTACGCATTAGCGATCAGATGAACGCATCAACCAAATAAGAGTTCAAAATTTACTCGTACTGTATTAGTCCAAAAATTATTTTATTTTTGAAAGGGAACGTACATTCCTTTAAATCTATCCTGAATAGCGATAACAATTGAGGTACCAAACTTTTTCGGAAAATTATCGCTAGAATTATTAGAAAAGAATAGGAGGAGGAAAATGGCAGCTTCGACGCAGCCGAATATTGTTTCTCCGGCAACGTGACTTATATCCCCCAGGATCGATTTACCTATTTGGAATAATAAAAGTATGTTTATTATTCGCGATACGGTTTGTGGGTCGAATACGTGCCAATCGGCGAACGAGGCCAGTCTAAATAATCGTGCGGCGTGCGATCGAGCGCTATAGCAAAATCCGCAAAATATGCCATACTTGAAGGTGGGAAAAATGTTACATTTATCAATATCTTCATAGATTATAGGTTTTTACATTCTCACCATAGTTTATTGAACATTTTTTTTTCAAAGAAACTTCCACAGCCTTCTGTGATACTATGTAGAAAACTTCTGGATTCTCGGTTGTTGTTGAGTCGAAGTTGCTAACGTTTCGTCAATCATCCTGATGGCTTCTTCAGAGCTTATATATATATATATATATATATATATATATATATATATATATATATATATATATATATATATATATATATATATATATATATATATATATATATATATATATATATATATATATATATATATATGGGGGTTTGTTACAGCTCGCGCCGTTTTCCCTCTCTCAACCAGACTCTCCATTCATCTTTGTCATTCCAATCTCCGTCTTCCAACCCCCTTTCCTCCATGGCTTCATCTATTTCATCCCTCCACGATCTTCTGGGTCTTCCTCTCTTTCTACGTCCCATAGGGCTCCACTCTGTGATTTTCTTTATCCACCATACCATTTAAGCTGTTTTTCTGCTATTGTAGTTAATAAGTCTTTTTCTACATTCATTTGCCTCTTGATTTCTGCGTTACGTATTCTATCCATGCGTGTTCGTTGGCAACACCTTCTCCAATATTCCATTTCTACGGCGGTTATTTTAGATCTGCTCTTTTTGTTCAATAGCCAGGTTTCTGCTCCGTATGTAATTATACTTTCTACTATTGTCTTAAATATTGTTGTTTTTGTTTTCTTTGTTAATTTCTTGTTCCATATAATGGAGTTCAGTTGTTTTATACATGTTCTACCCTGACCTAGTCTAGATTTGATTTCTTCTTCTGTTGATCCATCTTTTGTTATTATACACCCTAAGTATTTAAATTTGGTTGGTTGTGTTTTCATCTATTTCCAAATCTTCGATTTCCCCTTCTTTTGTTGTTAGATATTCTGTCTTTTCGAAGTTTATTTCCAAACCTACCTTCTCATATTCCTCTTTCAGCTTTCTGAGCATGTAACTCAAGTCGTCTTCATCCTGGGCTATGACCACCTGGTCGTCGGCAAAGCCTAGGGTGTATAAGTGGTCGTCGCGTACTGGGACTCCCATACCTTGACATTTTCTTTTCCATTGTGTTAGCGTCCTCTCAAGATAGATTTTAAACAACGTTGTTGATGTAGGGCATCCTTGTAGTAGGCCCTTTGATGTTGTGAATCGATTTGTGTACCTATTACCTATTTTAACCGACAACTCGTTGTTCTTGTACATTGTATCTACGGCTTTTATTAGTTCTCTTTCTATCCCAATATCTTCCATTGCTTTCCAAAGTTGTTGTCTGGGTATGGAGTCATAAGCTTTTCTTATATCTATGAATGCTAAATGGATGTCTCTGTTTTTAGCTTTTTTCTTTTCGATAGTCTGCCTTACCGTATATATCTGATCAACGCATGACTTCCCTGCCGTGAAACCGGCTTGATCTTCACCTATTTTCCCTATTATCTGGTCTTCTATTTTGTTTTTGATTATCTTTCCATATAGTCTTCCCATGCTTGATATAATGCTAATTCCTCTGTAGTTGGTACACTTCCTACGATCCCCCTTCTTGAAAATAGAGCTTATATATGCCGTATTCCACTCCCTTGGTAACGTTTCTCCATTTATTGCTCTTTCAAACATGTTTTTCAATATTCTGAATAATCTGTCCGACCCATACTTAATAAGTTCATTCACTATCCCCCCTGGCCCTGGTGATTTTTTGTTTTTTAATTCTTTAATGGCTTTTATTATTTCTTTTTCTTCTATTGTTACATGCTTTAGATTGTTGTTAGGTTGTATTTGGTATGTTAGTTGTTGCCAGAATTGTGGTCGTGTCTCCGTTAGTAGTTGTTGATAATAATTTTCCCATTCGGTTTCTTTGATAAACTGTATATTGACTTTCTCTTTGGTATTTGATCTGACAGATCTTATTGTTCTCCATGATTCCGAGCATCTTGTACCTCCTGTATACTGTTGTATGTTTTGGCAGAGTCTATCCCATTTTCCATTTTTTTCTTTACTAATTAGTTTCTTTGTTTCTCTGTTTTTGTCCTTATATTTCTGTAGGTCTTCTCCCGAATTTGTACAGAGCCATTTTTGGTGTAAGCGCTTTTTTTCCTGAATAGCTGCAATAGCTTCCTCACTAAGTTCTTCTGTATATTTTTTGTTCTTTCCGTCTTCCTCTCCTAATGCTTCATAAGCTGCCTCTTTAATCTTCAGAGCTTAACTGCGGTTTATTATGGCCTCGCCATTACTAATTGCAATAGTTTTGAACAAGTATTGTAGGCGTTAAGTGCATTTGCCAGAACTAACGTATCGTCGGCATTTCAAAGCAAATACTAGTCGCATTTTTTTATATCATAATAGAAATCACAACCGTTGCCGTTACCGAAAGCTGAAACCAAACCTCGTTCCATCTGCGAAAAACTCAAGAGGTATGAAAGTTTGGTCTAGAGTTGAAGGTCTAGAGATCTATGTTCTACAGCAGTTGAGCTGTGTCACTACTAAGTTTTGGCAGAGCTTAGTTAATGAGAAGTAAAGAAGAAATTAATCTCCATTCATGTAATCAGTAACATTTTAGAAGATTTCATCTGCATACCACTGATATTACACCAACTAATAAGTCTGCCTGGAGAAGGCCACAATCAGCTTTGGTGGAAATTTTTGGAATCCAGCCACCAAAATAAATTTGACAAAGTGTGGAGGATATTCTAGCTCATCACCTCTTCCACTAGGGTCCTGTCAAACGCTTTGTAGTAATTAAAAATAAGATATTGGCTATGCTGACAGCACAAACAAGTTGCAAAAAGCTCAGTTAGGTTTTTATTACCATGAAATATTGTGTATTGTGTGAGATGATAAATTTCCCAAAATCTCGTGTCGGAAGGATTCATTTTCCAAAGATCACGAACCAGTAAACCTTTGATAATAATAAAATGATGATAAATAATAACAGGTAAGCAACTGTTTCTTCGTTCAGACCAGATTTTTTGATGCGCTGCGAAGAAAGCCCGCGGTACGATGATAAATGGCGGCGTATCGGAAGAAAATCGACGGTTTTTGAGTCTCGCAGCTGTCACGAGTTTGATAATTCCATGTACTTTGCTAGTGCCGTCCCGCGTGCATGAGAGATACGGACGATTTTTCCGCGACATGGAATTTCCCTCCATTGGCGTTCTCCCGGGAAGAACGCACTATTGAAAAATAAAATAATTCCAATGGCATTACACCAAATTATTTTAATTCTTTTATTATATTTACAGTGCGTTTAAATTTTTTGAACTACGGTCGACGATTTGTATCAGCATTTTTTTTTGTAAATCCTATTAATCCCATTAAAAACATAACACTTTTTTATTTTCTATTCGATCCACTATCCTGAGGCTCGTATTCAATTATTAAAAGACAATTTTTTGTACCAATTTTATCTGCTTCCATTTGCTCCTAGATAGGGTGGAAAAGAAAATCGTCAACAGAAATTTCCCATCCCCGTCCAATTTATTCCATCACCCCGCTGGCTACGATTTGGGTAAAAAATGAACCTAGAAAATACATTGTGACATTTGGAATTTGGGTTCTTGGAGGCCCTAAAAAGGAAGTAATTTGAGAGACGAACGACTCCACACTGGGAATATTTAGATTTGAGTCGATTCGAGTGTTCCGTTCTTCGTCCCGTCTTGGCCGCCCCACCCTGTATATAATATATTTATAATAAGTCATTCGCATTGCGCGGTACGTACAAATTGCCGTTGATTGCCACGAAGCCGGACCGTAAATCACAAACAATCAACCGTTTGGAGATATTTCACGGTTATGACAATTCAAAATTGCCGTCCTTTGATGTGAAGCCGACGCAGCGCGCTCGCCGTCTGGTTTCTTTGAATTCTTACTCGCGACCGTCATTGTTTTGAAAAAAAAAAAAAACAGAACATTGCTACTGCGAAAATAGGAACGTGGATGTGCCGGTAGAAGCGAAAAATGTTCTGGACGTGGGCAATCAATCGGAAACAAAAAATACAACCGATTTTTGACAAAAACGAAAATATATTGAACCATAACTACTTCACTGTCGGTAAAATATCCTAAGCCGTTGAGATTTATCCCCATCTAAATATTAAACCACTTGAATGGGACTCTTTGTGCGCGATCCCCTTCGGCCGTGACGTCAGTAACTCACAGACCATAAAATGGATGGGTCAAAAAATATCATACGGGAATAAGGTTTTGGTAGCGGAATTTTTATTCAGGATGAACAGATATTATATTATCTAACGGATTTGTAGTGATATTTAAAAACTAAACCCAGCAGTAGTTTGTGTTCGGAGGAAAAAGGCCCGTCCCGGGAAAATAACGAGGCTGATTAACTTCCCATCAACACTGTCACGGATGACAGATCGCTTCGATTTAATGAGCATCCTCGACCATGAAATTTCAAAGGGGTCCGGCGACGGTCTTCCCCCCACCGCGCCCCATATTAAAACGGAATTTGGGCAAGAATCGAATGAGACGAACGGAAAACGTTATTACCAAAAGGCCAAGCACACGCATAAACACAGACACGCACCAGAGCGAATTTTTACTTGGGATAAACACTATCAACACTTTAGGAGGGTAAAGGTTTAGCTTGTTCTCTTTTGATGCCTCCTGGTTATATAATGTGTTGCCTTCTGATTGTGTAAAGTCTCAGCTTGGGCTCAATTGATGTCTTTTGACTTTGTAAGGTTTAACACACAATAACGCGTTTTACCACAAACCGGAGCTCAATTTTACATACTCGGCGCGCGTTTCGCCAACCAAGTTGGCATCTTCAGGAGAAGATTAAAACTAAACTTAATAGAACAAACGTTCTCTATATATATACACATCGGGAAGTGGGAGAGTATCAAACATGTGAAAAGTAAAACAAGCAATAAAATACGATCTTACTAGTGAAAGTAATGCACATCATCAGAGAAATATTACAGAAAAGGCGTTCAAAATCACTGAAACAAATGCACAAAAACATACAAGTTTTATAAGAAAGTTCGAACAAGCCTTGACGCCTGACTATACGATCTCCGAAACATGGCCGTTCTATGGCTAGGAACTCTCTGACTGACTGGCTAGCTTATCACATAAATACGAGAGATGTTGTGAAAAGGGTAATTTTAAACTGGAATAGAGTTTGTATATGAAGCGGAGACATAGATAAAATACACAGTACAGGGTTATTCATTCATCCTGATGCCAAATTTTATTTAAATAATTCCTAACTGGCACATTTTCTAATAAATGTTCTATTTCTGTTGCAAGGAAATTTAAACATCGTTGGCCATTCAAGGATCCTTCATATATAATTGGCCCGACCACCATATTGGTCAACATACTACACCATACATTAACTGATGACTTAGATGTTATCGACAATATTCGTAAGACTCGACGAAATCGACCTGGGAAAAAAAACCGATATGGAGGTTTTATCAAGTGGGTGTCGAGTTACGTCGGGCGCGCTAAGGACCCAAGAGGAAAGATAGGGCAGTTGGCATTTAACACTCTCTGCAGACATTTCTTTTTCCGTTAGTCTAAAAACTCGATAGTTTTATATTTTGTATTTTACATTTTAATATATCCCAAGTGTTCAAACGAGTATTCTACTTTAAAAACACCTTGATTACGTAGATGTTTTAGCTTGGGCTCACGTAAGTCACAGAAAGACTTTTAATACAAAACTTGCCTAAATTTGCGCCTTCTCCTTTTGTCGCTCTGTGTTATGCTTATCCTGAGGTTGAGTGCATTCTCTGAATCACACGCTTTTAGGAAATGTTTCGCTAGAACTCGAAACAATTAGCGCATAGCTGCGATATGACTAATAACGTCGGTGCCGTTGCAGGTGATTATCCGTTGCTTTCTTTGGAATATCGACTTCGATTGCGAAACGCTCCGTGTACCGACGCTTCGTGTGCCGCGCTTGCCTAGAACGTATCGAGCGGGCAATTCGAACGGCGAAACGTCAAAGGCATTAGGTCCACGATTTTAATTTTCTATCGCGAGGTCCCTAATAAGGCTCCGAGCGAGCCATTGACTCCGTAATAACGATATTAAAAATAAGCTTGGCCCAGATAGCGCCGCCAGCGAATCAAAGTTCCCATTACGCAACGGAAATGTCACGGCGGAAAAGGGAACGTTTACTTAGGCCTTTGATAATGCGCTTAGAAGACGACGAAATAAACTTTTCATGTATCCAGAGTCGGCGCAATATCAACCACGTGAGAAGAACGTGTAGCGGACCCCGAGCTGTTCCCTGAGGCACCCCGCGTAGCGCTCAGTGTCAACTTTTATAAGCGTTACATGAAAAGTAAACAGGAAATTATTGTTTATGACAACGTATAATGTGCAAAACCTCGAGAATCATCTTATCCCAGGTGCACAGATCCAGTTGGAACAAGATTGCCTTCGAAAAATCCTCGCTGAGTGGGGCAAGTTCGTAGCGCTTAGCGCGAAGGAGTTTTGTATTTCAAAAAGAAGCGGATTTGCAGTATAAAGAGTCCGTCACGTATCGCTAAACTTCAAAGCCACGGTAAACTATGATAAATAGAAAAATTTGCAAAAATGCACCCTGTATGATAGATGAAACCTGACACTCCCTCTCTCTCGACATAATTCACGGTACTGCTTAAACCAAATTATCTTATGTTTTATAGTTTTTCATTCACGGCTAATATTTTAACCAACTTTTTGATTTTTTTGCCTATAATCGGCACACCCTGTACATAACTGTATATAGAGGTTAAGCCCTCCCACGTTTCCTGGTCCAAGAATTTTACCGATAGAGTAAAAACAAAGCATCTAAGTATTACAATATATTGAGCTTAAATTAAACCAATTTAAAATTAATTAAAATGGTAGTCTAGTCCCTAGTCTAAAAAATTCAATTTTGCACCTATAGTGTGCGGAAAGTGTTAGCCGCGGCGACGAGCCTGTACATTCCGGTACTGTAGTCACAGGTGATTTATACGAGCTTTCTTGCATAAATGTGCCCAAAAACTATTCTTAGAAAAATTATAGTATGCAACACGTTGACAAACGTTGCTCATATATTAAGCACTATGTACTATCAAGAAAAAGGAGTTTTGCTCAACAGCCACAAAATTAAAGTGGAACCTCGACGTTGTAGTACGTACTTACAGTTGCACATTGAGAAGTGAATTTGTGAAACCAATGTGATTTGTCGAAGCTTTTATTTGTTTTCCACATCCACGTAACAATTTTTTTATTTCGTAAGGCATTAAATAAATGTGTTTTCACTGCACACCTGCATAAGTTACGTGTTCCAATACGGAATTGATTAATAACCATGGCGCTAATTTTAATTGCAGAGAATGTGTGAACGAGACAAGATCTCGTAGTAGGAGGGTGCTTCTTATGGCTGCCTCACTACATCCCAACGAACAATTCCGAATATCGCCGAATCTATACCGAAGGAAGCGTGATGTGCTTAGCGATGGAACACCACAAATGGTCGAATAATCGAATGATCGAAAATCCCGAACGGCGTTCGGTCCGTTTCGGAAAGTCTCGTTGCTCGAGTGATCTCGATGTAGCAGACGGTCGAATGGCAGACTTTGTAATTTGACAGTCGACACTAGATCAGTGTAATCCCAATACGAATTAGAACGGTGATCGGTTGCTAAATCCGCACAGCACACATGAATTCCTATGCATACGATCAATGATTGCTTCCACAAAAATATAGGTTAATTTTATCGAAAGCTACTGCAACCCGCATTCAAAAGAATATTTTTTATTAATCCGTGAGTATCGTTTTGAATATTTTATCATCATTATCGCCCACTATTTATTACAGCCACCGGCTAAGGTAAAAGTTAACATCGACAACAAAATTATTTTATTTCTTTTATTTATTTTTTTTTAGCGAAATTGGTCGGGGTTCCACTTGATGATGGGAATAAAACTGATTATAAGCTGACTGGATTCACTGTGCAATTTGTCCTAGCCAGATGGGACATTACCCATGTCCATTTACTTATATTCGTCCATTTCCTTTTATTGTCCATTTACTTTTATCAAAGTTTAAAAACAAAAGACATTATAATCGCTGTGAGGCAATGTTTGCACGTCACTATCATACTTATTTGGTTCGACTTATAATAAGAATAAGAATTTATTGAACAACTAATTAGCATATCGCAAAAAAAATGCCGCCGATGATCTTACGTAACGAGTTAGCATTTGATCTTTTCAACATTTGCATCTGTTCGCATTGAACTTGCCATTAATTAACCTAGACTTGGTCGCGGTAAAAGTATCGGTGTTAACAGTACAAGTCGACGAAGCGAACTGAAAAAAAAAGGTAGTATCTATATTATATGCTCCGCTTTCGAAGGGGTGGCGGGGAAGTGAAGGGAAGTGACCCACGACGTTGTTGACTTTGCAGGCTCGGTTAGACGCGTTCAATTCGATATTCATTAAAATCGCTGTCGATTCGATTAGACGCTTTACACGTATCGAGTTTTGCTGAAACAACGCGTCCCAGCTTAACCCCGTCTTGTCTGGATATACGTAAGTATCCGATTACTGAACTTCATTACGATATCAACATTCGGACCATTCGTTCTTCTGGAAAAAAATCGCAACGGCGTCGCACCGTTTGCCTACTTCTGTCTGCGATATCGATTTCACAATATAGCGAATTCAATTTAATTAGAAGGCTGCTGTGTGGCAGATATCATCCGACTGGTAAACGGTGGACGAACTTTGGTGTACAAATCTTGGAAATTAGTGGTATTAGTCGAGGTATTGGTAGTAATAGTCGATATATTACTTGTATAGTCCAGCACACAGTACACTGCAAGGTCATGCCATGCCTGGCCGCTGGGAAGGTATTTTTATTTTAGCAGTGTCGACAACTTACCATAGAAAGTATCGTTATACTACGTGTTTAAAATTTAAAAAACTGTTAGAAAAGCAAATAAAAAAATCCTGGAGGTCTTCTAAAACCGTCAGAGTGGAGATAATTGGCACTCCAAGATCAACCTTGGTTTTCGAAAGATTGCTCTGCTCTAGATACGAGTCTAGTCTAAGAATAAGAACAAGAATAAGTGAGAGAACTCAACTCAAGTAAGTTAAGTTCTATAATCTGGTAGGTTGATCATGTTATTTTTAATGTTTATATAAGCACTTAAAACAATACAATAGCTACCGCAGCGCGCTTGTTCAAAAAACTGCAATTCATATAAATTATTTCGATGGTTTAATATTTGGTTTTTGTTTTTCTTCCTAATGACAAATTTGCAATTTTCTGTTTAAGTGTTGTATCTTAATCTTATCTTATAGGGGTAGTAGTGTTAAAATATTAATGTTTTTCTTTGTAATAATATAAGGCACACTGATTTGTTTGTATTTATGTACAAAACAAAAAAGTTAATTTGGTCCTGCGTCGAGGTTTCCAGATAGCAATGTCATAAATCACGAAACATCAATTTCGAAAACTGCTCTAGAATTGATGATGTATCAAAAAAAAATTGTTTTTATTAACAAAAAATTGGCATCGAAATTAGAGCCTAATGAAGCTATTAGTAACGGGATTAGTGCGCATTAGAGGTATTGATAAAGAAAATAATATGGAATTAGTTACCTAAAACTGGAAATTTACAGGCATTATCACATTTGACAGAAGAAACTTCAATGCAATGACAGTTAAGTTGGTACAGAGTATGCAGTTATTGAAAAAAGTAGGACCCTTTCAACTTGTGTGCTTTTTGTGGTGTTACCATCAAAGGTTAACTATAATGAGTTTTCCTTCAAACTACTTCACGTTTTAAACGAAAATTAAATTCAAAACTAAGCAAAAATGATTATATAAATAGGAGGTGCAATCTATAAGACGAGGTTGCTTAACTATTCGCGGGATATGGGTAACGACAATTAGTTTTTAAGAAATACAAGTGGATATGCTACTTCACTTTCCAAAATTTTATACTGTTTCATGTTAAGACGAATCGATCTAAAACTAAATTAGTATCTGATCGAATTCGAGTTTAATTTCAAGTTGCACAAATAAAAAAAAATGTATTAACGTGAGGGACAACAAAAACAATGAAATAACGATTTTATAATTATATCTTCCAGAATTAAAAGCAGTCACCAATCCAAACATACAACTAATTCACGTCAATTAACAAATTAACAAAATTAAAGATATATAGATGATAGATAATGTCTTTTGATGTACAAAACTTATTTCCCGGTATTCCACGTATGGATGTGATAGATATAGTAGATTTCACCGTAACTCGGAAACGGCTTAACCCATTGGTGAAACAATATTTATCAGATTGCTTAATAGTATCTTTAGACCAAAATTATTTTAAATTTAATGGACAGATTTATATCTCTAAAGGTTTGATTATGGGAAACCCAGTTAGTCCTTTGTTGGCCTAGATTTTTATGGATAATTTGGAAAATATCATACTAGAACCTCCTGTAAGTAATTCTTTTTTAAATTACATTAATTCATTACATAATCGTATAAAATTCACTACCGAGATTGAACAGGATAACTCTATTAATTTTTTAGACTTAACTATTACGAGAGCGCAAAACAAATTAGATTTTTCAATTTATCATAAACTTCACACACGGACACAGTCTTACATAACAGCTCAAATCACCCTTATACACACAAAATGGCTGCATTTCACTCTTTGATACACAGACTTCTTAATACGCCACTCTCAACAGAAAATTACAACAAAAAACTTAATATTATTAAACAAATTGCACTGAACACATTATAAATAAAAAACAAATCCAGACAACAGTAAACTCTATTTATCCGAAACCTAATACAGAACACCAACAATTTAAAACAATCACATACGAGGTCTGTCAATTAGATTCCCGGAAAAATGGCAACACTGCGACTCTCGTTATGCTACGGCGTTCGCGTTGTGTCATTCGAAAGAGGATTCATTTCTGCGTCAGTCTGTGCAAGTTTCGTCTCGATCGGTTGTTCAGTTCGTGTGTTACAGTACTTTGATCATCGGCGTGTTTGGACCCCTTGTCGCGAAAATGTGTGCTAAAAAAACTGAACAAAGAGTAGTGATCAAATTTTTGGTCAAACGTGACGTAAGTTCCGCGGAAATTATGAAACAGTTAACCGACGTGTACAAGGATGATTGCCTGAAAAAACAGCTGTCTACGAGTGGGCTAAGCGGTTCAGGGAAGGCAGGGAGTCGGTGGAGGACGACTCACGTGAGGGAGCTCCCTCCACCTCTCGAACGGCACAAAACGTCGATCGCCTGCGCGTGCGTGTGCTCGGAGACCGTCGGGTAAGCCTCAGAATGTTGGAAGACGAGTTGAGTATCAACAAGGAAACCATTCGACAGATGCTACACGAGGATTTAGGGATGCGCAAGTTGTGCGCGAAAATGGTTCCCAAAGTGCCCACAGTTGAGCAGAAAGAGCTTCGTTTTTCCATCTGTGAAGACATGATTTCTCGAATTGAGGAGGAAGGAGAAGACTGGATGTCAAATGTTATTACCGGAGACGAGTCTTGGGTGTTCCAGTATGACCCTGAGACCAAACGACAGAGCATGCAGTGGGTGGAAAAGGGGGGGAAGCGCCCCACAAAAGCCAGAATGTTGAAATCAAAAGTGAAATCTTTGCTCATCGCATTCTTCGATATTAATGGAGTTGTACACCACGAATACGTTCCAGCAGGTCAGACAGTCAATGGGAAGTTCTACATTGAAGTTTTGAAACGTCCGAAGGCCCGTGTGTTTCGTGCACGGCCAGAATTGGCCGAACGTGGATGGGTGCTGCATCACGACAACGCTCCAGCCCACTCCTCATTCGCAGTTCGCGATTTTTTGACCAAAAACGGCATTCCAACGCTTCCGCACCCCCCCAACAGCCCGGACCAGGCCCCCTGCGACTTTCATCTCTTTCCACAATTGAAGTCCTACCTCAAGGACAACCGATACGACGGCGTCGAGGAGGTGCAACGTGTCACGACACGGGTGCTGAGGGACCTATCTTCAGGGGGCTTCAGGGGGTGCTTCCAATGGTGGATCCAACGGTGGCGCCGGTGCATCGAGCTAGAGGGAGACTACTGCGAAGGATTATAACTTAATTTTAAGAATTTATGTATATTCCGGACCGTCCGGGCACTTTTCCGGGAATATAATTGACAGACCTCGTACATAGGAGGACTTAGTGAAAAAGTTTCAAAACATTTGTCAAAATGTGGTTTAAAAATTGCTTTCAGAACTAACAACACAATAGGAAAATTTTTAAAAAACAATAAAACGAAAATCAGGTGTCTACAGGTTGAAATGTGGATCTTGTCCTAAAATTTATATTGGACAAACGGGTAGATCCTTCAAGAAACGCATTAACGAACATAAAAATGCGTTTTAAAACAACAGTCTAGATTCTAATTATGCTAGACACTTAAACACAGAAAAACACACTTTTGACGAGAATTTTGATATTTTGCATATAGTCACAAAAAGTAGAAAACTAAATTTATTGTAGACATTCAAATGTATTGCTTAACGATCAAGTAGATTTAAATACCTCTCCTTTATTGTACTTAAATTCTCACAACATTAATTAAGGTTTTATGGCCCTTTTCGGCATATATAGTAGCAGGTACGGTGTTGTCCAAACAATTGTCATGTAAAAATATATAATTTCGTGAAAATCTGAACTTTTAGTTCTTATTTATTTTGATAAATGGATTTTCATCAAGTAAAAGCCACCTCAGTTCAATTTTAGAAAATAAGGCAACAAAAGAACCCTTTGGCCTCACTATTTCTTTCGCTATCGTTATGGCCTGAAACAGGCGTCTAGTTAAAGATTAATTCAAGACGACCCAAAATTTATATTACCGCAGATATCGCGTTACTTGAGACACATCCATTTTCGTCCCAACAAATTCGAAAGCATAGATCGTCTCCTTTTTATTATCTCTACCTTCACCTTGTCGCCCATCTGGGTTCCTGCATAAAGTGAAGCCTGTTTTAAATCCCTGAACTAACGGACGTCGGGGTCCCGTGGGTGTGAAAAATATTTATCAAAGCCACCAACCCAATATTAAAAAGGTTATCCGGTCTGTTGCGTTCGACGAGCTTTTGTTTCGAGGAGAGGGCGGAAGCTGATCCCCACTACACATTACTGCTGCAGGGGCAGAAACGGGCAGAAAAGAAATATACAGTTGAGTGTCATCCTCGGCATAAAAATGATAATCACAAAACTGCAATGATGTTGTAAAAATCTCAAAGGCCTAGAGGTTGATTCGTTGATTGATGACGGGTTGATTTCAGTGCAAAATAGATCAGTTCATTTCGATTCAATTCATCGGTTCAATATTCAAGCAAGAAGTCGGCCCCTGGCACAAAGGTTATTTTTTATTTATAAAAATGTTTCCCGAAGAAAAGCGCGTTACAAAACAGGCACTTTAAAGCGCAGGGGATAGCCAAGATTTATCGCAGGTCTTTCCGAGAAACCACTTCGGCCGCATATAAATAACCATACCTAAAAAATAACGCGGTTGCATAACAGCGCGCATATGCAGGTCTGTGTACTTTTAACGCAACTGTCAAAATATTTTCGGTCGTAAGCACGCAGGTACTACTTGTTGCTCGTGATTATCTATTTAACAAAACTGCATCTCATTCGATTTGCATATATAGCAAGCAGGCCTTGACTACTACTGTCAACACACGGGCACTATCAAAACGTCAATATTTGCGTGTCAAAACGATGAACTCGAGACGTTTTCACCTGGCACCGCTTTCCAATCACTTGCACCCCATTACGCTTATATAAAAAAAAAACAGGTCGCGCGAAAATGTCGAATATCGACACTCACCGAAAAAATCCTCCCAACTGTCGTCTCTGCAATCCGAGTCGGACATGTTCGGTGAAAAATCACAATCCAGAATGTCACATTTCACTCACGAAACGCCAGCAAAGGCCCAAAACATCGCACGCCGACTTGGTAAAGGTAAAAGTGACGGAGTCGTCGTCCATGGCCGCATGCGAGAACAGACGAGCTTTTCTATCGCGGCTTGCCGCGACTGTGCCGTTGGCGCAACTCGAAACCGCGAAGCTTGCCGTGACTGCTCGCAGCCCGTGCGCCACCACCGTAACTCGCGCAACCCAACGGGGAGGGAACGTGTCGTTTGAGGGTCGCGAGGGTCTGCATCTCAGACAAAACTAAATAAAAATGAAAAAAAGGTAAAATCGTCACGTCAAGTAGCGAAAATTGTGCTGGAGCGGAGTAGTACGCCGTGTTTTCTAATTGAATGTCAGTAATGAAGGAAGCGATTTTGGGTCCATTTAAAAAAAAAACTTCATATGAATAAATGTCCTAAACGACTTGACTTTTTAGATACAGGACGGTAAAGTTCTCAAAAAAAAATTACAAAATGACACAATTCAGGTTCTGTGCCGGCTATTTCGCGTCTAATCTCCTGTTTCAGCTCTGGAATAGTGTTTGATTTATTTCTATACACTCTGCTTTTTAGATAGCCCAAGAAAAAAAAAATCTAGGACAGTAAGATCACATGATCGTGGCGGCCAATTGATATCGCCGTTACGTGAGATAATGCGACCAGGAAACTTGCCCCGCATCGTTTCTCTGAATGTGTGACAACTGGCTCCATTCTGTTGGAACCACAAATCTTCAATGTCCATACCTTCCAACTGCTCCCAGAAAAAATCAGATATCATGTTTCGATAGCGAACACCATCAACCGTAACAGCGTTCTCCGCATTAGCCTCGAAAAAAAAGGGGCCAATTATTCCTCCGCACCAAACAGTCACTTTTTGAGGATGCACTGCTTTTTGAACAATCTCTCTTGGATTTTCCAATCCTCAAATACGAGCATTGTGTTTGTTTACAAAGCCACCAACGTGAAAATGTGCCTCATCGCTAAAGATGATTTTCGTTGACAAATGAACCCCCGGTTCTCGTATCTATTCTGTTGATGATCTCGAGGTTTCAACTCCTGAGTTATTTGGACTTTATATCGGTGTAGATGCTAGTCTTTTCTTAAAATTCGCTGTGTGGTTGATACGTAAGGCCCACTTGCTGCGAACGATGCCGAATCGATGTGTTTGGATCTTCGGCTACACGCGAACAATGGCAATATTTTGATCTGACCGACCTGCACGAGCACGTTGAGGGGTTTTGAGGTTAGTTACAGATCCAGTTTGCTCAAATTTTTGAACCACATTCCAAATTGTCCTCTCAGAAGGTCGATTTTGACCATTTTCACAATTATTACACGTTGTTCAGTCGTATGACTAATTTTGTTTATGTTTTGAGGTTAGAAATCTCATATGATAATAAACAAATACAGTGGCATTTCAAAAATATTTCAGAGTTTAATGGGGAAAATCTTATCACAAATAGTGCCGTTATTTACACATTAAAGTGGAACAAAAACACTAACAATGATAAGACACACTAAAGTAAAAAATTCTTTAACTATTCTAGAAACCGCTGTTGGTCACAACGATTTTCCTGAACACATTTCTCATACACTCTAATTGTAGGATTTCTTGCATTTAGTAACGTTGGCGGATTGTCTCGTAACTGATTAAAATCCTTTGCCGAAGTTTCATGATATTATTAAAAGGAGTTCTGTGCACATGATTTTGTGTGTGTGTGTGTGTGTGTCCCCAAAAGAAAAAATCCACTAAAGTTAAGTCGGGGCTATTGGCTGGCCAATCCATAGTTCCGCCGTTCGCTATCCAACCCCTGGGATATTCCATGTTAAGAAAATCAACGCGGATATATTTCGGGGTAAATAAAAAGAGTTGCAAATAATGATTTCCAGTTAACTTTTGATCTATAAATATCGGACCCAAAATATGCCCATCTACGACCCTATACAACCCTTTCATCACTACATAAAATGTTTTTCAAAAAATTATTATTCTTGTCTATTTAAAAAATCCAAACAAAACTGCACCCCCTTTGACATTATTCTACACTTACTTTTTGAGTTTTACGAAATTTAAATGCATAATACTTATATTTTTTCAAAACTGAGTGGATTGATCACCAAAAAAATTTCCTATTTTTGCCGATTTGTCAAAAAAAAATATGATGTAGGCTTACCTGTCAGAAAATTGACAGTGTTTTGTTTTATACGTTACTTGGAAAAGAACTGGTCTACTAATCCTACATTTTGTTTTTTTGTTTACCTTGATAACTCTAAAACCAAAAAAGTTACAGCCAATTAAAATGTTATCAATGTTTAAGGAAAAATAAGGAAAATTATTTTTATTTAAATACACCAGCAGCAGGCGTGCAGAATTTCACCTGCCCACTTTGGCAGACATTGATGGTACGGCTCTTAAAATAAAAATTACGATCTCCGGTGTAAGGTTTTCGCTTAAAATATCGCTAGCAATATCGTTAATATGCAGATAATTATTATCATTATTTCTTACTTAAGTAATTGTCTATCTGTTTTATTAAAATACTTCAAAAAATCGAAATACGAGTCCGAAGTACGTAAAGTTAAATAAAAATCTCTTCAAATAATACGAAAAAAAAAAACAATCCGGCAAATTTCGGATTTTTTAGCGCATCTACAAAAATGATGGAATTTGTCTAGTGTTTCAACCATTTTCATCCACTTTCAATTGTTTTGCGTTAAGGTAAGTTTAAAAACTATTTTCGCTGTCACTTCCGGTTCAACCAGAAGTTGCAATTTGGACCGTGGCGCCATCTGTCACCTGGAACGGAACTACGATGGCACACTCTACAGGGTGATTCATAAATTATGACTAAAAAATGAAAGTTTCTTTGGTAAAATTTAGTAATTTAGCACCACTCGGTATACTGCGCGCTAATTTAATAGCATTTCAAAAATATAAAATAAGTACTACGCTATTAATCATTTATAATGCCATTGTTCGATCGCGTGGATGGAGTTTACCAATACCGTTGAAAATTTTGCAGTGTTACTTCTAGTAGCCTTATATAGTAGATCAGAAACCAGTGGCGTCTCGTGGTGTATTCTCAAGAATTGCAAAAAAAAATGCATGGCTCTGTCATTTTACATAAAAACTTTTATCTCTTGACTTTTCCATTCGTTTTTGTGGAAAAAAATCACTTCACTGCAAGTCCGCAATAAAAAACCGCACAAAGAGTACTTTTTTAATATTCAAAACTGGAAAAAAAAACTTAATCACCCTGAATGTTGAAAATTAAGCATTTTTGGGCGTTTTATCGTCTGCAAATGAACTACATATTATTAGTGTGCTGTTTTTTTGTGATGTAAAACGCTACACCTAAATTGGTTCTTATTTAATACTGTGCATCTCTCCAGTGGTTTAATGTTTTCGGTAAATCGTCAGTCTTATCGATATGTTGTTTGGTTGAGCTAGATTTCGTGGACCCAGTTAATCTACCTCACCTATATTTCCTTTACAACACCGTGGATCAATAAAAATAAAAAATAAAACAAAACTTACACATTTGCACAGTTATTTATTTATCCGACTGGGCACACCTAACAAACGCTTAAGTCGTAACGGATTGCCCAATATTTAATGACAGAGGTTTAGGAGAATTTTCGAAATAATCACAAACGACTCGCAGTTGTGGTTAGAGTGTGAAGATACGCCTTAGACTGATTTTAAAAAATAATGGCAACAACGAGGCGAATCGAGAATTTACAAAACCGAAGCTAAAGCTCGAAGCTTTATACTGATAATATAAAGGTCGCGAGGCCCTTAAAACACACCTAAAAAAATATTATCGGTCAAGTTACGTCGCCACGCGGACACAATAAGAACTAAGCTTCTATCATATGCTATAATTAATCAATGACGATAAGAAGGGACAGTCTCCGTGACTGCACCTATTAGCACTTACTAGCACCCAACGGGCAGTAGTGCTTAACGCCTATCCATCGGGTTACTTGCCGGTTGTTTAATTGTGGTTAAACATGACAGACCTGTCCGAAGTCGTAGGTAGAGTCAGACGTCGTTTAAATAACTATTACGTTAGACTCGCAACCTGAGCAGGCGCGACCTCATGACCACGAATGAAAGAAGAAGAGAAAAGTCTGGTAAAGCCTCTGGTATACGGATTTAAGACCGTTTCATCTACAACAGAGTGTCCCTTCTTATCGTGTTAATGTTCGGTGTTCATGGGTATTATACTTATAGGACACCTTAATGTACCACGAAATCTAATCAAAATAAATATATTTGGTCGTTTGAACCCTCAACATTCGCATTACCTAAATATACATTTAATACCTTTGTGTACGACCTAAAGTAAGAAAATCTATCTAAAAATGTAGTATAGATTGCGGATCACAGACAATTTTTATTTTCTATATACGGTGTGATCAATTTGAAATGAACCGGGTATCACTTCATTTTCGAGATGTCTTAAATATCAAACAAATACCAAAATTTGTCTTACCTGCCCCCCCCCCCCCCCCCGTTTGTATGGAGCGTCATTCGAAACGGGATATAGAAAAATCTGAAAAATTATAGAAGAATTACAGGAACGTACATTCAAGTCGTTTTAAACATTTCAAATGCTTAGTACTTTTTCTTTTGTTCTTACATACGGGATATATTTTTTTAAGCAAATTTAAAGAATTTTGCAGGAACCGTTCCGATTCAAATCGATCACACTGTAGAACGCGGTAGAAAAATCATCAGTATAGAGATTACGGTTACCCTAGTATATGAAGAACATCTAAGGCATGAAAAATATCCACTAAAAATATGCATACAAATTTGCTGCTAACGATTTTTGTCACCAGTTTGTTAGAGTGAAAAAATGTTTTATGGTCTTTCTTTTTGTAGATAATGATTCAGCTCACATTCACAGCAAACAGTTTACAAAAAATATGTAGATACATACCTATACCGATTGTTAACGACTCAAATATCACATACCTACCTCGGCAAAGCTTCTAAAAAACAATCCCTACTAACTACTAATATTTACAGGATGTTAAGAATGCGAAATTTAAAACGGAATCGAAGCTGAAGACCACAGATAAACCGTAGAATTGGTTGGTTTGGTGTAACCCCCGTAACGCGTTGTTAAATTTCAGATAAAAGTCATCAGATGGCGCCACCGCATTTTTAATTTTCGCAAAACACATTGAAAACCTCCCCTATAGCTTGAAATCAATGAAAATGATCTATGCCAACAAAAATAACTTTAACGCTAATGGTAGAAAACCAGAGGGTGCGAGGGTCATATATACATGTAAATTGAGCACCTAGATTTCTTAAATACTGCAATGGAAGTTTTCAAGATTCGCTGAACACACATTTTTTTGTATGTTGTATTAAGTATAATGAAAATTATATGAAAGTTATTTTTTTTTATTCCACCTTTTATTCCTAGACCAATCGGAATGGGGAAAAAATATTCTTGGTAACTAAACAAAATTATAATAAATATGTTACAGAAAATGATCAACAATATCCATCCCAAGAGTGGGATAATGAAACACTCGGTTTACAATTTTTTTCCTTATAGTCGTGAGCAACCTCGCCCATCCCATTTTGACAGTTTTAAATCGACGATAAGTTTAAAAATGGTTTAAAATTGATTTCCGAAGAAATTAAGCGACTTTCGGGTTAAGTTCTAAGCGGAAAAGTTATTGAGTTTTACGAACTAAAGGAAAAAAATATTGATATTTCATATTTAACATTTAATAATAACCTCAAAAATTCCACTTTTGGGATTCTAATTTATGTTAATTTGTAAAAAACGTTTGCCTTAATTAATAAAGGGAGTCTATTAACTTTTATTTACTTTTTTAAGACATTTACATTAAAGCGACTGTTTCTGAAAAAGTCAAATTTATACATTTTCGAGGGTAAATGAGAATCTGACAAAATACATTTTTTAAACCTTATGTAGACCAACAGCAGGGCTGGTTGATATGTACAATGTATTTTCAAATTTTTGTTGCCGATAGCAAAGTTTACAGAATATATAAGAGTTGTTGTCAACCACGCTGCCCCTTTTTTTTTATAAAACTTGAAATTTCATTTGTTATTTTTTCTATAAGCCCCCCTGAAATTGTAAATGAATTCGACTATTTCTCGCTAAGTTATATCGTGACATTTAATTTTTTAGGAAAATACATTTTATATGCCGTAATGTCACAAAACGCCCTCTAACGGCGAAACAAACATAAGAGCGCTTGTCAACGACTCCAAAAACAGCGACAAAGAATCGAATTTACCTCAACTTAAAAACAATATAAGATCATTTCTCAAAAACCGTTATTTCAAAGTCAAGAATGCGATTACGCCCCCCTAGCGGCCATTGCAGAAAGTTTTTTGACAATTACTTTTCGAAACAGAGCTGCGTGCCATTCTTAATTGGCTACCACCTAAGGAGAGTTGCTTTTTTTCGTCGACCATGTTTCTTCTCAACTCGCCGTGTATCATCGACACCCCTTTTTTCTGCTGGTGCGTAGTGTTTTATTTACATAATTAGTGTAATCAACCTCACAGTGCTAACTATACATACCGAGTTTCAAGAAAATATATGAAAAACTGTCGAATTGGTTAAAAAAAAAACGTTATTTTTCACCAAAGCTTGACGCCCTATATTATAGAACAAAATATCTAAGGAATCTGTGTTAACTCGCGCTCTATATTCTGTGAACTTTGCTGAGACAGAGTTAAATATTTGCGATTGGCAAAAAAGTGTCCAGGAGAAGACAAAAGTGAATGTGAATATACCGGGTACAAAAAATAATTGTTGCGAGGAACACTCGGAATAAAATAACATCCTTCTAACAACGACACTATAGAATTGATAAAAAGAAATAAAATCAAGACATGGAAAGGATGGGTGGGCGGGGCTGCGATCACAGTTCGCGTCAAGCCACCAGAGGGAGGCCCGTACGTCGTTTACCTTATAGGTTCCGACGCCTGCGCATCGCCCGTCGATCTAAATGTCAGTTTCCGTGTGCGAACTCGTCCGACTGCCGTCCTGCGACAACTGCGCTCCGCCCTTTTCCCCCTCCCTATAATTCATATACTTTAGCTTTCCGATTTCGACCGTTTTCCAGAACTCGCTCTCTCCGAACAAGAACCGTTTGACGTTCTCCTCCATTTCCGCGTACCTCGCCCTATTCGTCTTGTCCGCGGCGTCGGGTTTGGCGTCGCCCGCGCGCGAACACGCGTCGGGACTGCTCGTCGCGTTGTCGCGCTCGATGCTGCTGCGCACCCAGTCCGCTACGCGTTGCTGGTGCTGCGCAGAGTTATCGCTCGTCAAACTGTTGGCCTTGCTGTCGCGACTAGAGGCGGAGTCGGCGTCGCGCGACTTCACACCGTCGACGGGTTTATGAGTCGCCTGAAACGGCCGGATCAGACCAACGACAATTAAGAAGGGCGCTCCAGTCTATCTCGAAAGGGAATTGTCGCAGACTTACAATACACAACAGTAAAATGAAAATCTGCTTCAAGTTGCTTCTGTTCTATCTCTTAACGGAAAGTGGCGAGAGGTGTTCGAACATTTTCGGAAATAAATATCAATATCTTCAGAAAAGCTGAACGCGTTTTCTCAAATTTGGTGCCGCTGAAAAAGACTTTCTTACCAGTATCGTCGTTAGAGGGCATTTTACGAATTTCTAACGGGCAATATTTATTTCCCCAAAAAATGAATTGCAACGATATCGCTTTCATTGTAACCAAAAGATATCCGAATTACCTAACCTAACCATTATTTCATAATAATATTGCTCTTTTAGCAAAATTTATAACATTTTACTGTTAAAACGCAAACATTCTATTTCATTGGCATCACTGAATATCGCACTACAATAATGAAAAACAATAACACAGATAAAACAACAAAGATTTGCTTTTTAATGCAGGATACTTCGTCGCATAGAATCTAACAGATGTAGTTGCGTTTTTATTGTTTTCAAAGTAAAAATATCAAGCTCTTCTACAGGCGGAAAAGATATTTTTTACAAACAAGAATGCCAAAGTGGGATGGGCAATAATATTTTTTACGAACAAGGCTACGAAAATGGGATGCTAAATATTCAATAATGTAGAATGAGTATTAATTTTTATTGGCATATTGAATTTAATTCTTGTATTCTAGCAGCAAATTGATACATATTTTTGCTAAAAGAACTTGGAAAATTGGGATTTAATAATGGCAGGTATACTGAGTTTTTGTTCATTTTTTTCAATGGCTATCTTTTTTTGCAACAGAAGCGATATTTTATATTCAATATTATTAAAAAATGACATTTTCTTTAGTGACGTCGTAAAGCGCACTCTAGCGGCGATATAAGCAATCTAGAGCAGTTTGCTAAAGACAGAGTCAATAGCCTAAAAGGAGCCAACAATAACTCCAAATTTAACAGAATGCTTTCAGCCACTCTGAAATCATAGACATTTATTTCTTCTTTGTAACACCACTTTCCCACTCCCCCCTTGAAGCCATTCGAGAAGCTTGAAAATAATTTTCTCTTGGCCGCTTTATTCCCTCCACGTCTAAGAAAATTACTTTTCGAGATAGGACCCGAGTGCCCTTCTTAATTGGCCACCTCGTACAGGATTTTAATTTATATTTAGGCACCGACCTACGGAATTTATTAAAATTACATAAAGGTTGGTGTACCAATCAAAACCAATGAGTGCCGCAAATGCAAGAAAACACAACTTCCCGTTTTTTAAATCGAACACCCTGTATAACTTTTTATATTTAAGTCCCTTTAAAGCCGATTTGAAAAATATACGTAGCTGAACAAAAAGCGATAAGTATATTTTTTAGTCCAACAGTAATGCCACCTCCAATAACCTCTGTAAGTGGGTGTTAAAATATAAATAAAAACCCAGTACATGGCTATACATTATGTAAGTCGGCTCGCTTGTGGTTATCTAGGTAGCATTCAGGAACAAAAAAAAAAAAACACACCAAAATGGAAAAATTTGGATGGGTGAAATTATGATTGATATACTCTCTTTTATTAGTATTATTATTATTACAATGTCGTAATAACTGAGCCGATTACAGAACCTTGATTATCCTTTTCATAAATATAATGAACCTAACCTCTACATATTTTTCGAAGTTTGAATATTTTTTTTTGTATTATCTATACCTGTGGAGCTGGAAGTCTCGCCTTGTGGCTCCTGGTGTACAAAACAGGCGCTACGTTGCTGTGCGCGTTATCCAGCAGGATATTTTTCGATCCGGACTGGAGTCGCATCGAACAGTACCTAGGCCCTTTCGGATTGTCCGACGAAGTGTTTTTGGCACTGGATCGGTCGACGTTTTGTTCCGAATCGCCTTTCTCCACCACCAATTCGAAGCTCTGCGACGACTTGTCGCACAGCCTGTGGTGTATCGATATGGGATCCGCCGATTCGACTCTCGACGCAGAATTGGCAACGATGTCCACGTTACCAGACGACAGTTTCAAGTCACTTTTCGCTTTTTCCCTCAGGAAATTGTTCGGCTGCACTTTCACGACATTATGGACGTTCGGGCCGGCGTCCAATTGCAAAGGCGACGGCCTCCTTAAGCTGTCAACTGCCAGCTTCGCGGGTTGGATCCCTGCAATTACACGTCACCATGAAAATTTAATTAAAATAAATAAGAACTAAAAGTTCAGATTCTCACGAAATTATATATTTTTACATGACAATTGTTTCGACAACACCGTGTCACATTTGATAAAGACACGGTGTGAAAATCTGCACTTTTAGTTCTTATTTATTTTGATAAATTTTGAAAATTCATCAAGTAAAAGCCACCTCAGTTCAAAATTTAATTAAATTATAACACTTATTAAGTACTCCCTCTGAAAGTTAACTCGTACAAGCGTCACAATGACGTCACTACCGTCCTTTCAAAAATACCCTATTAAAAATGAACCTCTAAACAGGTTTTAACTTTATCCAATGTTAAGACGAGAAGGTCACATTAAAAACAAATATTGCTTCATTTTTAATATGCACGTACAATAAACTCAAACTATACTGCCTCGATACGGCCATTTTTCGTGTCCTGCCTACAAATCTTTTGAACCAAACTAACCAAAATTGTATTTCTTTTTAGGTGTCAATTATACTTTACTGCCTTAATGATTAAATGCTTTTTCCAAGCAGCCCAAGTTTTGTTTAGTCCTTTATTCCTGTACTCACTCAAACCACTTTATTTGATAAATTTGAGAAAAAATCGCTGATATTTATTTAAAAAGGCACCACGACCACAAATTTCAAAAAGCTTAGCTTTAAAAAAAATGGATACGTTTACCAGATGCATTTAAGAGAAAAAAACTGTTAATAACTATGACGACCCAACTTTTAATAATTTTCGAAAAATCAATTGGTGATGTCAATTTTCAACAAAAACTTGAGTACCGTCTATTTTGAAAATCAAGCGACGTGACGTTCGAAAAAAATATGCTCAATTTTCAAAAAATGGGTTAAGATCGAGTCTTAAATTGGAAGACGATGGAACAAAGTAAATTATTTTTTTTTACAAATTTAAAAAGCCGTTTGATTTTTTAAATTAATGAAAACTATGATTTCTGTATAAATTTTGCCTAATTCGTTCTCCATTTATATTAGTGTTATATCTTTTTGTTGTATGTATAGACAAAAATCTATTCTCATTGTTGTATCGAAGCCATATTTATTATGTAATAAGTAAGGTTTTTTTAATAAGCTTCCTTAACGGATAATAAATAAAAGCAAAAATTTACGGTTCTTTTGTAAAATAAAATAAAATAAAAAAATTAAATAAAAACCTGAATTTTTATATAAAACTTATAGTAAATGCGAGGCTTTCTGTTAACTATTCCAATCCACAAGATTCAAGACAAGATACAAAAGGCGACAAGATTTTAAAAATATATTTCAATAGTGACGTTTAAAATGAAGTTTAGGTTAGTTAGGGAATATTGTACAAACATGGTGTAAACAAAGCTCACATTAATTGAACTATATACGATTCAATAATTTTTCTAAACCAAATTGTACTTACCCAGAGCTACAGGGACCACCACCACGTCGTTACACTTCAAGCACAAGTTTTCCTTGTAACGTCCGGTCTGGGTGCCCACGTGCTGATGCGACGCTTCATAGATGATTTTCAAAGTCTTCGCGCAGGTACACGTGTCGCAATGTTTCGCTAAAGCTCTCTCCTTCTGTCGCTCCTCCAAAACTTTGGCCATGATGGAAGCCGAAACGATATCAACCTCGGGTGTGTCCGGATCCACTTCCGGTTTACGGTCGGTACCCGGCGATTTTGGCACAGAGTATACCATTGCGGTAGGCGGAAACGTCGGTATCGGTACTTTGATACTTTTGGGTTCTGACAATGGTTTTTTTTCTTCTGCTGGTTTTCGTTTGTTATTCATGTATGCTGCCACCTGAGTTTGGACCTCTAGCGGAAGCTGAAAGAGGTGAAAAATCATTGACTTTCGAACCAAACGAACCCCTACCATTCACAGAACCATCATCTCTGAAAAGGAAGTTTAAATATCACAATTTTTTTGCAAACCGCGGCCCATAATGAAGATACTGAGCCCCGGGCTTAAAAGACTATATAATATAAATAACTTATGTGTTAGTAGCTTTTATCTGCAACACATCACACTAAACACCAATCAACTAAAAAATAAAAAAAAAATCCAGCATTTCCTCTTGAGGGCTTTGATTATAAGTTTTTCCAGTCAAATTCTTTAAGATAATTAGTTTTCGAGGTGGAGTCACCACCTGACATCTTTAAAAGCTTAGAAACATACCTAAAGTACTTATTTATTTAACAATAACTACAATTGATAATTTTACATATCCATAAGGAATAGATTTTTGTAAGCTATAGTAGTTTTCTTACCGTGTCAAAGCGGTGAGCGACAAAATTCGTCTGCTTGCATTGCAAAAACTGTATGGCTAGACTCACATCATTTTTGTACCTTTCCTAAAATGTCAGTAAGAAAAGGTATTAATGTAATTATTTGTGTGACCGAGGCATCTAGAAAAATATGATCATATCAGTTTTTAGTTTTTTCTAAATCTAGATCTGAGAAATTGCTCACATTTCTCCAGGACACCTTGTATAACACCCTCAGACATTTGCAAAACAAATTAAACAACAAGCAAGGTCATATAGGAAGTCTTTAAATATTTACCACACTGAGAAATCAATGTATAATGGTTGCTAAATTTAGAACACAACTGGTTTTTGCAAATTTATTATTCAATAACACACCAAGAGCAATTCCATTGAGGGAACTTATGTACTCAGACTTACATTATCCTGGGTTAATTTCTTAATGGCATAATTGGCTTCGGCTAAATTCTGCGAGAGTGTGGCAACATCCTTGGTTAAAGTATTTTTCTCAGTCTCACAAACATCTACTAACTTTAACAACTTATCCTCTAAACCCTGATTGACCCGTTGAACCCTTCTATGTGCCTCATATAACCTAATAATGAAACGCCTAGCTAAAAGATTTTTTTACATTTTCTATGCAGCACCTTTCATATTTATCCTGCCATGTTAGCAATTCCTCTTTTAATGCAACGAATTCCCCGTTTGGAAACTTGTTGGCTTCATTTAAAAAATTAGTTTCCATCATAACAATGTGGTTTTCTTTTTCCAGAAGTTTCTGTTTCAAGTTCTCGATTTCCACATGAAGCTGGACGTCGTGATCGCTAGAGAGGCATCTTTTGCAAGTACATCCGCATTCCTATCAACGTTCGGTTAGTCATAACTGGGTTTAACATAACAAAAGTAATCGCTCACTTTGCACTTAAAAACCATTTCGGTCTCTTAACAATTTTAATTCGGCTAATTATAATCGGAAGCACCGTTTTCTTTTTTCAATTCAAGCACTAGGTGATGTTTCCACTTGGAAATTGCAATGAAAACAAGTTCGTTTTACTTACTACCAGATTCTCTGCAAACGATTGCTTTCTAACCAAAATAATTGAACAATACGTGTCACAAATATTTAAACGCAATAATTGTTGTTACCAATACAAAAAAAAGTGTATTTTTGAGATGTTCACCTTCTGTCACCCAGAGATAAGTTCTTCACTTTTCACTTAGACACCATAAAGAAGGGCACTCCGCACGCATACCGTTTCAAAACCTCAGCATTAGGTGGCACCACGTAAAATGAAACCGCGGTTGCCTACCGACCATCCATAAATGCTTCTGACGTTCGGCAATCTTCGATTATCTGCGCTTGAATTTCAAACAAATGCCGGGCGCTGAACTTTGCCGGCAGCGAAGCCAGCTGCGAATCACACAAGCTAAAGCCAGTTTGGCGCGGGTACGAAAGGGCCGTAGTTGGTATTAACGCGTCGGGTTCGAGTGGCGATTTTTTGTACCGGTCCTGATCGAAATATGACAAAAAGGGATCAAGTTTTGAACTTTCGTGGCAAATGGTGATTGGTTTTTGCGCGTATAACTTGAAGTTTCACTATGGTTTCGGCATTCGGTTCGGTGTTATTTGGTATTGCCCTCTGTAAGTAAGAATTAGTTTTTCGAATCTCATTGGTGCCCAAAGAATAAAATTTTTTATATGACCATTGTTTTGAAAAAGTATTAGCGATATTCCATGAATTTTATATCTGGGTTTATTAGTTAAGTTTCGGCAGCTTCTTTATTTCTCTTAAGCTATTTTTGGGTACCGGTCATTCATCTAAATGTCGAAATCTACCTGAATTCCATTTCCATTCAAGAATTAATTCGTTCCAAGCCCATAATTTTGGGTTATTTATCTCTACAAAGACGTTTTTTAATTATCATTTTTCACAATTTATGAGGCTGTGGGTATACCAATTCTTAACAACCGTGTCTGGTACGGGAACCGGTACCTCAGTATTTCTATACCTAGCAAATAATTAGGCTTCCTTTCAACGCCGTTTGTGATACCCTTAATCCCTTTTCAGTCCCGAGAAGAATGACTTGATAAATAAAAGGTGTTTAGGGTCTTCCGACATAAACAGGGAACATCGCATTTTTAGGTGTGATTCTAATTTAACTAAAAAGTAGATAGGGAACTTTGGTTATTGCTTATTTATCTCTTAAAATATTAAAATGTTTTTATCAAAATAATAGACACGATATACACGTGATTGTTTATATTTCAAGGTTACTTTGTCTGTTTTCAAAAAATGAAAAATGAGCAAATCAAAGCCTGCTTTAAATAAATTAATTAATTGAAAATGTAATAATTGCGTAGTTATACAAAACCAGATCGAAATCGAAAACCAGAATTTTCAGTTTTCCAGCACCGGACATCCTAATAGGAAGCGTCGATTGTGAAATAGTTGATATAATTTGGCCCCAAGTCCCAATCTGTTTCTTCTAAAAAGAAACCCATAAAGAAGGCACCCGGAAAAGGGTTTTAAAAAAAGAGGTTTTGGCCCCGCCAGCTAAATATGATAAAAACCGCAATTCTAAGAAGTAATAAAATGCCTCGAAATGGCAACACGTAATTTATTAAATTTGTTTTGTGGTCTGCGAGTATCGAAGCAATTTTCTCACGAAAGTCCGTTGCATGGAATCGCACACGCCGGGTCGAGGACACCAGGTGGGGTTCGACCGGCATTTTGAGGTGTCGTCGATGGGATAATTAAAAAAAAAAAACAATGCCCCAATCCTCGAAATAACCTCAGAATTAACGAAATGTTAATAGTGGTTATACCAAAGTTTGTTTTATTTTATAATGTCCGTCATACACCACAGAAACGGTTAGTATTTATTTACTGTCTTATGACGTCACTAAATAAATAATTTTCGTTACTTACATGAAAAGTTGAAAAGAAAAATGGTTATTCATGGATATGGGTGTTAATTGCTCTTATACCTAATCTGAGAGAAGTACGGAATTCTACGTTAAATAACGGAAATTTGCTATATTGGAACTGTTTATCAAATAAAACTATCAATTCCAATAACAAAAACGAAATTAAAAGCGGACTGAAGATAGGAATGAGAAACTTGTCAAATACTACCCTTATTGCAGTGATAAAACCATGCCAAATCAATGTGACACTTCTAATTAAAGATTCTGTGGTATCATCAATATGGCGGTTTTAAAATGTATTATTAAACTGTTTATATATCGTTTTTGACGTCATTTTCTTTTTCAGTTTCAGTTCGCGTAACTTTCGGCGTTCCTACGGAGGACCCCTACTTTAGTAGGAGCCCGAAAGACACTTCGGTTGTGGCCGGGGCTTCTGTGACTCTACCCTGTGAAGTGACACCCAGCGATGGGATCCTTTACTACTGGGAATTGAATGGTAGGTGAATAAATAACAACAGAAAGTTCTTTCTCTTTTGATTACCACACAGCACTAACTCAGAGCTAACAATTCCAGCAAGGGCCTTATATCTCTCATCTCATCAAGACACGTTAAACCAAATAAGTTTAGTAGACACCTACCCTGTCGTTGAAATCCATGGTACAATACAGTACGTGCCATTTAATTTAAATTTGAAAATGTTTTTTTATAAAGTTAAGTTCTATATTATAAAGGTTCCTTTAAAAATAAAGACACTATGCTTATCTTTTGAGATCAGCAGAGTATGACGTCGAATGTGTCTTTCACGAACTCTTAATTGCAAAATTGACAAAATATGGTGTGTCCTGTGCTGTACATGTAGCTAGTAGCTAAATGGCTTAAAAGTTTATGAATATTTACAAAAAACTACTTCAAATTTTATTATTTGTCCGTGTAACGCAAAATTCAAATAAAGTATTTATAAAAAGTGAAGGCCTGCTTTGTTCAGTCAAAGAATTGAAACCAAGAAATTTGTTGGGAACAAATGAAAAGTTGCTTTTTAAAAAGTACCACTTACAAAATATATTTCTTATGTAGTATTGAACTCCACACTCCCTCTAAATTTTAATATAAAGTTGGAACTAAATATCTAAAGAAAGAAATGTTATTATATATTATATATTATACAGGGTGTTTAAAAAAATGCGCCAACGATCCTATGGAGATTCGTTATTCGAAAACAAAAAATGATATAAATATAGTTTCCAAAAAAAGCGTTTTTTTATTAAATTAAACCTGTGTATGTGTTTGAATTGTTAGTTTTGTAAACATTTGCCCACATCATCCAACTATTCGAGTATTTGTTTTATTTTTTACAATATGTAAAATATTTTTTGATAGATTTTCTTGAAATTTAAGGCCGATTTCTTTGTTATTTATCGTCGCCATAATATGCGATAATATACAGATAGTAATTATAATATTACGCAATACGCACCACAACATAACCCAAAATCTCAAAGCCAGTGCAGCCAACGTATGGATGATGATTGCCAGACACACGCTTGAGCCAGATTTGCCAATACCGCCGATACGACCGATACTACGATGGCCATACGCATTGTCACAAGCATTGACCAGCTTGTAGAGGAGAGGTCTGATGTGTGACATAATTTATGTTACCGATTTTTACGGGATGGCAGCCCTACGAGACGATAAGATCACGTATCTCGCCAGTGGTATCTCTTTAAGTAGCTCGATTTTAAATTTAAATCAAAACTTAAGACGATAATTTATATGGTACCATATGAGGTTGGCCGTAATGGGTCTGCGTACCTACGTGCACGTGTGCTAAAATAATTGCGATGAAACCCAATCTCCCCCGGAGTACCATATTTATCATAATCGCCTTTTTATTTCTAAGAACGCCGACTTACGCAGCGTGTGGCCCGCGGTCGCGATATAGTTGCCCCCTCCTAGTCCTTTCGCGGGATTGCCACTTTGGACATTAATTAATTTTTCAAATGGGTGTTTATCTACCGTTAATAATAATACATTATCTTATGAAAAACTATGACGATATTTTTGGAAGACTGATTCAACGTTTAATAAAATACTTTATAAATTCAATATTTCATAAAAAACTAACCACAACATTGCCGCTGAGAGATCGTCAATAACTGCGGATGCGGCATATGTCCAGATCTTTGGCCAAAATAAAGTTAAATGCGTGAATATTCCTGTTTAGAAAGAAAGTACTACGAAAATGTCATAGCCACCTCAGTCGCAACAATTTTAACCGTAGTAGGACAACTATGTTATCTAGCAGCTGCAAAACTTTGATATTTTCGTAAAGGAACCAATGCAGACGACTACTACAACCTACCACTTAGCTTATACGACGTAGATAATAGATTCCAGCCGATATCTAATTCTTGTTTAGGTAATTTCGAAACGTTTGCTGGAGCTAAATTATTGTGGCATATTTTTCAACGTTGACGTTGTTGTGTATAAAGAAAACCTACTAATAATTTTTAATAAACATTTATTATTTTTCATTTCTCAAAGAATAAAAAATATTGGTTATATGCAAACAGAAATGTCATATCTAGCCATCTTGGAATTTTAACTATGGAATGATTTTGGAAATTTTGCATTTTTATACTGAGGTTATGTTGGGTTGTTCGGAAAGTCATTTCGTTTTTTTTTTTTTGGGAACATGAAAGACCGTTTTCGTATAACGAATAAATATTTTATTAAATTATATATTGGCCATTCTGGTCCAACACCTTTTGCCATCTTTCTGGCAGTAACATAACTCCCCTCTCATAAAAGTTTTGGTCCTCGCTGGCAAAAAACTGGTTCAGGTGGTTTTTGACATCTTCATTTGAGGTAAAGGTTTTGCCATCCAAAAAATTTTGCAGGGACCGGAACAAATAGTAGTCGGAAGGCGCCAGATCTGGAGAATATGGTGGATGTTGCAGTACGTCCCATTCAAGCTGTGAAAGTTTTTGGCGAGTGACCAAACTTGTGTGAGATCTCGCATTATCCTGGTGGAACACTACACCCTTCCTGTTGATTAATTCGGGCCTTTTCTCTTTAAGTGAATCATTCAATTTGTCCAGTTGATGACAATAGACTTCTGAATTAATCGTTGACATCCCACCAAACGGAGAGCATCACCTTTTTTTGGTGAATGTTGGCTTTTGACACGCTTTGAGCCGGTTCATCTTTTGCGCTCCATGACCTCTTGCGTTTAACATTGTTGTATACAACCCATTTTTCGTCCCCAGTAATAATCCGCTTCAAAAACGGATCATTTTCTTGACGTTTGAGGAGCGAATCACATACGTCAACGCGACGACACAAATTTCGCTCCGTAAGGACATGGGGCACCCACACATCGAGCTTCGAGGTAAAGCCCATGCCTTTCAAATGGCCATAAACAGTCGAATTCGACAAATTTAATCTCTCACCGATCTCTCGTGTGGTTATTCGCCGATTTGCATCAACTAATGCCTTTATCGCATCTTTGTCAGCTTCGACCGGCCTTCCAGACCGTGGTGCATCTTCGACATCAAAATTGCCGGATCGAAATTTTGCAAACCAGTTCTGGCACTGGCGTACTGTTAACACGCCTTCTCCATACACATCCGTCAATTTTTTTCTCGCTTGGCCAGCATTTTTACCATTTCTAAAGTAAAAAAGTAAAATATGACGAAAATGCTGCTTTTTGCTCTCCATATTTAAAAGGGCACCAACAAAAAACTACTGCGTAAAATTAATATAACTTTTTCACACACAAGCCTTGCAATATCAGCGCTCAAGACATATAATGGTTATGCGGCTTAAGTGTGAAGTTGGTTTCGAAAAAACGTAATTAAGTCCTCTGACGGGAAAAAACGAAATGACTTTCCGAACAACCTTATAGTTCGCTTATACGAAAAAGCGCGTGCTTTTTTGAAAGCATATTTTTAGCAATTTTGTTAGGCTTATTATGAGCTTCTCAAAAATATTTAAGACATTTAATTTTTTTTATGCAAAACGCCCTCTACTGGCAATACAAGCAATCTAAATCAGGGAAGCGTTGATAGCCTAAAATTAGCCAACAACTCCAACTTTGAGCCATTCCTAGACTATTCGTTAACATATATAGCAAAAATTATACCGAAAAAGAATGTAATTTATCCCACCATTACAATTACAATGCAATATTTTTTACGATGAGAAAATAGATATTTTGAAAAGTAACTAAATGATTTTAATAGAAATTATATCAGTAAATAAAGTAATTAGACAACCCATTATAGCTTTTTTACAAGCAAGAATAGATGTTAAGATTGGAACATGTGCAAGCTCAGCATAAATACTTGGAAACACAAAACCAACGGCTTAATATCTGGCAACGAAGGATGGGGAATGTATCTTAATGTAAATAAACTATATAAAAAAAATAAATAAAAATATATATAATTAAAAAAATTCAATGCAAAGCTATTGCATTTTTTAAAATTCTATTTCGTACGCTTACCTCGCCCTCTCGGAAATAAAAATTAATTTCGTTCGTTTGTTAAGGGCTTCGAGCATTTTATCCTAGCAGTGCACTTTAGGTGAAGCTCACAAGGGGTATGAAAAATAAGGTTTTGGTTACTCTATCAATATAGAATGTCTCAATATAAATTACAGAAATTTTTTACAAAATTTTATTTATCTTTTATATTGTTTTTAATTGCGTTAATTGTACGTTCACGTGGAAGCTATTTTCTTTGTTTACACCTTGAGTGAACCCGTTTTGTCCGTCTTTCAGAAAATAATTGACACCGTCAACAACGAAAACAACTAAAGAACTAAAACTCGACCGAAACACCGGCAACCCCGGGGTAACATGGAGGATGGAATTCATCTCGCGCAATTAGAACTCTCACTCGCTATGGATGTGATTTATTATATCAATTGAAATAATTACCGCTTAAGTTTCTTTTTTCTTTTAGTTCGCGGTTAAAAAAAACAAACAGGCGATTTTCGATTAAGGGCTCCCCGTGATTAAAATCGCGAAAGCGCGGGCTCGTGATTTATGCGTAATTAAAATCCGCGGTAAACTAATGCCCAAGCGCGCACAACACACTTACAGCTCCGAGATCGATCTGTTCGCGATTAACTCGAGGCATTCAAGTTTAAATTGGAGATTCCATCCTATATACAGAGTGTTACAAAAAAACGCTCGGCTGGAGGATAGCCTTTTTTTGCAATATAGTAGACAGTTTTTGCCTGATTTTTTTGAAATTTAAACAAAAATAACATACATAGGAACACCAAAGCTTAAACATTCTTTTTCACAAAAGAATTTGCAGTTATGCTTTGCCTTATCATGACATAACTACCATAGATATTACAAAAGTTATTTGTTTTATTTATAAGTTCTAGAACACTAGAAATGTGCAACAACTAAGACAACAGCCGCGAGCAAAGTAGGGCGACCACCAATACAACCAAACTGCGCATAAGCAGGACTTTGCAGGGAAATCTAATAACATTAATCAATTCTGTTAAAAATCATGCCTAATATGAAACAAACATATTCATGCCACTGGTTATGTATATTAATAAATATGGTGTTTTTTGTAAAAAAGGCCCCCAAAACCAAAATCACTGTAGACCTTGTGTTATTAATAAGTATGCCGCCTAGAAAGGTGCCGTTCTTTGTATTCTCTAGAGCAGAGTTTTTCAACATTTTTTGGCATAAAAAAATTACTTTTTTGCTATGAAATTATTTATTTTGTCGCACTTAAGAATGCATTACGTTTGTCAAAAAATAAAAAAAAAACATCCAAAAAAATTCTGGTGGGTAAACGTACCACTGGGAAGAAACATTAAATAATATTTTTTATGCATAAATATACAAAAGAAAGTTCAATTTCGACAAAAAATAACTTTTTTATTTTATGGTGCCTGATTTGATACAAAAAACGCATGGGCGCACCACTGGTTACACTCGGTTTCATTTTTGGTGATATTTTACTAACTACGAAGTGTGTACACATTACACTTATTACAAACATAAATTGTGTGGCTGTGGCAGATACTACATCTCCTTCAGGCTTCATTAGCATGAACAATCGTCAGACGCACTTTATCTATGGCAGGTGCAAGATTTCTTTGAGTAATTGTTTTATATAAAGTTTAATTAACATTCAAAATTGAAAGAGCAAAAGCGATTGTGCAAACAGGATTAGATTTCTCTCTTTTTTCAAACCTATGCTGCTTTTTCAGAAAATGTTGAGTTGTGTCGGGTTATACTGTGCCCTGTTGCTGGTTATAGACTTTATGGACAGAGTAGGATTTCTTTTGCCAAACATAACAGCGACAGATAACATAGAGATGGAAGTGTAAGGATACCCAGAGTGCCAGAATGCGGTTTTGTCCTGGGGTGCAGTTGGAGAATGTACGAGATAATTCTTTTCTGGGTCTTGAAATGACATGACAAAGTAGATAAGTTCTGATGTTCTCTGTGAAAAGCGACTTTCTAAGCCTGTGGATCCATGTATTCTTTGTATAGGAAGTTTTTCAATTTGTAAAATACAAAACTGGAACCCAAAATATCAGTTTGCGTTTCTCTCTGAATACTTGTTGAGTCGTCGAGATGGATTGGTGTTTTTTTTTTTTGCTAGAGTGCGAAATTTCGTTTCAGGTTCGAAGGTGGTGAACACCACGCGTAGGCATATGCGGGGTAGCGATTTGCATATAACCAGGGTGGATCGCGAACGTGACGTTGGCGAGTTCACTTGCATAGCAGAGGATGTATCAAGACGCAACGTTCCCATCGTCAGTTCTCCGGCATCTTTATTAGTGGAATGTAAGTGAATTTTTATACAGAGAGACCCGAGTTTAATTTTTAATTGCTTAATTTTCTCATATTCATATTCAGACGTTTCTGCAAATGGAAACTAAACTAAACTAAACAGGCTACTGCCTTGACCTCAAGCATATTTTTTCTAGATCTATCCAAGCAGGTACTACAAGATTAGCAACAAAATTTCCCGGCCTGACATAGATGCCGCTCCAGTATCACGATAAAACTTTGTCTTCTTTTTAATATATATCTTTGTAGGCTGAGAAAAAAAATAAGTCTTGCGTCAAATAGTTTTTTATTGAGCAGTCAAAAAGATTTTGACAAAAGAAGGGTTAGCACCTAAAATTATTAAAAAAAGGCTGGATGACCCCCAGCAACTATTATTTGTTTGGATATTTAAAAAAGGACTTACGTGGACGGCGGTTTAACGACGAAGTTGAGTTAAAAGAGGCTGTTGTAGCTAATTTTGCAGACAAACCAAAAGAATATTTTGTTAAGGGGATTGAATAGATGTAATAAGTGTATTAAAGTTATGATGGATTATATTGAAAAATAATAAAAAAATGTTAATCTACTTTGTTTCTTTCATATTCAGGCCTGGAAATTTTGACACAGCCCTCGTATATGAGTTTATAACATAAATAATTAAAATAAAAAAAGTAAAAAATCGAAAAAATGTTGCATCGGCCGGGAATCGAACCCGGGCCGCCCGCGTGGCAGGCGAGCATTCTACCACTGAACCACCGATGCTACTATGGGTATATAAGGTAATATGGTACTAAAGACCGTGGGGGCTAAATTTAATTTTTTTTATAGAAAATTTAAATTAGCACGTTTTTATAAATTTACATGGAATTTAACAGAAATAAGAATTGAAAACTGACTAAAAAATTACATAAGTTAAAAAAGAGGCATATGCATCGGCCGGGAATCGAACCCGGGCCGCCCGCGTGGCAGGCGAGCATTCTACCACTGAACCACCGATGCTTGGTATTGGTTTCGGTTAAGATTGTAGCCACTACGATAACGAATCTAATTTGTGTGTATCTAGTTTAATTGGGACATTTCCTCTTTACCTTTTTATGAGGAAATTACTAACAAAATACTACGTTATATTTTAAAGTTATTTAGGTAAGTCATCCTAAGTAAGTCACTCTCTAATATGGTGCTGGTACTACACAGTGTTTAGTAATGAATCAACATGCACTGTGTGCCACAGACTTTTTTTGAAATTAATTTTGACGCGTACTGTATCCATGTTAAATTTTCGTCTCTTTTTTGCATTACCGTAACAATTAAAAAAAAAAAAAAGAAAAAGATATCTAGTTTCAAAAAGTTGTTTCCGCCCGGGATCGAACCGGGGACCTTCCGCGTGTTAGGCGGATGTGATAACCACTACACCACGGAAACAAGTTGCAGAAGTGTAAAATTTAGCGGTATATAAACGAAGCAAAGGCACAAGATAGGTTTCAGAATAAAGTACGATCTTAGTCGAAGTTAAACACGCTCGGTGAGCAAATTATACATTCAAGATGATGTCTCTACATCGGACTTGCCTGAGGCGTTATTTTTAATTTACGACATGTGCGGTCTCAGTTTTTAGGTATTTTTTATGGGCGGTAGTCAACGGAATAGGAAAAAACGTGTATACCTCGTAAACAGCCGGGGAACTTTAATTTATAGCCTTCCCCTTCAAGTTTTCGCTTCGTGCTGTCACAAATGTTTAGCGAGGCGCTTCGAGTAATTACAATAAAATAGCGACGAGTTAAGTGAGGGTATATAAGTCGCAACTTTTAGGGTTCGTCATTTTCATAATCAAGAACGTTCTATCCGGCGGGTACGTGATAGGCCTTTAAAATGTCTAAATTTACCGACTAAACGTGATCCCGTATCCATAAACGGGGAATCGAAGGACCCGATATGGCTTCAAAGTTTATGGCGCCCATGAAACTTTTGTTTTGGATTTTTCCCCAAAGCCTGCGTCATAAAACAATAAGACAATTATTGAGATGTCGATGCGAGTACTGTGTGGCGCCGTCAAAAGTTCAAGATTTAAGAAATTATCTTATAATAACAATAATTACAAGAAAAATAAAAATAACAAATTAGAAAATGCGTTTTAATTACAATTATCATTATTATCATACTGGATGATTTTTGTAACTGTGAAATAATATTCTGTTTTCTGGCATTCCACAATCATCCCCTAGTTTCTAATTATTACCGGCGTTCCCCTTAAATTAAAAAAAAGTTAACCCTATTATGTTTTTTATTCGCTAATTTTTAGGGGAATATTAAGAATTAAGAATGACGTCACTACAAATTGTCCATTGGGGTAACTGTTCGCAGTCTTCAGGCAAGGTGTACGCACATATTTATTTGCATAAGTCGCATAAAAATACCCCTGTTTTGTTCGTGCCACCAATCTTCGCATTTGAAGCACTCAATCCATTCTTCAGCAAGTGGCTCTTCATATTTTTCGTTGCATAATCGACAAAAATAATCTTTTTTCGTATTGGACATTTTTTCAGTTTCCGAAATACAAGAAACACCCCATGTTCAAGGCTGAGGTGATAAAGATCTTAATGGGGCTGTTCTTTTCTTCCTTTTGTTTGATTTAGCTAATTCTTCGTTTTGTTTGTTTTCCAAATCTTCTTTAAATAAGTTTTCAAAACTTGTGGTGTTTTGAAAACCTGACGATAAGTTTTTGGTTTAGCTTCAACTCTTTGATTTGGCGGGTAAATTTTTATATTGGCTAATGCCTGATTGTTTTCTGGCCGATTCTCATTTCTTTGGTTTGGCAGGTCAGTATTTGTATTGTCTATATCATTTTTGGTTCATTTTCATCTCCTTGGACCGGTGAGATAATATTTACATTGTCAGTTACAGTAGCTGGGAGGAAGTCATACTCTTGAAAAATGCCATCGTTAAATGGATAGATTCCAGCCACTGAAAATCCCGCGGCAGTATTGCCGACTGTAGCAACCTGTTTGTAGGCTTCATTAAAAAGAGCAGCTACTTGATATTGTGTGATAGCCCTCCCAGGATGTTGAGTCAACCAACACTCGATGGTATACTTGGCGTTAACAAGTATCCAATGGTTGAACTTTGTACCTGCTGTGGATTGAAATGATATAACCAATTCATGAACAGATCTGAATTTATGAATCCGGAATCAGATACCATACCATTCGGTGGGCCCTGCATCAAGGAGCTCACCCTTCATCCTTTTCCTCGGAAAAAATGAAGGCAGGTGGTATAAATTGCCCAGACACAACTTTTCCTACCACTTTTTTTCCTTTCACGGACTCTGAGTGTCTTTTTGGGAACCGTACTCATCCCAGTTTCATGTTAAAGATGGGGTCCCGGTTAAAATTGTATTTTTCATACAATTCCTTCAAGTTACAAAAGAATTTGTCAGCTTGTACTTTATCAAAACCGATTGCCCTCGCATGACTTGTTGGAACTGATTGACGTAATCGCAGTCTCTCGTGTCGCTTAAGGAATTCTCCAATCCACCGATTAGGAATTTTATTTAGTTCTGCATATTGGAAAACAAGTCTTCGTGATGACTGAATTGTGAGTCCGTAAAAAAGATTATTCATGTTCAAACAATATTCGACGATGTCATTTTCTTGAGCACTTGTAAAAGTAGGCTTAAAACGTCCAAGTTATTATTCGCTTATTACAAAAAGATGTTTTTCCTTTCTCTGATAATAATTAGATCGCTACATTAATGAAACTGTTGCTTCTAAAAGATTTCTTAACATTTTAAAAAGAAAATAGGGTCTGCTGTCATGTGCGTTTTACCATCCAATAGAACAAAGAGATAGGCAACCATTAGCGTTTATGTGCTCCTTCTCAGTAGTCCCCTTGTTGTTGGGTAGTGACCACGGTTTCCATTTTCAGTGTTCCTAAGATTTAATTATTTTCTGGTTGGTTTTAAGAGTAGTTCATTTTTTTATATACTTGCAATATTACTTTTCGGTAAAACCTAGGATAAGCGAGCTAAACCTAGCAACAGCAAGTGGTAAACACCCAAAAATTTTACTAAATACAAATTAATGTATTTAAAAATTGTTTAAAATGTCCACGAACGGAAATATTTATTTATTAGTACAGGGCAAAGTTCTTATATCCTTGGCCATCTCATACTGATAATTTCACTTAATACCACCCCATTGTCATAGTCATCCTAGTCGATTGCAATGAAAATATTGGATTTTATAAGAAAGCCTGTTACATTCATATTGCGTATGCCTGAAACTTAAAAATATGGCTTTCTACTCTAACAGAGAAAAGCATTTTCGTTTCAATAAGAATAGGCAATAAAAGTTATGCACATGTTAGTTTGAAGAAGACATTGTCATATCATATCATATTTAATGAAATGAATGAAACCCCATAGAAATTGTTAGAAGGGTTTGTAGAAAGGCATAAAAATGAGGGACGTTGAATCCCTCTTCAAGACGGTGGATTGTTTGTTTCAACCGCAGTCGGAAACTGCAACTGTAAATTCCTGTCACTCAACTGATTTTTTGATACAATGAATGTTTTTCGCCTGACAAAAATCAATTGCGTGACAGGAATTTGCAGGAATCTGACTACGTTTGGAACGAAGCTATGTTACTCTCATTCACCGTAACTTAGGTACGAACGAACTGTCATTGCAATTTACCTGAACTTTACAAAATAACCTTTAAGTTGTCTACAAAGTTTAATAAAGCACACTATAGGTAAAAACGTTATCAATACATTCTATTCTATATATATAGTTTTGGATGTTTACCCTGGATGCCTTAGGATTTTAAAATTACTTTCGAAGAACGAACCTATTTGATTTTATTTAAAACGTTCAAAAAAAGGGACTTGCAGGGAGGTACGGCCACTTTCCTCCTCATTTTTCTATCAACTGTAGTTTTAACTTTTATTGCCCAAATAAACGGCGCCAAAGCAAACACCGCGCGATAAGCCGGTTTTACAATATATTTTGTGTATCACGGGGCACGGGAAATATAGGAAATGGCCGATATCTTTATTGCAGGTATATAATCCTACCGTTCTACGACGATAAAGCGTTCGAAGTTCGATAAGTATAAGTACTGTCACGGGCGATTGATAACAGAGTATATTTTTATTCGGAAAACTTAGGAAAACGACGTACAAGACGATACGCGTTCGGGGGGGCGTAAGCGTCTATTGAGATTTTCGACAATGCAGTCTGTGTACGTGGCCGATCCGCACCATTTGGTATTTAGAACCAATCTTGCCCTTTCCATTTTAAAGAAATGTAAGGCGAAGCGTATTTAAAAAAAATCCAAAACGTTTTGTGCATACCAATGTGCAAGTTTCTTCCTATTAACAAATATATTTATTTAAAATTTTATTTTAAACAACCTTGTAGAGTCTAAAATCAACGTCTTCGAAATTTATTTGTTTTATCTACAGTATTTCAACATTTCAGGATTAATAGCAGTAATTTAAAATTGGGATATGCAGCAAAATTCCGCACTCTATGTTGTTTTTTTTATATATAGCCAAATATGCTGGAAAGTAAATACACAAGTCAAAGATTTTTTTCTCTAAAATATTTCCCTGATAATTTAATTTTAGTAGCCTCGGAGCGTCCAAATTCACGACTTTTATTGCATCTAACCGTTTATCAGTTCCGCTAGTGAATATATTCGTTTTATTTTGCAAATAATGATTTTTATAAAACTTGTTGCTTAATATATTTAAAAATTGTGTCCGTACTATTTTCTTACCAATACGAAATCTAACAGATAAGTAACGCTTATCTCAACTACTGTCGTTTCTGCTTATACACAAAGAGGAACGTGTAAAATCAGAAGTCTCTGCAGACCACCATATTGTTTTATTAAATTTATTCAGCTATAGACCTCAGAAACGCGGAAAAATATGGAAAAACTACTGGCTAGTGGTCTGCCGCTTTGGTAATACGACCTCACGTGATTAGGACAGTCAATGTGAGAACGCGGTCATCTACACAAATTAGTTAGATATATGACGCGTGTTACCCACCTTTCTGGGTATAAATATATATAATCTAAGGTTTTGCGTCAGTGGTTGGATGGCTGATCTGTGCGACATGTGTTGTTGGTGCGGATAGGTTGCGCCCGTTCCTATTTGATTTCATTCCGTTGGTAAAACGAGAGGACGTACAGCAAAAAGGAAAACGAGTCGTGCTGCGCAAGAAAGTTGGCATATTGCAAGCATCTCATTCATAAATGGTATTTACTCATTTCGCAAATGGAATTCAATCTGGATGATGTGACGTGATTCGTTTTATTCATGATTATTTATACGCGTGTGCTACAGGACGGTCTGACTCTTACAGAGGCGGTTTGGGTCACGTTATTAACTTAGCGTTTCTCTAATAATTCTGGCAGATAAGGAATTCAGTGTTTGAAAAAGCGTTGACAGACAGATCAGTCGCAGTTATTAGCATTACCTCGAGATCAGTGATGTATTGGTTAGTGAGTGAATCTGGATCCGAAATATATATCAAATTATGATAAAAAAAAAGATGCACCTAATTTTATAAGATATTAAAATATAAAATTTGCAAATCTATTAATTGAATTTTGTTGTTTCCATTCATTAATTTGTAATCGTGGGCGTTATAACTATAGCATAATTTTAGTACATTCCAGAGAATAAGTAGCACAAATCACAAAACATATATTAAAGGCAATTAATAAATAAAATAAAATTAAGCAGCACAATTATATTGCTGTAAAATTTGATATTGGCTTTAAATTCTTTGGACTTTTCCTGTAAATACAAATATCTACTGTTAGAAGCATCTCTGCTAGTTTTGACAGTTTATAGTTGCTGCAATTATTGTTCTTGTTCATGCTAACCAAACTAACCAAAATCTCAGATTTTATTTTTTTTTACAGTTCAAGAAAACTCGCATGAAATTTTTGAAAAGAAGTACCCGGACAGCCTTTTGCATTTCTTAAATGTTTAAATTGTCAATTGAAGTTGTTATTTATTGTATTTGATTATATATATATATATATATATATATATATATATATATATATATATATATATATATATATATATATATATATATATATATATATATATATACAGGGTTTTTCACTTAAAACTCCGCATGCCAATAAGTCCAAAACGAAAAGAAATATTTAATTTATGTAAAAAGTAGTCAAATTGTGGGGTCAAGTAGATATTTCCTAAAGTTTAAAAAATTCGACGCCTGCAAAGAGCTGGGCGTCGCGACGCGTCGAAAAATTATTCGATTGCAGAGACTTTGGAAATATGCGCATACAAAAGTACGTATTATTTAAAAACTTTTTTGTTATTTACTCAAACTTATTTACTTTACCCGTTTCTAAGTTATACCGATTTAAAGTAAACATTTCTTGATTAATAAAAAATGTGATTAACGCTTATTTTTACAAGTATGCCATGAATGTTAGTTACTATGGCAACCATTGTTATCGCAGTTGTTTTAAGTGCAATTACAAACGTAAGTTGTTATTGCTGTATCAAAAAATTGTCACATTTTGTCACAAGAAATATCCAAATTTGTTCGGTTAAAAAAAAACTAAGAATTATTATGTGAAAATGGTGCAATTTAGCAATGAGGAAAAAGTAGACATGTTACTGGTGTTTGGAGAATGCAGATGCAATTGTAGAGAAGCAAAAGGAGTTTACGCACGCAGTTATCCGCATAGAAGAGTCCCCGATGCAAAAACCTTTTCAAGTTTATGTAAAAACTTAAGAGAATATGGCAGCTTCATGAAAGCTAAAAGAGATAGGAACAGGACGGCTACAAATGATAAAAATACTGCTGCTGTAATTCAGCAGGTTGATAATAACCCCAAGATATCCCTATCAGAGATAAAAGAAAATACCGGTGTTACCATAAGTTCTTCGTGGAGAATTCTACATAGAAACTCTTTTCACCCGTACAAAAGTAAACAAAAAGAAAGCGACGAAAGTCGATTTCAAAATAATGGAATCGTTAATAGACACAACTGTCGTTTTTGGTCCGAAAACCATCCTCGTTGGATTACAGAAAGAAGTAACCAACGAATTTTTAGTATCAATGTTTGGTGCGGCATATTAAATGGATTCCTTATTGGACTTTACTTTTACGAAGGAACTTTGAATGCAGATCGCTATTTAAGATTTCTTCAAACTACACTTCCGGAACTATTAGAAGAAGTGCCTCTTGACACTAGAATGAATATGTGGCTACAGCAGGATGGAGCGCCTGCACATAATGCCCAAATAGTAACGAGGTATTTGAACCGAGAATATCCCAATAGATGGTTTGGTACTAATGGACCGGTAAGGTGGCCCGCGAGGTCCCCGGACATTACACCACCAGATTATTTTCTTTGGAGCTACCTAAAAAACGTTATCTATGAAGAACCTATCGAAGATATGGCTGATCTCATTAACAGAATTAGTGCAGCGTGTGTCGCTATCACAAGAAGGACTCTCCTACAAGTGACCCAAGCTCATCTGTTAAAAGTTTTTGATAGTTGTGTTCGAGCAGATGGACATAATTTTGAACAAAATTTTTGAAATGTCTTATTATGTAGTTAATTGCAATAATAATTTTGGTTATTAACTTGTAGGTATTTTACTGTTTTTTCATTTATTTATCATGTTATCAGAACTAAATCGATAAAAAATAATAAATAAAATCATACTAAAATAGTTGAAATCTATTGTTTGTAATTGCACTTAAAACAACTGCGATAACAATGGTTGACATAGTAACTAACATTCATGGCATACTTGTAAAAATAAGCGTTAATCACATTTTTTATTAATCAAGAAATGTTTACTTTAAATCGGTATAACTTAGAAACGGGTAAAGTAAATAAGTTTGAGTAAATAACAAAAAAGTTTTTAAATAATATGTACTTTTGTATGCGCGTATTTCCAAAGTCTCTGCAATCGAATAATTTTTCGACGCGTCGCGACGCCCAGCTCTTTGCAGGCCTCGAATTTTTTAAACTTTAGGAAATATCTACTTGACCCCATAGTTTGACTACTTTTTACATAAATTAAATATTTCTTTTCGTTTTGGACTTATTGGCGTGCGGAGTTTTAAGTGAAAAACCCTGTATATATATATATATATATATATATATATATATATATATATATATATATATATATATATATATACATGATACATTCTTCATCTCTTCTACCGCAGATCATTTTTAATGGAAGCCCGGTCAGAGAGAGAGAGAGAGAAAGAGATAATCAAAGCATAATCGAAACTTCATATGCAAAGAATAAAAACGGTCGTAACTCTCTCTAGTCAGGCCTTCCAACATAACATTTTTAAACCTAACAACTGTGTATTTATTTTTTTTATTATGCCGTGTTTGTTTGGCAAAAATACCGAAAAACTTTGCAATGTAAAGTTACACGCGCAACGAGCAATTTTTGGAATGGAACTAATTTTGCATTTTTGGAATGGAACTAATTTTGCGTAATAACTATTACAATAACAGGCAGTTGACGAAAATCGGGGGCCAACGTGACCAAATTTCCTTATTACCAGAGTTGGATTAAAAAAGGCGAAAAGCCCCTATCGGCTCGGACAAAAACAATGGCTCGTCTTGACCTGTTTTTCGTCAACTTTGCGCAACGTCCGAATATGCTAGATTTGTGTTTGATTAAAAAGACGTGCCTGCTTTTTTATTTGCGAGCGGCTGGGAAGACCCGATGGACGACGCAGGGCCGTAATGGGATAAATATGGCTCAAGTTAACTCATATTATCCCATGCATAAAAAAAATAAAAAAAAAAACCTTTTTTGCTCGGAAATTATTTATTTTCTTGCACTTAAGAATACATTACATCTATTAAAAATAAATAAATAAATAAATAAAAACTCGAAACATACAAAAAAAATACTGGTGCGTAAACGAATCACTGGAAAAAAACATGGTTTATGTCTTCTACGATTTTATGTCCTTTAGTAGTGATAATAATAAAATTTCTAAATGGATGTGCAAACATATTTCCTGGAATAGAATAGGGGGTGCATTAACGCACCACTGGGACAGAATTGGTTAATCATACATTATGAAACAAGTTTTTTTAGAAACCACACTTTATTCATAAGAGTGTTTAAATGAAGCCGTGCCTCGTGACTAAAGTAGGTGAAACCTGTGACACTGTTTAATGAAGTAGAAAAAAAAAAGATTTTTATTTGGTTTTTTCTTTTAGAGCTACGACACACATAAAAACCCACAGATATTTGTTTTAAAGCTCCGTTATTTTTACACATTGTTATTTGTGTCTGAATTTATTATTTATTATCTTGTGTTGAATTCGTTTCCCGAGTGCGGCGCTGCCAACGGGCAGCGTTATTTGGAAATACAAATAATACAAAACCTCCGGCGGCGGTCGCTTGTCCTTTGTCCCAAAAACACGGCCGTTTGAAACGAGACTTTCAATCAGCAGATCTTCAATCCGCCGACTTCTCGTCTTTTTTGCGTCTTTAGTATTCGGTGCACGGGTCGAATTTTCGGCCAAATTTTTACGAACAAAAACGGGGGCCGGACCAGTACCACGATTTCGTTGATATTTTTTCAGTTTGGTAATTCTTATTCTCCCTATTTTGAAACCAAAATAATAAAAAAGAAAAACAAAAGTTTATCTGTCTTTCTTGCCCCTTGCACTTGTTCTTTTTCTCAACATTTGATATTGCTTGGTTATTCACTCTTTCTCTTACCAATACTTATTCTGTCGGTCTTCATTTCCATCTCACTTGTACCTTGCTGTCGACTTTCTTTTCTTCATGCTTTTCGTATTAAATTACTTCGGGATTCTGTCCTTTATATCTGATGTTAACCTTGTTTTTTTACGTTTTAATTTCCAATACCACGCTTACTTTAGCTATTATATTATCAGCTTCCCACATTCTTTTTTCTATTTACTTACTTCCACCTACTCCATTTTTCACAATCCACTGTCTTAATTCCCATTTGCAAGAGCGTTTCAACCTCTATTTTAAATGTGGTGTTATGCCTTACTGTAAATCCTTTTACCAATATTCTAAGGCCTTTAATTCTTAGTGATACGGAGGAAAGCGAAGAATTTCATTTTGAAGCGATATAGTCGACAACAAATATCGCAATCTTCAGTAGATCCTTTTAAAGAAGCATCTTATTTAAAGTAAGCCAATAATTGACGATGAAGAAAGTGTAATTATTATTACAAAATTATTAGTTGATCACGGATCAAAAATGTCATAAATACATATAATTACTCTATATAGTTATCAAATAAATAATAAATAACTATTGTCTATATATTTTGTATATTAATTATTCTTATAACACTTGAGTAGTTTGGAGTAGAAAAATTTTAACAATCAAAATAAAAGAAATGATTCATTCTAAAAAAGAAATAATTTTTTTATCTAAAATTAAAAATCGAATCCACTTTCTTGTAATAATAGTGTTGATAATATGCCACCTCTTAGAAACTAATAATAAAAATAAACTTAAAAGTATTCCGAAATTCGAATTATTTCATATTTGTACTTTTTTAATTTATTCAAAAGTCATGTAAATATGTTTATATAAAATGTTTAGTTTATTTAATATTTGGATGAATTTTAGGTGATCGAAACGTTGAATCAAATTTTAAGAAGTTCAAAAAATTTTGTTATTACTGAACACTCTCAACCGAACAATATGTATTTCAAGATTGCAGAATAAAAAAAAGCGGATAATGATTATTATTACTTTTTACGAAACTTCTGGATTCTTGCTGCGTCGGTTTTTGCTTAGTCGAAATTGCTGACGTTCCGCCAATCATCCTGTTGGTTTCTTCAGAGCTTGACTGAAACTGGCTCGTATTTTACCAAACCAACCAAACCTTCTCACCTTAATTGAAAAATGCTTGTCTTAAAACGGTTAAATGTTTGTTTTCGGGCTGGCTGCAAAAGAACTTCAGATAAAGCCGGCCAAAAAATAAGTGGAAACGTGTCTGAATTGCCCCCACTCAGCACGTCCAATTCGAATATGCAGTGAAAACAGGGGCGCATAAGAGCCGACGGAGCAATTTGCCTATCGCAACGTTTCGGACGCGCCAGTGCCGGCAAAAGCGTCGCGGCAGGGTTTGCATGTCTGCCAACTCTTCGGACTCGCAAAGTGTGTTTCGTGCGCCCCCATCGGTTCACGGACCTCTTTATTGGCATATTAAATTACAAATGGACGTTTTCGTAGCGATGGAAATGATTTAACGGGTCTAATCGACGGCCGGTTTATTTCTCTCTCCCTCTCTCTCTCTCTCTCCGTCTCCGCTTCGTTTTTCGCGTATCGCCGTGATATGTTAATTAATGCCTAATTAGGGTCTCCGACATTTTGGCGCTGATAATTGGCGGAGTGCAAAAATATAGCCCGTCAATGCGATGCGGATCTTTCAATTAGAACTTTATACCAAGTCTTCTGCCTCTTCTTCTTTTTCTCCGCGGCGTTACCACGCTGGGGAGGGTTTTAGGCTACTTGACGATACCTCTCCATTTTTTTATATCCATCTAGATCTCATTCCACTTATTACTGCTCAGTCTTTTGCTATGTCTCAGTGTTCTTTTTCTAGTTGGTGGAGTAACTGGAATTAAAAGTTTTTCCACTTCTCTGTCGGTTTTCATTCAAATATTAGTAGATTTAGGTTATCCTGGCGAGTTCGTTCTATTTTGTAAGGTCTTGAACGGCGTAGAAACATCTGCTGCTGTATTCTGTTGTTGTCTTATTTTCGTTGATTTGAAGCTTCCTTCATCTTTATTCTAGTAACTCCTATCAGGTCTACATCGTCTGCAAAGGCTAATAGTAGTTGGTGGTCTCAATTCTCGGTCTATTATTATCTGTTCTAGAGCTCTATTGAAGAGTTGGAGGTGAAAGTGAATCTCTCTGCTTCATACTATTGTTTACCGCGAGTATTGTTGTCCTATTATTCAATTTAATTCAACTAAGCTATAAATTCGCTAGCTTTCACTTCCACTCTCAACTCTATCTAGAACTTGCAGGTCAATCTCCAATCTAAAAAACTCTTGGCCCCTTACAACGTTGTTTATTCGCTTAAAGCAACTAACACTTGGAAAAATCATCTTATTAACACCAAGGACAGGTTGTCCCCTTTACGGTCTTCTGGTATATACGAGCTGAAGTGTGCGGAATGTCTAGCTGTTTATGTAGGCGAGTCCGGCCGCAAAGGATTAGAGAACATTTCTTAAAACACAACAATAGCAACAGTAACATAGTGAAATTTTGCTAATCATTTACAATATCTAGAGACATATTCGTTAGCACTGGATACGGTCGATAGCTTGATCCATTAGAAACGTTTGAAATCCAGTAGATTGTGCTGAAAACTCCATATGCATTAATGACCAGAAACGGCTTAACATATGAGAAAAATTTTCTGCTTTGGTAATTGCGACATATTTAAATAGATAATCCTGAATTTTATTTGTTATCTGTAAGTTATTTTTGTTAAAGTTACCCTTTTTCAATAGATGTCCAACAGTCTGTATTTGGTTTTGTTATAGGTCTGATGATGCCATTTTAGGCGTTTTTGACAAATTTGTGATTCTTTTATTACCAATATTTAACCCACCATCTTAGAGAAAAGATGAATTTATTTTAACTTGCCTGTTCATTTATAATCTTTTTCAGAAAAGAAAGAGAAAATTGGTCCTATTTGTTTGAAATTTGTTTGCTCGTTCTGATCTTCCCCGAAATCAAAGGTACAAGTTATTAAAAGTGTATTTTAGTATTAAAAATCTTATAGCGCAATTTTAAAAATCAATCCATATCGGAAAACGATTTTAAAATTATGCGCTTCAGCAGATAGACGAGAGCAAAACGTACTCGTCAAATCTGATTGTTTTGTATCTAGTAGTCCCCGATGCATAGCCCAAGAATGTACATCCTGTACGTTTGTATCATTGAGATAAATTAAGTCATTAAGTGCCCAAGTGCAGGTAAAATATGGATACTTAACAATGGATTGCGCTGTATGGTCTGTTCATTGATATAAGAATTGCTTTTGAATGGGATTATGATGAAAGGGTTGTCATTAACATGCAATGCAACAAGACGGTTGGATTCCAAATGGGCTTTCTCTGTCTGCGAAAAATATTAAAGATTCTTCTCTGGATTACCATGAAGACACCACCGCTGATTTATTTGAAAGTTGGTTTAAAAACAAACTAGTTCCAAACATTCCTCCTAATAGCATCATTGTAATGGACAGTGCACGTTACCACAGTAGACAGTTGACTAAAACTCCTTCCTCAAACAGCAATTAATTGAGGTTCTACAAAGCTTGAACCTACAAAAGGAATACGTCTGTGATAATTATGCAAAAAGTCTAGGGCATACAGTTTTAAGGCTTCCACCTTACCACTGTATATTTAATCCCATTGAACATGTTTGGCACCAACTGAAATCTGCCATTCGTCGTAACAATGTTTTTCCCCGTGTTAACTACAATGTCCTCAACCTTATAGAAACCGAAGGACAAATAATAACTAGAACAGGCGATGATAGCGATAGTGATACTGATATATTATGTAAATAAGTTTAAGTAATTTAAGTAGGTAATAAAAATAATTTGTATTTCAACAAAAATACATACATAAATAAATAAATATTGTTAGCATCTTTCCTAACAAAGCCCCAAATAATTAAATTCTAAGCAAAGTACGGACCTGATCGGCCATATTTCATTCTTACAGCTTGCCCGGGTCTTTCCTTAATTGGTATCAGTTAGTCACTTTCTTATATCTATGAACAGACTTTACCCACAGATAACAATCATACCTTTAATTTTGGTATATTAACTTAGAAGAATGGTGTTGGTCCGCTGCTTTTTTCTCAATTAGCTTTCTCCATATAACCAAGCAGTTTTTTTATAGTATTTTTTAATTAGAGGCACATTTAAGAATTGCTTGTTGGTTTAATTTCTAGTTGTATTTCCAAAATTATGGAGATTGACATTTTCGTATTTTGCAGCGCTGCACATATGACCCGTTAACACTTTCCAATCCATGCTGAGAGGTCATCGATTCATATAAAAAAAAGAGTTCGACGAGTTCCCAGAATGATAACGTTCGCATTGTGCCGCGTGTCAGTGACTCTTGTCTGCTTCCTTTTTTCTACAAAAAATCACCGAAGCGGCAGGTTAGGGGAACCCGACCGCCGACCTCCCAGAGGTTAAATTGCATTTTAATAGTCCTTGTTATAATTACGAATGTTAAGATTCCGCTGCTTTTATAGTTAATATTCTTATAGGAATCAAACTTAAGGTAGCCAGTCTCCGCTAATATAATTAGAACTCTGCCAGCGAAATACTGAAGATGTTGTGGTTAAAGAACCGTCATCGGCAATGACTTTTCCAATAAGTACTACAAATATAATGGGAATTTGGATACAAAGCGCAAAAAGTTAAATTTATAAATATAAAAACAGATAGAGGTCTTTCTTCGCAAGAGTTAACAGTGATTTTATTTTTTCGACTAGTCCAGCTTGATCAACGCAATAGAGAAATATTTTTTTATGGGAAGAACGCATTAGGTATATAGAACTGACTGATATTGTAAGATAAAATCTAAGTTCATCCATCTAAGATTTTTTTATGCAACCTTGATGACGATGATAATAACACGTCGGTTTACTCCAAGAACTATGTGATGGAAGACCTTCTCCTCCAGCTAGACTTTCCGATCAGATTTCTTCTAAGAATTCGGGAAAAAGAATTATTCATCACCATTTTGAGCGCAAAGTATTGTCTGAAACCTAAAGAAACTGGGATCTACTCTTCTACCTTTCTGTTCAACAATTGTGCACAGTCCATTGTAAAGTACAATTAAAATGTCTCTCTTAAGATTTTCCTATTTAAACAGTATATGTTTGAATTTGTTTTAATGTTATTTCCAAAAACATTATATATACATTTTTTTTACTTATTCTTATTCTTATTAAAACTAAATTAAGGTCAGCATTTGGATTGAAAAGGAAGCTATTCAAATTATAATTAACAGATAATAAAACAAGAATCACAAAATATTATTTTAAATGTCCTTAAGAGTCCTTTTTTCTGTTAACGCTACCCTTAGACTATAGAAAGTCCTATTTTTTAATTCCAGGCACGTGCAATGTTATTGTAACATAATATCAATCTTACTTAAAATAAAACCTTCCAGGACGCTTGCATAATATTATCAGTTACATTATCAGTAGATTGTAACAATTTCAGCGGCACAAAGCGCTCCAGAATAAGTTGGTATTTCATCCTGTTGAACATCATCGTCGCTTTTGTTACCAGAGCTTTGAGGATCATTTCGGTAATAATATTATCCGTTGTTATTGAAATATCATCAACAGTTGGGAAGCTATCCAGCTCAGGAACATACATTTCGGTGTTGGTTAGATCTTGGCCGCTATTGCGCAACCAATTACATAGGGGAACCTCCCAGTCATCGTCGTCATTATTTTTGTACTTTTCGAACCACTGAAGCGGAGGGAAGTCATCGTCTGAATCGAACTCATCTTCCGATTTTATCAGACCTGCGTGTGAAATAGTGGTTGACGTAACATCATTCCAACATTGCGTGTAAGTAAGTTTATGGACTCTAGGATATTGATGTTGAGGGGTTCCTTCCTCGCTTTCTTGATCTTTTTGCTATTGTATTGTATTGTATTGTTATACCCGGAAGTACGTTATATCCCATGTACGTTATAAACGGACTTTACTGTACTTAGGTTTTGGTAATAAAATGAAATTATTAAGAATGTTTAGGTATGATCTTAGTCCCCTTCTTGGTTAGACTATTTTGTTACGTTTAATTTTATATAGTCGATAAATGATGTGTATACTACAATAGTTAAATTGTAAAACTTTCTGGTGATTTAAAAAATAACGAAATAAATTTTTGATTCGACAATGACTGGAGCAATCGTTTCAGGAATTTTAGTGGACCGGATAATTAAAGCTTTACATTAAGCAATAGTGTATATAATATTTGCGATTTTTAGTCAATTGGAAACATTTGCTTTTTATCCCTTTTTGAAAAACACTAGTTTGTATTCAAGCTATGCCGTAACTTTCATAATTAGACAGAATTCTGGCTCGGCAAAAAATAATTATAACATGTTATATACTTTTTGAGATATTTTTAAAATCAGCTGGAAAAGGACCTTTTGATTTATTACATAATTTGCAAAGGTCCCACATTAAAAAAAATTTTGGTATACTAGGCTTTTTGGGCACACCTTGTATATAAATAAGTAGGTAATAAATATAAAGTTGTAGTAGAAGTTTTAAGATAACTGTTCTGTGGTGCTTCTGGTAGCAATATACCCGTTCATAAAAATAAGAACAAAGACATCAATACCGAAATTACGCAGTCACGAACCCCTCTGTCCCGTGTTTGTTCTAAATTAAAATTAGAATGCGTTTACGCCACGAGATCCGGCCAGAAACATACAATAGGGGGATGTAAAAGGGTCCCTTTTAACGCACAGTTTAACGTGTCCGAAATACACCCCTGTAGTCGTCCCCTCGATCATATATATCTCTAATTCTTGACATTTATGGCCAGAATTGTTAACTAGCATCGACACCGTACACAAAGTCGCCATTGATGGCGGTAGAAAATGCGTTTCTGCGCCATCTGACACGTACGGGTGGATGAGTCATAATATAACAGTATATTCTAAATTAGATAGATTAAAATAAACTTTTTCCGAAATTCTCTGTTTTCTCGAAACTTGGCAATGATCTTTTGGAGGCAGAACAAAATATTAATCGCGATTTACGAACTTTGAATAAACTCAATTTTCATTATTAATTTTCGCCAGTCGTCATTTCCGAATTCTTATCTTTGGGTAAAGTCTGTTCATAGATATAAGAAAGTGACTAACTGATACGAATTAAGGAAAGACCCGGGCAAGCTGTAAAAATGAAATTTATTTATTTATGTATGTATTTTTGTTGCAATCTTAAATAAAATTACAAATTATTTTTATTACCTACTTAAATTACTTAAACTTATTTACATAATATATCAGTATCACTATCGCTATCATCGCCTGTTCTAGTTATTATTTGTCCTATATCATTTGCAATATGTTTAACAGAATTTGTCCAACTTTGTGCAGGGATGTTAAAAACTTCGGTTTCTATAAGTTTGAGGACATTGGAGTTAACACGGGGAAAAACATTGTTACGACGAATGGCAGATTTCAGTTGGTGCCAAACATGTTCAATGGGATTAAATATACAGTGGTAAGGTGGAAGCCTTAAAACTGTATGCCCTAGATTTTTTGCATAATTATCACAGACGTATTCCTTTTGTAGGTTCAAGCTTTGTAGAACCTCAATCAATTGCTGTTTGAGGAAGGAGTTTTAGTCAACTGTCTACTGTGGTAACTTGCACTGTCGATTACAATGATGCTATTAGGAGGAATGTTTGGAACTAGTTTGTTTTTAAACCAACTTTCAAATAAATCAGCGGTGGTGTCTTCATGGTAATCCAGAGAAGAATCTTTAATATTTTTCGCAGACAGATAAAGCCCATTTGGAATCCAACCGTCTTGTTGCATTGCATGTTAATGACAACCCTTTCATCATAATCCCATTCAAAAGCAATTGGTCACTCTCTTATATCAATGAACAGACCATACAGCGCAATCCATTGTTAAGTATCCATATTTTACCTGCACTTGGGCACTTAATGACTTAATTTATCTTAATGATACAAACGTACAAGATGCTTTATCGATTTGGTCCGGATTCCTTCTTGGGCTATGCACAAAACAATCAGATTTGACGAGTACGTTTTGCTCTCGTCTATCTGCTGAAGCGCATGATTTTAAAATCGTTTTCCGATATGGATTGATTTTTAAAATTGCGCTATAAGATTTTTAATACTAAAATACACTTTTAATAACTTGTACCTTCGATTTCGGGGAAGATCAGAACGAGCAAACAAATTTCAAACAAATAGGACCAATTTTCTCTTTCTTTTGTGAAAAAGATTATAAATTAACAGGCAAGTTAAAATAAATTCATCCTTTCTCTAAGATGGTGGGTTAAATATAGGTAATACAAGAAACACAAATTTGTCAAAAACGCCTAAAATGGCATCATCAGACCTATAAAAAAACCAAATACAGACTGTTGGACATCTATTGAAAAAGGGTAACTTTAACAAAAGTAACTTGCAGCTAACAAATAAAATTCAGGATTATCTATTTAAATATGTCGCAATTACCAAAGCAGAAAATTTTTCTCATATGTTAAGCCGTTTCTGGTCATTAATGCATATGGAGTTTTCAGCACAATCTACTGGATTTCAAACGTTTCTAATGGATCAAGCTATCGACCGTATCCAGTGCTAACGAATATGTCTCTAGATATTGTAAATGATTAGCAAAATTTCACTATGTTACTGTTGCTATTGTTGTGTTTTAAGAAATGTTCTCTAATCCTTTGCGGCCGGACTCGCCTACATAAACAGCTAGACATTCCGCACACTTCAGCTCGTCTACACCAGAAGACCGTAAAGGGGACAACCTGTCCTTGGTGTTAATAAGATGATTTTTCCAAGTGTTAGTTGCTTTAAGCGAATAAACAACGTCGTAAGGGGCCAAGAGTTTTTTAGATTGGAGATTGACCTGCAAGTTCTAGATAGAGTTGAGAGTAGAAGTGAAAGCTAGCGAATTTATAGCTTAGTTGATTTAAATTGAATAATAGGACAACAATACTCGCGGTAAACAATAGTATGAAGCAGAGAGATTCACTTTCACCTCCAACTCTTCAATAGAGCTCTAGAACAGATAATAATAGACCGAGAATTGAGACCACCAACTACTATTTGCAGACGATTATATATATGAACAGACCATACCTTTTTCCCTTCAATTCTAATTAGTTCTCGTCAGACTGCGCGTCGGACGCATCAGAACAGTGGAGGGTATGGCTGCCGAACAGATGCTTTTTGTACTCATTGAGAATAAAAAAAATCTGTGTTGTATAAAAGGATCCTCTCCAGTAGACATAAAAGCACGCTTTGTGTATTACCGGTCAGTAAAATGGTCGTTTTGTAAAGCCCGGGGATCGAATCAATGGGCGTAAACGCGTGCGTTTTACCGAAATTAGTTCGGATCAAGTTTTCAACCCTCCTGGGCACGGATGACAGGTGTTGGGCGTCGAGTTACACCCCGTCGACGCGATCGAACAAAGATTTATTTATTTTACTTATGGAGACTGGAGAAAAATCGAAATTGCGAGTAAAGCGGAACGAAAAATTTGCGTAAATACAACCCTATTCTTGATTGACGTTTCGTTACCGTTTTCCAAAACAAAATTTTCAACTCCAAAAAACTAAAAAGACGAAGAAAGCGGTTGACGTGTTTTTGTTTTCTCTCATTTACACCATTTTGCTTAACAGGTACAAAAATCCGGTCATTTTGTAGAGTCCGATTATTTAGTAAAGAGTAGCAGTGGTAATTTTCCCTAGCAGTCACGTGACGCGTAAGAGAATACATTAAGACGTACATTAGATAAACTAATTATGGGATGTTTGTATTATTTTTTTTTTAATTTTACACTCATATAAATAAATGCCTCGAAACCCTAGGGTACTACGAAAGGTCTGTTTATCGACAAGTTAAATACAAATAAAAACGCAAATAGAGTCTGTCTCAATAGAGAATATCCCAGTGATGTCATTGTTCGATGCTCGAAATAAGCGTTCTATCTCCTCCCGTTATTGCGTATCGTGTAGGTGAAACAGTGGCGGCACTTATTTCAATTACGTGCATTTTATTGTTCAATGCCTGGCGCTTTCACCAGATTTTTAATACCCATAATGTTTATTCTAATACATTATGTTAAAATTTAGTTCGTTATAACTGGAAATTTTGGGTGAAGGTGTATAGCTAATAATTTACATATTTTTCAATGCAAAGATAAATATCCCATTTTACCGATGACCCATTTTGCTCAATAACCAACATTTTCCTTTAAACATATCTACATTGTGAAAAATAAAACAAATCGTCAATATCTTCGAAATTTTCGTGGGGTGGGATTTTCCAGCTTAGCAGGGCAGCATGTCACTGACCAAAGACAGGAGACATATTAAATTATTTATTCGAATGGGAAAATAAGTTAGATACGTCAATAACGTGTAATTTTACCGGGTAGTAAGCAAATTTCAAAGCCAAAGTCCTGAAAGCCTGGAAGCAATGAAAGAAATAATAATCAAAAAAAACGAATAGTTACAAATATTTGGCAAAGAAATATTTTTTTATTAAGAAAAACCTGCTATGTTTTGACTTTGTGTGGAACTGTTACTTTCGGGACAATTATATAAATTTATAAACATAAAAAATAACATAAGATAACAAAAGAGAAGTAGTCGGCACGGGGCGTAAGCTGTGTGCTTAAATTCTTTGAGTTTCAAAACTTCCTTTAACATAACTAATGTACACTATTTTTCCTAGGACTACAAAAGCATATTTGAAAAAAAATCTCAATTTTATATTTTTTTTTAAAATAAAACTTTTCAATACTGTGGTTTAAAAAAATATCACACAAGCGTTGAAAAAGTAATAAATCGAAATGCTGGTAATGTAAGCTTACTTATATCACACGTAAATTATGTTTCACTGTGAAAAAAGTAAAACGTTTTATGTTTTATGTTTAATCTAATATATTTCATCAAGGGTGGGATATTGAACACTTTCAAGCCAAGTTACCAGTGCTTTTTTTACTACTTTCATATGTGGTCTTATGAAATGAAATATTAGGCCAAGTTTTACATCAACATCTATTTTATTTCTCATAAAGGGAAACCCTGTATAAATGTTATTGCTTCTTTTTCTTATAATTTTATACAAATGCTAGGTGCACTAGTCTAGTCGGTTATTTATATTTTTGAAATATGCACTTTGATTCCATTTGATAATAATTGTTGACTGATCATTTTTTCCTCGTTTCGAATACGTTTCAGTGCAGCCTGCAAAAATGATTTACACTAATTTACTGATATTTCGGATTGAAATCAACTTTTGACTTTTTTTTTCAACACCTGAAAAAATATTGTTTTATACACCAGTTTTACCAACTATCCCTCCCACGTGTGCATGTGTTCTATTTCCTAAACTGTTTTTTTGACATATTTTCACACAAGCCACATATTTTGGAATATTTTCGTGATCTCTATTAGTTAATCACCGCACCTGAAATATGTTGAAATATTTTTTTGTTAACTTTTTTTAACCTACAGCCTTGCTCCTCAATAATTTTATGTGCACTTATTTCTTCCTTCTCGCTTTGGTTTGTCATTCCCTACATCCTGGAATAATGGCCCACTTAACCGCGAAAATTATTAATTTAAATCATTAAATCATAAGATTAGCAACAAACCAAAAATCCCCATGGTTAACTAACAAGGTATGGTAATTAAGGTATAAAATAAACTTTGCTGATATTGAAAATGATGTTTTAAAATACTATACATTTTTTGAAGATTTTAATGCATATATTCAGTTCAGATTTTCACGAAAAAAACAATTCCAGACACCAGTTTTTTCCTGAAAACTAATACAGAACGCGAACAATTTAAAACAATTACGTACATAGGAGAACCCAATGGAAAAGTTTCAAAAAATGTGTCAAAATGTGTGTGTCAACAACACAATAGGAAAATTTTTAAAAAACAAAAAAACGAAAAAAAAAATTTCGTGAAAATCTGAACTTTTAGTTCTTATTTATTTTGTTAAATGGATGTTCATCAAGTAAAAGTTCAATTGTTCAAATCTGAAACTTGTTTGTCAGTGGAGCTTTAAAATTGATATTTTATGCAATTGTGTATTTTAGTTTTTTGGTCCCAGCGATGACCCAGTATTATTAAATATTAATTATTTCCCAAATTGTCCGCGGAACTACCGTTTTTTGGGTCAAGTAAAGCCGAGTTAATGTACCTATAAAAAAATTACAAATACTCCAAGACATGGGTGATGTTGAAGTTATAATGTGATAAATATTGTAAATTCCTACTCCTCTGCTAATTTTAATTTAATTGTACTATTGGAATTGGAATTGGAAACTATTGCTTAAGTCTTTCATGACGGTCCTTATGTTCCGCGAGACTTGTTTCAAAAAAGAATTCACGTACGAAGGAGAAAGCATGTGTAGGAAAGCGTACCCCTCGAGGTGTTATTTATACGTGGTTCTTACGCTGTAGCACTTTATTTGTAAACAACCGTCACACGAAAACATCGTATTTTTCCTAAGGTAATCCAGTTTCTCGACGTTGACGAGGCGTGGATTGAAAGGCGTTACGAAATGTATACACACAAAGCGGAAAAATAAATGAATGTCGAGCCTGGGAGCCCCGGGCCTGCCACACATCACACCTTAGCGTGAGTTTCCGACGAAATTTTACTACGCGCTAGCGTATAATGACAGTCAGCCCTTTTGGCGCGGTGAGGATCCGTTTATGGTGTCTTCGAAATGCTTGGAAGGAAGGAAGCAACCCTAAGCATCCAAAAAAAAACTAGACAATCGAAGCAATAGGTTTGTTCGATCAGTACCAGCTGCTTTTACTATCGAGGACTTCTGATGCAATATTAGACGGACATTAGTGTAATGAACTTTCTTTTCTTGAAAGACGATTACAAATTATGAATACCGAAGATGCGCGGAAACCGGGGAGCAGATTATTTTTCAAGATATCCAATGATCTTCACTCGGATCTCACTTAAGTCAAATTTTTTGCACTTTCTCTTGAACATGTAAACTTTGTCTCTCATAAAAAAAAAGGCGAATGATTTCAGAATACTCTAGGGAGATCAAAGATTTAAAATTGCCGAAAGGGCGAAAAATGGGTGCTTTACTAACGAACCTATATTTGTACGGGATATCAATCATTAAAAATTAGCTTTCAAGTTACTTAAAGTCAAAACTATTGAGTCAAGGAATTATTTCTTATCGCAAGAGCATACGTCACGCTTCTTTGATTTAAGATTACGATACTTCGGCCACGGGAATCTTCAGATCAACTAATTAGATCGTTAATTAAGATAACAAATCCTAAATAAGTTTTAGACAGTGAACGCTCTGTATAAGCAACTAACTCATTTCAACTAATTTCAATAAAGAAGTTTCTTAAATAATAATAATAATAATAAAAGATAAGTATAAAAATACTGACCCTCTGGAAATAGTTTTCGCAAAACAACAACACGAATACATTCACTGTCAGAACTGACAAACTTCAAAATGCAAAGCGTGGGAAATATCTCCGAAAACATCCGATTGCTTCCAAACCCGTGCGGTAGAATCCCGGAAATGTCCCAAGTGGCTCGGATCCGTGGGAAACGAAACTGACGTGGTATAGTGACGCTTCCCGCACGCTAGAGATCGGTGTGTAATTAGGTATTTTACAGACGGGAGTAGAAAAATATTTTTGTCTTCTGTGTTCGGCATGGACTTGTTGCATTCTTAATTTGAGCATTGTTTTTTCACTTAGCTGAACTTTTAATTTAAATCGCATGGCATTCACATTCATTTTCTGTTCCGCCATCTTAGTAATTAGTCATAATGCGAGATTTTGTGTCAGTGGCTCCATCTCCCTGTCAGGTGGTTAACTTGTTGTCTATCAATGTTAATGCTTGACCACTTAGTTGTTGGTCGTATCAGCTGGGGAAACATTTATTTTTCAAATGGAACGTCTGGTTGTTAATTTTATATATAAAAAGCTCACATTGGAAATAAATTCAGGTTAAATGGTGCCCTGTTATGTTGTCGGTAAAATGGCAGCTTAGCTCCAATGCTCTATGCCTTTATTTTTATTAAACCAGTTTAAAACTGTTATACGACGTTGCAGTTTGCACTATTCAATGTAGGAACAGGGAAATGACACAAGCAACAAATGTCTAACCGCGTGTATATTTAAGACTGTAAAGGAAAAAAATAACTCCCGAATAATCTTTTGGCGAAACATTTTTTAACTGTTGCCGTTCCCGGAAAGTCCAAGGCAGAGGCGTTAAAATGTAGTACATCCATGCACTTTTAGTCGAATCGGCGAATTGTGGAATCTTCGCGATAAAAGGAACATAATTCAACGTGGCTTAGAAAGGAACACGGTAATTTTCCGTCTCGGACGAAACTCCGAAGATTCTCCTGAGTGTTTTCAGATTGGGTGGGGGTGGAAGCGATGTGGATGCAGCGCAAAAATCCGCGAAAATGCCGGGCAACTTTATGGTGATTGGTTTGTCTCGCAAAGTGCTTGCGATAAAATTGTTTGTGTCCCGTTTTAGTCCAGCGAAATAAAAATCTATAATTCCTCTGATGGGAGTGTAGTAGTATCTACATATGGGTTGTCAGAAGGTTATGTAAGATTAGATTAGGATATAAAATAGGTTAAAATTTATTTTTATTTTATTTTATTTTTTTATTTAGTATTTTATAAATGTTTTGTACAGGAATGTTTATCTCAGTGCGCAGTTATAACCTCAGGCGACAAATTTAAGTAAATACATGTTAATATAATAATTTTATGGTTTTAGTCTGTCTGAACCTTAAAATTGCGATTGCAGTAAATATTCATTCGTTCAGGGTCTTGTGGCCAAGGCGAATTTTTCTCCTTAGACACAACTGTATTGTTTTTCCACCGCGGAAATGGAAGATTTAGGTGTCTCGCAGGGACAATAAGATTTTCAAACCGTTCCTCAATTTATAGCCGAACAAATAAAAGCGGAGCTACAAATGAAACTGCAAAATGCACCTTCAAACAAAGGAGGAAGGAATAAACAAAATTTTCTATTTCGCCCGTATCTTGGAACTTTCCCCGTCGCACGGCTCCTCTTTCTAAACCAATTTTCCGCTTTTCCGAATAACTTTTGTACGTCGACATGTAAGAAAAGTTTGAAAGACGTGCCGCGTCCCAAACAATCTTTCGGAAGCGGGATAGAACCGGAAGTTTACGACCCGGATGCGACTCGTACGGTCACTTTTTTGTTGTTTCGGCATATGGGGGGACGAAACGTCCTCGTCGATTGGATCGAACGTAATCTAATCCCAATGATATCGTTCGATTCCAATTCGTTTTGCTAGTTATTGAAAAAAAAACAGAAACAAATTAAAAAAAAACTTCTATTAAAATATTGAGTTCTAATTTCAGAGTGACGAAATATCCATATATAATGATTAAATCACAGGAAAAATATAATTAAATGGTAGCCCTATTTGTTCCTGTGTCGGACATTTTTTTTACTGATTTAAGATGTCAAAGTGGCAGTCAATAAAAAATAAACGAGGTCGCGCAAAAATTGTTCATTATCGCTCTGTTCAAATTGCCTAATTATTATTATTTAAAGAACACTTTTTCTTGTGGTTTTGAGTATACGCTTTGAACATTTCTTCAAAATACCAGTCCCGCAAAAATTGTTGCTTGTCGCACTGTTTAACTTTCTGCACTAATTTTTTAATTTAAAGACCATTTTTTCTTGTGGTTTTGAGTTTTCTCTTTTGAACATTTCGTCGAAAGGGCAGTTACTAAAAAGTAAATTAAATCCCGCAAAAAATTGTTGCTTTTAAAGATAAAGATAAAGATAAAGGTAGCTTTTTTTCCATAAGACTTGATTTACAAGTGTTGGATATTGTCAGCATAATGTAAAAGTATAAAATTCTCTTAGCATAGTAAATTAATAATAATAATAATAAGTAATACTGATGCATAAATAACAAATATATAAACAATAACAAACAACGAATACGTATTAAAAGGTATCAAAACAAAGAAAATCCTTAATATTGTAATAGGCAAGGCCCTAGCAATTTGTCTTTAAGAATGCATTTGAATTTTGTTTGACTAGTTATCTCCTTCAGTTCGATAGGCAATTTATTATAAATTTTTACAGTCAAAACAAAGGGACTATTTGCCGTAAGAGACAGTCGATGTGTAGGTATTTTTATGTTAAGATTCGGTCTTAAACTGAATATCTGAGTTTGTTGAGGGCATATAAAGATTAGAGTTCCTTTTTACATATGTGGCACAATTTAGTATCGAACTGAGCGCGTGCGGAGAAAGTTTGTCCACTTTAAGGGTATTAAGTTAAGAAAATGGTCCGTTCGGCTCTCGTTAGATGTAGACGCAGCACCCAGATATTTAATGTTTCTAGTCACTGTACAAATGGGACTAGAACGTTTGTATCACGTCCGTCAGTTTTTACTCATCAGTTTCAGTGATGTGGACTTTTAAATCAAAAGAGAAGTTAGCGCTCCCGCTCATTCAAATGTTGTAACTCTCGTTCATTGGTTTTCATTTCAATTCAGCTCATTTGTAGCCAAACTTAAATACACCCCTTTAGGAATGCCGCTAACAAATAATAGGAAATAACGGGACACTCTAGGAATATCTAGTTGTAGTTACCCATTTACACGTAAAACTTATTTTAACTAATAAATACTTTAATTTAATTAGGAGCGAACCTCCCAATAACTAATTTTACATACTGGAAATTGTTTGTGGATTGTATTGTTTTTCCACTGCTTAGATGGAAGATTTGCTTGTCTTGCGGGGAACAATAAAATTTTCAAACTGTTTTCGACTTTATACCCGGAAGGGAACAATTTTCGTTCATCAATTTATTTATTTATTAATGCCGACGTCATTCACTGTTTTCGGTAGATTTTAGCCCAAAAACAATTGCCAAAATTAATCACCCTAAAAGTGGGCGCATTAAACTATAGTAAATTCAGAGTGGCGCTATCATTGTCTCATATTTGGGAAATTCGGATATTAAATTTTGTATTGAATAATTTAGGGCTTATTTAAAAGCCGAAATAGCCACCGCGGTTTGTATGGCGTGAAAATGGCAGTGGCGGACCACACAGCCCGTGCAACCACCTAATAAAAGTCCCCGGTAAAAATTCCGGCGAAGAGATACGCTTATATTGAAGTCGGTGCTTTTTAATTATTTCTCCTCATATCTCCCATAATAAACCGTGTATACAGCTTTACTGCTTCGGTCGTAAAGTATGAAACCCATAAAACCTGGGATACGTAAATCGCACGAACGAAAGAAAAACCCAAAAGGAAAAAGGCCACCATTACGGCGCTGTAATGAAATGTTTTTTATGCGGTAATATCTGTATGTTTACAATCAATACGATTGGTATCTGTTGTCACCCAGCATAATCAGCTGCGTAGTTTTCGATTTTTCTAACTGGTGGGTTTTTTTATGCAACCAGTGAAAAAAAAAGGTAAATTACAAATTAAAAAATAACATTACTTGTGTGTTAATTGTATTTGATCGCTGGATCAGTTAATACTCTTTAGTCATTGATATCATGTAAATCCTTGTTTGGATTTTTGCATTAATATCCTGAAAATGATCGAAGTTTTATTACCATTTTAAGTTTTAATATAATAATAAATACGCAATATTATTGACCTTATTCCTTTGTAAATTTGTAATTTTATCTAGATTTTAAAAATTAATAAAAAATTGAATGTTTCTGGCAAATGGAACTTCATTTAAAAATATGGGTTATGTTTCGGAAGACCATTTGCTTCTAAAAGGAAAACCGTTTTTAAAATCTTTTTAATTAGAAGGGTAATAAAAAATATTCGAATCAAAACAAATATTATGCTCAATAAATTAGAACATGGAAAAAATTGTTAAAGTAAAAGTTGTAAATGCGCCGAAAATTCACCGATGGTTTCAAAGATTTAAGTTTTGCGTGCCTGCGAGTTTTTTTAGTTGTATTTCTTTTGCTGCGGAAATGAATCATCATGGACTTCATCAACTCTAAAATACTTGTTACATTTTAAGCACTTTTATCAATACAAGCAAGCAAAAAAAAAATGCGGAGCTAAAATTAACAAAAACTCAGAAATTCGGATAGTCGGTGAAATTATGCATCGTAGTTTTCCATCTGGAATGGCACACAACTTGTTTTTTTTTGGCCGCGCACGCCACTGGACCTAAGCAATCGCCAGTGACTTCAAAGAACGCCGTTAACCTCAGAGTTCAACCATCTCGGCGACTTATTCTCGTTTCTTTTGCATTTTTCGCCAAGATTGGCGCGCGATCCGTAATAATAAGGGAGGACAGCCTGAAATAAAATAAAAATGTATGCAGGCAGCGAGTGGTGACGTTAATTCCGAAATTTATATCGTTACTTTTTTTTAATGCGGGAGCCATATCTCTGACCACGTTTTTTGGATGGGTTTCGGATACAGTTTTTTTTTACAGAGATCGCCAGACTACTTTGCTACTGCCGACGATATTTAAGGTCCTCAAATTATCCACGAAAAAAAGTAAAAAATTATGTATCAACTTATTTAGAGTTGATGAAACAGAAAGAAGAAGAAAGCTTGTATTATGTTTACTTACTTACTTATTTAAATGGTATACACGGAAACTATATTTCCTATAGATTGTGGAAAAATATCTTTTTTCCATGTAGGTCCTCCATCCCGTGATTGAAAATGTCGGATAATTATTTTTTAATTATTTAATTCAAGTTCAATCTGGGTGTTTATCGAACCAACGATTATTTAATTCAATTTCCCGCCAAATCAGGAAAAAAAATGTCTCCCCGTGACCAATGTTTTTCGCATTGCCGTGACCAGGATTCGAACCTGGGTTACCACGGCCACAACGTGGGGTCCTAACCACTAGACGATCACGGCTATTGGAGAACATATCAATAACTCCTTCGTCGACGAAGAAACGAAGAAATTGCTTCACGGTCTGGTTATGTTTGACCCTCGGGCTTAATTGCCGAGTAAAGCGAATCGATTTAACACTTCGGGCGTGGTAGAAAAGTGAAGCGATGTAATTTATCGATTGCGCCGAAAGTGACAACGTCTCCGGTAGCCGTGATCGTCTAGCGGTTAGGACCCCACGTTGTGGCCGTGGTAACCCAGGTTCGAATCCTGGTCACGGCAATGCGAAAAACATTATCACGGTGGAGACTTTTTTTTGCAAATAAAGTTCTTCAACATTTTTTCGGGTCTCATCACCAAACTGATGTATTCTAAAACATTTTAAAGATACTTGGAAGTTTGGCCATTTTGTCGACCATAGGAGGCCAACTTTATACAGTGCTTGATCCCTTTGAACAAGAAAGGGCCAATTCTTTCCTGCGCAGCAAGTGTTCTCGTACTCGTTGACAGGTCTTCTATGAATGTTTTAGTAGATGGAACGTTTCTATTGGGATACTCCTCGATATAAAGCAGTCTTGATCTCCGCATCACAGTTAGCATTTGGATAATAAGCTCTTTCAATAGAACCTAATTTTTAACGGATTGTGACACTGACTTTTTCAAATTTCAGAGGTAAAATGACATTTACAGCCGAGCCGAGTTAAACGATAACACTTATCGACTTGAAACAAGAGTAACAATATTTGAGGAACTGCTAACTGCCACTCGATGCAGCAGGACGACCAGCCTTATTAATAATATGCTCGCTAACAGACAGTTTGTCGTGAACAAGGACGATCAATACAGTACAAAAAGAACACTCAACAACGGGTTGCCCCAGGGATCTGTGCTGGCCCCTCTACTATTTAACCTGTATATTGCGGATCTGCCTCACACCACATCGAAGAAATTCGGATATGCGGATGACCTTGCGATTGCCGTTCAACACAAGCACATTACCGCAACAGAAGATATTTTAACAAATGATCTGTCCAGACTGGCAGTCTATTTTCGAGAATGGAGATTGAAACCTAGTATGAGCAAAATTGAGTCTTGCTGTTTCTACCTTAACAACAAAATGGCCAACGTAACTAAACCATAATTCAACCCCTAAATATCTTGGTGTCACCTTGGATCGGACTCTAACATACAAAAAACACCTGACCAACACGGCTGCAAAACTGAAAACGAGAAATAATATCCTACACAAACTTGCAGGAACTACATGGGGTGCTGCTGCAGACACCCTGAGAACTTCAGCCCTCAGCCTCGTCTACTCTGTAGCAGAGTACTGCGCGCCGCTCCAGTGCCCTGCTCCGAGAATACAACAAAATAATAAGCAATCCGGATCCTCCCATAAACAAAGACTTCCCAGCTGTGAGACAACGCCTGAAATCGAGGCACTTGCCTATTGCCACGGCTATCGATCTTGCAAACTCACATTTCAATGTTAAAGAAAGCTGGCAACAAAGGTGGCTCCAGGCCGCGCTCCCTGAATGGCACCAGGCTCTTAATGTGAACAAGCCACCAAGTGGCTTCGATTTGCCCCGTAACACTTGGTCGAAACTAAATAGAGTTCGCACGGGCCACGGGCGCTGCGGTGATTCACTTTTCAAATGGGAAATAAAGCAGTCTCCTCAATGTGACTGCCAAGATGGTATTCAGACGATCCGCCATATCTCGACCGAGTGTCCCAATCGCGCATACCCCGCCCCCCTCTCAGACTTTGTTGGACTCCCTAAAGAGACTATCCAATGGCTGAATGGACTGGACATCGCTCTCTGAAATTATTTGTTCTCTATGTTCTATATTACAATTTCGAATTTTTGTTACATAACTCCTCCAAATTTCCTAACTCAATTTCCGAACACCCTGTATAAGGTAGATTTGGACACAATTGTCAATATGTTAGACTTCCTCAATTAGGTAAATTACTTTAACGTTATTACCCTTGGCGAATGGAATTCCGGAGATACAAACCACGACGTGGGATAACCTAATTCACTGCGTCGGAGAAACAACCCTGCAGGTCTAGAGCCGTTGCAAACGGTTCAGCAGGAGGGGGCGGGAGGGATCCACTATTCACAAATATAATTTACAAGTTACCGATTTTCCATAAAATCCCAAACGATAAGCCCATTCGAAGTGATCCGTTTTACCAGCTTGCCGGCCCAGTGGCGGCGTCAGAAACAAAGAAAGAAAGGGCATCGATTCCAAAAAAAATCAAGGCAGAACATTTTTTTAATTGAAATAAATTCCGAAAAAATCGACACCTTTAAGTTTTCTTGACTAAGGGGTTAAAAATTTTGATAGAAACTTATTTTTGTGTTTTGTTTTCGCAATACAGTGGGTCTTCTCAACTTTTACTTAACTTTGCATTTCAAAACAAGGTTATTCGCACACTATCCAAATGTTTTTAAGTGTTTTTAAGAAATTCTAGCGAGTGTACTTTTTTATTAGCACTCAACTTTCATTTTATTAGAAATAACTATAAAGGTCAGCGAACAAAACCTTTATAATTGTAGAATCTGATCAGGCATGCCAAAATTACTAAAATATTAACATTTCATAACTTTCTGTTTCGGAAGAATTATGAAAAAACATTCTTTTTAGGCTGTTAGTTGTACTCAAACATGATGGCGCGTTTTGTAACATTGTACATTGCAAATATGTAAAGCACGAATTCAAACGGGCGTACATTAAATACAACACACCTTACACTAGCCAAAAATAAACGTAAATAATATAATTCCCGGTCTATAACCTGAGAATGACAGTATAACATGTCGCCGTATCGATCGAAAAGCAGCGGTATGACGTCACGATCATTCTAGTGTATTTAGTGTTGTTTAAAAGGAATATCCCGGTGTCACAACTTGAATTATTGCAACTTAAATATTTTGTTTTGAGTTTTTATATTTGGTATGCGTTATTTCTATACATAAACAAATGTATTAAAGAAATAAAAAAACATGTTCAAGTTCCCTATTTCGGGACACGCTCTATACCGTATCCGTAATTAGCAATTTGTTATCGAGGAGAGTGCTAAATGTATAGGTAATTAATAATAAAAAAAAATGTCATGGTCACAGGTATCCTGAACCGTCATTGCTTACCAATTGCTTTTGGGGTTAATTAAACTCTCGTTCTTAATTACAGCACAACTCAACGTATGACCTTCTCAGGCAGTAGAGTTAGTCATCTGAATCAAGTCCCATTTAATCTACTGCGCGTCACACTGGATGTAACAGCCAAAGCTTTCCGAATGCAAAAGAAAGCTCTGACACATTGTCGCCGTATCTAAAAATCATGACACTTCCTAGTCTGTTCATTTACCACGTCCATGAAAATATACATGCTTTTGAAGGACATTCTGACGGACATGCACACAACACCAGACAGGCAATCCTCATCGTACCATACTATTTCAGACTGACGACCTCGGCAAGGAATAAGCCTCGCACCGACTTGTACAATGTTCTCCTCAACATATCAGAGACTTATCACAGTCTAAATGCTTCTGAGAAGTTAGACTGTTTCTTCTGGAGCATGCTTAAGCATAAATAAGAACTAAACGTTCAGATTTTCACGAAATTATATATTATGACATGACAATTGTTTCGACAACACCTTGTCTTTATTTGATAATACTGACGCGCCATTTGTTGTAAAGACTTTTTATGTAAAAAATGGCTAAATAAATCTATCTATATATCTATCTATCTATCCTATATCTAGGGCAGACGGTGAAGCAGAGATACCTATCCATCATCATCGCCGGATTTGATAATATTTACTGATATGCCTATATATTTGTAACTGTGATATCAATATCGCGTGTTTCTTGTTAAAGTGTGCTCTTACGAAACTTTTTAAACTCAGAATCCGAAGTAACGCGTTGTGTCCCGGAAGATGCGGATGATCGCCATTGAAATATATACCAGAACGAAAGAGGAGCGAAGAAATTGAGTTTTTCGTTTCAAGTCGCCTCCAAAGAGTCTGGCTTATGCATATTAAGGGATAAGCGTCGAACGACGCATCTTAAACCCTTACACGGCAGCGAGGAGATTACCACCGTACCAATTTAGAAAATGAGGAGGCAGTAGGCAGAGCGCGAACGAGAGTGTTTTATAGTTCATTTGTACGTGAAGGGCATAAATTTTTACAGGCGAGCGAGGAGGAGTAGATAAATAAAGGGAGGGGCGAGCGATGCCGAAAACAAAGGGAACGTTTCAAGGGTTAAATGTGGAGAGATGTCTCGCGCTGCGGTGGAAACGGAATGAAAAAATCGAGATAACATTTTTCCCTTGAATATACCTCAAGGTTAAGTAAAAGTTGAGAAAGAGAACCTATTTGAGGAATTTATTTCACTGTAAAAAAATGTTCCGCCTTGTTATTTTGGTTTTTGAAATCGATGCTATTCCTTCCTTTGTTCGACGCCGGCACTGGGGCGGCAAGCCGGTAAAGCGGCTCGCATTTGAATGTGCTTATCGTTTGGGATTTTATGGAAAATCGGTAACTTGTAAATTATATTTGAGAATAGTGGATCCCCCCCACCCCCCACACCGGCTGAACTGTTTCTAACCTGGAGGGTTGTTTCTCCGACGCAGTATACCGATTTAGGGATTATCTCCGGAATTCGATTCGCTGAGGATATTGATGTTAAAGTAATTTACCTAATTGAGGAAGTCCTTGTACATAATTGACAAAAAAACTTGCCAAAAGATCGACATTAGCTTAAATTAATAAATTATAATTAAATTAAATAACAATTATCTTACGTTTCCGTACTAAACGCCTTGTCGTAATACACGGTCTCGCAAAAGAGTACGTCAACTACTCTTTAGGACCTTTAGATATATTGGGACTTTTCTTACGTCAAACTGAATCTTTTAAAATGAAGCTTCTGTTTAATGGGTAGCAAAAAGCTCTAGGAAGTAATAAAAAAATAGTAACTTTTCTGTCTGTTGTAAAATCTTGATTAGAAGGTTATTTTACGAGATATATTTACTTATCTGACCCAGAGTTACGATTCTTTAACAATTATCAATTGAAGAAAACGCAAAAACTTTTATAATTTTTAATTTTTGTAACGAATGTCAGAAAAATCTTAGGTGAAGTATCTAATTGATAGAGACGAATAAATATGCGTTGTAAAAGTTAAGTTTCACACTGTATATATCGAAAATAAAGCATTCAAATGGATAGTCCTATAACTTTACCATAGCAGTGTTAATGGGTTAAGCTACTTTGTATACATTTCGTATTTTAGGTTTTTAATTTAGGAATTATTTATTATTCTTATTCTTGTTTGCAAGTAATATTTTTAAATTAAAACACTTAAATTTATTCATACCTTTGGAAAAGTTCTAGGACACTAAATTTAAATATCCCTGTATATTTTTATTTGGATAATTTATTTTTTGTTTGCAGTATATCATCTGATATGCAGAACAGCTGGTGTAAAATGCATAAAATGTTTTACTGTATGTATATGTGAATATATTCTATATTTGTAACTAACTACGTTCTAAATACGTTCACCAGTACCAACCAAAATTAGCTGGTTAGTACGAAAACTACCGGTTTGCTTCATTTAAGATGAAGTGCATTTTTTTTTCAGCTCATGTTAATGTGTGATAGTTAATATGGTGGCCCATTTAGCTTTTAAAGTTTTCAGCATAAAATATGAAAAACATTTTTAATTACAAAATACTTTTCTACGCACGCCACTGGGAATGACGTAGATTTTCCGGGACGTTTTATATATTTAAAACCACTATAGCGGAAACCCTTACGATTTAAAAATCGGCCGTTCGAGGTATATCACCCTGTCTAGTATACGGCGGCCATCGCCCGCATCGAGGTTTAACAATTTTCCGTAGGTAAAACCCGGCGAAAATTAAATCCGGGGGCCGTAAAATCCCCGGCTGTCGGCGCCCGTGAATTTTACGATCGCACCGCCAGACATTACGGCGCTGCCGTCGACGGCGAATCGGGGAGTGGGGGGAGGGCCCGCAGAGAGCGTCGAACGATGTCCCGCCGCTACTCCAGAGACCATAAAACTTTACGACCGAACGCATCGACCCGTTGCCACTGGCAACGGCGATCCGGCAACGGTCAATTCGTCGCGTTTTAATCCCTAACCGAAAAAATTAGGGAAACTGCAGAACGGCATTAAACCATTCAAAAATCGGAGTAATTTAATAACCCAAAATGGAATTTTGCCTATATTTGTCATTTTTGATTCGACCCACGAAGTTTGAATTAATTTTTATAGGAAAAATCAACCACTTTATTAAATTTTTCAAATCTACCGATACCGTATGAAAAAAATTAGCAAAATACTTGGAAACATATGCAAACAAAGTTGTGTTTCAAACGGTATCACAAGCATGAGCGCATGAGTACCTACTTACACTTACGAATAAAAAATACAGGTTTTGGTATAAAATCCGCCAAATGATAGAGTGTAGATTTTCTAACGCCTGTGGAAGTTTCTTTGGAAAATTAACTTAACCAACCGAATCAACATGGTGACGAAAACATGAACGGGGAGGACTGCAATTGGGAAAACAACTTAAGCGCAGTTTTCAGTGATTATTTGTTGTATCGAACTCCACAATTCTGCTGACTACCGCTGATTTTAAATATACTATAGCATCATCATAACAGCACTTTTACATTGTTGACCCTATGAGCATATGCTCATTTTGGTTAACCAAAGGTTGAGTAAATCACTTTTCATACAAACTGGACAAATCAAAACGCTTCGATCATTTGTTCTAAGTGTTTGCTTAAAATTCCATTAGGAACTAGGAAACGTTTTTCGCTAATTGTTGAAAAAAATATGCTTAAAATACTATTTTGTCGATTTAGCGAAACAAAGCAAAGTTGGGTAGTCCGTTAGATGTCTTTGATTTGCTACGCCATCCAGATTTCATATTTCAGTGGTTGCTATGTACACAGAATAAAATGAATAAGTGTCAAGTTATAATCGAAGAAAAAGGAGAAAAGAGAGAAGATCACTATAGAAGTGCACAAACAATGTTTTAGTCAATAAATTAACCATCTGGAAGTAAGGAGTACTTTAAAATGATTTATAAACATAGCAAACCTGCTTTGTTCTACTATCCTAAATAAACAATAAATAATGTCCACAACAAAAAACATCGAAATTCTCTTTTACTTACGCTGTTGCTAATGCCAAATCAAGGTTGACCAAATCGCATCCCAGGTATTGGCACTTATTGATTAGTAGTAAATTTTCTTGCGAGTTTCAGGAATATTAATTTTCAATACTCTATCGACCAAATCAAAACTGCGATATATAGGCTTGAAACTATATAATATGTATAACTTGACGGAACTTTACAAAAACGCGGCGCTACTTCAAAATTCAGAAGAGAAAAATGGCCGATACCGTGCCAGACGGTTTCTTGCGGCAAAGCGTGGTAAGTGATCACGTGGCTGTTAAAATTTACCACATTTAATTTGAGTTTTAACATTGTATTTTGCATTTTAACAAAATAGCACGAAGTATAAAAATACATGAAAATACATGAACTAGACGGCATTTGACTCACGAATTTATTTGACACGAGCGGAGCGGGTTTTGAATATTCGAATGAGTTAAAAAGTTTACCGAACGTGTTGCATACTATACTTTTTCTACGACGAGTTTTTGGATACATTTTCGGAAAACACAAAACACAAACAAACAAATACATTCGCTGACATGACCGTCAGAACTGACAAACGTCAAAATTCAAGGCGTAGGAAATATCCCCGTATAAATATTCTAAGCTGTGAGTAAAAAAATAATGTAAAATTACCATTATTTTTCATCAGTGCACCTTATCGAACGAAACCAGGCGAATTGACGCGTGGCGTCGCGTTCAAGACTTCCGCCTCGTAAAAAAAAATCAGTGCCGTCTCCGGAAAAGCACGTGCTCGACGAGCAACGGGTCCGACCATGCGCGAACAGAAAACTACGACGCAGGCGATTGACACGTTCTGAATTTTGATGGAGGACGTCAAAACGCGGTCGTAACAAAAATAAAAAGGATCCCCGCAGGGCGATTGTCGACGAAATTTATTAACGTTTTTTGCATTCGACAATGGCGCATTAACACGACAGGTTAGCCGGCCGCGACTAGACGTGGACTTTAGGCAAAGTTGAAACTCGCTTATTACCGAACTTGAAGGTTGATGGTGTGGATACAACCTAAAATACAGTGGACGGTCAAAATAAATAAAAATCCCCCAAAATCATCAAAAACGCCATTTTTTTAAATCCATTCACGGATTCTTTCAAATTTCAAAAATAAAACACAAAAAAAATCTTAAATTGCGACAATTTCTGTGAGTAAAAGTGAATATGGCGTGAATATTTTTACTGGATGTGGAGACAAAAGGAGAACTCAGTAATTTGTTTAACCCAAAATATCCAAGATCCACGGTGAGTAAAATTGAGAGAAAATTTATTACGGGCAGATCGTCCATGAACCAATGAAAGTACATGATTACACATTTACGAAACAAGAAAAGTATCATCAGTACAAGATGACTTTGCTACAGAATAAAGTTTTGTGAAACTGTGATGGAAATGTGGATCTTAAACCCAGTTTTTCATCGTCAGATGCCGTTTAGTGATGAAGCCACGTTTTGTTTAAGCGGTACGGTAAATAAACAAAATTGTAAATAGAGGAGAGAAAATCGTACACAATATCCTCAAAAAATAATATTCGGGCAGGGACTTTCTTGAAAATGACTTAATTCCTACTCTAACAGTTTCTTGGTAAACAAATTTGGTTTTAACAAGATGGTGCGTGCTCCTCCCCACGTTATTCCCCGGACAGTGGATTGGTAGAAGGGGATGAATAAATTGGCCCGCACGATCTCCAGATATAACTCCACCGGACTTTTTCCTCTGAGGATATTTAAAGAAAAAGCGTATAAGGATAAGCCGCAAAATTTGGATTGGATTTGGAAATTAGCATACAGACTTCTGTCGATCTTAAATATGAGTTTATAAAAGTGCCACGCTGTAAACTTAACATTTATTAACTATTTAAGAACTGTTTTAGATTGATATATGACACTTCAGCTTTAATGCGGTCACCAAACGTATCTTTCAATAAATCGATTGTGGCACGAGCTCTGTGACATGTTGCGCCGTCTTGTTGAAGCCACATCTCCTGGACATCATGGTTATTTAATTCAGGAATGAAAGAGTTAGTAATCATAGCTCTGTACCGATCACCATTGACTGTAACGTTCTGGCCATCATCGTTTTTGAAGAAGTACGGACCAATGATTCCACCAGCCCGTAAAGCGCACCAAACAGTGAGTTTTTCTGGATGTATACGGTGTTTCGACATACACTTGAGGATTAGCTTCGCTCCAAATGCGGCAGTTTTGTTTGTTTGGCTACGTCAACCAGAAGTGCGCTTCATCACTAAACAAAATTGGCTTATGAAAATCGGGAACAACGGCAATCTCGTTTTGGGGACGGATCTACGCCTTACTTGATGAATTCATGATGAATTGCCAAACCAAACTGAAAATAAATCACTTGACAGCTGTTAAACCGGTGCCATCTTGAACAGTAATGCCAACTTAAAGTTCTATACATCGACTAGATGTTTTTTATCTAAATTTTGTACACCCTGATAGAGGCATTTTTCTGTTCTGTGTTATTTCTACTACCTTCTTTTCTTGATTTTCTTTTTCCAAGTATCTGCTACAGACATAGCAGTTTAGATATTTTTTATTCTTCTTTCTATAACATTTCTCAATTTTCTTGCTCTCTCTTCCTGGAATAACTTAATCATATATCATCTTTAAACCAATGTTCGAAGTTCCTGCTGTATTGTTCTTTGGTTCTATTAACTTGCTTCAACTCGAGTAACAAGAATAACCATTGAAATTACTATTTTAATTGATTGCCTTATGTCAAAAGATGTTTTTTCCAACTGTTTTCCTAACAATTCCGTTAAAAATCCAAACTTCACACGTTTAGATAACACAATAGACAAATTTGAGCAACTATACCGAAACTTTCATGGGTGAAAGCAAAGATAACAGACTGGGTTGGTTTAATTTGTAAATTTTGCAAATCATCGCATTACATTTAAATCCGGAATTGAAGCTTTTAAGCAGACTCAGACCAAATTTGCAAATTTGTCTAGTCTAGTAAGTTACTGGAGCTGTGTTGTTGCCTGGTTGGTTTACATGAAGGTGGGACCAAATGTGGCGTGTGTCGCCGGTGTGCATTGCTTTATTGGAGAGCGTGTGTCGTCGTAAGTGTTGATCCCGATAAGCATTGCATTAGTGGAGAAGCATGTGTTGCCGAAAGTGATTGTTGCGATAAGCATCTCTTGATTGGACAGGAGTGTGTAGCCGAAGGTGGTTATCACTTCAATGAGGCAAGCCAATGAAGAGCAAATAGAGCAGGTCAATAAGTATAAATATTTGGGGTGTATGGTGGACGACTAGTAGAATACGGAACTTGAAATTAGATGCAGGATAGAACAAGCAAGAACAACTTTTCTAAAACTCCAACCGGAATCTTAATTTCAAGCTCAGGTGTAGAATGGTTAAGTGTTGTGTTTGGTCTGTTGAACGGAAAGGACCAGGAACGAGGATGTGCTCAGGATGGCTGGATTGGAAGACCGAGAACTCTTCGAACATATGAGCGATATGACTTTCAACGCCTAGTACTACAGGTCTGCATGGCATCTAAACAAGAAGAAACAGAGTAATCAGATGGGGCGTGTGTCGCCGAATTCGGTGATCCCGATAAGCATTGCTTTAGTGGAGGAGCATGGTGATAATAAGCGTTGCTTTATTGAAGAGGCGTGGGTCGCCAAAGGTAGATGAATAATTCAGTAAACAGTGTCTTAGTGGATGATGGTGGTGGAACCGAATAGCAATGTTCTTGATAGCTGATGCTTTCATAAATTTGCTAAATGATATTACATTGCAAGTTGCAAGTAAGTTGATGTTGGTTTCCTGGTAAAAGTTTTTGTTTGAAGAATTGTTTTTATTTTTCTTGGTTAGCCTGGATAGACGAGTTAAGGTAAAGCTTTCGAGGTCTACCGATGACCATTAGGTGCTCGAGGACGTGCACACTAGTCAATGTCGCCGTGTCGGCGCCCTTAGCTTTAAGTGCTCAATAACAGTTATAATTTTGTCATTCGTAATATTGTGGACCCACTTTGATAGGCTATTTCGTAGTTGATCTAGCGGGTGCGGATCGTGGGATTCCCTTTAATAATCAATTAAGTGATTAGATTATTCATTTGTTTTAAGCACTGTGTTCTACACTTTTTAATATGTCCGAGAAGTCTGTTCCTATGTTGCCTCGCTCGCCATCAGAACCCGCCGCCCCAACGGATTTCCATTTCTATTTTATTATTTCTTACGGTCTTCGACACACCTTACTATATTTTTGATTCCGCTTGTGCTATACTGTCATTTTTTCGTGTTATATCGGTCGTTCAGTGGCCTATGAATCGTATATCCCGGCATGAAAATAAAATTAATAACCCGAATTCCCGAGGGAAACGAGAACCGACGACGATGTTTACGGCGATGTATGTATACAGAGAAGGCAAACGTAAGCACTTTGTAATCGTCTAATGGAGCTTTTATTCCATTGAAAAGCTCAAAGGACGGTTGGGTGCGCCGAAAGGCATTCCGCCGGTGATAAATGCCGTGAAATTATTTAAAGACATGCCCGGGTACGTTTCTCTCTATGCACCGCGTATAACCGCTCAGGCGCGCAGGAAATGAACACAGAAAGGAATTACGCCACATAAAAACGCCCTCAGCGTTCGAAGACGGAACTATTAATAGAATATCATTTATATTTTGTTTATTTATCCAAAAAAAAAGGAAGCCTAGCGGCCCTCTAGGAAAAACTCTTTGCGGGTATACCAACCCTACCAGATCTAATGAAGATGTAAGGACTGGAAGGGGTCTGTTTTACAATTGCGATCTTTTGAAGAAAACCAATTCGACCTTAACTCTAGATCTATATTGTTTTATATTGTTCCTGCTTACGTAACTGACGTAGTAGTTTCGTAATTTATTTTATATTTCAGCATGACCACAAACCCTTGGTCTCTGTCATCTTAATTTTTTTGCGTTCTCGAGAAGTTTTTTTTTAATTTCATGACTATTTTAGAGGCCCCCGTGTCAAATGATTAAATTGATGAGGAACTAGCTGAATAGTTGGGTTAGTTTTGGTCCGAGACCTACTTTTAACTTATGATTTATACAAGGTGCCCATGTTTAGAAATAATGGAGGTAATTTTGCACAATTTCTTTGCCTCTTTTTGCCGCACCAGGGAAACGCAAATTTTAGTAATAAAATTGAAACTCATTTGTCACATATGATTTCAATGATGACGCCGAAAGGGTTGAAATTATTAAAAGCTTCAAAATTTCCCAATGTCAAAATATTTTTCAAAGAAACTTCAAAAATTCAAAGGAAGAAGAAACTTCTTGAGTGCTTCCAACAGTAGCAGGAAATTAAGCATTTTGAATAGCAATGCAATATATGCGAATCTTGTAAACCAACCAGGCTCTGAAGGAAATTCCCTTTTAAATCTTCCGTCCCTGGCGACCTGGTTTTTCAAGGTATCTTCACGCTCAAAGTGCCGTTCCGTTCTTAAGTGCTCCACCAATCAACTTTGTGGGATTACCATACTATCGGAATATCCTTGATGAATGCCAATCTTCGAAACGACTATGGGATACTTGAGAAGAAAAATAAATTGAAAACTATGCACTTTCAAAATCCTATGCAAATCCGTTAGCTTTATCGTGGAATGAACAAAAGGAATAGAGTCACGTGGCACGTTGTTGTAGCCCTCGCTTCCCGTGGCGCAGTTTTGCGGATCCAGCTATGCCCCCCTAATTGAGTACGTTCGTTACCCATTGAAGCAAAATTCTGTAATCGTCGGGTTTGCCGGCGAGTCGTTCCGAAAGAAATGCAGATTCGATTTTGGGATTGTTGAGTATTACGCGATTATCCTCGATAGGATTATTGTAGATTTCGCATCGGATGAATCAGTGTTCGCTCGTCTCAATTATTTTCATTTGCCGGCATGTGGGGGGCAAAGAGGGTTCGCAAATCCCCTGGCAAATGAAATGTTTCCAGCAAAATCTAGACAACAATTTGTTCCGAGGTTTTTTTGTAAACTAATCTCAGGGAAATGCGCTGGTTCCAAATGGAAAGGTCATCGGGGAAAAATATGCACAAAAATCAGGCAAGCAAAACAAAAAAGGGAGTAAATTAAAAATATAGAATTACAAATTGGAAACTACTTCTACTTAATTACTACTGAACATAAAAAAGTCTATAATACGCATATAAGTGAAAATTTTAATATAACATGACCGTCGAAAACAAACGCCCATGAAATCCGTGAATAAAACGCAATACCAAGTTATCAACAACTATAATAACTCTACAGGACACCACACTAATACTAATGCTATAGTCTACCACAAGCAGTATTACACCATTTGGTCTTATGGGATCAAAACTACAATCTGGTTCCATTGTCGACATTGCTAATGCCTTCTTCTACTCACAAATTTGATTGTATTAAAGTGTCTTTGAAACAAAAAAAAAGTATGTTTAGTTGCATAATCCAAATCCAGGGAAAAATTAATGGAGGAGTAAGAGACGGTTGCATCCTTATCACCCCTAATGTTTACTTCGAGATGGTGTTTACAGAAGCACTTTCGGAATTCGTGGTAGATCATGAGCAGAGCATTAACAAAGTCGTAGAGGAATGTGCTTGGTCGAAAATTCCAGTAAAGGTAAGAATCTAACGACTAGCGTCCCAGTTAAGGGGAAAGTTCTTCTGCAAGTCACTGAAATAAAATATCTTGGTTGTGTTCTTCAAATAAAATCTCGAGATCACCAGTAAAATACTATGCTGCAGAGATTAAAGGCACCTTTTAGGAATCAGACTTCTGAATGTGTTATATGGCATATAAAAGTGGTCATGATGTTTACCCTTCTGAAAGGATATCGTACTGAACAAGTAGAATGTTTTGAAGTTGCCAAAATTAAATTATCAGAGGTGGATAGAGAAGTATGCACCATGTGGTACAACATCGTCATCTAAAGAGTTGTTTTTTTTTCTATATGAAAACAAAATGTCTGTGATAATTTTCTGTAAAATTCTTCAAGAAAATTGAAACAATTCCCGTAGAAAATGATTGGTACGAAGCAAATGACCTAAAAATTATTAAGGAGCTCACAATTAGCGCTTCGCTTGAAATATCATTCTTCCAAGGGCGGAGCTACGACCTCTCTTGCCAATATATCAAAGGGACAATATTTGAAGGGTTGCGATCATGGCCGCAGTTAAGACACCCAATGAGTCACGGTTTTGCGCCACCCCATAGTCGTATAGGCTCGCATCCCGATTTGATTATCGATTTTGTTTAGGGTAGGTCCTGGGCATCTTTTCTCTTATTAATTCTCACAGAAAAGACGATTGAACGCAAAGCCGTAAGCACGTAAGATTGCGTCTTCTATTTTTAGAACAGCGATAGCGCAAGCACGATGAACTTTCCCGCCAATTTGTACGTCAGTCGACCAAGAAGTGACAAATGACCGACAGGCTAATAAGTCAGTTAGATCGATGACGATAAAATTCGACAACGGTTAAAGAGGCATAAATTATAAAATATTATATTTCTGATATTATTTTTATTTTGTATTAGTCTTTATCAGTATTTATTGGCCAGTGCCATTTTAAAGTACATGGCTATCAGGGAAAATATCTTGGAAGCAAAATGAGGTATAATTGTGTAGTGAGCAAGTGACATGTGATAACTTGCATTGTCGATTATAATTACGCTATTAGGAGGAATGTTTGGAATTAGTTTGTTTTTAAAGCAACTTTCAAATACATTAGCGGTGGTGTCTTCATGGTAATCCAGAGAAGAATCTTTAATATTTTTCGCAGACAGAAAAAGTACACTTATCAGTTGAGTCAACCTAACCCTTTTCAGGGGTATCATAAGTGTCGCACCAGGTTTCATCCAAGTAAATAATTTGCTTTGGCCTTTGTTGTTCTCTGTCAATCCTAATTTTTTCTAGATATTCCAGTCGCTATTTTTAATTTTTTTAATTCTAGGGAGGGGGGCAAATCGGCCGGTTAAAATGATAATGAAAGATATTTACACTAGGTATATAACGATTAATAGAAAATACACGTTTGTATTTTTGTTGGGAGGTAACCACTAGCCTGTTATCGAAGTGGAATAACATTATACAATACATTAACGTCATCCGTTGAGCACCCCCGCAAAAGTTCAATGTTTATCTGGCGAAATATATTAGCAAAAGTTTTTTTTCAACAGGCACGTTCCTTCCAGGTGCCGCTCATGGCAGACGTTCCCGGAGCGATCACGAAAAATTGAGCTTCGAAAACGCTTACCGTCCAAAACTTCTATGCCGATAATAGCCCAGGGTTTTCTTATTATCCTCCATTTTTTCTGTCTGTCTCCTTTTTATTTATTATTATTGGTGATTTCTAGAAGAATTTTTAAAGCGTTCGGATATTTCTAGAAAATTTCTTCATATAATAAGATTTAAAAAAATATATATTTTTTATATTTCAAACGTTCGCTGTGTGTTGATCACGGCCGATCGGGTCGTAGTAGGCCGACGGAGGAAACGGAAAACGACGTGACGTCTTGATTTTCCGAGGGCAACATCTGTAACCTTCGTGCGTGCCTTTTATTTATTATTTGCAATTTTCTCCATCCCGGTTCTTCTGTCTTCCATCTCTCTCGATACTCTTTGCTTCAGTTTGTTTTCGCCGCGAGCCGGCTAAACTCATCAACTAATCTCGTTTCCTATGCCGTAGGTGTTTTCTTTTTCCTCCCCCTGCGAGCCCCAATTTAACGAGAATATCCACATGAAACGGGACGTCATTTTGATAATTTACGTCACCATAACGGTAAATAATTCATTGGGCCCCTATTTGGTGGTCACGTTAATAACGAACAATTAATAATTAAAGGCCATTAAGGCCAGCCCGGGTCTAACTTTTAAGCTTGACGCGTAGGTCAAACTTCCTCTGGCACGTCCGGGTCCAGGTCATTTTATTTACCTTATTTTATGTTTATTTTTATCTTGCACGGAGGAATTCTTTTATATTTCTATACAAAAGCATTCAATCAAGACAGGAAGGCTTTTAATTAATATTAATACTAATAAAGTGAAAGTAAACCAAATCAGTTGCTTTGGTGAGTTCAATAGTCACAGGTACGCTGATGACACCAAATACATATTTTTTTCGCGGTCTGATGCAGTAGAAGCGGCAAGGAGACTAAATAAATGTTCGTGGCTTCAAATTAAATCCAAATAAGTCTGCATTAATCTATTTGGAGCCCGCTAAGTACTGGGCAGCCCAAAACTTGGATATAAATAGGGTTCAAATTCCAACTCTTGACGAATGTAAAAACTTGATTATTGTCTTTGATAATGAACTTAGATTTCTTACACAAGTTTCCAAAATTCTCCAAAAAAAATCTCTGTGAAGCACTGGTTTTGAGTCATCTAAAGTACTGTAATTTTGTCTATGGACCATACTTGGTTGTCTTGACAAAATGTAAATTACAAAAAGGACAGACCTTCTCCGAGCTTAAAATAAATTCGGTTTATTTATTTACTTATTTATTTAAATAGAGGACTCTGACAAGGGGATTCCATTGGCCGATTCAGTTTCAATGTAATTATATAACCTTATAGAAAATTTGTCTAAAACCTTAGGATACATAATGCAAAAATCCCAATTTAATATAAGGTACTATGAGGATGACGGGGTATTTATGACTGATTCAGAGGACAGTATGCAAATGATAATTTAGTAGAGGAGTTAAGCGATTAAACATGGTAGTGGACATCAACAAGGCTACACGCGTGACACATCTAAAAAGCCGATATGTATCTGACTAAAAGATATGGAGGAACAACTATCACTTAGAGCTAAGAAAGAACATATAAAAGCGCAGTTAAATCTGTATAAACCTATACAGCAGAGACAAAATCAGAAGAAATGAAAACAATAAGATTCTTGTTGGGAAAATCACGACAGAGTCAAAAATGAACATCTTAGAGAATAAAGTGAAACGAAACACTATACTATTGGAAGAACATCCAGAGGAAGACCGCGGAGGAGGTGGCAAAAATGCTGGATATCCTCTTCAGGAGAATCTTTATTAGGATAAAGAGGCAATGGCCCACCCCAAGGGAAAACGTATTGAACAACGAAAAACCTTTACAGTGAATTTTTATTTTATATTTTTTCAAGTGTCCTTTATTCAAGCTTTCTTTGCAAAACTATTCGACTGTAGATATGTGTAACAGCACAAAGGGGAAATATAAAAGCAAAATGCTTATATACTTGTTCATTAGGATTAAACTTTACCTTAAACGGTGAGATTAAAAATAGGAAGGAATTATGTACTATATCAACATCAACATCATTTGATGAACGCCACTTTAGTCACGAGTTTGGTTTGGCACGAGCGGAACGAGTGTGTTTGTGAACATGTTGCATACAATACTTCTTGTACGCGGGGTACATTTTGAAAAATAACACCAGCAGAGAATTTTTTGATTTAAGTATTTTATGTTTGAAACTTTAAATTACATCTATATAAAAAAGAGAAATATAATAGATTCAGATGGTTTTGTGCATTTGTTTAGGTGGTAAATAATTCTTGTGTCATATACTCCAGTAATCACGCAGGTATGGTTTTTTTTTTTGAAGAAGAAGATACCAGAGGAAACAAAGTTTACCAACAGAGATACAACGAAATTGATTTAGTTCTGACACAAAATGAAAAAATTGTATCTACAAAAACAAAACTTTCATGACTCAGTTGTCTTGTAAAATTACCTGTTCTCTAGATGCGCTCGATCTGGTGCTGCAACCACATTCAACATTATCTTCAATTGCCTTCATTTCTTTGCCTTAGGGAGAACATAAATATTTATTTACAGAGGAAGAATTTTACAGACAAATCTTCAGTTTAATCTTCGATCAAGAGAATTATCCTTCATTTCCTGCGAGGTTAGCGCCAAAATTTCCCGGCCTGACATAGATGCAGTTCCAGTATCACGATAAAACTAAGGCTGGATGGTGTGTACGGCCAAAGGACTAACGTGGAGGGCGGTTTAATGACGAAGTTGAGTTAAAAGGGGCTGTTTTAGTTCATTTTGCAGACAAACCAAAAGAATATATTTTTTTAAAGGGATTGAGTTATTAATAAAGAGATGTAATGAGTGTATTGAAGTTAAGGGGGATTATATTGAAAAATAAGAAAAAATTGTTACTCTACTTTGTTTCTACTTGTATGAAGGATATTTCGTAGTAAATATAACAGCGATTTTGATAAAAACCAACCTCACTTCGTACTCCAATACAATCTAAATCGAAACTTATGAAATATAGGGCCTAATAATTAAAAAAATATAGGTTTTTTTTAAGCGTTACAACACGAAAGATAAAATTACGATACGTCCTTTCTATTAAATAAATCAATGATTTACAGCATTCCAGTTCTGCGCCAAAACTCGCTCTATCGTATGACGATTCTGTACGACGAATCATCTGCTACCTCATTGTCTGTAAGAGCGGCCCCAACATTTCGTTTTGGATCGATCGTTTAACTAAAACCTCGATTAAAACGCAACAAGATCTCTTTCAAATAAAGCGACGTTTAAATCCAGGAGCATGAATTAGCAGCATTAAAACGCGCCGGTTGTTTATCCGTCTTGTCTTTCTAAGCCATTACTCTCCACGGACCAAGTATAGTGCCGGTTTGTTTGTGCGGAAGGGGGGCGGGGGGGTCGAATGTCGGATTTCGTTGAAAAAACAAACCGAAACCCAAACAACAAACACGTTAATCCGACATTTATCACCAAAACCAGATGAGAAACATACGAGCTACGCGGTGCTCTCAGAGAAAATAATCAAATTAGAACTGGGAATCGGGCAGTTTGTGGGGCAGCATTAAATTAATCCTGAAGGAGTGCAAAAACCGAAAATTTGTTTTGACGGTAAAAGATTTGAGTTTGGCATATTTTGGCAAACAAAAATGGAATCTTTCTTCGACGACGTTATAAAACAACCATCAAACGCCGAACTAAGTTCGTAAAACATATTAGCGAAGTCTGCGGTTCTGTTTAGAGTGAAAAATAATGGCTATGGCTAATCCAACCATTTTGTGGTAAACAACGACTGTTAAGTTAACAAGATTGCTTTCGAAAAATCGCCAGTGGGCGGGACAAGGTTGTCGCAAATAGCGCGAATCAGCTTTCAATTTTAAAAAGAAGGCGCTTCTCGGATTCTTGTCCTAGGGGGACGCATTTGCGAACTTTCGCAAAATATCTCGTGTCCCCTGTATTATAGACGAAACCTTAAACTCTCTCTCGATACAGTTTACGATACTGTTCATATCAAATTATCACGTCTTTAAAAGTTTTAAATTTAGCGCCAATAATTCACCCACAAAAGCAGAAGTTTCTTTCTTGGATCTATTTTTTGCCCACAAACGACGTACCATGTATATAATTCCAACAATGTCCGAAATGGAGGCCTTGGATCTCCTTAGTTCCCTGGTATCCGAATTGTTCCAATGGAGTAAATAGTTTTCAAGTAACTACTTGTTTTCTGAGACCATGCAGTACGTGGTAATAGTAAATGGCGTCATCGCGTCTAGTATATATATACTGTCAGTAGGTTCCGTTAAGGGGCAAAACTGTATTTACGTGCCAAATATTAAGTCGATTGCTTCAAATTTCGGACACTTATCGTGTTTAGTTACATACGAAAACAATTCTTAGTGTTGTTTCAGCTAAAATAAGTCAAGAATGAAATAGCTCCTGGAAGAAGAAGAGTTTCGCCAGTAAACGCAGAGTTAGCCTTCTGGTTGTTTATCTATTCTGTGGTCACAGGCTTCCGATGAGCGAATGAAAGCACAATAAAAGTTGTCTCATTTTCTGAAATTCGTTTCTTATTTTTGCATTTATATTACGGATTTCCTGTTGAGTTTTAACAATTTTTAGTAATCTCCAAGTATCCCGCGATAAAAAAAAAGATATACATTTTAAAATTTAATCAATAAAAAAATGTTCTTAACAAAGCATGGAAGAAGCCAAAGAAACAGTATAAATACAGCGAGTTAAACGAAAATGTAGAAAAAAAATTCCATAAGGTTTAAAATCGTCCTTATTCGAGCTTTAAATAATCTTTCTCACGTTGACTATGAATTTATTTAATTTGTCGCTAAAATTAACCAAAACTGCACTATATATTCTCATGTAAAAGCCTTTGTTATAGCTCGATTTTAAATAGGCGCGGTGTTGCTTGGAAACTCTTTATTATAAATGGGAATATAACGGAACTAAAAATGGGAACGAGAGGTTGTCGCGTAATGACATTTCATCCCAGATACGTGGCAAGAAAATACACGAGAGACTGCGGAAAAGTACGCGACAAAAATCTCATTAAGACGGCAGTCTCTCGACCACAAGGCAATAATGAATATTTAGATTAAGTCCGTTCATATTTTACATCCACGTTGCGCGTTATCCTTTCGGGAATCAGGCACGGTTTTCTTATTTCGTCTGGCAATAATAAATTCGGACTCTGTCTCTACTTGACTTTCTTTTCTCGTCGGATCTGTTCAGTCACTCTTCAATGGTTCTCCTGGCTGAAAAAAAACAAAAGCCCAACAGATATCGTGGGTGACCACACGAAACTGTATGTCAGTTCTACTTCACTCTCTTTCACGCAAAATGAAAAAAATTTTTCATTCATAAAGTATAAAAAAATATCAGTAGTTGCTTATTCCGTGACTTGTATTAAAAGTAGCCCCTATATTTGCAGACTAACCTGTAACGAATAAGGTTGGCTTTAATTTTTCAAAGAACCTTCCACAGGCTACTGTAATACTTTTTACAATACCTCTGGATTCCTCCTGCGTCGGTTTTTGCTGGGTCGAAATTACTGACGTTTCGCCAATCATCCTGTTGGCTTCTTCAGAGCTTGACTGAAACTGGCTCGTATTTTACTATACCGCCTCGGATGACTGATTCCCAAATTGGTGACAGGTAGAAACCTGAGTCGCGGTTAAGATTGTTAGGTTGTTTATAGATTTCAATAGACTCTCGGATTTTTCGTTAATAGCTAATAATAATAGAAAATCAGACCTAACATTGGGTCATTGTGTTTTGCAGAAAACCTACGCACACGCATGGTCATATCACCATCCTGCCCAAAAATCATCGGTTATGAACTCTCTTGTTTACAGAGCAGTAAAAATACACTTCACCACAACCTTCCAATAGCAATGAGGCCGTAAGCTATCCTACACTTGCCACTGTGTTCCTTCCTTACATTCAAAACATCACTGACCACATATCAAAAGTTCTAGGCAAGTGTAACGTCAAAACCAGATTTACCACTTGTCCAAAAATCTCTCAACATCTGCGGTCCGTCAAAGACAAACACGAAAGAGCCTTACGACTAAGATAAATAAACTCATCAGCTGTTGCCGAACACACTCCGATTCCGATTCCTTATTGTGAGAGTCACCTCTCCGTAGCTAGAGTACCTCCGTAACTTCGATAGTGGCTGCTTGGTGGGCCTCATTGCCTCTGGTTTGGTTACGTCCAGTAGGATGGAAACGCACTCTCAATAGACCTTCACTCTGACATAATATGTGTATGGCTGTTTTCTCATCTTTTTGGCAGAATCTGCATTCAGTGTTTTCTTCCACTCCCACTAAGCTTAGATGTCTCTTAAGCAGACAGTCAACGTGTAAATTTGGGCCTCTGAGGAATTCCTTTGCCTGTCTTAGTCAGCGTTACTTTATACGGACTTGCTAGCTGGTTTTATAACAATACAGAACTAACATGGATGTCATTTTGCTGGATTGCATTACTTTTGTCGCCGCTTGACTGTCGATATAGATCGCAACTGTCTTATTACGAATCTTTTTCGTGTCTGTTTCTCTTGCTCAATGTTCTATTGTGGTGATGTCAGCTTGGAACACTGTTACTAACTTACCAATTTCGCTCAGAGTACATATATTCCACCTCTTTGGTTTTTGAGCCGTCTGCCCTTATTGGGGAGTCATTTTTCCAATTTCCTCTGGTCGATATTTGAGATTTGTTATGTTTAACAAAGCAATACTTGGGTGTTGTGGTGTTCATAGGCAGCCCTAGTACTTAGTCTGCCTTTCTCTCCCTGTATTATATTTCTTGCTATCTGCACCAATTATTGGTGACCGACTTTGAAGTAATCTATATGCAATGGATCTCGCTTCACATAGTATGTAGATCTGCATTGGTGGAATGACGCGCTACTCAGCTGCCTTATTGCCTCCAACTGGTTCTTGATCACCAAACAACTGCTCCGTATGTTACCATTTGTCTTACTACTGTTCTCACTAAATAAATTTATTGTAATTTATTTATATTCAAAATGTCACTTTAAGCTTCAGGTTATGTGTGACTGTTTTTGTTGTTTTGGAACATATAGCTCAGACTTTTCTACAAAAAAAAAATTATACAAGATTGATAAAGAAATGTTTCCATTGTCCAGATCGAAGAATCTAAGCTAATCAGGTCTTGTCTACAAAAGTAAAAGCTTAAATATTTTTTTATTATGTCAAAAGACTGTTTGGATAAAAGGCTGAGTTGTATGAAAGCTCAGTTAACAAATGTTTTGCTAAATCTAAGATTTTTTGTTTTCTAAATGGCTCATTACTTCGCGCCGGTGTCAAAACACTCTCGGGAAACAATTTTTCGCCGACGACGCGGGTGCATCCGTCAATTATTTATTACTCCTTCGCCGCTTTGCAATTTTCTAAAAATATGCTCAACAAATATCCGCCTTTAGCGCGCGGCAGTACCCAAACGGAAAAAACAAAACGCTAATAACTACGCTTTAGTCGGTCGGTCTTTGATCTGCCGATACGCTGACGGCGGATAATGACCGGGATATGTTTGCACTCCAGAGGGCAGCAGGGCGGCATACTTGGCGGCCGGTTTAATGACGACAAATTGAACTTAAACATCGTTAGGCGGGATTTACCTAAATAAAGACGTCCTTAAGTCGATATCGCGATTGGTGGTGATTCCAGTTTTAATCTGCATGAGACTTCTGCTACTTGCTTTTCTTCTTCGAGACCGTGCATAATAATGGACTGTATTTTAAGTTTTGTTTATTATCACTTGTTTTGCAATCTATTAATAACGAACAAAGGAACGAGATCAATTCAGTTATGCGTTTCACATTGCAGACATCTATCGAGGATTTTTCATTTTGATAGCAGAAGTACAGTCGGTCAAAAAAGTCTCCGTACACATAGTATTTTTTCAGTTTTCTTTTAGTTCTTTTAGTAAATATCGGCAATCTCAGTAAGAGTAATACAAATAAAATAAAAATCATAAAAAATAATCACTATTTGGAACTGCAATTAATGAATACAAATCCACCGGATCCTATAAAGTGCGGCCACGCTCTGGTCGTCCCAGGAGAAGAGTCTTCTGTTGTGAAAAAAATTAGAATTAATTCTAAAACAAGCGCTCCAAAACTTGCAGAGGAAATCAGGGAAGAGTTCTCAAGAAATATTGGCCCTGAAACGATTAGAAACTGCTTGCAATGAGCAGGTTATAATGGCCGCGTTGCCAGAAGGACACATTAACCATCAGTTCATCAGGACTTTTGAGACAACGTTATCTTTATGACGAAACAAAAATTAATCTTTTTGGGTCAGATGGTCGATTCGACTTTAAGGAAGAAAAAGTTTAGTTTAGATGCGATAGTTAAATTGTAATTGTAATGTGAGTCAGAAGTGGGATAGAACTTTTTTCTTCGTGTAGCTCATGTTCAATAGTAAGACACATAAATTGAATAGAATGAAGAGAGAATTAACTGGATTAAGGAAAAAAAAGCAATAGGTTCGGTGATACGGGCCAGTGACGAATTATAGTTAAATTGTACGGTATTCTTTTGGGTGTAGTATATCCAATGGAATCCTCCGTTTTTATTTTCTTATCCTACAATATTCTTTACTCATGCGTTGCATTTCCCGACGAGTGTAAACCAAGCTGAACTCTATTCGTCGATTTACACACGGAGCATCGGCCTCTGATTTTTTTAATTGCACTACGAACGAGGGGTTGTTTGTTGTTGGTTTGATTTCGTTTCGGTTTTATATACGAGCCTTTTAAAAATAGACCGCCTTTCAAGTTTCGATACGGTCTCTGTATAAACCAGACGTAATTGGCGTGACTGTTTTGAAGAAAGACAAACGCACGTGTTGGTGTTGTTTCGTGATACACCTCGAGGCCGCCATTTGCGACGGAAACGTATAAATTACCGCCCCATCTTCGGCGAAATATACGCGAGGGTGTCTATTATTACGTGGTCCGTGTCAGGCGGTTCTTCATTCCGTGAAACTAATTTCAACGACGGCCAATTAGAAAAAGGTGCCTGATCCCAGATTAGATTTCGTAGAAATCATTAACAACCCGCGCCGTGCAGAGATGACATTTGACGAATGACAATTTATCAGTAGGTTCGACGAGTCCGCCAGAGACTGGTGGCAGGTCAATATGTCCTAAACCCTAGCCTAAAGCAGTTGTTTCGTTATATACGTTTAAGTGTAGAATTTTCTGCCTCACCAGTTAACCATACGTAATTATACTCCAGCCTACCTTCGCCCTCGCTAAGAAATATTATTTCAAAGATCTGGAAGATGGAGTTTTTTGCATTTTTCTTCAAGGAAGTGCTTTCTTACTGGTGGCTGAAATATGTCTGACACTGAAAAAAATAAATAAAAGAAAAATGTTCTTTTAAAAACAACGAGTGCAAAGTAGAAGCAGTAGAAGAAAACAAACCACAATATTCCAGTTTCGTCTTATAATACCCATGTTCTAATTTAACAAAAGAAGAACATTGTCAATAAATGAAGAAGCTTTACTACAAAAACAATTTTACTAATATGCCTGCGCCGGTAAATAAAACTTGCCGACGTTTTTATTGAACCTCTGAAGTTACGCTCTGAAGAAGAAATTTTCACCTATTTAATGACAAAAAACGCATCATGCACAATGTAAACCTAATTTTTTCAGCTTAATTAAATCGCTGTACACTTAAAGTCTACTTAACCTCGTGTAAACAAGCGCCCACGTCTTCGTGAACTTCTCGTCTAATGCAAACTTTAAAAGCAAAGTCGCAATTTCGTCGACGCGGTGTGGCAAGTATTTCTGCTCCCTTTTAACATTAACCGTTGTATGTCTAAGCAAGATGTTCATTTGACGGCTAAATTTACTGTGGGGTGAGATGGCGACCCGTCGAAATAAATGTTTCGCCATTGACAGAAGAATTCAATACTAAATGAGTTTCAAACAACCATAAGTAATTATTTTACCCTAAACGTCGCCATGAGCGGAGATTTCATCAGTCATTGAAAACGATAAATAAAATAAGTAGTATCAACAAAATTATAATATTTTAAATCTTGAGGAGAGTCCAAGAAACCTTTGTACGAAACTTTTCTACTATCTACTATGGTAGATCGTATAGTGGATCGTTTTATTTGGCACACGGTGTACTTGACAACCATGTCAGGTTGGACTGAAGTCTACAGATTTTGTTTTATCATTATTTAGATTTAAAACAAAAAAACAGCATAATAATCCTATTTTTTTAAGGGGTGTCTTTAATGCTAAAACAGTTTTGTGTTACCGGATTGAGTTACAAACCTACATAACCATAAAATTAAATATAAGTGTCCGAAATGACATACAAAACTCAAAATTTGACTGGGTGCGGTTTGAGAAAAACAGTGAGCTACATTTAAAGATGCAAATTATATAAAGCAGGTCAAAATCCTTGATATTACTGACTACTAGCGTGGGAGGCCGAGTTTTTGTTATCGGTCAAAGTCCTACATTGGAAGCTGAGAATAAATGTGGGTAATAACTTTTTCGTTGACTGTTGGTCTGTGACCATAAAAAAAATCCTCGACGGACGTCGGTAATAGGTGAATGGCCATAGTAGTCATGCCCAACTGTTTGTGAATAACAAAGAAGAGGAAGTGTTCTGTGGTTAGATAACGTTTATTTTACCTTTTCATATGCTTTCAATTAACCATCTAACAACCAACTCGCATAATGAATTGCAAGATTTCCTTTTACGAGGTATGTTCAAAAAGTAAGGTGACTTTTGTCGTACTACGTTCATTCGCTCTTCGACATTTTTTTTGTTATGTTGGTACACATGTCCCTAACGTATGTTCAGAGTTTCAGCCAGTTTGTATGTTTACTTTTTTTTTGTGAGACAGAAGCGTTTGACCTGTTTCGTGTGCTCGGCAATTTTCTTTGCTTGTGTCTAACTAACACTGGATATGCCCCCCTGCTATTTTTTCCTGTTCCCAAAATTCAAGAAACCCACGAAATGGAGGACGTTTGAAACGTAGGCACAAGTTTATTAGATCTGGTGGGATTAATATTGATAAATAAGTAAATACCTTTTGATAAAACTTAAAAGACACCATATTTTTTTAACACACCCGGCGTGCCCTTCTATTAATTACTATTTTTCCGAAACATCCTAAAATCTAAAATCAAGTTAATGCCCTGTTTGGAAAAGGGCAATACAAACGCCAGAAATGACTGAACTTTGAGGATTACTGAAACAATGAAAATGCGATCATGGTTTTTGAAGTTGCAACACTGAAAAATGTAAATTATAGACAAGACTTTGCCGGCTGATGCCGCCCTCAAAAAATATTACGAATTTGCTTGTCTTAACTTGTTCGGGTGTCGCATTTGTTTATCCGACGCAGTAAATTTTTAAAAGCCGTCGTCGGTATAGCGTCAAAGTTACGTACCGCTTTCTAAATTTAAATTTTATATCCCTTAGCTCGCCTGAAAAGCATCATTTTGCCGCTAAAATGTACACTCACACACGCGCAGGTCCGCTTTGCCTTAAAAACGGCATAAAACCAACAAATATGAAGCTGGTTTTCAACGCCTCGTCTACACACACCGTCTTATATATGTATATATGAACACGTAAACTCCGATGGATCTTCTTCGGACCGTTTGTAAATAAACACACGCACACAAACACACGCGCACGTCTCTGTGAAGTTGCATCTACGAAAATTCCGATTTGTGTTAAAAAAAAAGCTCGAAACATATAAAAAATACTGGTGCGTAAACGAACCACTGGGAAAAAACATTAAATAATGTTTTGGGGCACATATATGGGGATATAACATATAATTTATGCATAAACATACAAAAGAAAGTTCAAATTCGACAAAAAACAACTAAAAATAGATTGTTTTTTTTTTTATTTTATGGTGCGCGAGCGCACCACTGGTGACACTCGGTTTTATTTTTGGTGACATTTTACAAAGCATGAAGTATGTAAATGCACATTACACTTATTGCTTTTCTACATCTCCTTCGGGCTTTATTAGCATGAACAATGGTTATCATAACGCACTTCATCTATGGCAGGTGCAAGATTTCTTTGAGTAATTGTTTTAAAAGTCGCAAAGCAATGTAAGATTTAAAATCAAATCAATCACTTCGTCATCAAAAAACATAAAAAAATATTTCAAGCGGATTTTTTTCCAGAAAGCCTATTTTTTAGTTCTTCACATCTTCTTTTGAATTCCAGGGTTTCATTGTTCCATTCAGGTTCAGTCATAGATAAAACCAGTGGTGCATTCACCAACCAATGTATTCGTTTTCTGCGATGTAATCTACACGGTATAAACTTAACAAAAATGGCAATACAAATCCAAAATATTTTTTTCTACTATTTCGGATTGACTTGAAAATGTAATACAAATTTATCTACCACTTCTTTTACACATAAATTAGCGATTTCCACGGTTTTATGTGCTTTAGTAGTGATAATAATAAAATTTCTAAATGGATGTGCAAAAATATTTCCTGGATGTGACAAAAAAAATCATAGATTAGGTAGGTGGTGCATTAACGCACCACTGGGACAAAATGGGTTAACCGAAATTGACCTGGCGAACTAATCCACACAAAATAATAACCATCACTCGAACAGTAATTTCAAATAACACACTTCTAGTAGTATAGTAATTTTTCTCATTCAAATCGTCGGTCACACTCCACGTGAGTTGGATAGCGCGGCAAGCGACATCCGGTTCGAAGGACCAACGAAAAAAAAATCCTTCAACGTCTCGGGATTAAATTGTGGCCGCGTAATAGCAATTAGTTGTTACACGTGTAGCGACAAAACGGGTAGTGAGAGATGGGCTTTCGCATTTGCATTTTAATTTATTTTATCCCAGGCACGGACCTAAAACATTAGGTTTTTGCTGCGAATGCACTTATCGAGTGTTTAAATAAATTCGTAAATAGACTTTATACATTTTTAAAATACTCTATGATCGGAAATGGGGTAAACGGTTTACTTTGTACGCTGGAACGACTTTATGCTCCGTGTACGATCGTCGCTAGTCCGACCCTGTCCGCGTATCGTAGCGTCGATCTGAAGTTGGTAATTTAATTGGGATTAAACGCTGGAAAAGCCTGATTTATTAAGGTTCGACTTAATGATCGTTTTTAAATGGGCGACTATAAAATTGTCCGCTATGCTCGGAAATTTTTGTAAAGTCGCTAGCAACTGAAAAAGTTCAGTGAAATCGAAGTCGGCGAACCGTAGGGCAACGAGATATAGTATTAAGGCAACTGACGGTCATAGAAATAAAAAAAAAAACTTAAGTATGTCGGCCAAAGTGAAAAAATTTATTGAGTTTATGAAATAGCCACCAGAGGGCACATTAGCCAGGGTTATATTATACCGAAATGGTTTAATGCATTTTAATAAAAATGACTTTTCCTATGTCAACAATAATACTGCAATAAGTATGTCAAACGGTAATGTAAGCTACGGAGTATTTTGATAATTAATACATTTTTATTTCCTAAAGAATGAATAAGCGTTCTATTTGGCAAATTCAGGATAATTTTATATCAATAATAACCGATAGAGTAGAATATTTTAGGTTAAGATACAGACATTGAGATGAAATTTTGACGGGGTTGTCTTCCCCTTAACCTGCTATCCAAGGATGTTATTGCTATATAACAAAACTAATTCTTACATGTGGAACGACCGACTGTCTGGTAGCGGTGTACACCAGTTCACATTAAATATTAAACATCTAACCTCGTAGTTTATGACGATAATGTAAATACAAATTTTTAAATAGTGGATTATTGAGTTTTAATACCCGGACACACAGGAATGAACTAGTAAAGATGTCATGCTATGACATAACTCCACACTTGCTCTGACTGGACTTTACTATAAACTTAATTATTTAAAAAAATAAGAATCATTACGCGAGTCTTGCTCATGTGAAAAAAAAAACGATTTTATTGAATTATCTAAATATAAGGTGGATTCCCTATGAAAAGCATTCTTTATATTTTTCTACAAAAATGTCATATCATTTTAAAGGATATATATGAAGCTTCTTTTCCTGCGGATTTAGAAGAAGTTTCTTCAGGTAAACATCTTCACAAAAGGAATATTTTTGTACATTCTGAGTAACGTCTGTTTTTTTCTTTCTTAAACCAACATGTTTTTCATTTGACTAATCATAACGTATACTTTATGACCAAATAAACCATTGTATTACACGCACTGGGGTAATAAAAGTTTGATAACATTCAGAGAGCATCCGAGCCCTTTGTGTCGATTTGAACACTGCTATTTCTTCGTGCTCGCAAGAAACATAATTAAACACGCAATCAACCGGGATGACTTCTCAGAACTTACTTCTTACTTTACTGCAGCGTTATTTACCCGCCTTTTGTTTATATGTCTTCGCACCTTGCCTCCGTCGTTAATTTTATGGGTACATATTGTGCGGCCGCAGTTCACGTCGACGGCTTTGTTCACAAACTCGTTATCTATTTCGAAGTATTTTCAAATTTGTCCAGAGAATACCTTTAAAATCAACAAAAATGCGAGAACTTTAAAATAAAAAATCGAGAATCAAAACAAAAGAATCCGCATATAAACATATTATTTTGTAAACATTTTCCACATATGCATTGATATCTATGAAATTTTTGTAGAATCCGTAAACTCCTCTGAAACCAGTGAAAACTAGGACCTCTATTATTCCTATTGTATATTAATATCATAGCTAAGGTAATTAACGATAGCAAATTCGAATTATTCACAGATGATACAATGTTATATATATAAGGTTGTTCGGAAAGTCATTTCGTTTTTTCCCGTCAGAGGACTTAATTACGTTTTTTCGAAACCAACCTCACACTTAAGCCGCATAACCATTATATGTCTTGAGAGCTGATATTGCAAGGCTTGTGTGTGAAAAAGTTCTATTAATTTTACGCAGTAGTTTTTGGTTGGTGCCCTTTTAAATATGGAGAGCAATAAGCAGCATTTTCGTCATATTTTACTTTTTTACTTCAGAAAAGGTAAAAATGCTGTCCAAGCGAGAAAAAAATTGACGGATGTGTATAGAGAAGGCGTGTTAACAGTACGCCAGTGCCCGAACTGGTTTGCAAAATTTCGATCCGGCAATTTTGATGTCGAAGATGCACCACGGTCTGGAAGGCCGGTCGAAGCTGACAAAGATGCGATAAAGGCATTAGTTGATGCAAATCGGCGAACAACCACACGAGAGATCGGTGAGAGATTAAATTTGTCGAATTCGACTGTTTATGGCCATTTGAAAGGCATGGGCTTAACCTCGAAGCTCGATGTGTGGGTGCCCCATGTCCTTACGGAGCGAATTTGTGTCGTCGCGTTGACGTGTGTGATTCGCTCCTCGAACGTCAAGAAAATGATCCATTTTTGAAGCGGATTATTACTGGGGACGAAAAATGGGTTATATACAACAATGTTAAATGCAAGAGGTCATGGAGCAGAAAAGATGAACCGGCTCAAAGCGTGTCAAAAGCCAACTTACCAAAAAAAGGTGATGCTCTCCGTTTGGTGGGATGTCAAAGGAATCGTTTTTTTTGAGCTTGTGCCGGACAATACAACGATTAATTCAGAAGTCTATTGTCATCAACTGGACAAATTGAATGATTCACTTAAAGAGAAGAGGCCCGAATTAATCAACAGGAAGGGTGTAGTGTTCCACCAGGATAATGCGAGACCTCACACAAGTTTGGTCACTCGCCAAAAACTTTTACAGCTTGAATGGGACGTACTGCAACATCCACCATATTCTCCAGATCTGGCGCCTTCCGACTACTATTTGTTCCGGTCCCTGCAAAATTTTTTGGACGGCAAAACCTTTACCTCAAATGAAGATGTCAAAAACCACCTGAACCAGTTTTTTGCCAGCAAGGACCAAAACTTTTATGAGAGGGGAATTATGTTACTGCCAGAAAGATGGCAAAAGGTGTTGGACCAGAATGGCCAATATATAATTTAATAAAATATTTATTCATTATACGAAAACTGTCTTTCATGTTCCCCAAAAAAAACGAAATGACTTTCCGAACAACCAATTGTTGGTAGTGACAGATGAGTTGTAGTATTAACAGTGATTTGAACCGAATATATGCATGGTTATGTAAACCACAAACTTAATATTAACAAGTCAAAGTCTAAATTTTGTATTTTTGGGAAAAACTGAGTACTGTTAATATAGAAAACATAAAAATTGAGTACCTTGGAGTCATGTTAGACTCAAAACTAACGCTACGACCGCATGCTGATTATGTAATGAGAAAATTTGCACAAAAAATAGGATTTATATGTAGAATAGTACATCAAATGCCTCAAATTTTGCTAAACACTCCTGTATAAGTTACCAAACTATAAGATGAGTTTCAAGTAATTCAAAATAGAGCATTTGAAAAAGACACGATGTTGTCGAAACAATTTTCATATACAAATATATGATCTCGTGGAAATCTGAATCTTTAGTTCTTATTTATTTTCATTAAGATCGATCTTAAAGTGTAACAGATACACTCCTGTAAACTTAATGTCAAATGTTGTTAATGTCATGACGCTTAAACAAGGAATTATTTATGATGCAAATATTTTTATGTATAAGTCAAGAAATAAACTATTTTAACGGCGTGAAATAGTTACTATACGAGTAGTAGTAGTAGATCATGAATAGAAGCAAAGCCACCCAAGTAATATCTTGCTTTTATAAAAATGTATTTACTTATCTGGTTTTTTCCTTCCTTTCCGCTCAAACCGGAAGTGCAACCGTTGTCTACATATCGTCAAAAAATTGGACATTCGGTCTATATTAAATATTAAATGCCTCGCCTAAAAGTCATCTTCGTTCATTATTTCCAGCCTCGCGGGTAAACAAGACATTGTTGCTCTATCCCCGATTTAGATTATTATTTCGGCGTCTCCTATTTTTTTTCTGTATTTCCCCCGACGTCTCTTTTAATCACGCGAGCTGTCCCGGACGTGGAAGGAGACGAGAACCGTAGGAAGAATTGCCTCGCCTTATTATTATTATTTATTTCGCTCGTACTGGGCCCTCGAGAACTTGGCGTAAAATAAATTACGTTTTGATGGAATTTACGAGTGTCCTACTTGAATCAATCACCGTGGCCGAAGGATATCGCCGGCGTGCCTCAGGGCTCCTCGCTTCGTCCGATTTTTACGGCACTTTGATTATTCGCGTCTTTTTTGTTACAGTCATCGAAGACCCGGAAGTGGTGCCGATCGAGGACGCCGAACATCCGAAGGAAATTAAGCCCGGAGCTGAGGTGGTTCTTCGATGTCATTTGGAAGCTTCCGGCGACGTCCGCATCGAGTGGTACAGGTAAGTGTCGTTTCGACCGTGAAAACTACTCAGCCAAGTTATTTTTATTAGTTAATTGAATTGAATCAAATTGTGACCTTTGTCATCCCGGAGAAAACTAGTGAGGAAATCAATATGAAAATTGAAATCGCGATACAAAAATTTCAGACCTACTATATAAAAAAAAAACCCTTATTAAACTATGGTAGTTGAATTCACAGGTCCCATACATAAGTTCTTTGGTACTAAAATAGGCCAAGATAATATTTTTTATTTTTTTAAATTTTTAAGGAAGAAAAAAAAGTTTAAAAAAAAATTCTGGAAAATTTATTTCAAAGGTGAATTCTGAAAATGAAATTTTTTTGGATTTTTGGGAATTTTAGTGGGAGTTTTTGACCCCCCCCCCCCCTTAAAAAAATTAAAAAAAAATCGAATTTTTTTTTTAAGGTGTAACTAGAAAAAAAAATGGAAAATTCAATTTAAAGGTAAATTCGACCCAAAATGCTGAAACTTAAAATTTTTTGGATTTTTGGGAATTTTAGTGGGAGTTTTTGACCCCCCTCCCCCCGCCATAACTTTTTTTTTTTAAAAATCGAAAAAAAATTTTTTTTTTGAAAAAGCATTGTATAGAATTTACCTTGGGGCAATTTAAATTACAAAGCGAAATTTTTAGGGTTTATATATGATGTCGATTTAAAAAGGGGTGGGAAAAATTCTGTAGGTCGGAAATTTGTTTTTTTTAATATAGAAATTTTATTTAAAAAATTTTGGTTTTTTAAATAAATCGTTAAGCAATAAGGAGGATTAAATATATAACTAAAAATATTATATTATATATAACTAAAAATGTACAGGGTGGCCCGTGGCCCTTACCTCGAAACCTAGGGGGGTTACAAAAAAGAATTAAATACAAAAGTTTTTTTTTGTTTTCCTAATCGTCACTTTTGTATATACAGGGTGGTAAAACAACGTTACATTTTTTTAAATAGAACACCCTTCATTTTGTTGCGTTTTTGGATAGTCCTTTTAAAGATACATTCAACGATATATATGAGCATGGGTCTGGGATGCACCGTTTCGAACTTATTAGCGATCATCTTCAGAATTCGGGTTATTTTTAAACTATCATTGTTAGGCGACTTTTACCTTTTTAAACTTTTTTCTATCATTTTTACGAATAATACTTTTCTTTGGGAAATGATCAAATTTATAATATTTTCTTAAGATACGTGGTGTTCCACGTTTCGCAAAATGATACTTTTCTCAATTGTCTTAAATGAGACACCATGTATATTATTGGTTTTTCGAATAGCCCATTTAATAGCAACTTCAATTATATAACATAGTACGGGTCTGTGACTTACCGTTTTGGCTTAATTGGCCATATTTTTCTCCGATTACGAATATCATATGAGCAATAGATAAAAATTAAAAAAAGGCTGTATATATATATATACACATATATATTTCTAAACCTATCTGCCCTAAGGTGTAAGGTTATAATAATTTCCCCCCATCTTTTCTTATCTAGTGCCATTTACCTCCAGTCCGTTTTCTCTTAGTATATTCGCCATGTTCTGATCCCATGTTAGTTGCGGTTTTCCTCCGTTTCTTCGGCTGCATCTTCTCGCTTCCCAGACCAGTTTTGTTGGTCTCTTTTTGTCCATTCTTTTTAGGTGTCCGTACCAGCGTAGTTGGCATTTCTCAATATGCTTGAGAACCGGTTGTACTTGCAATCTCTCCCTAATCGCGTCATTTCGGGTTCTGTGTGTCCTTGTGATCACCTAAGGCCTTTCGTAGGTACTTCATCTCCATGCTTTGAAGTTTTTTGGATCAGTACAAAGCTTTCACATCCAAAATTTAAAATTGAGATGAATGTTGTCTTGTATATTGTTATTCTGGTTCTAGTTCATATTTCCCACTTACCAATGAAGCTTGATTTTAATGTGTTAAGTAGTCTTGCAGATGCAGATTACGAATTTATTTCAAATGCATTTTAGTGACCAATCTTACTTAAAAATTAAATTTACAATTAACTGTAATTATCTAAAAAGTAACTAGTAGTAATTAAAAAATAACTATAATCTATATCTTGTGATATATAAGGTCGATTTTTTCTTCTCGTTCGACGGCTGTTGCCCTTAGTCCCTTCCAAGTTTCCTATCTTGAACAGGGCGAGTAGGTGTATTATGCTGAATTACGGTGACATTTCGACGAAGGGACGCTGAAAGGGTGCGCCACCCTCTTAACTCCGACCGTATCAGTTACACCCTTAAGCTTGAGGCTACCCCGGGGTTAAGTTCTCGGCTAAGCGAATTACGACGACTAGGGAACCTTGTGGGGTGTTTTCTTGGCGGCTTATTTTCACTCTTATTGAATCGCCCGTTATATGGTGTAAGAAGTTCGGAGAAAGAGGCATTCACTTTCAATTTTTTTAGGAACGCAGATCGGCTGACCGCCACCTCTCGCTTGGAAATGAAGAAACGAAGATTGGTGATTAAGTCGGCCGAAACGTCGGACAACGGCGTATACAGGTGCACGGCTAAGAATGCCGCCGGTACCAAGCGCAGCGCCAAAAATTACGCCATGGCCGTACCAGGTATTTGCTATTTTGCAAGTTTTGCTTGATTTCAAGTCATATTTTTTATGGATATGCAAAAAAAAATGACAAACTAACAATCCGGTTTTGTCCTTTAGGCGACAACACCGCCTTAATAAGGGATATCCCAGCGGACCAAATAGTGAAAAAAGGCTCAAGTGCTTATTTCCATTGTTCTTATCAACTCGCGGACGTTCTGGAGTGGTATTTCAAGGAGACCGGTCCGTTGAAGACCAACGACAAGCTGACCGTCCATTCCAACGGCACCCTGCAGATTAACAACGTTCGTGACACGGACGAGGGTTGGTACAATTGCGTCGGTATCAAAAGCGAGTCCTCCGACATACCTCAAAGCTACACTGCCGAATTGAAACTAGCCTGTGAGTGGATTAGGTTATCTATCACACTCCAAGCAAAAGCGATGAATTTCAACCTAACCTAAGATTTGATGAGTTATTGATTCATTCATTCCATTTGCAACTAATATATCATTTATGTCATGAAATATTTCGTAAATTTACTACTGTTCCCAAATATCTCATTAGAGAATTATCATTTTTGCTCCGGGTGTGATCACTAGATTCTCTAGGACCTGCGAGCAAGTATTTGATTTGGTGTGTTTTAGATTTGGAACCGTTTTCTGATAAATCTTTCGAACCTCCTTTGCATAACGACGGCGCCGTAGTAGTGGGCAGAGGGTCGTTATTTCAACTCACTTGCTTGGAACCCTCGAGTTTGCCGCCGGCCAAGAAATGGTGGCAGAATCCCAACGGACATACCGTGAGTTCGTGGTTTTTTCCCGCGTGGATGAGACTTTTTTTTTATTGACAGATTTCGGATAGGGGAGATGTCCACGTCGACGATGGTCGACTAATTATTGAACACGTCAAAGAGGCAGACGCAGGGAAATACACTTGCGTCGCAGAGAACATCGCGGGAAAAACAGAAAAATCGGTTGCAATAGTCGTAACGAGTGAGTGACGTCACAAATATGAATTTTCACTACAGTTGCCAAGTTGATATTCGAATTCGAATAAGGACGTTTTAAGCGATTACAATAAAATGCGGAGAAAAAAATATCGATAAATAACTATTTTATACAGGCCCCCCTGAACATTCTAGGGTTTAAAATACTTAAACCTCAAGGTTGCCTTTTTTTTTTTAATTTCTTCAATACCTGAGTATTTAATTTTTTTTTTAACGACGTTTAATTGTATCCCAAATATTTTTTTAAAAAATACCTGTTATATACGGTTCTAGTCTGACAGAAGATTTTCAGCGAACGAGAATTAGAACGTTCGATGATTAAATATCACATCTTTTTGGTATAGGTAATCCAAAAGAAGTATTGTCATGATTTTTATCCATAGAGATGATCAATTAGTGCTTCTTATAGTCTATATAAATTGCGTTTGAAGTTTATGAAAAATTGTAAAAAAAAACCATTTTTGTTCTTGTTATCCGACGTTCCTAGTTGTTTTATGGTAACTCTTAATAATATAATTGAAATATAAAAATATATAAAAAAGGGATAAAAACCTTACATTTGTAAATATCATACGGAATCACATACAATAAAACTTTCATTTATAAAGAAAGGAAATATAAATGACATATACCTCATTTTCTTGTTTTGGGAGACGGTTAAATAATTCTGATGCGTTAAAAGTAGGCCCATACTAGTAAATAGCAGCTTTAAATCATTCCTAAATTCTCGATAAATCGTTGATGAATCGTGTCATTAACAAATCGACTTGACCATTCGAACCATCCACCCGCTCTTTCCAGCAAAACCCGAAATCTTATCGGACCCGTCGAGCGTAACGGTCGACGAAAACGAAATGACGGAATTAATATGCGCCTACAACACCACCTGGGACAAATACACCATCGTAAAGTGGCGTAAAGACGGGAAAACGCTGCGGCACGATTTCGACGAGAATAGTTCCAACCACCAGAGGATCAGGGTGTACAAACACAACGGCACTCTACTCATTCAGTCGGCTCAGACTTCCGATAGAGGAGAGTACGTCTGCGAAATCATTACTGCTGGATTCGATCCGGTTTTATCTCAACCTGCCACTATCTCTGTCATAGGTAAACTTACATAGTTGGGGTGGGAATTCAAAAATCGAAAGTTTTCATTCGTAGAGCAACTCAGATTCGTTCCGCCTCCGGTCAACAAGAAACTAGAGCTGGACAGCGTGGCTAAGATCCATTGCAAGGCGCAGGGCACACCACCGCCCATAGTCCGATGGGAAAGGGAGGGAAAATCGTCGGAAAACTTCCCTAGCCACGTGTCTGACATTAATGGAACGTTACACTTTAACAAAGTGACGTCCGAAGATAAGGGAAGGTACAGCTGCATCGCTAGCAACAGTCAGGGGACTATAAACACTACTATAAACATCGATGTCGTCGGTAAGCCCAATTACAGTTACAGTGTTAGGATCTGAGCAGCACTGTTTATCTATCGTGCTTCTGGGGACCACTATGGAACTTTCGCAAAATCGATGTAATTGAATTGTGCATGCACCCTGTATAAAATGCTTTTCACATCTCGTCGAACTTCAAATTTACGGTAAACTTTGGTAAATATTAAAATTTGTTCTGGTAATTGCGATTTAAAATTACATTTTTTCAAATATCTCGCAAACCCAATTTTTCTTTTACCGGCAATAATTTACCTAAAAAATCCGAAATTTTTAGGATCTTTTAGATTCTTTGCACATAAACGACACACCCTGTATATAATTCAAACAATATTCGAAATGGACTTTATAGCTCTGGATCTCCCACGGTTCCTGGTCCAAGAAACTATGCAGTACGCCGTGACGATGTCGATGGACATTTTCATATCGATTTTTTCAAATATCTCGCACAGCGTATGTGATAGCCGTAAATACAAAAATCGTAGCTCTCTATTATAATACTGCATGAACCAATTAGCTATACTTTTTACGAATTTTGTTTTACGTCTATTAATTTACCCTCGAAAACGACCATTTTCAAGGTCTTTTAGATTTTTGTAAATAATTGAAAAACCCAGTATATAACCGAAAAAATGCTTAAAATAAATGTTATAGAACTGGAGAGAGAATGATTTTTTTCTGGAAACCACAATAACCCAATTTTTTTTTTTTATTTTTAAAAAATACTTCGCCATACTTGATGGCGCCCAGTTTCAACAATTTAAATGTGGGTGTCGACTTCTACCTCCTTACTAAATTTGAAGTCGATAGCTGCAAATTTAAGACAATAGACATAATACAGCACGGAATATCTTCAAGGTGAAAACCTTAACTGCAAAAGTTTTATTGTCAAAGGTTTAAGTTGCAATTATTGACATATTAGTCGACACTTTTGTTCCTCACAAGCTATTTAAAAATTGAGGTAAATTTAAGGATTACTCTGCTACTTTGGTGACTTGACAGTCGACTTGAACCTTAAGGGAACTCTTAAATGTGGTGCTAAATAAATAATGTTCAGAAAGCTCGCTGATGTTAAGACCTTTTAGGTGGTGTTGAGGTTTTTCTTTCCTCTTACAGATCAGGTTGCGAGGTTTTTGCCTAACCTCCATAGTTATAGAACATTTTCTCTGGGATTGGGCTAAACATCTTTGACAGTATCTTCGTTTTGTAGGTCTTGCACACTTGTGGTCGTTCCTGCATTCAATGCCCTATTTCCACCATTCTTTTTCCGACCATTTTTTGATGACTGATTTTGCTATGGGTTCAGCCGGCCTACAATGTATGACAGGGTCACTTTATTCTTGACAAACCAGTACTTGGGGTCCATGCACTCTGTCTACATTTCTCTGCAATCATCTCTATTGCCCTTTGTTCGAGTTTTTCTTCACAATCTTACAAGATGAGGTTTGTTTCAATTAAAGCTTGCTATAATTTGGTCAACCTGTGTTGTATGTATTGTTTTTTTTTCTGTCTTGTTATCTCTTCAAACGTCAATGTAACAAAGGTCTATTAGGCGGTGCTCACTTGTCAAGGACTGAGAACCTTTAATTTTCGTAATCTAATTTTTTCCTTTCTAGTGGCACCCAGGTTCAAAGTACCTCTCAAAAGCCTGGTCGAGGTCACCGAAAACCAAGCGGTCATGATCGATTGCGTGGTAGAGGGCGATCCCGAGCCCACGATTCAGTGGGACAAAAATTTGAAAATGAACGACCTCGATTCATCGAGGTTCACGGTACTGCCTAACGGTACCCTCTACATTACGGAAGTCTACAGAGAAGACGAGAACAAGTACGGATGTACGGCTGGTAATAGCGCCGGGCTAAACAGGAAGGAGGTGCAGCTCATTGTAAGAAGTGAGTATAGAGTTGGGGAAGTGTTTGATATCTTTTTGTGTTAGCATTTAGAGATTTTGATCGGGGTATCCGAGACAACCTTTAGCGATTTCTTATCGATATAGGTACCGATGGTTACCATCCCGGCTCAGACGGAGACTCGACTGTCACGAAAGCAGTACTTATCACGATGTCGGTGGCCGGTGCCTACATTATTCTAGTGATCGGGTTGATGGTGTGGTGCCGATACAGACGCAGATCGAGGAAGCTTCCCATCGCAGACACGAAATTGGAAAACGGAGACATGGAGCATGGTGAAATTAAAACGGGAGGAGAGAACGGTACCGGGCCAGGCCCGTCGAAACCATCAACGAACGGAATCGAAACGCACAAAGAGGGTCAGAAGAGCGACGGAGCTGAAACCTGCAACTCCCAGGGGTCGACCCAGTCGAAAAAATCCAAAAGCAACTACGACAAACTCTCGCTCAGCCGTTCGCTGCTTAAAGAAATGACCCTGATAGGTCGCGGCGAATTCGGCGATGTCATGGTTGCGAAGATCTCTCAGAGCTCGTTGGTCACTTTGGAGAAGAGGTCGTCCGGTACTTCGAATGAAGAGATACCGGAGAGTAAGGAGGACAAGGAGGTGCCGGTGCTGGTGAAAGTTTTAAGTCAAACCAAGGAGGATAATTGCTTGGCCGAATTCAAGAGAGAAATAGATACTTTGAGTAAACTGAATCACGAGCACATTACGATGCTGTTGGGGCTTTGTCGCGAAGAAGAACCCCACTATCTGATTCTGGAACATACGGATTGGGTAAACACGGTAAGGAAATTGGATTATAACGGAGCGTTATGGGGTTTTCGTTTAGGGCGACCTCAAAAAGTTCTTGGTAGCGACCAAGGGCGACAGCCCGCCCCCCTTGACGACCGGGCAATCGGTAGGAATAGTCCACCAGCTGAGCAGGGGTATGGAACATTTGGCGCACAACAGGATGATCCATAAGGATTTGGCGGCGAGGAACTGCTTGGTCACGTCCACTTTGGTGGTCAAGATCGGCATGCCCAGGCTGTCGAGGGATCCCTACAGTCAGGAATACTGCAAACATATTAATCAGGTACTTCGATTGCGGGTCTTCGTCCGACAGACGTTGACAGATGATCTTTTTTATGTTTAGGTTATCCCGCTGAGATGGCTTCCGTACGAGGCAGTTTACGAAGATGAATACTCCACAAAGAGTGATGTATATTCCTTCGGCGTCGTCATCTGGGAAGTGTTCTCGCAGGGAGAACTGCCTCATCCGAAGATCAACGACAACACCTTCCTCACCAAATTAAAGGAGAAAAAGTTGGAATGGAAATCTCACCCATCGACGCCCGAACCTTTGCAAAAATTGCAGGTAATTTGAGGCGGTGTTGCAAACAAACATTTCAAAATGAAGTTGTGCCATTCGAAAAGGCATCTATGAAATTGCTTTTTTTTTGCCACAAATGTATTCCCTGGGGCAATGGGCCAGTCAGATTTCCTCTTACTTGGTTTTCTAGGATGCGTGTTTGGACGTCGATCCCCAAAAGAGGCCGTCGTTCGGCCAGCTATCGAAAGACCTTGACGAAATCTTCAAGTCGTTGTAAATAGATTGCGACGTAGCCACAAAATGCAAATAAAAACTGTACTAAATAAACATTGACGAATTATATTCGGTAATAAATAGCTTCCATTTAGTAGTAACGATTAGGGATTTCAAATATTGTAGGTAAGTTATTATCCCGTAGGTTTTTAAGTTTTACCCGATCGTTTCGCTTGTTTCGTTTTTTTCTTATATAGATTTCGGTTCCAAAGGATCTCAAACGCTATAAATAGTTTAGAGTTGTGCTTGGAATTCGCCAGAAAAGGCACTCGGACAATTAACAATGGGAACGCTGAAGTTATTGTTTTAAACGTTATCAGTATTCCTCGATTTTAAAAATATGTAATTATAATGCAAGCACACCAACTGGGAGGTTAATAGACTTATTAAAAGTGTAACGCTGTTTACTAGATATTGTACATATCATTTTTTTTTACGTTTTTTTTTTATTTAATTTTTTACTGTCTATGACGCGTAGTCATGAGCATATCAGTTAGATTTACGATTTTTTTGTATTTGTATATTTAACAATTTTAAGCCACTAAACACTGCCAAAATACTCGGAAAACGACACGACACTATACCGACAAAAGAAAACGCTCAGCGTCAGGACTGCACCAAAAGAAATAAAAAATTTTCTGAAATTGACATTGCAGAAAAATTACTCGGGCGAGATGAGTTGAATATCGACAATTTTGTTATAAATTGACACGTTCCTCGCCGTAATAACTTCGAGAACCACAGACATGATGTCGCAGCTAAAGGCACCCTAAAAGTGCTCAATTTTTTAAAAAATTATTTTAATTTATCACTAAACTAGGAAAAGAAAACGAATTTATGTTTATAAATCTGTGTACATTTTAAAATAAGATACTTGTAGGATATTTCTAGATTGTAATGGTACTTATTAGAATAATTATTGAACTAATCCATGTTAATTTAAGGTATATTTGTAAATTATACCAGTGAAAAAACTGAAACAATGATTGATCTGTCCATACGAACCAAATCGAATATGTAGCGAAGACCGCTTCTGTAGCTTTTTATAATGATTTTATAACGTATAATTAGAGTGATGTCCAATTTTTTACTTATAATTATGCATAATCATCTCTTGTGATATGTATTCTAAATTATTGATTATTATAAATGTGTACTTGAATAGTTCCTTTTATTTCACTACCCCTTACAGAAACCACCCAAACCGGAACCTCTAACGAAAAAAAAGTGCCAATTACAAGTATATACAAATTATTACAAGCAGTACTACATAAATGTAAAGATGGTCCAGCACTAATCTCAGATTTATACTACTTCTAGTATTAAATGTGTTGTTTGAGAACGGGTTTTGATTGAGTACAAGTATCGCATGATTTTACTAATAATAAATAAAACCTAACTTCTTTACGACACCTTAAAGGATAAATAATGCTGGTTCAAAATTAATCTCTATAACTGTTTTACAACTCACCTCATCTAATTTTATACAGTATCAATCCATTGGCTTAAAGACGTTACCATACGATTACTCCATAAACAATTCGACAGTGTTATGTTATACACTAACTTTGAGGAATAAGAAATAGTAAAGAAAAACAATGCACTTTTAAACACACTGGCGCACAATAAAATTTACTGCATAGCTCTCGGAGAGTCTTGATTTTTGGTTAGTTAGAATATAAAAATCACGACAAAATTTTAAACTGTCGATGTTAGTTGATTCGACTCCGGAATAACTAAATAATAAAATTGTGACCCATTTAAAAAAGTGTTTGGAATATGTGTCCACTTTAGGGAATTCACCGGTGAGTTAATTTTGGCGCGGATTTTATTTCCCCTTCGCTGAAAGAAAAAGTAGTTGCGCCCATAAGTCGCTTTTTTTTCTTTTTCAATTTGGATTGACTAAGCTTTTGGCGTACTAATGGCGTTATGTTTCTGAAATTAGTAACAATGGTCTGTCGTATAACACAAAAAGCAGAGCATTTTCGACTTTTTTCATATTTACGTTTGACTATTTTAATTTATGAGATGTGCAACGTTCTTTGTGATGTAGATAAGATGTATTGAACTGATGATGCCAAAATTTTAATGAAACAAACAGATTATTTTTGGTGGTGTAGCAATGTAAGTTTAATTTTTATACTCTGTGAATGTTGTTTGGTAATACAGATCCCGGTAATGTATTTATCGGTGTTCTGTGTGTGCGTCGTCGTTCGGCAGGTACGACTACCGTTGCATCAGAAGATAGTTTGAAAATTTTGAAAAATCAGGTATTTTCGCAGCCATCCCATTACAACAGAGATAAGCAATGTTTTTTAAAAATTGAACTGAGGTGGCTTTTACTTGTTGAAAATCCATGTCTTTATCAAATGTCACGGTGTTGTAGAAACAATTGTCATGTAAAAATAGACAATTTCGTGAAAGTCTGAACTTTTAGTTCTTATTTATTTTAATGTTTTTTAATTTTATAAACTGTCAACATTTAAAGGTAGTTTTAAATTGAAACAAAACTATTTCAGATTGACGGTTTAATGCTGTAAGTTGTGTCGTTAAAAACTTGGAAACTAACCGAAACTATTTAGTTCTATCTGAAGAAACTAAGTCATATGGTCCACCACAAACTTATGTGATCTTTATGAATAATGAATTTTTAAATTATATTTGTATTTGTATAAATTTAAGCAACTATTTACTTAACTATACTTTTATTTAGGTTTGAAGATAAATTAAAAAAACAACCCTTTAACTGACTTAATTTAATGAAATACTTTCACAGGTACTTGATCAAAGTTTGGTAATTTTTCGTCCTGCGCTCCTCATCCAGCAACCTGTACTGCAAAGAACAGTTGTTCCGTTCAGTCTTCATGTCGATCGCGTTGTAAAGTTGGGCCTAAAATCTCTCTCATGTATCTAGAGAAACCCCAAACATACCGAATAACTGACTCACCTGCAAATAAAGAACGTCTTTCACCCTGGAAAACGCCTCGACTTTCTCGAACCCTGTCTTAACCTCGTCCAATGTTCCAATGCAATCCAATATAAGTGTTCTCCTACTTTGGACGTCTAATTTGTCAGAATCGGCTACGAGGCATTTAACATAGAGCAAACCCGCTCTGGCTTTATCATAACAACCACCGTTCGCAAAAACTTCCAGCATGCATTTGGGGTTCTTCATCGTGTCCATCGCCTGGGTCGTTTGACCCATGGCGAGGAGACTTTTCGCCAAATTCAAATAAATTATCGACACCTGATAAGCGAGTTCTGGTTTTTCCGCTTCCGTCAGGCAATTCATCAGACTCAACGTCGTTTTCGAACAATCCGGATAACTGGCAGCGAACTGTATCTCCGCGGATAAGATTTTGGCCCGGAGGAAGCAGAATTTACCGTCGTTCAAATGCTCGTCGTGATCGTAAAGTTTTAAGATCAGGTTTACGTATTTTGCCGCTTCCTCGTACTCTTGCTTGTAGAAATACAACTCGGCAAGTTTCAGGTAACCCTCCCATTTGTCGAAAACGACCAGCTTTCGCGCGGCCGATTCCGCCTCTAACCATTTCTCGTTGTAGAGGGCGCGCGTATATATTGAAAAGTTTTCCACGATCGTCCACACTCTCGAGTGCGGTTCGTTTGGGAATTTTCTGCTGGCGTAGTTTAGAATAGCATTCACTAAATTATATTCCCCCTAAAAGCCACATAGTTCGTAAGGATTTTATGAAATTGGTCGAAAAAGAGTAATATGTTAGTGACGTCCAAGAAAGTAAACAGCGCCGGTGTTTACCGAGATTTCCCACGAATCCGAGCCACTTCGGACATTTCCGGGATTTTACCGAACGGATTTGAGAGCATTTGGATGTTTTCGGAGATATTTCCCACCCTTTGAATTTTGACTTTTGAAAACCGAGATATGAAACGGCAAAGGCTAGCGTAGTTTATGGGAGAAACATTAGTCAAGAAAAAAAACGTAAAAAGGTTATTAGTAAAAATACTGTTTTAATAAACTATATTTAGATATTAAGAACACAAGATATTATTGAGAAAATGTAGTCTCAATTTGAATAACCCAAGCAATATTTATGAAATAATGAAATATATCATTTTGCTTACTATTAAATAACACTATTGCACAAAGTGAAGACATTAGACTTACAGACACACCCCCAAATAATAGAGCCCGGCGTTGTCTTAAAATAGGCATTTTAAATGTTTCAAAAATCATCTTGCAAATAGAGCGCGTTTGTATTTGCAAGTGGTTTTTGAAGTTTTCACGGTTGGAAAATAACATTGTAAATAATATATCGTCAGGTTTATGAATTTTTGAGATATTTAAAAGTAACCAAACTCTCAAAGAAGAGAAAAAACAGAAAACCTCTAAACAGAATGTTCCGATATTATAAAAATATTACTACAGGGAAATAATGGAACATTTTAATAAAGACAAATCTTGTCGGAAAATTCCCAGTCATTAGGGATAGAAAACTAAAACACTGAGATTTTCGTAATTTTCTTTAATTTAACTTTAAAAAACTCATAATTTCGTGAATATCTGAACTTTTAGTTTTTATTTATTTTGATAAATGGATTTTCATCAAGTAAAAGCCAACTCAGTTCAAATATGTGAGGTTAGATTTTCTTTTGTTTTTGAAAATATCACCTAATACATTTCGTGACCCCAACCAACAAGTATCTTAATTTACTTCAATAATTACCATACTTCTCGTGTTATTACATCCGATTGATGAGAGATGGCGCTTTCGTCAAGTTGTCACCTTCAGCAAGTTGCGATACCGGTTATGCGACGTGAATATATTGAATTTTAACTGACGTCTTATTAGGCGGTAAAAACCAGATTAACGTAAAACGTGGAAAAAATGATTGCTTACTTGTAACAGCATAACTAAGGCGGTGTTGCAAACTGCGTGCAGGTATCCTTCTCCGTAGTGTGATCCGTGTGTACGACCGCTTGTATCTATGTTGAGGTATAACACCATTTGAGACCACAGGGAACACATTTCGGTTTTGCCGTACAGTTGCCACAGGCTCGCTTTCATTACATTGTTGTTAAATATCAGATCTTTGTAATTGTTTTGGCAATTTAGCATATCACTTTTTGTGAAGGTCTGTGAATCAGGATGGGTTTTAAAAAGAACAAGCGCACATCCGAAAAAATTACCTCAAAGATCACAGACGGCTGGACCGACACCTTGGCGCTTGCGTAGTGCGCGAAGTTTTGCAACGCCAACGACGTAGTGTAACTCATATTCAATTCGAACGTTTTAATAATGCATTGAACAATTAAATTATCCTTGTTGACGTTGGACAGTCTGTAGAGCCAAGACAAAGCGTGCTGGAGGCAGAGGTTATCGTTTGCCTCGTGCGCGGTTTTAATAGATTCCCGTAAAGACGCTAATGCTTCTTTCCTTTAAAGGAAAACATTACGTTTCCGATTTCTTTTTCGCTGAAGTGCTTATCACCTACGTATGCCCGAAATGGTGCAGCAAAATTGCCAAATTGAGAGCAGCATAGCGATGCTCCTTGCTTTTTTCAACGCTGTAACATTTTACGTCCAGGTTTGGCCGTCTATCAAAGCAATGCGTCAAGCTTTGTATCGCGCCACAAAATTCTTCGACCCTTAGATAATTTAGGAATGACATAAAGTGCTACAAAACAAACTAGGTAACACAAAGTAGTCCGTTTTTCGGAGGCTTGCACTTATAACCCACAAAATCCGGTCTCCGCCAATTTAATTTAACACGGTTGGTAAAAAATAACGTCATCCAGCAAAGTTTCTTTTGTAATATTGGCGACATTGCACCTTCAAACAAACTTTAGTGTTATTTGAGGTTATAAGTGTCATGTGAAATGGAAAAAATAGAGCTTACCACGAATCGGATTGCCCAATCTCATAAGACATATGTTCGCCAAAATTATCGATGGCACGTGGTCGCTTGTGACGTAAGCGAAGTCCTCTAACGGTTTTTGTGTATTCTGTCAATGCATTTGCAGGCGTATTAAACCGTTGCATTTTGTGTTCTTTGAACAATTAAAATAATTTAAACTAGTGAGTAGTGCGCTTATGTTTGTATTAATTGTATTTCTGTAAAAAAACTTGGACAAAACAGTGTTTGACAAATACTTTAAAAATGTATGTGCTTGAGTGGCGAGAACTGAGAAAAACAATATTTTCAACCTTAAACAAAGGCTTAAAAGTTTTGTGTTGTGCTGCTTATTAGCGGTGTTATTAGTTAGGAAGTAAGCTCAAAATATTACACATAATAATGTAGGTATAGTGGGATAAGTTACATCAAAAAATGGTTAGGTATGCCTGGAACAAGATGTGCCATATATGGGTGAAATAACAACTATTTTGATGAAAAAGCAAGTTCTCGAAAATGTAGTTTTCATCGCTTTCCCAAAGGGAAAGATCTAGTATCCCGAACTATTCGGAACGAGTGGATAGTTCTAAAGAGAGGACAAACTTAATCCAGATAAAAGCTATGTCTGCTCAGTTCATTTTACTGAAAATAATTACGAAAGAGACTTACAAAATGAGTTAATAGGTTTTTTGTTGTCTTGAGTGACGTATTAAATTCACCACAAATTTTTTTTAAAAAAGATTGTTAAAAAAAACTGCTGCTCCCACCCTATTATTATTTAACCAGAAGCCACCAAGAGAAGCAGGATTATCTAGATCAAAAAGACTTCATTTGAAGAATGCCAAAAAAGAAGCTCAGCAGGTATTGCCTGAGCTTTTAGCAGCAACATTGAATGCCACAATTGAAATACTAGAGAAAAATCCATTTCCAGAACCCCGGCCAGAAAATTTTTGCAAGATGATACCCGCAGAAAAAAAATTAGAAAATATGGTAAAATTGTAAAATAAAGATGTAAGTATGTATATAAGTATAGATAAGTATATAAGTAATATGTATTTTTTATATTATCTACATAGGAGGGTACATATAAATTCATATTATTATTTACCTACCACCTATAAATAGTTGCTATGTATGCCTAATATATTTTTTGTTTTTTAATATGTTCTTTAATATATCCAAAAATAGGGAGTTTTAGTTTATAAGTATTTGTTGATTTTTGTATATTTAAAATAGTAGAATGCCTTAAAGCGCAAAGTTTTACAAGTAAATCGTTTTGTTTGCTAATTTTAAGTATTTATGTGTAACAATATTTAATTAATATATGTATTTCAAGATAATACATATAAGCCAAACTTGATTGCTATAGTATTATTTTTACCTTACCCTACCCAATACTACTTCCCAATAATTATTAAATAAGTACTAAAAGGATTTAACGTTGACATTAAATGAAAATAACAGTGATTATCCAAACAAAATGCTATATCAAAGTTCATTAAAACTCTGGTCAGTTTCAGATTATTTATAATAAACGCGCCAATGCAGGACTTCACTTACTTCACAGCCGGCGAGAGTTTTCGCATTGCACTTGCGGACAGATTTAGGATTCTTGGGAAAAAATAGAACTTACTGCTTCTGCCAATTCAGGGTTGGACTTTAGGATGCTGGAAATCTTATTTTGTAGCTCTTCGGGGGAGAGTGCTTTTTCTTCATTATTTTGTAACAAAGTGGCTTGGGTTGCGAGAAATAATTCAGCCTGTCTTCTTGACCATACAGTTTCATTGGCATACCACTCTTGGTACTTTACTTCAGTATTGTCAATTTTAGATATACAATCATCCTTCCACTCACTGAAATATCTCTGGAAGGACCGATACAACCCGGCAACTTCAGAAAATGTCAATTTTTCAAAGTACATTATGAATCTTCTTAGAAAATAACCTGAATTGTTGAATTTAACAGTATACACACCCACAGCCACAAACGCTTACCGACGACGCTGTTCTTGGAAACTGTTATGGATGTCACACTCATAGGCTTACTCTCATTTAAATTTTGATTATTATATGACATTAACTGCTTCAAATTGTCCACAATATCCAACAGAAAACCAACACCACTTGAATACACCTCCTGCAGCGTCTCATTAAAATTTTGGGACATAGATTCCAGTTCAGGACGCGAAACTAGGAGTTGTTTCAATTCTGCTAGCTTCAGATCTGGGCCTTGCAAAACCCTCAGAGCAAGTAAACAAAATGATTTCTTGTACTTAACATTTTCAAAATCAGTCACCATTCCTTTTTCGTCTGAAACGTAAGAACTTAAAATACAATAGGTATTACGAATTTTGTGCAGTAATTGGTACCAGAATCTTTATATTGACAATAACTGCGAAGTAAAATAGCCACTGACAATTTATAAGGCGTTATCATTTCTTGCTGAGATTTTTTTCTGCTTCCACTCATATTGTTTGTATATCCGTCAGCCGGTTCTTCAACTCATAATATAAAGTTTATGGTTAAGAATAGCGAATTAGGATATTTGATTCTAAAAATTCAGTCGCGCCATCTCTTCACAACTCAATCAAATTATGTTTTTATTTTATAAACTTCTAAGACAAATTTTATGAATGAAGTTTTATTTAATTGGCATTCTAAAATCTTAGTTTGTTGAAAGCTTTAATTGGAGCATTTATTTCTTATTTTAATAATTTTTATTCAGTCTGCGACACAGAATATGAAAATGATTTTCCCACCGTTTTTTATATAAATCAAACGAGGTTAGTATGTTTGCGGGCAGATGGTAGAGCTTTCGCTGCAAGCGGCATTTGTAGGTTATATTTTATAGAGTTTATAATTTCAAATCGTTTCTCACTGAAATTTCGTTTAACATACATTTGATTCAAGAAATTTATGAAACAATATTAAATATGGTAAGTACATGTTTCGATGTTAATTTAATTGCATCATTTATTTTTTATTTTCAGCTTTTTTATTCGTTTTTTAAGTCCTTAGTGGGAAAGGATGTCGTCGTTGAGCTAAAAAATGATTTGAGGTAAACAATGGGAATGATTTTTTCATGGTTTGTTTTTATAATTTGCTTGCAGCATATGTGGCACATTACATTCAGTAGATCAGTACCTCAATATCAAACTCACAGACATAAGCGTTACTGACACGGAAAAATGTCCTCACATGGTAATTGCCTTCTAGGACGGGATGATTGGAAAACTTATGTCATATGCTAATTCATAATGTTGGTGTTTATCTTTAAAGTTAACCCTTTGTCCAAAAATTATTCCCAGCATTGGTCATAATTGTAATTTTGTTCTAGTAACAGTTTTTAACTTTCCCAGCAATAGGGATTTGATTTTTAATGCAATTAAGTAAACATCAAAATTATGAATATGATCCTGAAGTAGAGATATGGCTAAAAGTTTGAGGCTAATTATTTATTTTTAGCTCTCGGTGAAAAATTGCTTTATAAGAGGATCTGTTGTTCGATATGTTCAACTGCCTGCCGATGAAGTCGATACACAGTTGTTGCAAGATTCGGCAAGGAAAGAGGCTTCAGTACCTACCCGATAATAATAATCTAACTATACTTTAGAGAGATAAGAGGTTTTTGTTTCATGTGGCTCCCTCATGGTTTGACATTAGTTTTTTTTTTATAGTAAGTTTACTTTGAGCAAGGTGCCAGTCAAATGTGTGATTGGGAAGTTGAAATTAAATTTATTAAGAATGTAACATATTAATTATTTTGACAATTTAATAAAAAAGATTGGGTTAGTTTTGTATTATTCTTTTCCTATAAACTTTCCAAAAATGTCTGAAGTTACTGGTCAGTGCTGTTAAAGCCCACATCGCATTTGTGAACAAAAAATGCTACTCAAAGAATGTTCAAAATTATTTTATTTAAAATATACATAATAAAATCTAAGCAATATTATATACTATATTTTGGCATAAATATATTAGTCATCACAATCAATAATTCGACTCAGACGTATTAAGTGCAAATATTTACAGACAGTAAAATTCTATAAAATTCTGTTAATTTTTATAATAAATATAATACATCTATTGTATTTACAAAAATAAGAGAACAAGAAAAATAAGGCAAAAATAGGGGTTGTTCCAAAAATAAAATTATTAATAATCTAAGAGGCCCTTGCTGTTATTTAATACCTTAACATTCCGTTTGGATGATGTCCGTCTTCATTTAAAATAGTATCTATCTAAATCACAGAATGTAAAAAAAATGGAATCGACTAGGAAAAATCTCTCAACATTTTGACTTTGCAAAAAGAAAACGTGTATGAGGATTCGAAAAGCTTAAAGAAATCTCTTCTAACTTCAAAACGAGCCACATTCTGGCATGTTCCCCTTTTTATTCCGTGCTGAAGTAAGAGTTCTGCATGAGGTAGAGCTTGTCTATGGGGTTCGCGATATTTCCGCTAGGTGGCGCGCCGTCATTGTGATGTGTGTGCGACTGTAGTTCCAAGTTCTGCAGCGACATCGTGTCTGACGTCGCCTCGTCCAAGTGATCGAAATTTGTACTATCGTCTAGGGAAATGTCTGAACTGCAGAAACTTTCTCCCGAATGCGCCGGATAATTATCATCCGGCGAATAGGGCATGTTGGGATTCAGTGGCTGACTCGAACTGGGAAACCGCGAGTCTCCCAAGCTCCCTAGACTCATGCTGTAATGGCCGTGCTCGCTGCTTGCCGGCGACGATTCCTGTTTTATCGTTTTGTCGTCTTTGTCGCCTTTGTCCTTGTCGCCGGGCGATTTTCCGTCGTCTTGTTTCGCTTTACGTTGTATCTTCTTCATTTTTGCCCTTTGGTTCTGAAACCAGACCTGGACTACTCGTACGCTCAGGCCGGTTTCTTTCGCCAGTGCCTCTCGCACTTTCCGACATGGTTTTGGACTCACCTACAAAAAAAAAACATTAAAATGGCAACCTTGTAGGTTGTACTTTTCGAAAACGATGAATATCCCGACTAAATCGACAAAACTAATTTTTGTCATGCTTTTTCCTATACACAACTTACGTTGTCAACGTCAAGTCGCAAATACCAAATTTATGTAGTTTTTAACGTTTAAACAAGAAGTTAGAAAGTAAATAGTAGGATTTTCGATACAACATTCTTGTAAAAGCTATTAAAGCTATTAGAGCTTAAAACTATATAATTACAGGTTTTTTATTTTTAGGTTTTGAGGTATTAACAATAAAAAAATAATAAAGAAAGCTACGTAAACACAAAATCCACTTAGGCGCAAAATATTGCTTACACAGACATTTTTTTACCAAAATAATAAAATATTTTTCATAGAATTGGTATTTATAGATTCTATGTACACTTTTTTTTCAGAAATGTTTTATTTTAGTTTAGTTTATAAGATTTTGAAATAATTTTTACGAATCTTACTGATTTTGATAAATAATCAATAACTTAAAATTATTAAAAATTCGCTCTCTGAAAACCTTTTTTTATTGGGTTGTTCGGAAAGTCATTTCGTTTTTTTTGGGGAACATGAAAGACAGTTTTCGTATAATGAATAAATATTTTATTAAATTATATATTGCCCATTCTGGTCCAACACCTTTTGCCATCTTTCTGGCAGTAACATAATTCCCCTCTCATAAAAGTTTTGGTCCTTGCTGGCAAAAAACTGGTTCAGGTGGTTTTTGACATCTTCATTTGAGGTAAAGGTTTTGCCATCCAAAAAATTTTGCAGGGACCGGAACAAATAGTAGTCGGAAGGCGCCAGATCTGGAGAATATGGTGGATGTTGCAGTACGTCCCATTCAAGCTGTAAAAGTTTTTGGCGAGTGACCAAACTTGTGTGAGGTCTCGCATTATCCTGGTGGAACACTACACCCTTCCTGTTGATTAATTCGGGCCTCTTCTCTTTAAGTGAATCATTCAATTTGTCCAGTTGATGACAATAGACTTCTGAATTAATCGTTGTATTGTCCGGCAAAAGCTCAAAAAAAACGATTCCTTTGACATCCCACCAAACGGAGAGCATCACCTTTTTTTGGTGAATGTTGGCTTTTGACACGCTTTGAGCCGGTTCATCTTTTCTGCTCCATGACCTCTTGCGTTTAACATTGTTGTATACCACCCATTTTTCGTCCCCAGTAATAATCCGCTTCAAAAACGGATCATTTTCTTGACGTTTGAGGAGCGAATCACACACGTCAACGCGACGACACAAATTTCGCTCCGTAAGGACATGGGGCACCCACACATCGAGCTTCGAGGTTAAGCCCATGCCTTTCAAATGGCCATAAACAGTCGAATTCGACAAATTTAATCTCTCACCGATCTCTCGTGTGGTTATTCGCCGATTTGCATCAACTAATGCCTTTATCGCATCTTTGTCAGCTTCGACCGGCCTTCCAGACCGTGGTGCATCGTCGACATCAAAATTGCCGGATCGAAATTTTGCAAACCAGTTCTGGCACTGGCGTACTGTTAACACGCCTTCTCCATACACATCCGTCAATTTTTTTCTCGCTTGGACAGCATTTTTACCTTTTCTGAAGTAAAAAAGTAAAATATGACGAAAATGCTGCTTATTGCTCTCCATATTTAAAAGGGCACCAACCAAAAACTACTGCGTAGAATTCATAGAACTTTTTCACACACAAGCCTTGCAATATCAGCTCTCAAGACATCTAATGGTTATGCGGCTTAAGTGTGAAGTTGGTTTCGAGAAAACGTAATTAAGTCCTCTGACGGGAAAAAACGAAATGACTTTCCGAACAACCTTATACAAAAAATACCATACGGCACCATACTCAGTGTCAGTATGAAAATAAAAATAATTAAATAAATATAAACTAATATAAAAATGCATAAATTTTTAAAATTTTATTTTTAATTGTTTTGGTTGTTTTTAGTTAGCTCGTTTAATCTAACAATAGCAAATAAGTTTAAAATATTTATTTAGTAATTACATATTGCCATTTTTGAAATCTTAATTTTTTTAATTAAAGGAAAACTCTTAAAATTTCAAGGGAACATGTTAATATTTCACGGATTTCACAGGTAACGAAAATTTCACAGATTTCGCGTATTTCACAGAACTGGTGGGCCAGATTTCACGAGTGAATTCTAAAGGACAAACATTTAATCACCTACACTACAGTTTCCATCTCGGATCAACAAAATTGCGACTTTTTTTAAAAATATCTCTGAAATATTTTCCGGAACCCAGCCTAGCGGCCAAGATGAATCAGTTACAATAAATTGTGAACAAGGACTCTGATTTTGAAGATATGTTGCGGCTTAGCCGACTGAAACCAGCTGAAAATATGAGTCTGAAACACAAACTGCATAAGGCCATAACCAATGATGCAAAACTGGCGTAACAACTGATACAATCATTGAAGGGAAAATCTGATGATGTTTTGGTAGTGAAAACGGAAACGGTCCTACTTGAAAATGGTAGATTTCGTGGTTTACATTTGCAGCCCACCAGTGTAGAATCAGAACGAGTTTGTTCTTCTGCGTCATCCTTCGTTACAAGAATGAGACTTCGGTTAGCGCATTCTACTTTAGATTCACTGGTGATGCTTAAGTCTAAGTTCTAATTTTGATTTGTTAATTTTCTTTGTTTAAATTTGTGTTCATCACTGTAATATTTTTATGTTAAGTATTATCTTGGTTACGATACACAACGCATTATATTTCAGGAAGTATGAGTTTCTGCAAGTATTAATTTTCATAATATTGAACGTTGAGCACGTGCCAATTGTTCGTTTTGGAAAAAGATATTTCAAACCCAATTCAATCTGATTGAACGCACAGTAGCATTTGTTTTTTGTGATTATTTGCCACTAGCAAATTTGTCTCTTCGAATAAATGTCATCTCATCCCCAAAGAAGATATAGTTTACATCGGTTTCGAAAACCGGGGTTCTAACCTCAAACGACGCTTTAAACTGTCTCCTTTGCGCGGACGTGAGTATAGTCCGCGGCCTTTTTGGGCCCCTTCTCCCGTCTCTGGGCCTGCTGTTCTCGTCGAGCAGATCGTCGTCCCCGGAGCCTGCTTGCATCAGGTACAGTTCCTTTTCGAAGTCTTGGCGGCAAAACAGCTGCCCGGCGCGCAGCACAAACTGCTCACCCTTTTGAAGTGGCTGGCAACATATCACGCAGACGAAACACGGCAGGTGAAAGACGTGTTGCTGCGCGCGCATCACCATCTCGTGCGGCAGCAGCCGGTCGCCACATCTCGAACATTTCACCCCGAATATTCTGGAAATGGTACCAAAATAATAAATTATTTAATGGGTAAATCTCTGATATCCTCTGAATCGATATCTTTTGGATTTACTGTACACGATATACCATATATATCCTTTCCAATCCGTACATCGTAATCCTAAACGCAGATAAAGGAAAGGCTACGGTATTCATGGCCACAAATGAATATCAGGAAAAGATGCACGATATCCTTACAGACCGATCATATCGTCAACTTTAAAAAAGATCCTACGTCATCTATCTACGTCTTCTTCTCTATCAGACTCCGTGAAAAAATCTGTTACCCCTCGTGACTCTAAAATATCTCGTCTCTACGGACTCCCAAAAATTCACCCCTTCGACCTATTGTCAGCACCAACATATTCTCTAGTAAAATATCTAGCTTCCTTGTTAAAACCCTTCACAGGGAAAACTGACAGTTTCGTACTTAATTTTTTGAAGCCTTGTTTTCATTGTAATAGTAGGTACCATCTCGAGCAAAAAAAAATTAGGAAAATTTTTAGGTTGACAAAAAATATTGCATGAAAATCAGCGAACTTTAGTATTGCAAATTATTCTTTGAACATAACCTATTCGTCTTCATCTTGGGTAGTGTAGTTATATGGCAAGTTTTGAAGTAAACTTTTTCAAAGGTATGAGGTATTTCTCTGTATTTTACAGCAGGCAGTTCAAACTGGGCATGAGTCAACAAATCATTATTTTTTTACTTTATTTTGGCATTACTACAGACCCATGTACTAACACTACAAATGTCAGCACTCTATAAAACCACGCAGTAGAGTAAAGTTCCCTTCTTTTAAACATAATTTTCACTATAGCATTTTATTTTGTAGTACTCTTAACAGCTGAAGGTGAACACTGTACATATATCTCTAACGAAAACATCCCAAATGGCTGAAGTCAGTAATTAGGCTGACTAAGGTGACACTTTCCCCATGAATAGAAAACATTATTTTTATATACATCAATTGTAATATATTTTTTTAAGATGATGACAAATAATAATAAATCCTGGTAGGCAGTCTCATACAATGTAAAAAGAAATATAAATACTTATTATTAAAAAAGTTTCAAGTTAGCCATTGGAAATTGGATAACCTGTACGCTGTTAATCCTTGGTTTAATGTCGAAGTGAATATTGGAAAGCAACAATTGAAAAGTTCGGAAAAGCAAATTGACGACTGACAATACGAATGTATAATTAAATATGGCTACAATCAACGCTTTGGTTGACATTTGACAAACTTGCGCTTTAAAAGCGATCATCAAAACGTACACGATATTATTATTATGATAAGAAGATGGTGGCTATAATTAAAAATGCAACTTTTGATCTGTGAGGAATTGAATTTTTCTAATATAAATGCCATGAAATATTTTATGCTGGAGTAGTGATTTTAAGAGAGAAATACACATTAATAGCACTAGACCATAATAAAAATGTTTTATCTAACTTTACACAAAAACCAGAAAAAGTTCGTCCAAAATCACAAAAACGCTTTTATTTTTTAGGAGAAAAGGTGTTTCAAGGATAGTGTTTTGCTTCTATTGTAATATTTTCGGACTTTAAAAAAGTCTGTTCATTGTCAACGTTATTAATTTTGGCAAACATGCCTACCAACACAAGTTGCAGATATTCACATCGAGTTATTACTCGAGAAAAGCAAGTTAGTACTTGATGTCGAACGTTGAACGCAGAGATTGAAAATTTGTGATTATCAAACCCCACAACTGACATCAAAAGTTGACACTTTTGGCGTCGGGTGTTGGGGTTCAAATAAAATGGTATATTTTTAACGATCCCCGGATAAGTTACTCGTCTCCTTTTTTCGTTTTTTAATTATGTCTGCCACGCCGAAATCCACCTGGATGTATTTTATTGTACAGTTTTGCCGTATATAGCGAACGCCCTCTCTTTATTGAAAACCGGCACCCATCTTATAAATATTCCTCTTTCGCCTTTTCACGGGACGGCGCCGGAATATGAGTTTTGGAAGGCGTCGAGGCGGATTCAATTATACCGGCGGCATCTCTAGGACGTCGGGGAGCTCCTTTGTTGTCGATTTTCTGCAACGTAAGGAGGAGAGTTTTTTCGCATTCAATTTCTTTATATAGCGTTTTGACGTCGGGGTAATTTTTACCAAAAACTCGAATTATTGTTAAATCTTCTTCTTTTATCCTAGTAAAGTCTTTCCTAATGAAAATGTCCAGGATTTGTGGCAATCTATCGTCTTTTATTCTGTTTACGTGTTTACTCCGGAATTTGCTTCTATTTCTATTCCATTTTGTCTCGTCTTTAATACTACTCTGTCCTCTAAGGTCTTCATTTTTCACTTTGTCCAGTAGTGAACTGAATAAGACGAATGTTGGTCTTTGTGGGATCTAATCTTGTCTTTAGATAGGTTAAAATAGGTCTGACTGCGCTTTTATATATTCTTACTATGCTCTTAAATCAAACTGTTATATTTATTTTATCACCAGTTGTAAGTTATATGCTAATTTGATTGGTTGTTTGCCTTGTTGGGGTCTTCGTATTTACGTCAAATTTAGCACAAAAACCAGAATAGAAATTGTTTTTTTTTTTAGTTTTAGTGGTTAATATTTTTAATATACAACCCTTATTTGTGTTTTGCTGATGCTGCAAATACATAAAAAACGCATTAAAAAGATTTTTATGCGTTTTCACCTTCCGTAATATAATTATAAAAAAAAATTGCCGATCTAAGAGTATGGACTTAGAGCAACGTGACTGCGTCTTCCATCAAATAGTCCTATTGTGTTGACCGTAAACATTTATAACAAATTGCCTATAGAACTAGTCAACCAAAATTCAAATATATTTTAATACGTATCCGTTGTTTGTTATTTTCTATATTATATATTTTATATCATTAATATTTGTATTATACTGACTTGTAACTCAAGTCTTATGGAAATTAAGCTACCTTTATCTTTAAAAAAAGTTGGTTTACTTTTTAGGAGTCATTAGACAATAATGAAAGGTAACAAAGAAAAAATGGCTTAAAGAAAATCGACAAATAATCAAAATCAATAATCAATAATAATAATAATTATATGGTTTTCTAATTTAGAATACTGAAACAAATTCATTCGTCTATCTTTATATTTATTGTTTACTCCAATTTAAATACCACCACCTTAATTTCTAATTTTTTTTTTTATTTTATATTGCTAGGTTCGTTTACTAGACAAATATTAACTGTTTTTGGTATCTTCTTCTAAAGCTCGCTTTTCGGTAAACCCACCAAATACCTACCTATCGTAATCAGCCTTGCAGTATAGTTTAGAGTTCCTAGTGTAACAGGAATGTGCTAGTAAGATGCCGCAGATGCTACAGGACAAGCAGTGCTCGTGCCAACTGGTGTCTGCTACTCGCATCAGGTACCTGTCGTGGATTTTTTGGCCGCATCCTTCGCATATTTCGTAAGTTTTTTCGCACTTTATCAGGCCAGGTCCATCTGCAACAAATAGTACAAGTAATGATATTGACAAAACGGAAAAATTGACCATCCAGGTGTATTGACAGTTGCTCTGGAGGTTTTACTAATTCCCTATTAATAAGTAACCATTTACGGTGTGCGAAATTCACTTTTCACTATTGAGATCTTAGTGTAAGGGATAGGAAGTCGGTTCAAATGTGGACGAAGTAAAATAAAACCATTTTGAAATACGGAGACAACCAAAAAGACCTACTACGTTTTTATCTTTGGCTAAGCGTAATGCAAAAGGAAATCAATTTCATGAACTTTTTAATTATAGAGACCTCTTTTTAATAATTATTAACAAGTTTATTTAATAAAATATAATATATAAGTATGTTGTCGGATATTAAATATAAATAAATCGAAAGGTTTCATATGTTAACTAAAAATAGTTATTGGATGCAGACTTTTTTGATAGAATTTTTTTTTATAATATGTTTACTTAACATATAATAATCCTTAGCTTGAGGTGTAGAAAATTTATTTAATATATAATGGGTTGCCGGATATAGTAGGTATCTATGTTTTTTATTAGTACAAAAATTAAAAACTCTCATATATTAACAAAAAAAAATTATTCCATGCTGACATTTTTGATACAATTTTGTTCAACAATCATTTAAAAATTTATATGGAACAAATTGTTGGATATAAATAATAGCATTTGGTTTTAATTGACACTCACCAAAATTGAAAGCTCTCATATATATATGCTCTACTGACACTTTTTCGATATGTTATTCAATAATTAATTAATAATGTATTTAGTAAATAACCCGCCAGTTGAAATTGTAAGCTGTTGTATATTTTGAAAAAATATTTATTATCTAGGGAATTTTTTGATATAAATGCATATGTATTTCATACAGAAATGTAGTAATTATTTTCAATTAATACAAAAATTGAAAGCTTTCATATATTAACGAAAAAAAATTATTCTCTGCTGACGTTTTTAATATAATTTTGTTCAGTAATTATTTAAAAATGTATATGGAACAAGTTATCGGATATAAATAATAGCATTTGCTTTTAACTGATACCCACCAAAATTAAAAGCTCTTATAGTAAAAAAAGTCGCTTCACCGAGACTTTTTTGATATAATTTTATTCAATAATTAATTAATAATATGTTTAGTAAATAACCCGCCAGTTAAGGTTTTTAAGTACTCACAAAAATTGTACGTTGTTATATATTATCAAAAAATATGTATTATAGGGGGGATTTTTTGATATAAATGCATATTTATTTAAGATAGAAATGTAGTATTTATTTTTTAATTAATACAAAAATTCTATCTATCATCTATTAACTGTCAATATTTAGATGGACCTTATAATTAATATGAACATTAAGTTTAAAACTTCTACTATCAATATTTATTAAATTGTGTGTGCACTCTTTTTAGTTTGAATTACTGAAGTTAAAATACAGAAAAACGGATTTGTGACGACTTATACATCTCAATTAAGCTTTTACGAAATTTTCTACTGAATACTAACGAGCTCACACTTTCGATACCTTTCCAATTTAATTATTAAAGACACCTGTTTTATACGTTTCGTGTATACATAAATAACCGGAATTAAGCGATTAGAGATGAGCTCGATATTAAGTCGCCCAATATATGCAAATAGAATTCCCCGTTATCTGTGTTTGCGAGTCGCGGTATTTGTTCAAGATTATTATTTCTCGCCCGTTCCTTTATCGCTCCAACGTAAATTAGAACCGTAACATTTGTACGACCTTGTAAAGGTGGTTTCGTTAATGAGCGTTCTCAAGTGATACCGTTCTATTTTGGAAATTTCCCGGAATTGGTATGCACCGATTTTGGGGAATAATATAGGGACCTTTTAGAAATCAGCCAATAAATAATAATAATAATAATAATCAACTTTATTTCACATTGCGTCATAAATACATTACCTAAAAATAATATACCAAACACAGAGGAAATCGGCGTCAGGAAAAAGCACCAGATATTGTTGCAAATTTCAATTACATCGTATTTACAATTATTTAAATTTTACAGAAAATATATTCTATGGAGTAAGGTTCTAGCTCTATCAATAACTTTTTTATTGTGTATTTAAAGATTTTTAGATTTGCCATTGTTTTTACCTCATTTGGTAATTTATTATACAACCTCAGGCACATGTAATAAGGACTCCTTTCAGTTAAGGTTAAACGGTGAATAGGGTAATTTACATTTAGGGTCCTGGTATTATATCTATGAAATATCTGTAGTTCGAAGTCCTTTCGATTTTTAAAAAAGAATATCAATGCTTGAACAGTCTTGAACACCCCTCTACAGCGCTCTCTCCAAATTGCATTTTTTGACAGTGGAGTCCCCTTTTGAACCACGAAAATTTTCTGTAGTTGACCACTACCCCCCCCAAAAGATAATTCCATACCTCATGCGCGACTGAAAGTTTGCAAAGTACATAATTTTTAAAGATTCCTTATTCATATAATTTTGCAACGACTCGAATCCCATAACAAATCGAATTTAATTTATTTAGCAGATAATCAATATGTTCGGACCAATCAAGAAATTCGTCAATTTGTAAACCTAAGAATTTAGCGCTATTTCCGTATCCGTAATTTAGTTCTAAACATAATTAAATTCGTTTTCTCTTTGTTTAATATCAATTTGTTTCCTAGAAACCAGTCATAAGCCCTTATAAAAATATCGTTGCCTTTATCATTAACCTCGGTGAGATTATTTCCATCTACAAGCAGGTTGGTATCATCCGCATAGCATATTATGCTCTCTTCTTCTGACCGTGTTACGAAATACAAGTCATTCACAAAAATGATAAATAAAATTGGACCAAGAATACTACCTTGTGCTATGCCCAGACTATTTTCCTTAATATCCATGCTAGTCTATTCAGAGTCAAAATATTGTAGTGACGGTAAGTTTTTATAGAATTTCTTCGAGTCAAAAGACTAGTTTTCTTCTAAAGTAGGTCTCTATCTTTAATTAACCTGGCTACCCAAATTTATCCATTGCGTAATTATGGTAATTAATTAATTAATTCAGTCTTGTCTATTCGTTCGCCATCCCGCATTCACGTTGCCCCAAATTTTTATTATTACACCTCTGGTGCCATATTTTTAGCGCCATGGTCGGTTTTTCACACAAAATGTTTAATAATTAAATTGGCCTTTATTTTAATTTTTTTTTCGTCTGTGTTGAAACACTAGAATTTTCCGGTTCATAAATTATTATTATAAGTTATTGTAAATAAGTGGTCGAAACCCTTATGAAAAGTTCCCTAATATTTATTTTTGAATAAAATTAATTATAAAAATACTACCAAATTTCTGCGATTCTTCCCAATTTCATTTTGTTTCAATCAAGCCGCATTAGTAATTATAAAATTACTCATTGTACTTGTTAAACACACTTTTTTACAAAGAAAATTACTTATTTTATTGTCCTATTCTGCCTAAAATTTAATGATGCGCATATAGTTTGACAGATATTATTAATTACCTCACACCGATAAGACCGTTTTTTATTAAACGTAAATATAACAAACAGCATTAAATACCAAAAAAAATCACTTCAGAGTTTTCCCAGTCATATTCTACTGAAATTTCTAATTTTATCTAGAATATAATTGCATAAATAGATATATAATATAGATAGATATAGAAATAATACTGTTTCGAAAGCTAAATCGCTCAGGGATTTTTTTTAAGGGCTGCGTAACCCTGTTAAATATAGTTTATTATCTAGGGAACTATATTAAAGATATATAAAATTTGTACATAAACATGTTTCCTTAGTTTTAATATTTATTTGTTTAGTTGACTTCTGCTTTTTATTTATTGCCGAAAAAATAGAATAACAAATATTTATACATTGAAATACTGAATTAGTCCTTCTAAAAAGAGATTTTTATAAGGACTTTATAATATATTTTAGTTTCCAACTGATAATTAGTTTTCAGCTAGTGAAATAAATAATATATCAGGTATATAACTAAGAACGGAATGATTGAAATCTCATTCGTAGTTTCTACATTTATCTTCGTTTGTAATTTCCATGCTTCGTACGCCGGAAAGACCCACATTTTTAATTTGACCCGTAACCCATTCGTTGAAGTTCTGTCAGGTTTTTCTTGGAAACAGACAGAAATTGAAATCGATTTTAACATTTTCCGAATCTTATCGAATGTAGTGTAGATCGTGTTCGTCATCGTCTGAAGATATCGGAATGCCCAGCCGACATCCCAAATTTGTCCTGACGTTTTTGGGCCTACGATAAGCGAAGCTAAAAGCCTTCGTGGTTTCAAACTTCCGGAAGTCGCGCTAATGACGTAGTCGGGTCTCTGATGCCGACGGCGAATGCTTTCGGTAGAACCGAAGTGTTCCGGGTTACATCGAAAGCCTTTTCACGCGGTTCATTCTCTCATACAGGTTTTATCCATATTTTCCTAGTGCGAATAAATTACCGACGCCAAAAATTATACATCTTTTTGAGTGCATGAGTTAGTATGCAAGGAAATAGCAGCCTTACACTTGGTTCATAATTTTTTTGTAAAATGCTTTGCAAAAAAAAGTTTTTATTTAGCCGTCGTTGTTCACTGTCGAGTTTTATTTCATCAAAGAGAATTTTTCAACCTCTTTTAAATACTAATTATTAAACCGAGATACAAAGATACATTTTTATCGGAAAAGGTTCCTCTTATTGGAAGTCTGAACTAGCAACCGTTTTTGAAGTATTGAAATAATATATACAAAAATGAAACAATTTTTTAAATAACTTTTTTTAATCAATATAAATTACCAGCATTACATAAAAACGGGGTAAAAAACTTACAGTAAATGTTGGACATGTCTACCTCCTGCCTAAAGCAAGCATCCAATCATCTCCAAGTTATGGTATAGGTAAAATCTAAGGTTTTTAGATTGTGTGTATTGTACATAAATATTAATGAGAAATTTAATCAAGACAAAGGTTTGTGCTGAAAATAAAAAATAATCAATAATAAAAATGAAAACTGAATTATACAAGAATTTGCTAATTCTGCCATATCAAATTATAAAAATAGCCAAAATCAGATATTAATACTTTTTTTTATTTCAATGGTGATTAATTATAGTATTTTCTGGTTAAAATTTATTTTATTCTTTTCAAATTATTCGCTTTTTTAAGAGTGTTATTTACCTGAGCACTTATAAGTCCCACCAAATTTATTAATTTTAACGAGTTCCGGCGTAACAAGTTACTCGCCAATTTCGGTTCGGTTTATTTCATCGATTTTTGTTACATATATTTCACCAAAGTCGAATCAGCGCTAACCATGGTCGAATAAAGGCTCCCTCTTTCACCCCAAGGTATTCGATCGGCATCGCAGTCGTTCGATACACGTGGCGACGCAATAAACTATACGGGAAACCCATAAAATGTCAAAGGGTGTGGGCTGAAAAACCAAAACGACTTCTTAAAGTTCCCATTTGTTAAGGCGTCGTCACGCGATTTTGCCAAGAAAAGGTTTTGGTTAGTGAGTTATTAAAGAACTGTAATAATAGTTAAATAGGTCGACAAAATCAAAATCAACTTAAAACTCACTAATATATTAATATAACATAATTAACATAGGAAAAATCAACTGTCAACAAAGGCCCATCAGAAAAAATTCAATTAGTGAATGTCTAAAAGACATATGTAAAAAATTAAACTTGAAAAAACACAATTAGACAAAAAAATACACGAAAACTAGACAAAATAGAAATAGCAACTCAGTACTACTTACAAATTATTTTATTAGTATCAAAATCGAACTGAGATGGCTTTTACTTCTTGAAAATCCATTTATTAAAATAAATAAGAACTAAAAGTTCAGATTTTCACTAAAATATATATTATGACATGACAATTGTTTCGACAACACCGTAAAATACCAAATAGCCAAGAAACCAATTTCAGCTTCTTCCAAAAATTGAACTGAAGTGGCTTTTACTTGATGAAAATCCATTTATCAAAATAAATAAGAACTGAAAGTTCAGATTTTCACGAAATTATATATTATGACATGACAATTGTTTCGACAACAACGTAAAATACCAAATAGCCAAAAAACCAATTTCAGCTTCTTTCAAAAATTGAACTGAAGTGGCTTTGACTTGATGAAAATCCATTTATCAAAATAAATAAGAACTGAAAGTTCAGATTTTCACGAAAATATATATTATGACATGACAATTGTTTCGACAACAACGTAAAATACCAAATAGCCAAAAAACCAATTTCAGCTTCTTTCAAAAATTGAACTGAAGTGGCTTTTACTTGATGAAAATCCATTTATCAAAATAAATAAGAACTGAAAGTTCAGATTTTCACGAAATTATATATTATGACATGACAATTGTTTCGACAACACATTTGATGAAGACACGGTGTTGTCGAAACAATTGTCATGTCATAATATATATTTTCATGAAAATCTGAACTTGTAGTTCTTATTTATTTTTAGTATAAAAATCGTTACTATAAGAAAAAAAACAATTTCGACGTTTGAGATTCCTGTATAAAAGTTTAAAATATACCCATTAGTTGAGTTCACTAGACAACAGTTCTTTAGAGCGGCTTTTTAGCTTGCAGTTGAAGATTAAAGCCCGACTACACTTCAAATAACAAATGAGTTTGCATAAAAATCTCCAAAAACTGTATGGCTTTTGTTTAAGTTGAAATAAATTAATATGTGTCGATTATAAATTTAATTTGCCACAAACCGAATTACTGTAACTGTGAAAATAAAAATAGTGAGCTAGGACCAATAATAAACTAGATATAAAACGGCAACAGAAATTATTTGTACAAATATTTAGATAATTGCTGTACTGTATAAAATGTTAATTTTTAAATATTTCTTTTAAAATTCCATTTAAAAATCCCCCTAATTCCGTTAAACGAATATATATTATCCATGTTATTTGTGGCTATTGCTTAATGCCACATGAAAAATACCAACCTCCACCCAACGTTTTATTGAATAAATATTTCGGACAGTGAGTTTCATAGTCTCACCTTAAATGCCAAATAAACCTTAGAACTATATTAATAAACTAGCTCCAAAATGGTTCAGTCACCTGTTCTACCGTTGCAATCGGGTCCAGGCATTGTCCCCGGATGATCCGGCAACATTGCCGGATTCAAATTCAAATTGGGATAAAATTCCAACATTTCCAGTGGCACTCGACACCGAGCACCTCGAGAAGGTCCACTACAAAGCACCCGGCACAGAGCTGTCTTTTCCGGAGCGATGTCACATACACGCCCGAAGTGCGTAAGACGTATAACTGTCCTTTAACTACACAGTTTGCCTGTGACACCACTGACAGGATCGGGGGGTTCGAATCGTCCTCCCAAGGAAGAGATCCTTGATCCCCTAGGCTCCGCCCTTTTCCACAACGTGACGGTCCGAGGGCGGGGCTTGCTTTTACCCCCACCAGAATAGCGTGCGCACTGATAGAGACCCCCATGCAGCTTAGAGTCGCGCTATCGGTAAATATGATCGTCTATTTTGGACGTGTTAGTCTGGGTTTATTTGAATTTTGGTTCTTGTGTGGGGTTTAGATGAGGCGATATGTACCGTTATTATTAGAGTTATTTTTTGGACTACGAGTGGTTTAGGTTATTTTGGTTAATCGTGGTTTCCTCGCCTTGTCATGTTCATTTTTTTGGGAAAAAAACACAGTATTGTTTATGCAAAGCACTAAGGCATTGTTGCTTAAAGTACTATTACGATCGTATTATTTCGTACCATGCTCAAGAACTCATGAACTTACCCGCTATGTATAGAAATCCGTCCACCTCAACACTATGTGATTTAAGAAGGATATGTGTTGTGTATGTGGATCGTATGATATTGTCAAATATAAAATTCATAAAACTCTTCCATTCAAATAATGATTTCTTTTCAATAACTAAAATAAATCTCGTATAATTCGATGTTTTTTATTACTTTTTCTACTCCCGTCTGTAAAATACCTAATTAACTTTTTAACTCATTCGTTTATTAAAAACGCGTGAGTCAAATGCCGTTTACCGCACTTGTTGCATAATATACTATAAAGTGTTTTTGACAATGTCTTGCCACGCACGTCACATATTTTAAATAATTTTGATTTTCTGTAGCATTTGACCCATTGATGAGTCGTCCCTCTCATCTACCCCAAAAACCTATTGCAGCGACGTGGATTTAAAATTTTTTGAATAACGATATAACACCGAAACGTATCGTGGGAACACATTAAATCTACCTATTTAACGATACAGGTGAGTAGATACACGTGATGCAGATAGGCACGTGTCGCACTTGACAGTCGATCGATCATCTCTCCTTGCCTATCGGTTGAATCTAAGCTCTGACGCGTGCGTGGTGCTTAAATCCGGTCGCTTCACCTCTAAAAAATGGGAGATAATGATCTGCTCGTCGATTTTTGTTTACTACTTTTTACTCGTTAGCGAAATCAGGGCTTCAGTCAATATACCCTGGTCGATGTGTTCACTAATTTTGTGCTCAAATTTTGACTGACTTATCGAAAGCAATGGTAAGTTACAAATTTGTACGCAGTTTTAAATGAAACACCCTGTATGTTATTTTATATTCTTCAAGATCGTTTTTTTTATTTCAATTATATATATATATATATATATATATATATATATATATATACAGGGGTTTTCACTTAAAACTCCGCACGCCAATAACTCCAAAACGAAAAAAAATATTTAATTTATGTAAAAAGTAGTCAAAGTGTGGGGTCAAGTAGATATTTCCTAAAGTTTAAAAAATTCGACGCCTGCAAAGAGCTGGGCGTCGCGACGCGTCGAAAAATTATTCGATTGCAGAGACTTTGGAAATACGCGCATACAAAAGTACATATTATTTAAAAACTTTTTTGTTATTTACTCAAACTTATTTACTTTACCCGTTTCTAAGTTATACCGATTTAAAGTAAACATTTCTTGATTAATAAAAAATGTGATTAACGCTTATTTTTACAAGTATGCCATGAATGTTACTTACTATGGCAACCATTGTTATCGCAGTTGTTTTAAGTGCAATTACAAACATTAGATTTCAACTATTTTAGTATGATTTTATTTATTATTTTTTATCGATTTAGTTCTGATAACATCATAAATAAATGAAAAAACAGTAAAATACCTACAAGTTAATAACCAAAATTATTATTGCAATTAACTACATAATAAGACATTTCAAAAATTTTGTTCAAAATTATGTCCATCTGCTCGAACACAACTATCAAAAACTTTTAACAGATGAGCTTGGGTCACTTGTAGGAGAGTCCTTCTTGTGATAGCGGCACACGCTGCACTAATTTTGTTAATGAGATCAGCCATATCTTCGATAGCTTCTTCATAGATAACGTTTTTTAGGTAGCCCCAAAGAAAATAATCTGGTGGTGTAATGTCCGGGGACCTCCCCGGCCACCTTACCGGTCCATTAGTACCAAACCATCTATTGGGATATTCTCGGTTCAAATACCTCGTTACTATTTGAGCATTATGTGCAGGCGCTCCATCCTGCTGTAGCCACATATTCATTCTAGTGTCAAGAGGCACTTCTTCTAATAGTTCCGGAAGTGTAGTTTGAAGAAATCTTAAATAGCGATCTGCATTTAAAGTTCCTTCGTAAAAGTAAGGTCCAATAAGGAATCCATTTAATATGCCGCACCAAACATTGATACTAAAAATTCGTTGGTTACCTCTTTCTGTAATCCAACGAGGATGGTTTTCGGACCCAAAAACGACAGTTGTGTCTATTAACGATTCCATTATTTTGAAATCGACTTTCGTCGCTCCATAAAATTTTCGAGAGAAAATTTGCATCTTGGCTATACAAATCGGACAATGTCGCTAAGAAATACATTCTTCTAGCATAATCGCCTGGTTCTAGTTTATGAACTAGTTTACTTTTGTACGGGTGAAAAGAGTTTCTATGTGGAATTCTCCACGAAGAACTTATGGTAACACCGGTATTTTCTTTTATCTCTGATAGGGATATCTTGGGGTTATTATCAACCTGCTGAATTACAGCAGCAGTATTTTCATCATTTGTAGCCGTCCTGTTCCTATCTCTTTTAAGTTTTTACATAAACTTGAAAAGGTTTTTGCATCGGGGACTCTTCTATGCGGATAACGCCGTGCGTAAACTCTTTTTGCTTCTCTACAATTGCATCTGCATTCTCCAAACACCAGTAACATGTCTACTTTTTCCTCATTGCTAAATTGCACCATTTTCACATAATAATTCTTAGTTTTTTTTTAACCGAACAAATTTGGATATTTCTTGTGACAAAATGTGACAATTTTTTGATACAGCAATAACAACTTACGTTTGTAATTGCACTTAAAACAACTGCGATAACAATGGTTGCCATAGTAACTAACATTCATGGCATACTTGTAAAAATAAGCGTTAATCACATTTTTTATTAATCAAGAAATGTTTACTTTAAATCGGTATAACTTAGAAACGGGTAAAGTAAATAAGTTTGAGTAAATAATAAAAAAGTTTTTAAATAATATGTACTTTTGTATGCGCGTATTTCCAAAGTCTCTGCAATCGAATAATTTTTCGACGCGTCGCGACGCCCAGCTCTTTGCAGGCGTCGAATTTTTTAAACTTTAGGAAATATCTACTTGACCCCACACTTTGACTGCTTTTTACATAAATTAAATATTTCTTTTCGTTTTGGACTTATTGGCGTGCGGAATTTTAAGTGAAAACTGTATATATATATATATATATATATATATATATATATATATATATATATATATATATATATATATATATATATATATATATATATATATATATAAGTAATCATCCTTAATATATATATATATTAATAATATATATATATATATATATATATATATATATATATATATATATATATATATATATATATATATATATATATATGATGACACTATATTCCGGGATATCATCCGTTCGCTCGTTGAACTCCGAAGTGTTCGAAGTGTTTTCGGAGCGCGAGCATTGAAGATGCCAAGTGAGATTTTGGCGAAACGTCTGCAGGATTCCAGTCGGATGCAGGGTTTGCAGGATTCCAGTCGGAGTTCAACGAGCGAACGGATCAATACGTGAGAATATATATATATATATATATATATATATATATATATATATATATATATATATATATATATATATATATATATATATATATATATATATATATATATATATATATATATATATATATATATATATATATATATATATATTAAGGATGATTACTTTAAAATTAGTATTTTTGGAATATAATATTATTATTCTTATTTCCATTATATCTGCGGCGTTCGTCAATTTGTTTTGGAATTTTGGATATATTTAGTTTTAAAATTTCAAAATAAGTCTTGAAACACAAGGACAAAAGATGTCAATTCGAATGGAATGTGATTATTATTTATTTTAAAATAAGTATTATTAGAACATATTATAGAACCTATACATTAAAATATAGTATATAGTCTCATTGATCTTTCTTTCATTTCAAATGTACATTACATTTATTATTTACATTTACATTATTTGTAATGATTTCTTATTTTAAATTTGGTGTTTTCGGAATATAATATAATGTTCTGTCCGTTTTCTTTTATTTCAAATTATATTGGCGACATTCGTCCATTCCTTTTTGGACTTTGCGAAATGTTTAACTTTAAAATTAAACATAAGGGCAACTCGAATCGAGTGTATAGATCGATATTTTCAATTTTCATTAAATTATATTTCGCGACATTCATCCATTTATTTTGGAAAATTGAAATTGTTTAGATATAAATTTTCAAAAAAAAAAACTTAACACGCAAGGGCCAATGATATCAACTTGAATCGAGTGCAATTATTATTTACTATAATTAGTTATCTTAAAATACATATTTTTAGAATATAATATGTATAGTATAATATAATTCATATTGTTATAGATCGCTTTTTAAAAATTTTGTTAACATTATATTTCGCAACATTCGGTCATTTGTTTTGAAATTTTAGAAAAATTTTGGTTTGAAATTTCAAAATATTCTTAAAACACACTATTCTATAGACATTTTTTTTATTTCAAATGTACATTGTATTTATTATTTATATTTGCATTATTTATGATGATTACTTATTTAAAAATTAGTATTATTGGATTATAATAGAGTAGTATATAATATAATATAATATCTTTTTTTAAATTTCAAATGTACATTTGCGACATTCGTCCAGTTGTTTTGAAATTTCGGAAATATACAGGTTCCAAACATCAAAAAAGTTTTAAAACACAGGGACAGATGATGTCCACGCGATTCGAGTGTATTTATTATTTATGATTACTGATTTTAAAATGTGCATTTTTGGAATATTACAGCCACAGAAAGGGAAGTCGCTCCCCCACCACCATGGTGGTGATGACCACCAAATTGTTCAGATAGCTCGCCACTTACCTTCTAGACTTCACTAGACCAAGAGTAATTTATTTTATTTTAATTTAAATGGACACACTAAGTGCTAGGCAGTATTTTAAATGAACATTTTCTTTCAAAACAAAAACCCCGTGAAAATGTAATTAAATATTTTAAGACTTAAAAATACACATTTAAACTTTTTTTGCAGGCCTTTTGTCTCCTCTATAGTGTGGATTTAATTAATTTAATTTAATCAATAATTAACGAATAAATTAATTAAATTAAATTGTACGGTGTGGTTCAGCTGCTGGAAGGAAGTTAAACATTTCTGCACATTTGCTCCTCGCTTCTCCGTCCTCTCATTTACACTTTTTTCGCGGGCCTTTTGTCTCCTCTGTAGTGTGGACCTCATTATTGTATCTAACGAATTAAATAATGAGTCCATCAATTAAACATACTGTGACTAGTGAATTTATTACTAATGATACCAAGGATGTGATAGATTTTCTTGAAGGAAAGCAGTAAACGGTTTATCTTATTTACTAATCTTAAATTTTATAATTTAAATGTTTTAAATTCCCGTACATTGAGAAGTTGCTGCTAAGTTACTGCTGAATGAAAAGTTTTAGGCTATTTTTTTCCCAGAATTTATTACGGCATATTACTAGGATGTACTACAATAATTGTAGAAAATTAGATAAATCAAGTTGCATTTTCGGAAACATCTATTCTAATTTTCTAGATTGTTACGATTCGGAGGTTTATTGTTTCCGATATATGCAAAATCTCTTTAAAATTTCATTACTACTACTTTTAATTTGTACTGTTAGTTTTACTCATCCATAAACTCAATCTGTTTTTATTGTTGAACTGTATTTTATTAATTTAATATAATATACTGTTCACTGTTGTGCTGAAAGTGTTATTCCTTACGGGTAAGGTAAGTAGTCTTATTGGTATGGTCTGTTCATAGATACAAGAAAGTGACCAATTGCTTTTGAATCCAAAGGTGGTCATTAACATACAATGCAACAAGATTATTACCTAAAGTTTCGGAATTCGGCCACATTGACGAAAATTCCAACATCAACTGTATGGAAAATTGTGAAAAAAGAAGCGATGCTGACATTTTCTCGAGTGTAGGCGTAAAATTTACCAGTTATACGAGGAACAAAGCGTGCCTACATTAGATATCTTAATTAGGAGGCTTGAAAAAGATGAAACCGGTGTTAAATGTGGCAGAACTACCTTATGGAACACATGGGTTTTAGATTAAAAAAATTTACAAAAGGCAAGTTTTAATGGAATCTTTTAGTATTCGGAAATGGCGACTGGAATGTCTAGAAAAAATTAAGATTTACAGAGAATAACAAAGGCCAATTATTTACTTGGATGAAACCTGGCTCGATACTTATGATACCCCGGAAAAGGGTTGGGTTGACTCAACTGATAAGTGTAAAAGAATAACTGTTTTGCATGCTGGCTCTAAATATGGTCGGATTCCAAATGGACTTTTTCTGTCTGCGAAAAATATTAAATATTGTTCTCTGGATTAGCACGAAGACACCACCTCTGATTTATTTGAAAGTTGGTTTAAAAAGAAACTAGTTCCAAACATTCATCCTAATAGCGTAATTGTAATGGACAATGCAAGTTATCACAGTAGACAGTTGATTAAAACCCCTTCCTCATGTGACACAATCCAAAACTACATGTATAATAACGACATTTATTTTCACGAAGATTACACCAAAAAGCAATTAATTGAGGTTCTGCAAAGCTTGAACCTACAAAAGGAATACGTCTGTGATAATTATGCAAAAAATCTAGGGAATACAGTTTTAAGGCCTTACCGCTGTATATTTAATCCCATTGAACATGTTTGGCTGCCATTCGTCGTAACAATGTTTTCCCCGTGTTAACTCCAATGTCCTCAAACTTATAGAAACCGAAGTTTTTAACATCCCTCCACAAAGTTGGGCAAATTCTGTTAAATATATAGAAAAAGCAGTACAATCGTATGTCCATATTGCAAATAATATAGAACAAATAATAATTAGAACAGGCGATGATAGCGATAGTGATACTGATATAATATGTGAATAATTTTAAGTATTTAAGTAGGTAAAAAAATAATTTGTAATTTTATTTCAGATTTAAACATAAATACATACATAAATAAATAAATATTGTTTAGCGTCTTTCCTAACGAAACCCCAAATAATTAAATTCTAAGAAAGTATGGACCTGTTCGGCCATGTTTCATTCTTACAGCTTGCCCGGGTCGTATCAGTTACTTTCTTATATCTATGAAAAGTCTTTATCAGGTTTGTCGATAAGTTAATGTAATTTTCAAGTTTTAGTTTGAATTTTAATAAATACCGGCAAAATAATCTCTTGGTAAGCACCTCCGTAGACATCATCGTCCAACGGTTCGTCAACACGGACCGATAAATCTGGACAATGCGAGCGCGCTACGCAGCCACGTCGATAACTGTTGTCGGTCAATCTCCGAGAAATCGTTCTTTGGTAGTCGATTTTCCGGTTGCAGGTGGTGCACGCGACCAAACTCGTGGCGGAAACAATGACGCGATCCGTCACGACTGCGCCAGATAAAAGGGGATGGACGGCGGGCGTCCCCGTTACTCTCGGTTCACCTGCCGTCGAATCTATTTACCGTCATTTAGAGTCACCATAGCGATTGTCGGGGAGTTCGCTTTGATCTCCGAATTTCAATCGCCCAGTTTCCAAGTTGGAATAATATTGGCGGTCGGATTGTTTGAGCGAGGTGGGATATTGGTATTTCGGAGTCGCTTTTCTACATCTCGGGGAAATGGCGGAGGTCCGATTCTTTAACTTCCTAAGATGGCGAGGTGGGCCCATCGCCATCGTCAAAGATCGTGGTTTCTTCGATGACAGTATTCCTGATATTTTGCCACCTAGATACAAGGTCAATTTTGAAGGATAGAAAACAAGGCGTAAATACAAAAGTTTGAATAATAGTATCACGCGGACGACCAGGACAATAGAAAGAAATTTTGATGAAGACCTCAAGGTACTTGACATCATAACTTTGAGTTCTACTTTCCTGATTTTTATAGTTCATATTTTTTTAATTGTATTTATTGAAGGAACTCTTCTACCCGGATGTATTTGTCGGTATTCTCTTTTAACCCTTGCAACATTATGTTCGTTTGAATAATATAATTTAAAAGTAGAACATTGTCAAAACAATTGCAAACATGCATAATATGGCTGCTTTCAAGGCCGCCTGGACCATTTTTAAACAATATGGCTATTATCCAGAAATCGAATGATAAATACATTTAAACTGAAGTGTCTCAAAAACGGCTAAATGGAATGTCAATAAACCATATGTCTTTGAATTTAAGTTAATAACATATAGGGCATTCCGTTTAAAAAAGAAAGATGTTGCTGTCATCTTGACAGCTTGCGACCGTTGTCTGTTGTTTCTGACATTTGCATAAGATAATAGAAAAAAAATCTTGAAACTTTTGTATTTACGAATTGTTTTCTATCTACCAAAATTAACCCTCGAAGTGGTTGTCAAAATATAATGAATAACTTACTACTGACAAGACTCTTTTTTAAGTTATACTTACGAACCGTGTCGGGCAACTCCTTAAGATACGAAAACTGATGTAAATTATAAACAACAAGAGTTATTTCACTCTCAAACTTGTAGATCGATAAAGTGGTGGCATAATTTTGGATCAGATGATGATGGCGGCCTTAGAGGTGCTTCGGCTCAACCGTGGTAGCAAGAGAGTATTCTTCTGCTCTGACAGTAGGGCTGCACTTATGGCGCTAAAGTCAGTGCGCAGTGCAGAGGGGTACTGAGGAAACGGGCCGTGGTGGGCTGGAGGGTTTCTCCGGGAATGAGGCAGTCGAGGCTTATGTCGGACCAGGGAGCTGCTTGGACTGCCCAGAAGGGAGTGTATAGCACTAACAGGGGGCTACACAGGACATTGCAGGCTTAGGAGGCATCTTTGCTTGCTAGGGCATTGAAGACGACCCGGAGTGCAGGTGGTGCATGGAAGGGGAGGAGACCCCGTATCACCGAGTGCCCTGCTTTGAAATGGGCAAGATTTGGATTCTTCGGAACGGCACGATATTGGGCTAAAGGAGTTGCTGACCTTCTATAGGAGGTGCGGCATTCTGGACGCCCTCTAGAGCGGTCTGGGGGCACAACGGGCCCATTTGGTGGCCCAAGTGCTTGGACGTCAGCGGCGGAATATATGCGGTGAATAGGGTGGTTGATTCTGGTTTTGTTTTTGGCCAAAAAGACGCAAGCAACGATTAGTGAGCAAAACCTCGACATTTGATCCAACTCGACGTGCTTTTTCGGTTCTTCCATTGGGATGACTGGTTTCGACGTTATAACCAGTTATGACCTTTTTGGGCATATTTAACAAACAGCTCTTGAGCGAAACTCTTTTGACGGTAATTTTGTTCAAAATTAAACAGTTTCCTAATAAATTTTGGCACCGGCCAATGGTCAGTATCTCCACTTCATCCACTTCTGTAATAATCATTTGACGATTTTTCAAAACCACTTGTTTTCCTTCTTCAACGCTTTCCTCAGTTCTTGACGTGCTGGGGCGTCCAGTGCTGGGTGCATCATCGGCGTCTTCTCGACCATCCTGGAACAGCTTGGACCACTTGTAAACATTTTTTTTTCTGAAAATAGATTCACCGTATGCCGTTGTCAAGATTTCAAGTTTTTTCCGGCACTTCATTCCATTTTTACCGACAATTTTTGATAGCAGAAAATCGTCGAGCACCCAAGACACGTCTAACGTTTCTGTCTCACAAAAAATTGACATCATTTAGCACCTAAAATTATTAAAGAAAGGCTGTATGGTGTGTACGACCAAAGTTCTCCTTCGTATTCTGTGGTGAAAGAATGGGCAAAATGTTTTCGAATGGGGCAGGAGTCCCTTGAAGATGATCCAAGAACTGATCGACCAGTGGAGGGCATAACGGAAGATATTGTTGCCATTGTAGAAGAGGTGGTATTGAGTGATCGACGTTTAAAGGTCAAGGGAATCTCAGAAATTAATAAGCTTTCTGATACAAGTGTTCGTCGAATAATGCATGATCATTTAGGTATGCATAAGGTTAGTGCAAGATGGGTTCCTAAAAATCTTTTGGCTATTTAAAAACAATGCCGTGTCGAGCGTGCGCGGTCTTTTTTGGAACTCTGTGGGTCGTAACCGAAGTCTGTAATAGAAACTATAGTGGCAGAAAGAATCAATAGAGTGAAGCACCTCCAAGAAAATTCAGAGTCTGCCAGTCCATAAAAAAAGGTGATGGCCACGGTCTTTTGGGATTGTGAAGGAATTCTTTTGATAGATTTTAAAGAAACTAATACCACTGTCAATGGTCAATGGTAAAACGTCGAGGAAAACTGAGCAGAGGCGTGCGTCTTTTGCACGATAATGCACCTGTCCATACTGCTGCCATTTTAGAGTGTGGGTTCCAACAGATATCCAGATATGGCCTCCAGCTACTATTATTTGTTTGGATATTTTAAAAAGTTATTACGAAGTTAAAAGAGGCTGTTTTAGCTGATTTTTCAGATTGAGTTGTTAATAAAGAGATGTAATAATTGTATTGAAGTTAAGGGGGATTATATTGAACAATAATAAAAAATTGTTACTCTACTTTGTTTCTTTCATATTCATATATGTTACCTTATGCTCATTAGTTATTTTAAGAAAACGGTGACAGATTTGGTGAAGTAAGCTGGTGACGTATTTAAGACTAATTTCTCAGGCCTTGTTTTCTTTTTTTTTCTCACTTGGCTTATTTTTAAAAAATTGAATTGCCCGCTGCGTGGAAAATGTATGAATGGTTGTCGAGTTGAACGGTAGATACCTATTACATTCGAAATGCCTTTTCATGTTTATCCGGTCTCAAAATGTGTTTAAAAAAAAACGCTCCTCTCGTGATTGTCACTAAAAAAAAACCGACAGATTCACGTGTAGGTAGCCGTTCTTCGTTCTCGTTGCACGACGCAAACCGCATTGACAAACATTCGCAGCAGATGATGTTCATTGTTGTAATCAGTCATATTTACGTTGAAAAACCACTGAGGCGAACCTCTTTGTAGAGATTCCCGCGATGCGTTAACAAGTGTCCTAATATTCCTACCTATGTGGTCGCTCATAACAGCCTCTCGTGCATACAACCCGCTTTACATATGAGTGGGCTAATATCCACTTCGGAATTGTCGGAGGACACCCAGTCGTGGAAAAAAAGGAGGACGTTGAATGGCAAGGGAAAACATTTTTTATCTAATTACCTTATTGCGTGGCTACAATTTCCCCATAGTGCATAATATATTTTAGAATGGAACAATGCAAAATAGATGATGCTTATGACATCCGCACTAAGTGTGTTTTTTCACTTTGTAAGCATGAAAAGCATAGATGCTAATTTGTTACATAAAACATAAATATAAGCACTCCAATTAATATGTTATTGTCCGAGTAAAGTAGTAAACGATGCATTGGTTGAAATTAAAAGTCTTTGTCTGTTATGATTATTCAAAAATAAGTTGCTACGCGAAAACCAAAACTGAGAATTCAACTCAACCCCATAGGTTAGTTCTTCTAATCTAGTTAAAGATGATTTTTTTCAGATTATTCTCGTATCGTCAGTGTAAAGTGTACATTTGATGGGACTAATTCGTATTGTAGGACTTCATGTTTATATTTAAAGTAGATGAATCGTTCCCGTCTAGGCTAATGTATTGTGTTTTTGGTTTTCAAAATACGATTCAAAAAATTATGGTGCAGATGTGAGACAAGCCAATAGTTGATAATTTCCTCATCAAAATTTCACGGCTGATGCAATTAAACACGCTTTCGAAATATCGTAAATAGACCGTGACACGTGGTCGCCTTTCGAACTTCATGTGCAGTAGATTTTTACCTTTTTTTTGTTAGGCTTTGAATAACTGCTGCTTTTTTTCGGAATTTGTTAATATCCAAGAATATCTCGATTTATTTTATTATTATATCATAATTGACCAGTTAAAGAAGAGCTGGTATAATTTTGGTCAGTTACATTACAATTCAAGACAAAATATTCGCATACTTACCTTTTTGTTATTGTGTTTTTGAAGTCGTCTTCTCACTCATTTTTGATAAATATGTATATATATATATATATATATATATATATATATATATATATATATATATATATATATATATATATATATATATATATATATATATATATATATATATATATATATATATATATATATATATATATATATATATATATGTATGTATATGATGACACTATATTCCGGGATATCACCCGTTCGCTTGTTGAACTCCGACTGGAATCCTGCAGAGACGTTTCGCCAAAATCTCACTTGGCATCTTCAATGCTCACTCACTCACAACACTTTTTCATGCGTGAATCAATATATATATATATGATGACACTATATTCCGGGATATCATCCGTTCGCTCGTTGAACTCCGACTGGAATCCTGCAAATCCTGCATCCGACAGGAATCCTGCAGACGTTTCGCCAAAATCTCAGTTGGTATCTTCAATGCTCGCGCTCCGAAAACACTTCGAACACTGTGTTCGAACACAGAAGAGCTGAAAAATGTCAGGGTTTGAACTTGTCTGGATTCGCAATTACTACTAAAAGTAATGCAGGGCAGATATAGATTTGCAGAAGTTGTTGCCAAACTTCTATGCGAAGGCGGCACCTTAAAAAGAAGATATGAAACTGCGCAACTTTTTTTCTATGCTCTGTAGTTTCTGAGTTATAAGTGTATGAACCCTTTTTTTGGACACCCTGTACACCCGCAACGTATTAAACGCGATTCAACCTAGCGGGCGCATTTTAGCAATTTCATTTCTCCGGGAAACGTACCTATTTCGGGGTGAAGATTCCCGGAGGAAAAACATATACGCGCCGAGTTGGCCGCCATTTTAATAGTGATATTCGCGTTTACGAGTGCAATTTAAAATTTAATATTGGAGTTGAAGCGGAGAGAAAAAAAATCGTCGTCTACCTCCGCGAATGTGACGTACTTTACCGGAAAATATTAATAAAGGCAGCGGTATATCTGGCAAAATACAGTCGTCGAGAGATGTACGAGTCATATCGCGCCTTTGTGTACCGAACGGCGACGAATTTCGAATACTAAATGGAATTTTATGAGTTGTCTACGTGGCGCTTTGCGAATAACCCCCAGTTCCTCAATAATAATAATATTAAAAATAAATGTTTATTTACTACTCTGCAATAAATAAAAGTTTACAAGAAATTATTTTTAAAATTATTTTTTGATCCTTTTTTTAGCTGAGTCGTTTCTAGTATGAATATGCATATTTGAGTTCTGAATGGATTTTTTTTTCATAGAAATATAAGCAATGAAAGGTAGTATGTGGAAGGGGCTGCGAATAAAACAGTGTCTTCTTTGAAGATTTTTTAATTTGCGTTTTTTTTTCTTAAGTCGTTTCTACAATGAATGTGCATATTTTCTTCCATGAAATAAGTTCGGATTTTTTTAAACAAATATAATTAATTAAAGATATAAAGCATCAAGAAAGGGCTGCTTGTACTACAGCCCCTTCATGAGAGGTTTTTAAATTTCCATTATTATTTTTTTCTCAGTTACGTCGTTTCAAGTTTGAATATGCATTTTTCGTTGTATGGTATTCTTTGAAGTGACTGAGATTTTTTTTCTACAAATAGAAGCAGGAAACATAGTATAAAGATGGATCCGCGAGGCCTACAGCGTCTTCTGTTAGGATTTTTAAATTTCCGTTATTATTTTTTCTCAGTTGCGTCGTTTCTAGTATGAATGTGCATAATTCCGTGTATACTATAGTTTCTTTGAAATAGTTGAGGTTTTTTCAAACAATTGTTTGCATTGCAAAATCGCATAAAGAAGGGGCTGAGAGTATAATAGCTCCTTATCGAGAGATTTTTAAAATTCCAATTCTAATTCCAGCACTAACATGGCCATATTTTCATGTTTACTATAGATTCTTTTATATAATAGAGTTTTTTTTAACAAATATAAGTAATGAAAAACTATCCAAAACTAACAATTTTTTTGTCGTTACGGCTAAAAAGATATCATTTGATCAAAATGAAAGCCGTGCGATCACTCCTCGACTATGGGCTCCGCCGTTACTCTTTTCAAATTTAATATACAAATATTTAAAACTTAAAATTTGTAGAATTTTTTTTAATTTAAAAACCTTTGTAAAGGAAGGGCCCGTCCCTTAATCTCGCGCTCCAAGATTGTGGCCTCCTACGTTACTTATTTTTAAATTTAATATATAAATATTTAAAATTCTATAATTGTATTTTTTTTCTAATTTAAAAACCCTTAAAAAAGGGAGAAATAACCCACCTCGAGGGGCTAGTCCCTTCCTTATTAAAAATCCTTCGCACCTTAAAATTAAATACTCCAAAATTTCAATATCGCACATTTGCATTTTATTTAACGCTCCGGCATTAATTGAAATTTAAATTTAAATTGCCTCCCTTGATTTACGAATTTCGTCCAATATTCAATTTGAAAATAAATGAAAAAATTAAACTGAGCCGGATTTTCTGCCTCCACTTTCTATTAATTGTTTATTGCGAAGAAAAAAAGATGAGAGAGAACGTGTGAAAGGGGGTAAATTAAATAAGTTAAGTCGGACTAACCAACTAAAACCTATCCCACCCTAGACGTCCAACTAAGAGAGACAGCATGTTTTATTCATAAATATTGAGATAATGTAAAAATTAGATTTAAAAATAATATTAAGTTTGTTTCTCCCACCAAAACAACAAACAGTTTTTGTTCTGCGTTTGGGTCAAAATTTATATAATTTTCGACCTAACCTAACCTTGTCATCAAAGAATAGCAGCTGATACATTTTTACTATTGTAATTGGCCCACTATCGGCAGTTAGCAATTTGGTTGACAATAAATAAAATTTAACTACTAACTAATAATATAATAATAATATATAATAATAATAATAACTAACCAAAACTAACCAAAACTTAATTTGGAACTATTGCAGATAATTACATATCACGCAAAAATTCCTCATCACTGGGAGAAGAGCTTGTTGCGTTATTTTCTAACATCTGGAAAAAAAAGATAAAAGTACTCTTCCGAAATATTTCGTGTTCTTAGGGCAGTCGGACACTTAGCTTTATCAACTTCGTCACAATCGTAATCAGAAAGAAATGTATACCATTCCAATTCTGTTTATAATAATAAAAAGGAGCGTTTACAGATATACAATTAAGATGCAATTCCATCAAATTTCCCAACTATAGACAAGAGATTTATAACAACCATCATTAAAAAAGTCTTCTGTGTTTGAGACAGTTATCCTAACCAACCGGTCCAAAACTATAATTTTATGTCTAGGAACAAAGGACTTTTGCTAAAATTATTACCAGAAATCGATTTGTCAGTGGTGGCTTACTAGCATTTCAATCGAAACAAACTGGAAATTATCACGAAGACACGAATCTTTGAACACCGCTTCCAGCATATGATATTAGTGATCATAATGCCCGTGACTTTTAGGAAAAAAATTACCTCATTCATTCACTTACTTTATTTATTTAGCACATTTGCTTGAGATATAACGTTTGCCACATTAAACTCAGTTTAAGTGCGGACACGTACTAGTGATATGGACGCGCGTGCTCTGAAGATGCCAAGTGTTATTTTGGCGAAACGTCAGGCGAATGATCCCACTCCAGGGTCGAACAACGAACGGATGAACACCCGGATTACCACCAATCCAAATATAAACATATATATGAACTCCGACTGGAATCCTGCAAATCCTGCATCCGACTGGAATCCTGCAGACGTTTCGCCAAAATCTCACTTGGCATCTTCAATGCTCGCGCACCGAAAACACTTCGAACACTTCGAACAGTGTTCGAAGTGTTTTCTGAGCGAGCATTGAAGATGCCAAGTGAGATTTTGGCGAAACGTCTGCAGGATTCCAGTCGGAGTTCAACCAGCGAACGGATGATATATATATATATATATATATATATATATATATATATATATATATTCACGTATTGATTCACGGATGGAAAAATGTGATGACACTATATTCCGGGATATTATCCGTTCGCTTGTTGAACTCTGGACTGGAATCCTATATATATATATATATATATATATATATATATATATATATATATATATATATATATAATACAAGACTTCAAGAGCAGTTTAAAACCTGTCAAAAGTTCATTTTTTCTTTGTTCATTTTATCATATTCGATATTGCAAATCATTATAAACTGTAGTTTCTCTATAAAATAAAATTGAAAAATTGATTATATGTCTATGATCCCACCCATTTGACTATTGTTTACGGGTCGGCTTAAGTTGTCGTTCCATCCTATAATCCCTTATTTACCCGGACCGGAGATTTTAAACGGCCATTTAAACCGTCATTAAGAACTGTCAAAGTGTGGCGTTCTGTGAGAACCGTAGCTCCATATATTGCTACTCGTAAGCCACCCGGGCTTTTGATACTCACTTTTCGGGGCTAATATTAGGTTCCGGGTGGGCGTACGCCGACACGTGTCGTCGATACCCGGTAAATGTTTTTCTCGGCAGTGCCACGCGCCTGGCCTATTTACAAATTGACGGTGCCGTGGGGCCCGGGGGGACCGTAGCGCCCCCTCGGGGCATATGAATGTTTATTTCCGTGCGGAATATTATCCGCTTTATTAAATCTGTGTCTCCCCCGATCGGTCGATTTCAGATTTGTATTTTTGTTAATATGTATTTATGGTCTTTTTTTTTTAAATACAGGGAGTAATGACAGCTCAACAACAGTTTTTTAAAGCACACTGACATATTTTATATTAAGAGACCAGCTATATATTCAGTCCTTTATGTCTAAACAATTTTTACGAAAGCCATAATTGCAAAATACTAAAATTTTTGATATCCTTCCTTAAGATTATTATAAAAATAATTTTATTAAGCAGCTTTGAAAAATCACGACAATTAGTAAGTGGGCGGGGAATTTTTCAAAGAAGCATGGCGCTTCGAAATTTCCAATAAAATTACCTGGAGATTATCCAAACTTATCGTTACAGTTTTATTTATTTTACATATTTATTTTTAAATGTTTACCTTGATTTTTAAAAAATTTGTATCATTTATTTTCTCCAAATAAACATTCTCCGGGACATTTTTAATGAATATACATATCGTTCCTGATTTAAAACATCATTCTACGAGTAATACCTAAAAAAGCGTAAAGAAAACTTCTTATTTTATTAGTCAAATTTAATTATTTTAATTTAAGATTAATCTTAAATTGAAACCAGGCAGTTGATTCACTCCAACATTTTTATAAAAACAGAATTCAATACGAAAAACTAAATTAAAAAGAAGAATCAAGAAGACACCATTGACCCTACCGCATATCAGTAAAGAAACTAGAAGTATTGCTTGTTCGTGCATTACTCATATCGCACTAATATCCCTCTTCGTCAATCACTTGTTCTCAAGCAATTTTTAAGATAAAAATTTCAAGTTTCCAACTTCAATCAATTTTATTGCATTGTGAAAACTAATGACAATCAGGATCTTCCGCGAATCTTTCATCTTATCTTATAAGGGACCACGTAATACTTCAAACATATTGTATGTCTCTGCTCTCTATTTCCATTTAATAGGGCTTCGTGAAATAATTCATTTAGCTCCGACAGCTCAAAAGTTTTAGTTTTCTTAGTCACGTGACATTTGAAGGTATGTCGGATATCTTTTGAATTTAGCCATTGAATGGCTTTACTTTGTACCAAGAGATTGTAGGTATTTTCCGAAAGAAACTTCCATAAACTACTGTAGTACTATTTATAAATCTAAAAGTTTTTTTCAAGTCTTCTACATTCATCCCGCGTTCATTCCACTTGCTGACGTTTCGCCAAATTTGATTGTAAATAACTTGTAGGGAATTTTTACTCAAATCTACAAGTTTTCCCTAAACCTTTTGTTAAAGCTATTTGAATTTACGACTTTTTAATTTTTTTAGCAAAGTAGAAAATATTTTTACGTCTTAACATTTGTTACTTTGAAACCAGAGGGTAAATAAGCTAACCAAACGTTTCAGAGTAATATTTATTTGTTTTGAGCGAATTTAATCTCCTTTTAATTGTTTTATCGCACTTACTATATTTAATAATTAATTAAGAATTTTGACGTCATTTGTTGATTGGAATTTATCCTGAAAGATTTTTTTTTAATATGTCAGAAAACAAATTTATTGCAGTTGCGTTGGCAGGTTCCTCGGAAACGAATAATTTCGCTTTCCTTTTTCGAAATTAATAACATAACCCTCGCCCGCGCTCCGCCGTCAGTTGGGCCACTGCAGCTTTGAAAAATCATGACAATTAGTAAGTGGATGGGGAATTTTTCAAAGAAACATGGCGCTTGGACGGCACCGCGTTCGAAATTTCCAATAAAATGCCTTTAGATTTATCGCTGCAGTTTTACTTATTTTACATATATATTTTTAAATATTTACCTTGTTTTTGAAAAAATTTGTATCATTCTCCAGGACATTTTTAATGAATATACATATCTTTCCTGATTTAAAACATCATTCTACGAGTAATACCTAAAATTATATTATTAGTCAAACTTAATTATTTTAATTTAAGTTCAATCTTAAATTGAAACCATGCAGTTGATTCACTTCAACATTTTCATAAAAACAGAATTCAATACGAAAAACTAAATTAAAAAGAAGAATCAAGAAGACACCATTGACCCTACCGCATATCAGTAAAGAAACTAGAAGTATTGCTTGTTTGTGCATTACTCCTATCTCACTAATATCTCTTTTTGTTAATCCCTTGTCTAAGAAACTGGAGAAGACGGGTGAAATATTCTACCCCATTGCGAGAAAGCAATGCGTGCTATAAACGCGAAGCGCTGTTCGCGTCCAGTTAGTCGAAAAATGAAGCCGTTGAACTCGCAAATATAAATAATGAACTGATATAAATAGACGTTATATATATGTATTATTGATGAATAGTGAAGTTGTTGGCTTCCCAGGGATCGCACTGCGGGCCTCTTTTCAACCTACCGATGGGTGATTTTTGCTTCGCATTGTCTATTATTTGCATTTATGATGTTCAACTGCGAACTTCATGTGTATGTGGTCAAGAATTATTGGTTTCGATTTGATTATGATTATGTGCCTCGTTGGATTGTAAACGAACTTTATTGAAGCATTATGGTGTAATTATAAAGCCAAAACTTCTTTCGTAGCCTCTGGAACTAAGTATGTATGAGTGAAATGTCTGTCATATAAGTAACATTGAAGTTGTTCAAATTTAATTATTATTATAGTCATTATAATGAGATTCCCTTGAAGGTAGGTTTCACTTTGATGCATTAACTGTATATACAATTTTGAATGGTATGTATTATTGTACGGCTCTCTTAAACCACATAGAGTTCATGCTAATTACGGAGTGCAAAGCGCAAATAAGTATTTTTATTATATGAAACATTATAAACATTAATGTTGTCTTAAATAAAGCCAGAACATAAAGCAGGAACTGTTATTTTATAATTAAACCCGTTTTTCAAAAACCCTATAATTTTTGATCTATCCCGCGGATCTATTTGAATAAATATGAATGTAACGAAAAATAATAAAAGTAATAAAAGTTTTTTTCTAATAAAAAAAAAAAATTTCAATTGAATTATTTAGATCAGCAGTATCAAAAGGAGAAGCTGATACAAGAAGAAGGAGAAGTATGGGTTATAGGATTCTGCCTGCAATGTTATTTGGTTATTTAATTAGAATTAAGTGTGCGCTTTTCCTGGGGAATTCTATGAATGAATTGTACAGTGCTAAACCAATAAACACGTGTCGTATGAAAAAGGGGCGGACGGGGCTTTATTCGGCAGTAAAATGCAATAAATTATCTATTATTGAAAAAAATGCGAAAAAAAAAATTTGGTATTTTCTGCGCTCTTTATTATATAGATATGCCCGTTACCCTCGTTCTCGAACAAGGCCCGCACGTCAGGAAAATTCGGCGCCGCTCGGTTCGACCTTGATTAATGACAAAAGTTAATTAAAAGTAAAATTGGAGCCGCGTTTTGCTCGCGGAACGAGAAACCCCCCGATCCCGTTGCTTACAACTTTCGTTTTCTCTTCGGCTGTTCCGTTCCTTATTTCGCGGGGCGAGGAAACCCCGACGGAAAAGGGTGACTGACAATTAATACGGGAACACGACCGGAGATTACGACGTCATTAAAATTTGTTTTGGCGGCGTCTTTTGAGTCTGACTGGTTTTGCGGACTCGCGGCGATTCCGGAGCCCCCAAAAAATGAGGCTACATTCAGAAAAACACATGGAGTGAAAATGTAAAAGGAACTCGAGGGATAAATCACCCGAAAAATCTGTGAAAAAAATAATTAAATCATGTTTAAATAGTCTACGAATACGAATACTTGGTTACTATCACAGATGATTTGCATAAATTGAACTGAGGTGGCTTTTACTTGATGAAATCCATTTAACAAAATAAATAAAATTCAGATTTTCAGGAAATTATATATATTCACATGACAATTGTTCTCACAACACCGTGTCTTTATCAGATGTAATATTATTTACCCCCTTTCAGGAGAATAACGACAAAGTTTAACAGATGCAGGACGGTGAGCCGTCTTCATTTTAAGTGCCCATGGCCCAATGGCATGATGCGTCGATTAATTTTTTGTATTTACCGGAATAGTATGCATATAGTGGTGAAGGGGGCTGGAGGGGAGTCTAAAAACGTCCATTCCGGGCTCTCCAAAGTGCGCGGGGCACGTCTGGATCGGCGTGAACTATTGCCTGGATGTTCCAAGAATGTGGCGGTCGAGCAGGTGTCGTCGCACCGCAAACACTTGTATCGTGGCCAGCCGTCGCAATTTCCGGTTCTGAATTTATCGTATTAAACTCTGTCTGCGAGTCTGGATTCGCTTTGCGAGGAACTTTGACCTGGTTAAAGTTGACATGGATACATATAGACACCCGAAAGAGGTAAACAACAATTTTCTTAAAGGTGAGGCATGAGAAAAGTCCACGTCGAAAATAAACTTGTTTGCTATATAAATACCGACGAATCCGTGGCAATAGGATTTTAAATTCTGAATTTTAAATAATAAGACTAGAGATATTTTGAAATTAAAAATTGTTTTGGGAAAGCTCAAGGGATTATAAAAAAATATTTATTCTACAGAAAAAGTCATAAGAGCCTTAAGCAGATCAGACTCTCGTAGATGATAATGTTTACAAAAAATCATAACAAAAATGTTATTAAGAGATGCGAAACTACTGAATATAACATTGGGAATAGGAACCTGCACCATTCACGATTTTCAAGACTACATGTTGGGCAAGGTTATTCATATAATTATTAATTTGTTTTGTGTCAATTGACCGGCATAACTTTTGAAATACCAAGAAATTTATATTTACGTCAATTTCACGTCATTTTGCGAACCAAATTGAATCGATATTATAATTGGGAATCCCCGAATCGCTAAGTATCACACATTCTTTGAAGGTAAATTGTATTATTTCAAACATTTTTTGACTAGACAATTAAGAAGTGGTCAATTTGTTAGGGCTGTAATTTAAAACTCTTTCAAGTTTAATGATTTCCTATTTGTCTATTTTTTATACTTGCAAAATAAACAAAGAAATAAAGAATACAGATTATTTCTTCAAAACATTTGAAGTAGTATTGGTTATCCATGAAAATATTAATGATATTGCAAAAGAGTTTTTGAACAGTGGCGAAATGTGCTTCCGGACTTTGTTTTTGGAATGTTGTGGTGTCGTGTATTTTATGATGGAACGCTTAATATCTCTGAAAATTATTAGAGAGAAGAACATATGTAATATGTAATTTTCGGCTCTGTAAATAGGAGAATTGATAACCGATCATTTCTGGGCCAGTTGGGTAGGTTTTCTGTAATTAGAACGACCCAACGTTAGGTCTAATTTTTTTTTGATAGGAACATCTAAGATTGAGAGCTTATTCCCAATTCACATAATTTTGGTTTTAGATGGAAGCTGTCGAGAGCTCCCTTTTCAAAATATATTCGCGATGACTGGAGTGGTTTTAATATAATGGTTTTTAATTGCGCAATGAAATGAAGGGAAGTACAAATCTATCAATTTTCTTATCTTTATCCATTTTATCTAAGCAACTGAAAATTGAATTGGCACGGGACTGGACAATCGAATCAAGTTGATTTTAGCTTATTTTTTTAAGTTAAAATGTGGATTAGCGTAGCAGAACTTAAAAATCGACCTTCCCCTCGACCCGACAGCAAAACTACGGAATTCATGACGTCCGAATTGAAAATTATACACCAACTAGCCCGCGTTTTATATTCATAACGTAAGTTTATTAATCTGAGGCACAAAGCCGGAGCTTGGTTCAGTGGTGGGCCGGGGGGGCGCCGCCGCGGGGAGCCGTTCGTCGCAGCACGCTCTCCATCCCCCAGTTTCCTGCCACCGTTCAACCCCCTTAATCCGTCCGTCAGCGCGATGAGCCTGCCGGGGATTAGCAGGCCATGAAATATGCCCTCGTATCAAGTCCGGTCTAGGTTATGTTTGTTATTAAGTCACGACCTACTGAGTCACTGCCGCTGCGGATAAACCGTTTATTCGGTTTATCTGTGATCATACTTTCTACATTAAAATTATAAATTTAAAAAGAAGGAAGAAGGAATACCTACTTGGCCAAGTGTTCACTGAAATATTCACTACAACAATTCTGCGGTTTTAATTTGTTCTCATATGTTGATGTTATGGTTATTAATTATGTTATGTTTTTTAAAGCCCTGCTTGTTCCTTTCAATTTGTTTTCTAAACTCTAATTTTTAAACAAATAAATGAATTAATTTAATTAAATTAATTAAATACGTTATATTCACTATTGTTAATTTAAGAATTTAACGTAATCAAAATATTTAGCTCTAAACATTTCACCTACCCAGTCTAACAGAAACTGTAAAAGTGCTTGGATTGTACTTGGAGCAATAGCTAACTTTTGAGGATCTTTCAAGATAATCTAAAAAAAATATGTTTTTCGTCACCTGACTTTCTATGTGTACTTTGCCTTCCCTATTGCCAGAATGTTTTACGTCAACCCACCACATTCAGCAAAAATTGATGGTCTGCAAAATGGGCCACTAAAGGTTTTGTGAGGTGTCCAACCGTTTATACCAAAACAGCGTTAAATGTCATAGAAAGATTCAAATTTTTTTACGGTCCCATACCATTTTCCTTGAAATTCACAATTTTATTATTAAAATGCTAAGATGTACTATTTCTTACTGAATTTTGTAAAATAAAACATGTATTTAGAATTTCGTTATCAATGTTTATATAGAAAAGCTAAAATTTGCATTTTTTACTGTCACATCCCACTTTTTTTAAATTCACACCTTTTTTACAAAAATTCACATCCTAGTTTTTATGAAATTTTGAGAGAGCAATTATGAATTTAGGATTGTGTGAACAATTTTTATGCATACCGTTCTTTTTTTAGATTCACATAAAAAGATGCCAACAATAAAAAAAATAAAAAATATGAATTTAGAATTGTTTGAACACCTTTTATAGAGGAAAGCCAAGATTTACACTTTTTTATGGTTACATCTCCTTTTAAATAGACTTTATTTTTACACTACTTACTATTTTCATGAAATTTAAAAAAAAATGAATTTAGAATTGTATAAATATTTTACATTCAACTTTTTTAAGTCACAAAAAAAAAGCAACGCGTATCTTTTTGCGATTATTTGAATAAAAATTTGGAATTTTTTATACAGTTTTTTTTTAATTTATGTTTTTTTACGGTCTCGTCCCGTTTTTTTTTATAATTTATACCTTTTTTTTTACAAATATACTAAAATAAAATAAAATTTTTGTAGAAATATATCACATTTTCTACAGAAAGGTTTAGAGATCGTAAAAAAAGAGAAGTTTGAAAGAGAAGAGCGAAACAAAAAAACTTGAAAGGCACGCGGAAAAAACCAACAGAGTGCAAAATTGACCAATCATTGCATTACTTTTTTTGCGCAGTGCATTTTATTATTGCAAATCACTAAGGGCGACAACAAACGCATTTATGAGATATTCATATTCATTCATAAAAATCAACATAGTTCACCTGAATCTTCAGTCTTCTAGGATACTTTCTTCTTGTTTAAAATGTGTGACAGCGAAGAAAATATAGGCGTTAATTCAAAGAAATCGCATATGAGTGGAGAGAGATTATTGAAGCCCCAAGTTGTACGAAAAAAATTTTCCCTTACCTATTAGGCAACCAAAAATAATTTTTGAAACAATCATAGAGAATGGAACTTTCACGTCATCGTTAATAAAAGATCAACGGAAGAACCAGAATAGAAGATCAAAGAAGGATCTAAAGAGTAGTCAACTTCTCTCTGCTAACCAGCCTGAATTAGCACTAAACTTCAGATCAGATTACAGTTTTTGTTCTTTTATTATCAAGTAAAAATTGTTATAACGGCGAAATAAGCAATGCACCCGCCTTTATCTGTACAGGGAAAAAACTAGCTGACTATGAATTAAAAATTCAATCATGACATTAATAAAATAAAAAATAAGATAATATAGTGGCCGCACCACCGTCAAAAGTGATGCGTCGCAAGTCACTATGATATTTTCGTAGAGAAGGTGTGGATGTTCTGCGCATGCGTCACCCCCAACTAACTGAGTTGTCACATTGCCGTAATTTTTCTGAAAAAATGGACTATTTTTCATGGTTATGATTCCGTACTTTTTTCGAGTTTTCGTTAAAAACTTGTTGTTTGTGGTCAAGTAGTTTCTATAGGACTCCCACTCACAAACTTGTAAAAAGCATGAGGGCGTTACAGGAAATCTTTGAGAATTACCAGGAATTCTAGATAGAGATATTAATTAGTCTACGGCTATTTTCTCAACCGTAAGTATCACCTACCTCACTTGTGTGAATAACCGTTTAGTACAAGTTTGTAAAGCAAATTGTCCATCCATACTGCGTTCTCTCTATACGAGGTGCTTGTTGACCGTTTTTTCTAGTTAGATGTTTCCAGTGCGATATCTAGTACCTCAAAGTTATATTTGCACTTTTAGACCCACATTTCGTAAATTCGACTTTCTTTACATCTTCAATAGAGGTTAAAAGCAAACTGTTTGGGCCGATTTACAGGCACAAATTCTGGTATCGCTTAAAGAACCAAAACGCTACGAGACTTCAGAATTATACCAAGGACGCCGATCCGTGTGCTGTAATTCAGCATAACATTAACTTTGCACTTGTAGCTAATTTTTTTAACAACGCTCTCCACACCGTAATTCCTTTTTGGGCCTGAAAATTTAATGGGATTTCGACATATTTTGAGAAAATAATGCCTGAAATTGACGACGTACTTCGACGTACACGCGGTTATTCCAAAAGTCCAGAGCACGGTAGAAGATCGACCCCCTATCACTAAACCAAATGTTGACGTGCCCATTTTTCAGGTGCACCCGAGCTGAACCCACTCGAAAAACGAACGCAATAGTCGAATCGGCCACGCACGAACGAATTATACGGGAGAAGCGTTTTTTTTATTTTGCTCCGCCCAAAGAGTGCATAACTAGTTTTGGCGACCGTGCGAGTGATATATCCCTTCAAAGGGATTTTTGCGGCTCATTTGCTCGTTGCGTTATTAGATTAGTGCGGTCCAGCGATCTCGCTGAATGTTACGAAACCACCGCCGCATCCGCGTTATTATTGCGTCTTCGTAACGACCGATGACGGACAAATCGGCGGGCACTCGTTTTGTTCGGTCGACACCCCATCCCGATCCGTTAACCCTTACTGTCATTAATTTTGTAAGGCCTTCTTTTTGACATTTTTTTTCTCGGCAAGTGTTTGCAGTTAACATGTGTATTATTAAAGTAGCCGAAAGAAGACCGCAAACTTCTGAAATTTGACTCTGTATCATTTAGAGCTTCAGATTCAGAGCTTGACTGAACTGGCTCGTATTGTACTCTGTACCAGTTTTTATCTCGACGACTGATTCCCATATTGGTGACAGGTAGAAACCTGAGTCGCAGTTAAGATTGTTAGGTTATTTGTAGATTTCTAAAGATTCTCGAATTTTTCGTGGATAGAAAAATTGATTACATGCAAGAATTTTAGTTTTATGGAATAAAATTTTATGTTTTAGATATACAGGCCTACCAAAATTCGAAGATACCATCGAAAATCAATGCAAATGTGTCAGTTTCTGCCTCTAGCTTGTCAAGTAATGATGCATAGTATGCTCCATTAATACTTTTTTTCCTTTTTGAAGGTAATCGATTGATGAACTTTAACAATATTATCGTCGCTCGAAAATTGCCGAAATTTATGATTTATTTGTAATAATAGTGCTTTCATACCGCTATCATTGAGATAATCGATCAATACAGTACAAAGCAATTTTTTTCCAAAGAAACTTCCACTATCATACTGTTTACGAATATTTCTGGATTAAAGCAAGATCTTAGTGCATTTTAAACATTAATTAACAATCGTGTTTGTCTATTTTAGTCTTCAAAGCCGACTGGCACTCCACCTGGATCGAAAACTTGAATTACTGTGAAGGAATATAAACATTTTTGAGATATATTTTTCTTAATCCATGTACTGAAAAAGCTTTTTGAAACAATGAAAATAGCGGTATATTAAACAATTTGGATCAAATTTTTTAATGAGGATAACGTTTAAAATTGGATCAAGAGATATAGTTCCATCTATTTCGTATCCCATGTAAATAATTTAATGGTAATTGCTTTTAATCGCATAGTGTTCAGTCGGTTTCGGCGATTTAAACTGACGATAAAAAATGTTCGCACAAGATAACCCATTGTCGTCACACAGTAGGAACCTGTTCGACGAAAGTCGTCAGATATATAGTTGTTACCGGTATACGAACTCGACAGGCACGTGGCACATCGAGTGTTTTATCGGAAATAGATTTGCACGATTCGACACGGGGGACTTTGGGAAACATCGGAGTGCGATGATATCGCATTTTATAAGGTTGTTCGGAAAGTCATTTCGTTTTTTCCCGTCAGAGGACTTAATTACGGTTTGTCGAAACCAACTTCACACTTAAGCCGCATAACCATTATATGTCTCGAGAGCTGATATTGCAAGGCTTGTGTGTGAAAAAGTTCTATTAATTCTACGCAGTAGTTTTTGGTTGGTGCCCTTTTAAATATGGAGAGCAATAAGCAGCAGAAAAGGTAAAAATGCTGTCCAAGCGAGAAAAAAATTGACGGATGTGTATGGAGAAGGCGTGTTAACAGTACGCCAGTGCCAGAACTGGTTTGCAAAATTTCGATCCGGCAATTTTGATGTCGAAGATGCACGATGGTCTGGAAGGCCGGTCGAAGCTGACAAAGATGCGATAAAGGCATTAATTGATGCAAATCGGCGAATAACCACACGAGAGATCGGTGAGAGATTAAATTTGTCGAATTCGACTGTTTATGGCCATTTGAAAGGCATGGGCTTAACCTCGAAGCTCGATGTGTGGGTGCCCCATGTCCTTACGGAGCGAAATTTGTGTCGTCGCGTTGACGTGTGTGATTCGCTCCTCAAACGTCAAGAAAATGATCCATTTTTGAAGCGGATTATTACTGGGGACGAAAAATGGGTTGTATACAACAATGTTAAACGCAAGAGGTCATGGAGCAGAAAAGATGAACCGGCTCAAAGCGTGTCAATAGCCAACATTCACCAAAAAAAGGTGATGCTCTCCGTTCGGTGGGATGTCAAAGGAATCGTTTTTTTTGAGCTTTTGCCGGACAATACAACGATTAATTCAGAAGTCTATTGCGATCAACTGGACAAATTGAATGATTCACTTAAAGAGAAGAGGCCCGAATTAATCAACAGGAAGGGTGTAGTGTTCCACCAGGATAATGCGAGACCTCACACAAGTTTGGTCACTCGCCAAAAACTTTTACAGCTTGAATGGGACGTACTGCAACATCCACCATATTCTCCAGATCTGGCGCCTTCCGACAACTATTTGTTCCGGTCCCTGCAAAATTTTTTGGATGGCAAAACCTTTACCTCAAATGAAGATGTCAAAAACCACCTGAAACAGTTTTTTGCCAGCGAGGACCAAAACTTTTATGAGAGGGGAATTATGTTACTGCCAGAAAGATGGTAAAAGGTGTCGGACCAGAATGGGCAATATATAATTTAATAAAATATTTATTCATTATACGAAAACTGTCTTTCATGTTCCCAAAAAAAAAACGAAATGACTTTCCGAACAACCCAATAATACCTCGAGTTTGGACGAAATTTACTTACGTGTTAAAAAGCGAGTGTCCCGTAGGCAATTCGATTAAAAGATAAGCTTTATGATATTTACATATTTATACAATTTGTTGCATAATATAGTATGCATATACCATATTCGTAAAACACATATTATACTAATTTATTATGCTGTATTAGTATAATATATATTTATACTATAATATTCAGTTTCATTGGACTAAATTTCAATGTAAAGAAACATTTCCTCTCTGTCAAACGTCATAGGTAACCATGAATAGTAGCGAAATTTGCATTGGAACTTATAATCAATAAAATGTAACTAATGCAAAAAGTAAAACAGCATGCTTTTAAACCGACATCTCAACTAATTACGCGAAATGTCACAGTATTTTTTCAACTAATTCAAAAAGTAAATTGTTTTGGTACGAACGGTTATTTAAACATTTGAACAATTTTTTTTTTGTAAATTATTAACAAATTTGGGCGAGCTCTACTGGCTTTTCCAATACATTTTTTTAGTATATAATTGCAACACTTTTTAAACTTTTTCCCTTTGCCCTTTTTCAATACTATGTCAAATTAATTCAAGTTATTAGAACTTACAAATTTTTGGAAAAATATTAATAACTGCTAAAGATTAAAAAACCACACTTCATCTACTTTTCTATTTTTTGTTATTTTTACAAATAATGATACAAACTAAAGAAAAGGAAATACCTGTAACAAATGTCTTATTCCATTACCTAATATCAATTGAACAAATTAAAAAAAACAAAGGGAAACAAACATAACGTAATATGCGTTATTTTTATTTTATTGATTGTTTGATTGTTTAATTGTTGATAACTTTTTCTTTTAAGTGTAACTATAGGCATCTACATATTTTTTCATTGCTTTAAATTTTAAATTGGCAATCTTAAAACCAGTAATATTAGCTTTTTGTTGTGTTTGATTATTTATTCAAATTTTCAATACTTGCAGATTAATGAATAACTACATTATTTTACGCTTTTATTACTATTATAAACAATATGCGACACACGTACAACGCAAATTTAATTATTTTTATTAAATTAAATTAATCAAGCCAGCATCAGAACAAAAACAACTAAAAATGGAAGAAAGGTGCACTTTATGCGGACTGTAAGCTGTTTGTTTCCATTTTTCACCATTTGTTTTGGAAACTATCAATTTTTTAAAATTACTTTGGTGATTGTAATAATTTTAGATCAAACTCTGTCAACAAGTACGTCTTCAGTGTCCGAAACGAACGTCCATCGCCGATATCCTTTTTAAATGTTTGAAACGTTATCGAAAATTTTCCGTCTTAAACATGACTCGCGGGTTTTTCGGTCCCCGTTATTCGTCTCCCGAATCCTCCGAAACGAACGGATTAAATCGGCATCAACAAGTGCCTTTCCGGTAAAATAACCTTATAATTGCGGTTATGAATAAGATTAGTTTCCAGTTTGTTGGGCCCGACTTTGGGAAAATTCCGCTTTGTTTCACTTATAGACACTTCCTCGGCGGGAAAATTGTTGCTTTTGTTACTTAATTGTCATTCATTTTCTCGGTTTATTAATTCACCTTTTGTCACGCTTTAATTACCGGAATGTTTTTGAGAGGACGCCGGCGTACCCGGTGAAGTTACTTTAAGACCACAGACCAAAAATAGATCCCGAAATACTTCTAAAGTGTAGAATCCTTATTTCTTTTATTTTCCTTCCCCTTCCTTTTCAATTTTGTTTGTTTTGTTTCGTTTGGGGTTTTTTGAGAGTAGAAATTTGAATTTGCGGATAATTTTAATGTGAATTTGCATTTTAATAAATTCGTGTTTGTATATTTGTTTAAATTTTATTTAAATAATACGTTATAGTGTTAGTAAATGGATATTACATAGCATATGTAATAATGGATTTATAAAAATTGACAACATGAAAATGTATTTTAAAGAAACCTTTTTTTTCAATCACTTTTCCCTATCTTTGCAATCCCCTTTGCATAGACTACTGATATAAGTTAAATCGCAGTTCTAAAATATTATCCACAGTTTTAATCTACACGTTTAGATTTAAAAAAAAAGCAGCCTTACCAAGAAATAAAATCGAAAGTTTGATAAAAAATTATGGCGCAAGTGGTAAAGCGAAACCAAAAAACAAAGCAACTAATAAGTCAACGACATTATAGCGGCGATATATTTTTTATTGTTCTGATGCTAACTAACAACGTAATGCTTCATTTTATGCGAAACTTTTTGACATTTTAAACAAACAAAACACGAAAATTCGAGTTCCGCTTCTCGCTGTGGTTAAATGTCTTTGTTGAGAACTAACCAGTACACTTTCCTTCCTAATCTTATCGCGTCGACTTTAGCGTTTTGATATTTTGTTTAATAAGGTCGATATCTGCTATTTATTCGATATATATATTCAAACACATGGTAAACTAATTCGTCCGGTATATTTACTCGTGCCCATGTAATACCAAAGATTGATCAACAATCCTGCCACAGAATTTAATTAAACCGATGTAGGCGATAAACTATAGCTGCGCCCTTAAGTTTATTATAAACAGAACGGCTCACGATATTATTGCAAACAATCTGTCACGTTTGACAACTATTTACGTCGTATCCGCAGGACAATCTAACCTAACTTCTATTATTATTATCCTTAAACTCAAAGTCATGTCGAACTTCGGAAAACATAAAAATTGGTACTAGTAATATTTTTTCTTTCGGTTTTTAATTTTCGAACATTTTTTTCAGAAACCCAAAATAACCCATCTTTTGAAACACTTCTCCCAGTCTGATGGTATAATAATAATAAATAATAATAAACGGCCGGAGGTAAAGTTGTTGATATTATAATAGGTGCCACAGCTGAAATTCCTAAAACCCTGCTTGAAGATCATTAAAGTTGCAGAAGTTAAGGCAAACCTACAGCACTTCTAATGCCATCATGATGCGGAGCATCTTGTGCCCTACCTGACGTGCAGAAAACTATCTCAACAATTTTTTAGTGACGGCTATAGGAAGTTCTTCGGGGTGGAAAATGGGCCATCATTAACATCACAAAGGGACAAGAGCATACGGACCTAAACATTGAAACCCGGCCGCCAGGAAAAACCTGGAAATGTTTGGGTGCTCCTCAGAATGAAAAAATAGATCACACCCAACTGAAGACGATATTTAGAGAAAAATATAGTAACAGGGTAACAAAAATTATGAACAGCGCCATACGTTTGGGATTCTGAAATGATCTGGCGCATAGTTAAATGAAATCGACTAACTGCTTATACCCCAGCGCGTCAGTAAGACACGAAGACAATTGGGAAGAGGTTGAAGGATATACTCATGCAGTTAGCAGACCAGAGCAGGAAATACACTGAATATATCCGAGAAGTTTACTCATCTCTGAGATAACTTACATCTGGTCTATGCTGAGGCCGAAGGATTTCTTGTTACCATTCAAGATCGAGTCATCAGAACAAAAAACTAACCAGAAAGGCAAAGTTGTCTTCATGGACAAGATCTTTGAAAGTTTTTCTGCCAATACTCATATCTTCAATTCTTAACAGCCATCTTAAATGTTTTAAATGTAAAGCAGTAATATGACTCAAGCAAGTTGTTTAAGTAACATTCGGCAACTTTACCCCAAGCAAGAATTACCGTAATGCAGATGTGACTGGGCAAGTCCAATATGTAAGCTCTTAAGTTGTGCGGCAAAGTACCCCTGACATTTTTAACAACATTCCTATCTGGAAGTCCCATTTGAGATGATGAGTTGTCATCTATCATCAGCCAAAATTCGGTGTGACGTAAATGGTAAGTATCGAGTTTTGTCGAATTTCAACATCACCTGACTGCACAAGGTTGTTAATTAAGTAAAAATAAAAACAATAGAATTTCAAAGTTCTTTTGGATAGATTGGACGTGTTTGGTTGTTGATTCAACAAACATTGGGGGGCTTCGGATATAGCGTCATGGGTCGGCACCAAAGAACGGGTGACTTTCGTAAAGAATTTTTCATTAAATCCCCGATTCTCCCCAAAAACCGACGCGATTCGGGCGTGAAACTGAAATGTTCTGTTGTGGGCGAAACACGTGGCGCCGATCAAAGGGGACCCCGCTGATGTTGCTATTTTCCTACACAAACAGGTGATTAAATCCAATGGCGTAACGCTTACATTCAGGACTAAGCTACAAGACTCTCGAAACCATATCAAAGCGCACCACTTTTGTTCTCTAGATTTTTATCAATTCAATTCAAGAATGAATAACTTTTACTTGTTTTAAAGCCAAATATCTTGTAGACTGCCTTCAATTACTTAGGCATATTAACTCTAAAAATAGTATACGAGTTCGGTCAAAACTAACTGGTGTTCGCCAAAAACAGGTGTTAATCTAGTTTTACTGATTAAAATGAACGCTAATATTAAAAAAAATAATATTCCAAAACAAAACCAAAAAATATATTTCGAATAATTATAACTACCTTCAAACGCAAATTTTACTCATAAAATTGAAATATGGTTTTGCTAATCAGATTTTAGGTTAAACAGAGTTGTAATAAGATATAAACTAAAAAGGAGACGATATACCCAGTAAGGAAAGCAGCAGCCACAGCAGGTGCATTGAGGGACATAATGTGGAGAAATAAACGTCTAGAAATAGAAATGAAAACAAGAATCTATAAAACATGTATAAGACCAATACTTACGTATGGCATAGAAACCAGAGCCGATACAAAGAAAACAAAGAAAGCGCTAAGAACAACTGAAATGAAAACATTAAAATGCATAATACGAAAGACTAGACGAGACCATGTAAGAAACGAAGACATCTGGCAACAATGTAATATTCAAGATATAGTTAGATGGGGACGAGAGAAGAGGAAGAAATTGGAATCAACATGTAACGAGAATGGAAGCAAAGATCACAAGAGATGGAAAACCCGAGGGGAAAAGATCAAGAGGAAGACTACAAAAAAGATGGATGGACTACAGAATAGCTGGTCATCAGAATCACAAATAAGACTTAAGAGTTAACGTAGGAATAAGAAGAAGAAGAAGAAGAAGAAGAAGAAGAGTTGAAATTGGTTCAAGTTTGAAAAATGTTAAGTACAAATTGTTCAAAAGAATTACATAAAGGAATATATTAAATACTGCTACAGTCACAATAGCCCGAATTAGTTTTTTACTTTTTTTTGTAATCGTTACCTCTATGTAAAAATGTTAAAATTGAGAAAATATTTTAACAAGGTATTAAAGTAAAATGCCTTTTATTTTACATTATTTTCACATTTGCGTAAAACAGCGGGAACACATTCACTAAATGAAGTGATGAATACAATCAAAACAGCCAGAACCAACAAACTTCAAAACAGAGTCAGTGGCTAAAATCTACCGAAAACTAACGGAAACTTCCGAAGTCGCCCGAGACAGTGGTTAACGAAGTGACACTTTGTGCGCACTTGAAGCGTGTTAGGTTGAGGGAGTAAAAAAGATAAGTTAGTTTAATTGAAAATTGATTAGTTAATTTTTTTTATTAAACCAGGAACTGTCTTGTTTTAAGAAACTAGCGTCAGCAGCAAATTCTCTACGGTATGAGGTAGACGGTTTTTTTCTCTCTCTCAAGTAACTTAATTTAAATACGGAAAGTATATCAAATTAAAGAAGTACTTTTGCTCAATACTTTGTCAGCCTATACCCTGCTATGTAATGCGTCGCCGCCCCTGCCCGTGGATTGTCGCAGTAGCAGGACAAATTAGGCATTTGACGCGCGTCATACGCAACGAGAAGGCCGTAACTGTGACTAACCAGCGCCAGCTGCGACTTAATGCGACGGCGACGGGGTAGTTACGAAAAGCCTTTACCCGATGTTATTGGGCCACACGGAGTCAGCGTCTTTTTTGTTAGAACGAATCCGCACCGAATAGGCAATTGGACGAAAAATGACCTCAAATTAAGTTCTCCTTCTTCCAAGAAATATATTCTTTGGATGACGTCATATGACAGTAAATAAATTTCAAAGGTGAAATATATTTTTAGCAACGTTAAATAGCAAAACAACATCACAAGGTGTACTGGGTAGTCATAATCAAAGAGATTTAAAAATAAAACCCCATTTCTAAAGCAGATAGAATACAATTTTCAAATTTTCTACAAAAAAATTCTTTCTTTCTGATGCGGATAAAAACATTACAAGGGAGATAAATGCACTAGCATATCAAGATTTTTTTTATATAATTCTCTATTTTCTCACAAAAGCAATAGTAATTGACTATATTATTTGATCCTGAAAATGTCCGTGTTGTCGCGATGAAAATATAAGAAATACGTATGAGTGTCAAACGAAAACTTAGAGGCAGCCATGGAACTTTGTCAAAAGTAAACTTAACAGCTAATTTTACTAGGAGCTATTATTTGATCTACTTTAATGCTTCTTACAATATACTCGGGCCGTTTTCCAAGTACTTAATGATAAAATTTAAATATTTAAATTGATAAAATTAAAATATCTGAACAAACAAAAATAAGTAAAAAAATAAGTAATTGAATCAAATATTTCTTGGATTTCGTATTTTTTATTTGTGAAGTACTTTAAATTGGCATTAGCTTTTTAAAAGTTTCAAGGTTAGTTGAATTATTTTTTACGTGCTTCGTTGTCATATCTCTAAGAACAGAGAATTATAGAAAAGAATCTGAATTTGGCTTGAAAACGGCTTTATTAAAGTTTTTATCCGAATCAGAAATTTTTGATAAATAAAAATGGCGAAAATTTATTAATATTTTGATGTTAGCTAATTGAGATTATCAAAAAACAAAAAAAAAACTAAAAAAACATAAACGAAATATTTGCACCATTTTCCATGACAATTATGTCATTGTTATGACATTGACATGATTGAAATATGAAATAAGTTTTACGAGAAGTTTGTAGAACAACAGAGAATTATAGACACAAATCTGAGCATAGGGCACAAAAAAATTAACGCTCTAATTACGCTCACCCTGTCGATTTTAAGCAGTAGAACCCAAACATAGTTAGTACGAAATAAGTTTTACTTGAATAGTGCATTGAACTTAACTTAAATTTAACGTTAAAATATCTTTTTTTTAATAGCTGGCATTTTTCCCCACAGAGACTTTCTGGAATATAGTATTTGTTATTTCATAGTCACGATAAAATTGGCTATTGAACAATTAGTTAGAAATTATCTATATTTATGTTAGCCCTTGTGATTTCAATTTAATTAGTTCTCAATGTTTCGTTCAGCTTCGTGGGGGGTGATGGGTAAAACAAACACAGGCAGCGCGAGTAAATCTTTCCCCGGTGTAAAACAGGGGCTATACCGTGTACAAGCGCCAATATTGAAATATCAAGTGTCCGCTCTTTAGATTCTAGAGGGTTAATCAAACTTATGCCCGCCTCTGCCAAATGTCCAAATTCTGCAGATCCGTTCAAGCAGTTTTCGACTATTATTGCACGGCGTATTGTAAAAGAGGACATTTTTCAATATGAATTTATTATTATTCTTAAAAGGTGTACTTTAATTTGTTTCCGTCATAGTGGGAGTACAAAATTTTACTTTATTTTAAAAATTTACCTTCATTATTGCGATGAAGTGACCTGGAAAATGTTACAAGAATTTATTCGTTAATTTATTTATTAAATCTGCCAAAGAAGAGGGAGTGTGATGAAGTGAAAGAATACGAGCGAAGATATGACAGCTTCAATCTGCATAAAAAGCTGAAAGTGATGACCGGAATGAAGAAATATAGGCAGTCTACTGTATTGAGAAATTCCGACGGCAGTATTATTTCGAATGTCAAGACCAGTTTCCTGGTCCGGAGGTGCTGCGCGTGGAGGTTCCACCTCCGATTTAACAGACGAAAGAAGGAAGAGCAAATGAGCAACTTGAGTTATTCCAAGACATTTATAACGTTACCTAAGAAACAAAATTCTACAGAATGTTCCGATCATCGAACAATAGCCCTTACGAGTCACACTTTGAAGGTGTTTTTAAGAATTATTCATAATAGAAAGCGTATGGGGACTAGAGAGGCTCTGTTCAGTATAATCGTGTTCAACATCAAATACTTATAGAAATATTACAGATCAGAATCATAGCGAATCTTTACTAGAATCAAACAGCAAGCGTCAGAATTGAAAACCAGCTTGCAAATGAACTGGAGATTCTGCGAGGCATGAATCAGGGCTGTATCCTTTCTCCGTTACACTTTAACGTATATATTAAGGCAGTGTTCAGTGAAGCTACGGATGAACGACAGGAGGGTGTTACCATAAAAGCTTGAAGATCTACAAACCCTGCTACAGGGGCTAAATGATACATGTGAAATATATGGACTGAACTTAACTTAACTGAACTGAACTTAAGAAAACTAAATACGTAATTAATTCAAAGAGAGAAAATGTTAACGGAGTTCTTACTATAAACAACACCTCAATAGAATGAACTAGAAGGTATAAATACTTAGGAACATGGCTACACGAAACGATAGAGCAAAGTATTATTATTTCTTAATGCGCGATTTGCGACAAGTAATAATGTCTGGAAAGAACTACAAAACTACTGGGGGAATTCAAATATATATATACATATATATATATATATATATATATATATATATATATATATATATATATATATATATATATATATATATGATGACACTATATTCCGGGATATCATCCGTTCGCTCGTTGAACTCTGACTGAAATCCTGCAGACGTTTCGCCAAAATCTCACTTGGCATCTTCAATGCTCGCGCTCCGAAAACACTTCGAACACTGGGTGTTTTCGGAGCGCGAGCATTGAAGATGCCAAGTAAGATTTTGGCGAAACGTCTGCAGGATTCCAGTCGGATGCAGGATTTCCAGGATTCCAGTCGGATGCAGGATTCCAGTCGGAGTTCAACGAGCGAACGGATGATATCCCGGAATATAGTGTCATCACATTTTTCCATCCGTGAATCAATACGTGAGAATATATATATATATATATATATATATATATATATATATATATATATATATATATATATATATATATATATATATATATATATATATATATATATATATATATATATATATATATATATATATATATATTCCAGAAGTTTTAAATAACCCTGATGAAATAAATAACTTTTTTATATCTTCAATACCACAGACCCAAGCTGAGAACCAAGATGTAATTGAACATTATACAAACAACGTTAGAGCAGAGTAACGCTCATTTTAAAATTTAAATCGGTTTCGGGAATCGATGTTTTAAATACAATAAATGAAATTAAGTCGAATGCCAGTGGCGCTGATGGTTTAAATATATCCATAATACAGCTGGTGTGTCCGATTCTTTTACCATTCTTGACTCACGTAATTAACTTCTGTATTTCAAAATCCGTCTTTCCAGACGCATGGAAAAATACCATTACCAAAAACTAATAATCCTCAAGAATTCAAACATTTAAGACCAGTTAGTGTCCTGTCATGTCTTTCAAAGGTTTTAGAAAAAATTACAAATAACCAGTTGTCAGAACACGTGCAGAAAAATTAGGTTCTTCCCGAAAATCAATCTGGATTTTGGCGGTATCACGGATGTTCCGCGGCACTGGCAAATGTCAGTGATGGCATCTTCAGGGCTACAGACGTTGGTCACAGTTTCAGCACTATTAGATTTTTCAAAAGCGTTCGACACAATAAATTACAAAATATTACTAGCAGTTTTGCACTATATTGGGTTAAGTGGTCGGGCTATACAATTTTTGCAAAATTTTTTAAGTAAAAGAACACCGCGTGTTGGGCAAACGTTATTAGCCTCTGTTGTATGCTATTTGTGCTTCTAATATTCACAAAGTACTCGAACATTGTAGCTTGTCATGCGGTTGATACGCAGGTATATCTGTCATTCCATAAAGATAATCTGTTCCAATCTTGTCGAGCAATAAGCAGAGATCTGGAAAATCTAGGAACAATCTGTTTAAAGCATTCCCTATTTCTCAACCCAAAGAAATGTTGTTTAATGATTTTTGGTCCAAAAAATGACGTTTTTAATATAAAAAACAGCATTACAAAAATAGGAGACTGTAGCTCGGGAATTAAAGACAATGTAAGAAAGCTTTTGAATAATAGTCGTCATGAACTGTCAGTAAAAATGAAAAAAATGTTGTGTGACTCGCTTGTGCTCAATCATGAAGACGTCGTATATGGCACTTGTTTATCGGCGGTTCAAAAAAACAAAATACAAAAAGTTCAAAATTCTTGTCTTCGTCTGATATATGGAAGCCGAAAATTTTGGCGAATATCATATAAACTTAAGGATGCCAATTGGTTGAATATGGAGTGTAGGAGAGAGATGCATTTAGCTTCTTTTTATCATCGAATTTCGTTTTTTAAATCTCCGGCATATCTGCATAATAAAATTATATTTAGATCCCATGTGCATAATATAAATATATTTAGAGGATTGATAACACCACCTCGCCACAGATCGTCCTTTTTTAAAAGAAGTTTTATTTACATACATAGCGAAGGGGAAAAGAAAGAACCAAATACTTATAGAGGGATCAGCCTCCTAAACACGACTTCAAAATTATTAACCAAAATTATTACAGTATCAACAGGGATCAGACAAGGAGATAGCCTCGGTCCAATACTCTTCAACATTATAATGGACGAAGTAATAAAAGAAGTCAAAACTGCAGGCGGAGGATGCAGAATGGGAAAACGTGAGTTTAAGATAATTTGCTACGCTAATGATGCGGTTGTGATATCGGAAGATAATCTGCAAAAACTACTACACAGATTCGAAACAGCTGCAGGAAAATTCAATATGATCATATCGACACAGAAAACACAATCCTTGACAATAGCGAGAGAACCCAGAAGATGCAAACTGGCAATTTATAATGGTTATGTCTTTTAAATATCTAGGAGTTAACATCACGCGCAATAGGAACCTGAAACAAGAAGTAAAAATGCAAACAATAGTAGCATCTGGAGGAATAAATACTTAAGTATCGAAAGCAAAACACGGATATATAAAACTTGTGTTAGTCCAGTTATGACATACGCCATAGAAACGAGGGCGGGGACTGCAGCTACTAAACAGATTCTTAGAACGCTAAGAGACAGAATAAGGAGCGATGAAATTAGAAGAAGAAGAACTAGAAGAAGAGCATGGAGAGATCATGTCAATAGAATGGAAGACGATCGACTGGCGAAATCGCAAAGGAAGAAAGACCCAATACAAGCAGACCTCCCGGAAGACCACCAAAGCGCTGGTATGAGAGCAGGACCTCGGAGTCACAGCTTAGGCTGCTTCCTTGAAAACACAAGACATGGTCTTAAAATAGTAAGAAGAAGAAGATATAGCGAAGTTATATAACTCACTCCCTAGTTAGTTTAAATCTTTTTCTAAAACATATTTTTAATAACTTGTCCCTTTGGGTGCCGAAAATTTGATACCTGTAAACGCGTCACACATGTGCCTCTAACCTCCCAAGTCGACCGTATCCGTTAATCCAATAAACTAACCCATTGTGCCCGATCCCTGTACAGGTGATATATATCGCCATTGAGACTCCTCGCCGGATTCAATTCCCTGTTTGCGATTTAATTATGTTTGACAGTTAGTGCCGGCCGTTACGTCCCGCACCCCTCGGTCGTCCCAACCGAACATAACCTAATACCGACATGACCTCATGGTGTGTAACACTATCATTAGCCATTGTAAGGGTAAGCTTTAGGATCTGTTCGTCGCCGACGCAGTCAAAGCTCCAGATTATGGCCTTGGCTTTATTGCTTCGGCGTCCCGTCGCTTTTATTAAGGCGAAGGTTTTGTTGAAGGCGCGTATGTTTACGATACATACGAAGCTTACGGCCAAATTGGAAATTATGAACGATCGAATCGACGCGTTTGCGTAAACTGTATCGGGACTGGATTAAACACTTAATGTCAACGCAATAACAAACTCATTTCAAGTCCGACGTATTCGGTTAGTTTCTCATATTTTGCCATGGCTATAGAAGGCAACAAATAATCGATAAGAGATACGAAGCTGATTAAATTAAAGAAAAGTGGCGAAATTTAACCTTCTGTTGGGAAAACTAAAAATCACTTCCGAAGATGCCCAAAAAATGATCCGTGGAAAAACCACGCCATGCATTAAGCGGAATTTTTTGTTTCGTAGATCTTTCAAATTCATCGCAATTCGTTTTTATAACTCTTTGTCACAGGAATTGGGTAACTTGAATTTATATTCATTTAAAAAAAGCTACAAAGATCATTTGTTACAAATACAGTTTTCCTGTGTTGCTAATTATATTATTAGCAAGGGATTATATTGAGTTATCAAATTCTTTATCTTCAATTGCATTTTCTGTAGTGTGTAGTCTAGTTTTTCATATTTTATTTGCTGTTCGTCCATTTTTTATTTCAATGAATAGTGCGCAATCTATTAATTATATAAATAGTTCTTTGGGGGTTCAGTGAAGTAGCTATTTAAAGGTAGACGTCGCCGCATTTGAGCTATCTGTTTACTTTTCGTTAAAAAATATTAATATTGTATATTTTTTTTTGTTATAATAATGGCTATTTATTATTATTATTACTATTAAAAAAAGTTTTTATTAAATGTTTTGGCTACTGCACCAACTCACACGCCAGTCGAAGTTGCCGAAGTATCGCCTGGAGGCCATCGTAATATAAATCGCAGTGCGATGACAGTTTGTTGAGGGTCATACACATATTGTAAATATGGTTCTGACCCATTGAACTAACTTGTAGAGAAATGAAACATGTTGCACGTCTCTGCGCATGCTCAGAGGCAGTACAGTGAACCTTTCCAGCGGAAGATCATGATCAACTCACCTCTCAGGGTAGGAACCGTCCTCCCTGAACATTAGATACTTCAGTAACCTTCTCCGCACACTCTCAATGGACTGAGCGTAGCAGTTATATATTGGTGACCATACCAGCTAGCTATAGTCAAGCTTGCAACTAACATAATATAATATAATAATAACAGTTAATTTAACAATTCACCCGCAGCTGAGCTAGAAAAATGCTTGCAATTACGAGTCCTAAAATTTGCATTGCACTGGAAACCATTTTAGTAATGTTATGTACAAAAGAGAACGTCTGGTCAAATAAGATCCCCAGATCCTTTACAGAGGCAAGTCTAATCACGATAGTACCATCTATTTTTCAATTAAAGACTATAGGAGTTTTTGTGGTGGTAACAAACCATACTACACTTGCTGATGTTAAGATGCAATTTACTTTTAGTACACCACTGACTAACAACATTGATGTTGTTCTGAAGAGTCCGTGCCGGATATAATGCATTGATACAGTTTTAGGACACCCGCATAGGAATTCTTGTCTTGCCGCAGATGATCAAAGATATGAGATCATCTATAAATATATTGAACAGAAGTGGTCCGAACCTTGAGGCACACCAGAAGTTGGAACAAAAGGAACAGTCGACGGTTCACCAGATAGGATACTAAACAACACTAAAATCAACGAATCAAAGAAACCAAATTTCTGGGATGCTTTTTCAATCGGTAAGTGATGATCCATCTGGTCAAACGCTTTGTGAAACTCAGTGTATATAACTTCAACTTGACCTTGCTAGTTCAGGAAGTCACAAATAAACGCAGACAACTAGCATAAGTTGGTGATACATGATCTTTTCGAATAAAAGTCACGTTGGTGCGTAGATAGTTTATTTCTAATTTGAGCAAATATCAATTTATTTAATATAATCTCCAATATTTTGGAAAAATTGCACGAGATCGAAATAGGTCGGTAGTTTTCAGCTACGGAATAGGATGAACTTTGACAAGATTCTGGATATACACAAGTTTCAAGTACCATGTTAAAAATGTGACATAAAGGAGCACGCAGTTCCGTTTAAATTTAAGTTGCATTAAAGTTAAATGTTACCTTAGTAGCCAGCACGATTTTTGCGTTATATCTCTCTACATTTTGCTTATTGGACAGAGGAAGAAGTAGAAAAAAAAAGCGCAATGCGTTGAATTGTTATATGTTTTATCTAGATTTGCTTTAAGTATTAAATATCTACCATAATCTTTTTATTATTATTGTTATGTTTTGTTTAATTTTGGTTACTTAGGTTTGTTGACCATAAGCGTTTGTTACTTTGTTCGACTTCGAGTATTCATGCTGTATTTATAGAGGGCCAATACGCGATATCTATATATCTCTCAGATATCCAATAAAAGCTATCTTTTTATCTTTTTTCGGATCAAGAATTATGAAGCCGTAATGAATAAGATGATGATTCGAATACTCTATGTTAGAATTACTTCGACTGTTTAGATTTTAAAACTATGACAAGTTATTTGATTTAATTTTTCAACAAAAGTATATAGGGAGCGGTTGAGATACATTCAAATAAAATTTCCTTCCTATAATGAGAAGCAAATTTACCACCATAATTATCGTTATTCATTTAGACAAAATCCCTCATAAAAAAGCTATACGTATAATTTATAGCTAGACCAAAATATATATATATATATATATATATATATATATATATATATATATATATATATATATATATATATAAAAAAGCTCTTTATTTTCAAATGTTCCAGTTCGTTAACCTATATAGAAATTTCAGTTCAATTCAAAATGCCTTTGCCGACAAAAACAGCGAATTTTGCTGTAGAACCCGATGACCTTTACAAGAATATTAATATCCATACTAATAATGCACAATATATTAAATGAAATTAGTTAAATGCCACAAAAAAAACATTTTCTGTTTTTTTTTGTGCATTTTGTTTTATTTTTTGTCACTATATTAAACAGTTCAATTCCTCCCACTCAATTCAGAAACTTACGAACAATGCGGCATGTCTGTAGTATGACAGCCTTCTGTCCGTATTCCACGATGTTCGGTGGAAGTCCGATGTGTTTTAAATTTTTGGAGCAGTTTTTGGAGACAATTCCCTCCGCCGAAATTACAAATGGGTAGGTAAACACTTTATTGAGCTGCCAAATATTTTTCAGTTCCACCGCCAAATGTTCGTATTTTTGTATTTTTTCTGTTTCAGTTTTACTGATATTGTGGGAGAGTGGAAGAGCGATATCAACCGCAAGGGTATTTTTCTTTTCTTTGTCTATAAGAACAATATCGGGTTTATTGTAGTCCACTGTTCTATCCGTTGTAATAGGTCTATCCCAGTACAGTACAGCTCTGCCATGTTCGACTACAGCCGAGGGCTGGTATTTATAATACGGTTGGTATGTTTCTAGAAGGCTAGTTGAAGGCTGAATCCAGACTTCTAGGGAATTTTCCATGTAGAGTTTGTTATCTCCACAAAGTTTGGTTTTCCTGTCTCGTGTTCAGATCAAACGTGATTTCTCGGTGCTGCAAACTTAGTGGCGTGTCCTCCTCGGCGATCAAATGTATTAAGCGGTCCTGAGAGTCTAGAAGTCGTTGTCTTAGGTTCATTTCTTGCGTTCGGCATAGAATATAGATGTTCGCTAGACCTGAATTTGTGTGCAAGCATCGGAATTTTGTCATCAGACGGCGGGTTAGTCTATCTAACTCATTAAGGTCCGATTCGGGCCATTTCAAGATCCCAAAAGTGTACGTGAGTACAGGAATAGCCCAGAAATTGATAGCTGTGATCTGATTCTTGGCTGACAGTTTGGTGTTTAATACTTTGGTAGTCCTGCTCGTGTATTTTTCGGTAAATACTTTTTTCAATTGGGAGCGGTCAATTCGTAGGTTTTGAATTATCTCTAAATATGTATATGTTTCATGAGGTGGTAGCTCATCAATATCCCGATACGGCTCCTCCGCATCTGCAACACCCCCTCTGTTAATCTTGATAATGGTACATTTGTCCTGCCCCAAAGACATACAGATGTCTTGTGAGAAAATCCTCACTGTTTCAATCAGCGCTTGGAGTCCCATTCGGCTCTCACTGTAGAGCTTCAGACCGTCCATATATAGCAAATGGGATAGCTTTTGTGGTTTCATCGCCAAGCAGGCCACAACGGTGATAAAGTTATTATTATTATTATTTTTATTATTGTTACTTTCATTCAAGTGATGTACACAATTTTAAGAAAAGTAACATGGATGGAAACCAAAGTAAACCTCAATACTCACTTGTATGAAGCATTCTTCCACTTAACTGAAAAATAATAATTGATAAAAAATTTAGTGGTTACAGTACACATATCAGATAAAATAAAATATATAGGGAGAAAAGTTTTATAAAGTTAACAACAAAAAAAAATAAATGTATAAAAAAATAATATAAACTGAGCAACAAGGAAGGAAGAAACAAAGGTGCGAAGGAAGTATCAAAGCGCTTATATGTTTAAAGCATGGTATAAATAAGGAAGAAGGAAATTACCAAGGGCAGTGTCAAAGTGCACCTTTAGTAATCCCAATCCTATACTTAAGCTTAAACCAGAATATTTACCATTTTTATTTATTTTGCCCGTGATGTAATCCTAATTCTACCGACCGAAACTTTAACACCGCGCGGGTGTAAAAATAAAATAAAACAGTCCATCAGATGTCGCGCGTAAAACCTTCCACCCCGTCCCCGAGATAGTACATCCAAACTCCAAAGTAAGCAGTAACTCAGCGCCTTGTCTACGGGGGTGTTGAAATGTTTGGTCGTAAAGTTTTGGGGCGGCATCCGAGCGTAGCCCCCGCAGTCGTTCCGGCCGCCACTTTTACCTGTTTATAAGGGATAATAAAGCCTTATTGCGTCGTCTCCACGCCGACGCCATATTTGCGCCCTCGCCGGAATCTTAACTTGCTTAGCTAGCGATTTTCAGCTCGGACAAAAACTTTTAACTTTCGGTTAGTTCTGGGGTGACATTCGGTACAATTCTGACCCGTTGGTCGATTGAAAACTTCGATGTGACAAGGTTTATTAAATTTCAACAGGTTCAAGTTGAATACACCCATCATTTAAAAAAAGTATCCTATTTAGGATGATTCTTTATGGATTTAGTTATAATACGACCAAAAATATAGTGCATTTATTGCTTTTTAAGTATTTTACAGTACCTTAACCGCAGAACTTCACAGGACGGTGCATTAAGTAGGTCTTCCCTGAGATGAATCGTAACGAATATTTGCAGTACCTGATAAGAATACAGATAAATATTTATTAGAGTTACAATTAAACATTTTTCGAAGGTTCCAGTTTTTTTAACACTTTAAAATGTGGAGACCCTGTTAGAAGAAGACATGGAAAACAACGCAGAATTTTAAGACGAAGCGGTAGTCGAATCTAATGACAATTTAGAAGACGAACTACTTCAGCAAATAAAAAAATGGAACCATTTCTCTTCGGATGCTAAAAAAATTGTTTTGAATGTTTACAATTTTATAAGAAATTCAGAAGAAAATGGATTTTCACTCCAAACAATTAATAAATATTTTGTATATTATTGTATATTGTATATACTATGTAGAAATAATAATAACAAATAATAACAACAACAGAAAATAAAATGGATCTTTATAAATTGTTACTTTGTACTAACTTTTCATGTACATGTTTTAAGAATTGCTCGGCGAAAAAGATTGAAAATATACTTATATCCCGCTTGTTAGTGTAGGTAGATAAATTCCTAGGATTTTCCTGGAATGATAAGGGTCTGCTCGGCAGGAAGTTATGTATAAACAGTATAGGCAAAGTTAATCACGGGGTCGGTTGTAAAAGCACTATATTTCTGGTCGAAGTATAACGATACAAATACCTAGTTTTGCTGTCGCGGAGCTGAAACGAGCGTTTTAACAGATCTTACTCACTCTTTTGTTATTGCCAATCTGATCAATTCACTGAATTTATTCGGTGTGCCTGCTGTGTAGTAAAGCGTAGACTGAAGCGAACTTTCCTACATTCTCAATAATATTGACTTTCCTTTTGTCTCTCATGAATTGAAGTAAAATAATTTTGCTTATCGCCAGTATATCTAGTTTTCTTATGCTAATATTATTACCTTTCATTTGCTAGTTTTGCCTTAACCTCCATCAAAATAATATATTATGCAGTAAGTTTGATAATATATAGATGTATTTGTATCCTTTTGTTGCATCTTGCTCTTTTGTATTCTCATATCTGTGGCGTAAAATTTTGATTTTTAGAAAATTTTAATAACAAACTATAAAAATTATAATAATAAACATTTAGCATCACGGCAGTATTTGCGTGTACTGCCGTCACATTTTTCAAATTATGTCACAAAATATTAACTAAATTATAGTGTATTTTAAAGAACAACCTGCTTTCGATTACAGTTCATATACTTACATTGAAAGGGCACTACAAACATGGAAATGTAAGAACAGTTCAAACTGTAATATGTTTGACATAGATATTTATAATGATGTAATATGTTGTTGCAATAAAGTTGACATGGAGCAGCGGCGAAGACGCAGATGACTTCGTCAGGTCAAAGACCTCTCGAACATCGCACTGCGATGGAGAGGGACCTTAAATGTAGGGTATTAACATGGGTATTTAATTTTAACAATTTTGTAGTGTGCATCTTCTTGCTTTCATATTTATCCAGTCGGTATATTTTAACTTGCGACTAACTGGCCCTCTACGCAGTATACATACCTTTGCAGTGAAACGTTTGACGTTGCCGGACATGTTCGAGATCTCCTTAATTTTCTCTAAATCTTTGTTTATTAGGTAGCATCCTTCGCGAAAACCGGTTGAATACTGGAGTGTCGTCAGTAAATTTTTGCACAAAACAGTTCTCCCTTAAGTTTGTCAGTTTCGACGTCTAAAGAATGAAAGGAATTGCCAAATGCCAATGGTGAAGATCATGGTTTACTTTTAAACCCAAATAAATGAGCGGAAATGGTTTTTGACGGATGTTGAGCGTTTTGCTTCTGCTAATACAAGCAATATTACTCTGCCAGTAGATAATGAGCCAAAAATTGGGGAGTTACTTCAGACCAAACTATATAAGAAGCTTCCCCATTCCCTTCTGATTGTGACAACAAATTATGTTGAAAATAAACTAAAAACCTTGTTAATTTTAAACACATAAAATTATTATTTAGATGCATTAGGTTGTGTTAGGTTCAATTAAGAAATATGGACCTTAAAATTGCATTATAGTCACTTATGATAAACTAAATTATTACATGTCCGTACAACGAATGTCGCCATCACCAAATACCTTGAAAATATGAAAATACAATAATGAACGGGAAAAGTCGACTTTGGAAACAAAGAAAAGACAACCGGACATTCCGTACTTCGTCTGGGGAGGGGGTCGATAGGGGGCACGTCCCCGCCGGATTCCCGTCCCCACAATCCCTTGGACAACAGTACAGAATAGCTCGGGAAGAATGCGATGGCTTTGGGGCCGATATTAGATTCCCGACGCGTAATGGTGGGGGGACCTTCTTTCTCTATGCCCTCACTTTTCGCCTCCTTGGATCTACCACCTCGGTTTCGGGCAGCGGCGGTCCAGTTTTTTCTTACCTGCCCCAAAATGGCGATTCTATTTGCACAGTGTCTATATGAATAAAATGTCTGTATCTTTTTACATTTAAAAGTACAATAGATTTTTTGTGCCGTTTTCGGAAGAAAATGCCGCAAAAGAAGGATAAAGGCGTTAAGGCATAAATTTGAATTCGCATTTTAAAGCTTCATCAAGAGACAACAACGGTTATCGATGATATTTGATAATGTATAATACACATCTATGCCATTAGTAATAAGCAGTAACTGATTTCGTGATATGTAGGTACCTGTCTCGACATTAGACGAGTCCACTGAATATATTTCTTGGAAATATTTAATACTTGTTTATTTTTGCCTGTTTTTAAAGATTAAAACTTTAATTATCCCGTTTTGACAATTTTAATGCAACTAACGCTAACTTTAAACTTTTATTTATAACGAATTTTCTAAAACTTCGGCGTCGACGTCGGCGTCTCTATGGGCTCGTGCCATGCAATTTATCCCGAAATTTTGGACATCAAATTTGTTCCGAAACTGCTTAATTTTGAACAAAATTTGACGCTCAAGACGTGTTGGACGACGTCAATGATAATTGGTCGTCGTCAGACGTCAATGATATGGTCAAGAAAGTCATAACTGGTGACGAATCATGGGTATATAGTTATGACGTATGAAATCAATGGAAGAGCCCAGAATTGCCAATAGCGGAAAAAGCACATGAAAGAGGGCTTTAGTGTGTCTCATACCTTGAGCTCTAAGCCACATATCGAGAAATCTATTGCTAGATCTTTAGTCATATAGACTTTTATTGAAGCTGTAGGGTACGTGGGTAGGACAGATAGGTAGTGTACTAGCCTATCTGTCCTCTCGTTCCCTGGGATTCCACAATGTCCTGGTACTCAGATGAGGAGAATATTCGTGTCAGTTATTTCATAGTTCTACTTTCTTAATTCATTGAAAATCTAACTAAGATTCTTGATTAGTATCTACATTTTGATCGAAACATGAAATAAAACTTAAAAATTTTAAGAATGTTGCTGTTATTGAGCGAATCAACGCATGAACAAGTCAAACATTATATATATTAAGTTATATATGAATAAATATGCCTCATCATGAGCTTCTAAAAAATCCATAAATATACAGGGTGTAAAAAATGTAAAAACACCTTGAAAGATTCAACAATTTAACAACTCAGCAGGAAAAACATGTTTTTGGAAGGGTGAATTTAAGATTCTGCTAGAAGATGGCATCACTTTGTCTTTTGCTTAAAAGTTTTTACCAATTTATCTTTTGACGTCATTCGTTTGAAGAAAGGGAAACATTTCTGAAGCTCAAAATCGATCGTTATTACGGGCGAATCACGTACCAAAGGCAAACGACATTCGAAAATTTATTGGCGCTTCCGCGGGACCACCACTGCCTTATCCTTTGACATGTCTCACGTTCCCTTAGGGCGATTTATCGCGGAGATGTTTCCCGTTGCCAGATGCTGGGAATTCTTCCTTTTTATTGTTGTTGGGAGCTTTCCTTTTTTCAAATGGGGGGGGGGGCAATTTTTTTCCTCCCCCCGTACTAGAGGCCGACGAATTTTTGTAGTAGGAGACGATGATGATGTCTAACTTTTCTGCTTGGTTAAATTTTACAGGAAACAAATGCAGAACTTATTTTTAGGCTTCCTCGCCTAATGGACAAGAAGATCACGCGGTAATTATTTATCTTTTAAATTTCAACAGAGACCAACAATATACGGACACCACTATGGACATAAAATTTAACGTAACCCGTTGGTTGGTGTAGCGCACCCATTGTTCTACATTTGCAAAAGCTACGTAGCCAAGAAGACATCTATCTCTGATTTACCAACCAATAAATTTAAAAAAAGTGCCATTTACATTTTGTGTTTAAAATAGAGAGTTCTCCACTATACAAATAATTGCTATCCTCGTCGTGTTTAATATAGTTCTAAGCCCCATCATCTGCTCTTTTGTTACTCACCGTCAAAATCTTCCAATCCTAACTTAAAAGTACAGAACAATGGATTGACCGCGATACATTGTTTATTTTTTGTGTGTGGTATGTCTAAATAAATAAATAAGTAAATTTTTATATCCACTTCAATTTATGTATTATTTATATTTATAATTCATATGGAAATATTAAAGAAATTAAGATTTTGTAAGGAATTTTGATACTCACAAAATTCGTGTCAGCAGCAGTGGTTAAAGAAACACAAAATTATTATTTTATAATTAATTTAATTAAAAAATGACTTAATCATTTATTTGCTGACGTTTTAAATTATTAGTTAAATTGATTTAAAATTTTAAGAAATATTAAGTCGAAACTAGATTGGCCACTTGTCCAAAAATGTCTCAACATCTTCAATCCGTCAATGAAAAATTTCCGTATCAGTATTCCATGCATAAGCGGCAAGGATTATATTGCAGAGACCAGACGGAAAATATCAACTAGGCTCAGGGAACATGAAGGAGCCTTGAGACTAAGACAAATAAACCCATGTTTACATTATTTTAGAGATAGTTCCTTCTTTGCTTTTCCAAGGCGCCATCTAGTCCGCAAAGATGGCCGCCGTCGCTAGTTTTTCGTCGCGAATTACGGCCCACTAAAATAAAGATATTTATAATATCCCAGCGGTGGGGACTCGTTCCCGCAAAATCCCATAAACGCCCACCGACCACGCTCCGAAATCGTCCATTAAAACCGCATCTTGCCGCCTAAATACCACTTAAACCATTTATAATTCCCTTTGGGCGTCGCAGTCACGTGACTGCGGCTTTAGTTGCCCATTACTCATAACGAGTCCCAAACGGAAATACAGTCGACGCCGTGTTTCGCTTTCATATCCTGAGGGCACGCGACATTTTCCCACTGTGGGAAAGAAGCGGCGTAGTAGCTGAATTCAAATTTTTCTCGGCGGCCCCGATCACACGAAGAAGTGCGGACGAACCATTAATAAAACACTTAAAGAAACTTAAACCCGCCCCTGTACAAATGTCTATATGGAGTAGCTGCTGTTCCAAGTAGTTCCTGTAAGCGGTATATTTATTTTCTGAAACTTTTAGATAAATTAAAACACGACCTCACAAACAACAAATCCACAAATACACAGTAGTTTTTGGTTGGTGCCCTTTTAAATATGGAGAGCTATAAGCAGCATTTTCGTCATATTTTACTTTTTTACTTCAGAAAAGGTAAAAATGCTGTCCAAGCGAGAAAAAAATTGACGGATGTGTATGGAGAAGGCGTGTTAACAATACGCCAGTGCTAGAACTGGTTTGCAAAATTTCGATCGGGCAATTTTGATGTCGAAGATGCACCACGGTCTGGAAGGCCGGGCGAAGCTGACAAAGATGCGATAAAGGCATTAGTTGATGCAAATCGGCGAATAACCACACGAGAGATCGGTGAGAGATTAAATTTGTCGAATTCGACTGTTTATGGCCATTTGAAAGGCATGGGCTTAACCTCGAAGCTCGACGTGTGGGTGCCCCATGTCCTTACGGAGCGAAATTTGTGTCGTCGCGTTGACGTGTGTGATTCGCTCCTCAAACGTCAAGAAAATGATCCATTTTTGAAGCGGATTATTACTGAGGACGAAAAATGGGTTGTATACAACATTGTTAAACGCAAGAGGTCATGGAGCCGAAAAGTGACCCGGCTCAAAGCGTGTCAAAAGCCAACATTCACCAAAAAAAGGTGATGCTCTCCGTTTGATGGGATGTCAAAGGAATCGTTTTTTTTTGAGCTTTTGCCGGACAATACAACGATTAATTCAGAAGTCTATTGTCATCAACTGGACAAATTGAATGATTCACTTAAAGAGAAGAGGCCCGAATTAATCAACAGGAAGGGTGTAGTGTTCCACCAGGATAATGCGAGACCTCACACAAGTTTGGTCACTCGCCAAAAACTTTTACGGCTTGAATGGGACGTACTGCAACATCCACCATATTCTCCAGATCTGGCGCCTTCCGACTACTATTTGTTCCGGTCCCTGCAAAATTTTTTGGATGGCAAAACCTTTACCTCAAATGAAGATGTCAAAAACCACCTGAACCAGTTTTGTGCCAGCAAGGACCAAAACTTTTATGAGAGGGGAATTATGTTACTGCCAGAAAGATGGCAAAAGGTGTTGGACCAGAATGGCCAATATATAATTTAATAAAATATTTATTCATTATACGAAAACTGTCTTTCATGTTCCCCAAAAAAAACGAAATGACTTTCCGAACCACCCAATAAAATACTGTGTTTCATTTAACAAAAGGAACTTGTTATCTAGAGCTACTTTTTGACCCACCCTGTATATTTTCTGTTTACTGCAAGAAATGTGCTAACGCCTTTCTGCAAATCCAACACCTGATTGTTAAATGAGTTTGTACTAACCAAAACTAACCAAAACGACAATGAAAACCACGAACTGAAAATAGGAAGTCTAATTATGTGAGGCAAAATAAACTTGATGACGATGATTATTAGAAAAAATATATATGTATACACCATACACGGTGATCCAAAGCGATATAAAAATTGTCATCCGGATTATATAATTATTTTCGTAGGCATTTAAATATAAAAGGGGATATACTGGGTGTCCCAGCATTGGGGTATGGTATTCGGGAAACGGTTGGTATTATAGAATTTGTAAAAGAGTCGAGCTTGCTGACGTTTCGCCAATCATCCTGTTGGTTTCTTCAGAGCTTGAATGAAACTGGCTCACATTTTACTCTGTACCTGCTTATATATTGTTGATGACTGATTCCCATATAGAATTAGAACTTTTGATATGTGTGAAGTGATGTTTTGAATGTAAGGATGGACCACAGTGACAAGTGTAAGGTTACTTTCGACATTATCGCTAATGGAAGATTGTGGTGAAGTGTATTTTTTGATGGAACGCTTAATATCTAATAATTTACAAATTATTGGAGAGAAGAGCAGAGGTAATGTGTTTTAATTCTGGGTTCAGTGACTCGGACTGAGATAGTTTTACGGCTCTGTAGATAAGAGAGTTGATAACCGATAATTTTTGGGCTGGATGGTGATGTGACCATGCGTTAAGGTATCGTCTGTCTAATTTATTCAATAAAACCTTAATTTATTATTTTATAGTAATATAAAAAATTTTAAATTGTATTTATAATAGTAACAAAAATCCGTAATTTATTTTTATTACTTGCTTTTTACAATAACTACGAAGGGCACAAAATTACCATTAGCTAAATTACCAGTAGGTCACATCATTTGACATCATTTCACGTTTTCAAATATTTGCTTTGCCTTTTGCATCAAAAATTAAGTTTTTTTCCTTCTGATTATCAAAATTGCAATTAAGCCCCGTACGCCACAAACTCGAAAATAATATACAACTTTTTTTCTTGGTAAATTTCTAAGATTACCCGTTTTCTTAGTTATCGAGACAGAACGGGAAAACGACAATCTGCCAGCACTATTTTAGCGGAAAAATGTTCGAGTAAAGGCGCCCCTTGAAAGGGCCCGATAAATCTTTAAATCGTCCAGGTGAGAGGGAAACATCCATATAAATTTCCGGAAGATCTATCGAACACAAAATATCGACGGAATCAGATCCGGAATGGAAACAGACAACGCGGAACTTTATTGGAGCAGAGAGAGACGGTTGAAGGGCACTTTTCCGAGCAGCGAGCAGGGAAAGTTGGTCGCGGGTAGACGTTTAACTCCCCTCCTGCCCCTGTGAACGGGCCCTCGTGCGCCGCAGGGGCCCGCTAAACGTTTCCGAGCCGGAAGCTCCCAAAGGATATTTTTTAACAATTGACAGCAACTGACATATTTAAAAAAAAGTTTTTATGTGCACCATTATTCATAATTTTTAATCATTTAAAGATATCTAGCACATGAAAAAGGAAAATAATAAAATGTGTATATACGAGGTGTGTTCAAAAAGTAAGGTGACTCCTGTAATTGGGCTGAATAGGTATATTCGATTTTTTTTTTGTTATGTTCACACACGTGTTTTGTGTGCTCAGCGATTTTCAGCTGTCAAAAAAATGGACCTGCTCACTCATTTGCTTTTGGACAAAAACAAAACCATAATCGTGGCTCAGCCACTATTTTCACCGCTGGGACTTTTTCCTGTTCCCAGAATTCAAGACACCCATGAAAGATAGGGTTTGGAACCATTGAGGAGATAAAGGAAAAATCGCTAGAAGGACTCAAAGCTACCAGAAGAGATTCGAGGATTTTAAAACACGTTGGCTCAAGTGGGGGATTACTTTGAAGGGGATAAAATTAATGTTGATAAATAAATAAACATTTTTTGATAAAACTTAAAAAGTCACCTTACTTTTTGAACACACGTTTAATACATATTTTTGATCAGTTCGAAAAGAACTGCATATCTTATCCATCTACCCTTTTCCGTATGAAGGATATTTGAGCTGGCACTTTGTTTTTTGTAATAAAATTGTTGCTACATCTTAGCATTCCTGTTGAAAAAGTGTAAATTCAAATCTACTTTTCACCAAATCCACTTTTTGTACGAAATTGCGTAAAAAGTTTTCCTCGTTTTCAGCTTGTCTTCAGCTGTAGCTGAAAATATATGTCGTCGTAATAAGTTTCTCAAACATGTTTCTGGTGTTGTGATTTTTTTTTCACTTTCCTCAATTTATTGTCCTTGTCGTCAGCATTAAAAATGGTCAATTTAAATGTATTTTTATTTGTGGATATAATATTTCATTGTTACCATTGGGTTCTTTTCTCTATTACCTAAATTGTCGTAACTGCTTTGAATGAAACCATTATTTATTATAATACACAACAAGCCACAAGTCTATTTTCACATTTCTTTGCTTCAATTAGGCTTTATGCTTTGCAACAGTTTCAATTCCGGTCCTGAAATTAAAGCTGGAACAGTGTATAGTAGGCCATATATTCCTATTCCGATTTAATATGAGCCGGAGGCAGAGTCATCTATCAGATCCAAACAGACAAGAGTTTTATTAAAAGTCAGAGCATGCACGTCAATGAGGCGATCGGCAAGGTGGGGGTGTTTTTAAGCACTCGTGGGGGTTCTAAAAGGCATATATATGAAGACGTGTTCGGGGTAACAGGCGTGTGTAGATAGGGATTAGTAGCGGGTGAAACGCATTCATCCCGATCTCTTGCAGATTATCTATTGTCAGTCGCTTGCACATATTAAATTCTTTATTGACTGATGGGTAAGTCGTCCATTGTTCTTGTTCTTGGACCGCGCGGGTCTGGAATTTTAAGCCGTCTACGTGGACCGGGTTTCAAAATCGGAGGAAAATTGATTTATTTTTCGTCCCGATTTGTTTGAGAAACTAGACCTGCGGAAGGCTCCGTTCAACAACAGTGTCTTTAATAATTAAAACTCGCTTATTATATGAAGAGTAAAGGGGAAAAAAGATGAGGGTACACTTTTTGTCCAAATAAGATTAACAGTTATTTCGTATAATATATCGGCTTCAGAATACTATCCACCAATAAGAAATAGATAGAAAGATGACAGTACAAAGATAAACAGAATTTTAAATGTACAGTAGTAGGCCAAAAAAGATGAAGGTACCAGAGGTTGTGCGCTGGAAAGATGACAGTCCATAGGAAATGTAAACAATGCATGTAGTTCAGTCCCTAATCTGTTTTTAAAGTTTTGTGATGTATTTCTTATTCTTGAATAATGGCTGAGCAACAAAAAAACAAGGAAAAGAAAATCCTATCGATGAATGCAGGATGTATCTAAAAAAGTTACGCTTAAGTAATCATCAAACTGGACAAGGGTGCAAATGTTCAAAACTTAAATGATTCCGAAATCTCACTGCAGCTGATTTAAGCACGGTTTAAGTTTAATCAACTACATTGTTTATGATAATCAGTCCCTTTATCTGAGTGGTTTAATAATGTGCAAACCTGTAACATGCCATGGTCCCAGGAAATCTGAAGATGAAGCTCATTTTTATTCATTTTCATAGACTTATAAGGTGAAATTGTAAAGAAACGAACTTTTTATTTTCGTAAAAATTGTCAGTGTAATATCAGCTAGTTTCTATGTTTGAAATATACAACGTAGGCATATAGACGCACTGTCTGCATAATTTTAAAACAAAAATTCTGCTGAAAATGGGACGAAACTTTATTACTATATTATTTCCGTCGGGTGTACGCGGTGCCCGTTAAATTTATTGTTTTATATGCGATAAACGTTCGCGAATACATGTGCCGCTAAAAACGCAACAATTTTCAAAACCGCCAAAGCTGGAACGCGAACGTTGCGACGCAATACGAGCCGATTAAGTTTCGCCAAACCGCAAATGCTGGGACTCCAATAAATAGTACCTATATCCCAACAACTTTGATAAACACCATTTTAGTCACGAGTTTCGTTTGACACGAGCGCAGCGCGGCAGAGCGAGTGCTTAATAAACGAGAACTTGAACAAAATTTTAATTTGGAAAATATCGCCTATAAAAGTAAGTTTATACTACTAAAAAACCACAGTCCACGGTGGTGACGTCAATTCGCTCGTTAAATTACGCGCCAGCCGGACGGTAGCATAGAGAAGCCATTAGCCATTAATGCGTTCGCCTTGGTAATTTTAATTTTAGTCCTGTTCCTGTACTTTTCTTAGCTTGTGTTTAGTATAAAAAAGAAAGTTTTGAAAAAGACCGAATCCGATTTTTCCCGAGTTTTACTTTTGCTGAGGTTCGCGGTGTTCAATCTAAAAGGTATGTCCATAGAAAATTTATCCACTAATCAGCTTAAAGTTTTCTAGTTTTTAAAAATTGAAATAGTATATCAAATAAAATGAAATTATTCATAAAAAAAAACAAAAAGGATTTTAAAGTAATTTGCCATCGATAACATAAAATGTTCTTTATTTTATATAGATGACGAAGCCATTCTGAATGTTAAGGCTAAAGTGACACCTGGAACATAATGTTAACAAAAAACGACGGCTTTTTATTTTATGGTAGCGCATACAACGTTTATTTGACGTTTTACTGGTTGTACTCAAACACGATGGCACGATTTGTAATATTGTTTTTGTGTTGCTTCCCTTATTATAATGTAAATCACAGTAAGCACAAATACAAACTGGCATAGATTAAATACAAACGCACCTTTACACACCATAATTCTCGGCCCATAACTTGAGAACAGCACTATAACATATCGCCGCATCGATCGAAAAGCAACTGCATGACGTCACAAAAATTCCCGCGCTTAAAAAAAATTCTTTAGGGCAACTTAAATGTTGGCTTTTGAGTGTTGATATTTGGTATGCGTTATTTCTATACATAAACAAATGTGTTGAAGGAATAAAAAAAATGTTCAAGTTCCCTATTGGGGATTTTAGAGTAACGAGTGGAAGAAAATGATTTTTATATATTTTTATATTTTATATATTAGAACTTGCGACCTATGATCTTTATCAAAACAAGTTTGCCTGCCTTTATCTCACTCCAGATCTTGTCGTGTTTATGTCTTTGTCTACCAATTAGTTGTGACTGGCCTCGCAATAAATTCTATTAGTGGAATAACTCCAACAACCTGCTACAAGCTACTGCAATACTACTTGCAAATCTTCGCGATTCATCAACAACCACGAGGAAACCAGAAGATTTGTAAATTCTAATATTTCACAACACACATTATAGCATCCCATCTAACACTCTGGTCTTTGTTTAATATAATAAAGTGGATGCTTCTTCTTTTTGATCTATAGATTAAAAAAAAGTGTTATCTTAAATTCTCTAAAGTACTCTCTTTAATACTGTGATCCAGAACTTTCTATTATCTTTTATCATTGGTTAAGAAAGTAGCTGACTTTTCCTCTTTCTGAACTTATTTTTCATAACGAAAACCGAAACCGAAACGAGCTGTCAATCGAAACATTGACTGCGTTTGTTGAAACACATTGACTGGTAATTTGCTATTGCAAATAAATAACGCGCCGTGTTGTTTCAAGTGTACAAACAAAAGAAAAACAATATTTTTATAGAAACGGGCCAATATCAAAGTTGTTAATCAGTTATTTTCATAGTGCCTCCCACACACACACACCTGCAAAATAAGGAAGAACCTCTCATCGTTGCCGGCGATAAGATAGCCAGGATATTATAATTCACTGCCGTTATCTTCCTGTATTTGGCGCTTAACTACACATTGTTTGCTTGTCGATCGACGTACATTTCGTTCGATTTGAACAACGCTATCAGCCGGTGAATATATAATGTACGGGGCGGCTCTTCTGGATGAAGAAAGGGGGCGGTTGTCCTATGTAAGCTGCTTTGATACAAGCTACCAAGAAAAATATTTATATGAGTTTATATAACACTTAGTTTTTGTCTTAGATGATGGCAGGATGGTTAGGAAGACGACTATAACATCTTATGGTCCATGTAGAACTTAGAAAAACCTAAACGTGTACTGGTATCTTTTAGAATATCAGACATCACCATTATGGCCATTCTTTGGGTCATGGTTAGTGTTTTACACTCAATATAGGCTTTCAAAAAGTAATAAACCTCTACATCGAGTTTAAAGTATGGCCTTAACATTGTAAGTAGCTTCTCCGAAAATATATGATGGATTAAACAGTTTATGAGTGTAACTAAAAATATTCCTATTTCTGACTGCTGTTGCGTGTTTCTGTTTTTGATAGTCACCGCCGTGCATTCAAGTTTTCATAATCATTTCATGAGAAGTTTGGATAATTATTTGGGCTCAACGAATAATAATTTAATCCTACATACACAAGCTACATGTATCGCATTCGACAACCCACGGGAACTGCCCTGTCAGGATTTTTATTAACTGTGTGACTGAGGTTAAGAGCGAACTTTTGATGCTGAGGAATAGAGCGTTCTACAACTATGAGCACCGCCTGAATGCAGCTCCTTTTTCTGCATACTGTTTGATATCCCAAGAGGTGGATTTTATAATACTTTCTACATTAATTCAAATACATTTTAACTTCAGAACCTGTATGTACAGATGCGCAAAAAACATTTGACTTCAGGCTAGCTCTAAGCTGAATACTGTGTTTGAAATATTATAGCAGCAGATAATCGTATTCACCATGTTTTCTACTCAGTATTTGGATGGTTGTTTCACTTCGCTTATGGGTATTTTCCCTCTGTTTTTTAGTAAAATCTCCATTCCGATTTAACGCTCATATAATGGCATTAGTTTTAAAATTTATATTCTGTGGAATTTTATAAAACTAAACGATATACAAAGAAAGTCAATTAAACCATCTTTCATGTGACTTGAGAAGTTTACCAAACTCGTTGCATACTGTACTTTTCCTACGACCGTTAGTTTTGGGGCACTTTTTTGCAAAACAACCCGAAAACATTCATTAACATGACGGTCAACTGAGAAACGTCAAAATTAAATCCATGTATCTCCAAATCCCCCAAAAATATCCTCTCAATCCTCCCCAAAAATATCTCCAAAACCCGTGTGCTAATATCCCGGAAGTGGTTCCGATCCGTGGGAAACGAAACTCACGCGGGAAACTGACACTTGTGTATAATTTGGTATTTTGCAGAAGGGAGTAGAAAAAAAAATTAGAGATACCATTTGTTATCATTTATATTGCAGCAAACAGATTGACGACACAATTTCTGACGACAAATCCTTAAATTTTTCTTTTCTTTTCTGAGTAATTTCGCATGCAACCTAGTTTCTTACTGGGGCAGATGAGAGTGGGTATCTGATCTTTCACCCTTTGAACCTGTATAAGGCGGGGCATGTGCAACCTTTCACACCTCGCTGAAGTTAGCAAGGTTCAAAGAGAGAGACAAGGAAAAAGAGAGAGATAAAGGAAGAAATTTACTTCTTTAGCTGATGAAAACGAAATCAACTAGTGATCAGTGATCTCTAGTTAGAATTAACGAATCGGAACGAATTAACGATTTTTGGAAATAGGAAACGGAAAAAAATTCAATAAGCAATGCGGAAATGTTTTACTTTCTGCAGTATCACCATAAAATAACATAAAGTCAGGGAGAGGGGAGGGCCTTAGGGTGCTGCTACAATATAGCAATCAAACCACCGATGTAAATTGGGTATATTTATTAACATCATTTACAAACTCCGAACCTCGAACGCTCACGACGAAATGAACATTATATTACGAATATAATCGATCTTTAATTAGTGAAAAGCAAATATGCATTTACGTTTTGGTTGGTCTATGCTATGTTTTATTTACAGTCTATCCCTATATGTATATGTTAATACGAAAATGTCAGTCTCGTACAGATATTAGCTGCTTATGGAAAGAAAGAATTATAACAAAGTTTTCACTGGTTTGTGTTATCAACAAATTTTAAAAATATTAAATGTTATTTGTATTGTATTGTATTTGTTGTAGTGTAGTGCGCAGTGGCGAGCATGTGGCTGTCCTTCCTTTAAGATGTTGTGGAAAAATTATAAAAGTAGCACAGACAAGTGTGCAGAAGACATGGTATTGCTGTTATATGTATAGGTTGTCCAAATAGTGGGTCAAAGTAATAAATCTCTTTTGTTATTAGTCTATTTATTATAGATGATATTAAAAAAAAAACAATTTAAAATTATTTTCAAATATACGGCGTGATTCATAAATATGTGGAAAATCAAATTTATATATTGTTAATTGGAACACCCAGTATATTATGGCATTAACAGGTATTACCTTTTATACTCAATCATCCAATGTGGGTTTGTTATAGTTTATTGCGTATTTTCGCATTTATTTATTTTTTTTATTTTTTATTTATTTTTACCATTTTGAAAAATATTGCTTTTTGTGAAAAAATCAAATGGAATATTCTTTATATTATACTTCCATTAAATACTCCTATTAATGCCCTTTCAATTTTATTAATCATTCCCTATAACTAAACAGTATTTTTTGGGGTATACACATTTTACAAAATATTGCCTGAACGTGAAAAATCTACAGAGTTGAATTACGCATAATTCTTTCACAGAATAGCATTAGTTATATATTAATGCAAAATGTAATACGAACATAATTTACTAAATCCGACATTTTAAGAAAAATAAAATTATGAACTGAACAACTTTGAAAAAATAATTAAAACAGTATTTTACGCCAGGTAAACTACTAAAAATTGACATGCCAAATCATCACCATCCTATATCAGGTTGTCACAGATCTTTTGTTTAGGTAAGGCAACATTTTTGTCACAAAATTAAAAAACTACCTATTAATTTTTATTATAATTTGCCAAATTGTTGGTGTTTTAATGATAAAAATGTATATACCTCAAAAAATATTATGCTTAGGTGTACGAAATTATTAAAACAATTAAAGAACATGAACGAAAGGATGTTCTATTTGATTTTTTCCCGACAATTAATACTTTCACTTTGATTCACCCTGTATAAACGATTGGAACTTACTTGTGTACCGTCTCGCTTCATAAAATTACAGCTGTCAAGAATATAGGGTATTAAACTCTAAATTATAAATTTAATTTTACTTTAGGTACATAATTATTCAATATGGATTTCTTTTATTACTTACTGCCTTAGTAAGTAAGTACCAACATTTTGCTCTATACGATATACAGAACGGGATTTTGCACATATTGCATAATCTCTCCTCAAAACAATGCACGAGGATTTTTTTTTTTAAATATCCGCAAATTGTACTACTAATGCAAGAATATACCGGCTGTTCCATTTAAAAAATATAAATATTTTAATTTCTCTCTTTTAGTCTCTAATTTTGTATTTTTTGAGAGATGATGATGAGATATATTAGACAATGTAGACGACGAAAATTATAACATAAAAGAACCTAAATAACCGAGTAAATAAAAACCTAGGGAAAAACTATCCGAACCGCGGTATTCCCGGCATCGACCATTTATCATAATTACCATCCGAGATGCCTCATTTCTCACCCGAAAACTTGCTAAACATCTCGAGGTATCTGCGTATGAATTCCCCCGCCAGCTGCTTTCAGGGTTCCACCTGATCCTCACCGCAAAAGTACGAGTTTTGCATCGAATACAGGCGGTCGATGGGGTTCAGACCGGGCTGCGAATGTGGCGCGTTCTGATGAGCCGCCGGAGGTTGCAGGAACATCGAGGACTGATTCGATTCGATGGCGGACGTAAAAGATAATCCGATATAGCTATCGTCCCTTCGTTTCAGGTCGAGAGCGGCGAACGAATGCAGGGGTATGTTGTTGTTGCTTTTCACGTAAGGGTTGTCGTTTTCCAGTTCTTCCTTAATGCGGAGGAAACCGGAGGTTTCCGGGTTTTGCATCGCGGCGTCGTCGCCGACGGTCGTCTCGGTATCGCTGCAGCTGTCGTTGAAAAACGGCGTCGAATGCGGACCTGCGATACCGAAAGGGTCGGTAAATTAAAAATTAATTAAAACCGGGCAGCGCGAAAAGGCTCCCCGACACTCACTCGGCTCCTCCTCTTTGACATTTAATTTCTTTTCATCGTTTTCCGGGTCCTTGCCCCCTTTGTTATCCTGCCTCGCTTTCTTTTGCATTTTCTTCATTTTCGCGCGTTGATTTTGAAACCAAACCTTTCGGAAACGATTCGTATTAGTTTCGAGTGAAATGGTATCAAATGGGAAACGGGCACCGACGTAAAGGGTTTTCGGTGCGTCGCGCAGAAACAGAAACAAAGCGAGAAAGAAATATTTTAATTTCGACAGGTAGGGAGAGGCCTTTTTCTCTACGTTTATGAACAAATTCATTTAAACATCAGATATTTCATTTGAAGAGAAAAAAAAACATTTTTTGCAGTAAACAGAAAATAACAAAACATAAACAAAATTAGTCATGGAGCAATATACAACTGAACAACCTGTAAAAATTGCGCAAGCCTGTTATGAAAATGGTCGATCAAGAAAAAATGCATTTCGGGCTCTATGTGGTTCAAAAATTTGAGCAAACCGGATCTGCAACTAACCTCAAAGTCTCTCAACGTGCTCGTGCAAGTCGGTCAGATCAAAATATTGCCACTGTTCGCGAAAGTGTAGCCCAAACACATCGATTCGTCATCGATCGCAGCAAGTGGGCCTTACGTATTCAACCACACAGCGAATTTTAACAAAAGACTTGCATCTACACCCATATAAAGTCCAAATAACTCGGGAGTTGAAACTTCGAGATCATCAACAGCGCCGCGTGTTTGCAGAATGGATACGAGAACAAGGGGTTCATTTTTCAACGAAAATCACCTTTAGCGATGAGGCACGCTTTTAAAATATATTTATACAATTTACAAACTAACGGAACACCTCAGTGAGGCACAAAGACAAAAGACATATATAGTAATCGCCTGCAATACCGAAAACTCACTTGAACTATCCTGACGCTTAATCCGGTATCTTTGGCCAACGCTTCCCGTACTTTCCTGCAAGGTTTCGGGCTGACTTCAAAGGACGCTTTGAAGGCACGACGCTGCTGAGTGGTCAGTATCGTCCTGGGCCGCTTCGGTCCTCTACGTCCGTCGTGGGACCTGCTCGTTTGCAGCAGGTCGTCGCAGATAAATTCGCCTGAAATTCATTTAATTTTCCAGGAACTCCACTTCACTCATACAAATAACGTACCGTATCCAAAACCTTGCATCATTTCCACCTCTTTCTCGTAGTCCACCCGGCAGAATAACTGACCTTGCTTTATGACGTATAGGTCGCCTTTTTGCAGTCTGATCCCGCAGACCACGCAGACGAAACACCTTAGGTGGAAGATACTCTCGCTGGCTCGCATTACCAGCTCCTCGGGAGATACCCTTTCGGAGCATCCCAGGCATTTTTTTATGAACAACCTGCAAAAACACGTAATTGGGTGATGGTATCGTATTTGTTCAGCCGAACATTTTCCTTTGTGGGTTTTTTTTTTCAAATCTGACAGCTAGTAATTAGAATGGTAACAACAATAATAATTGTTTTTGCATGAAGGGCAAATGTTTCCCTAACCCTAATGCAGTTTTCTCTAGAAATAAGTCCCGGAGTTAAAGCTACGGATTCGCTTAGAAATTCCAAAAATATGCATGTTCAAAGTTGCTTAATACTAAGCCGACATTTTTTTTTTAAATATATGGTATATTATCTAGTTAAAGTAACCAGGATACCAGATTTCTATAGGTTTTGGTAAAGTCATATTTTACAGGAGAAAATTATTGATAATCATATAAATAGAGAGATAGATAGTAATTTTTACTAAGCATATTTATTTAAAATACGGCAACCCTATTTGCCCATTCTTACATTATTGTTTTATTGGTTGCAAATCTATTGTACTACGACCGTAGGGTTTTATATTATGCATATGAAACGTCATTGAAAAAACTGGAAAGAATATTTTTTTCTGACCAGCGGCCCGTGCAAACGGACTGAATCAAAGATCAAAGCAAAAGTATATAAACAGCAATTTCGGCCTAGTGTACGTCGAGTCACGTGTCGACTGGCAAAGGATATTAGAACGTACAATCAACAGGCCCACGGCTACAGTTTGATTTGACGGGTGTCCCTCCGCTGTGTAAACACTGGCCCGTGGGTCTCTCCCGGGGAGTTGACGTGAGGCCCGTGAGACTTTTTGCGGATTTACAGAGAAAAAAAGAGCAACCACCAAAGGATCTCAACAAATCGTACAATAGAATATCAGTATTCACTTTATGTATGTAATATTGTTGAAAATGTAGTCAATCGAATAGAAGTTAGGACTATGTAAGGTATGTTCATAGATTTAAGAAAGTGACTAACTGATACGAATTAAGGAAAGACCCGGGCAAGCTGTGAGAATGAAATATGGCCGAATAGGTCCGTACTTTGTTTAGAATTTAATTATTTGGGGTTTTGTTAGGAAAGATACTAAAGAATATTTATTTATTTATGTATGTATTTATGTTTAAATCTAAAATAAAAATTATTTTTATTACCTACTTAAATTACTTAAAATTAATCACATAATATATCAGTATCACTATCGCTATCATCGCCTGTTCTAAGTATTACTTGTTCTATATTATTTGCAATATGGATATACGCTTGTTCTGCTTTTTCTATATGTTTAACAGAATTTGCCCAACTTTGTGGAGGAATGTTAAAAACTTCGATTTCTATAAGTTTGGGGACATTGGAGTTAACACGGGGAAAACATTGCCCTGAGGTTTTGCATAATAACAGAAGTATTCCTTTTGTAGGTTCAAGCTTTGTAAAATCTCAATTAATTGCTTTTTGGTATTATCTTCGTGAAAATAAATGTCGTTATTATACATGTAGTTTTGGATTGTTGCTTTTGTGTCACATGAGGAAGGGGTTTTAGTCAACTGTCTACTGTGATAACTTGCATTGTCCATTACAATGGCGGTATTAGGAGGAATGTTTGCATTGTATGTTAATGACCACCTTTGGATGCAAAAGCAATTGGTCACTTTCTTGTATCTATGAACAGACCATACCAATAAGACTACTCACCTTACCTGTAAGGAATAACACTTTCAGTACAACAGTGAACAGTATATTATATTCAATTAATAAAATACAGTTCAACAATAAAAACAGATTGAGTTTATGGATGAGCAATAATCTTATTGCATTGTATGTTAAAGCAATTGGTCACTTTCTTATATCTATTAACAGACCATAGATATTCTTGAGACAAGGAAAAATTTTACTCCCCAAGGAGATTTTAAGATTTCTGTTCCCTAAAAATTTCTATGGAAACCGAAACTTGAATTCAGGGAATAGAAATGACACAGGGATTCTACTTTGCCAAAGTTGTCACACAGCATTTCCACCGATGAATAGTATATTATTCTATTTGTTTAATAGTCCACTGATCAAAGAAAGTGCACGGTTCGATGGTCCAAGAAGTAGTGCCACTATGGGGATTTCAGATTAAGACGGTAGTACAATGAAACATTACCCCACTGTTTTCAATTTTGTTTTTAATTGTTGCTTATGGTGTAAAAGAAGAAATAAAAAATCAGAAATTAATGTTATATTGTAAATTTTGTTATCTTCTGCTAAAATGCAAATTTTACAATAGACGCTACTGAAATTACACTTAATGAAGATTTGTTTGATAAATTGAAAATATTATTGAAATATGTGGAGTTTGCCTTTAAACAAATGGTTTACATGTGAAAAATTTGGCAAAGTTAAATTAGAACCAAAATTGTTTAGATTTTTACAGTTATTTATTGGTTTATGACAACTCAAATTTCGATAGATGTTTCGAAATTTTGTTGCTGGGTTTTCTTATGTATTTTATTGTTTTCTAAATGTTGGGTCAGTGTTTCCGTTCAGTACGGTAATATGAGGTGGATAGATTTCATGGTTATTTAAGACTATTTTTTTAGTTATAATCTTATCTTTGAAAGAGGGATCGTAACCATTGTTAAAAGCTGTTTGTTTGGTAATATTAAATTCTTTTTCAAAAATTTCATTTGGAAACTGGTATAGTAAGTAGCCTGCGGATAAAAAATAAAAATCAGACATTTTGTGTACGCTAGGGTGGTTTGGTTATATTTTAATCTAGAATAAAGACGTTATCATTAAAATTATGCCATTCATTTATCAAGCAAGGCTGGAGCTACTGGCCCTTGTAAATATATTTCTACACTACTTTTACTTTTGACTACGTACGTAATACGAGGTATGTTCTAAAAGTAAAGTGATTTTTGCAAATTGGGACGGCGATTTTCAATATTTTGTTTTGTTGTGTTCACAGTTTCAGCCAGTTTGCAGGTTTACTTTTTTTGTGAGACAGAAACGTTAACCTCATACATTGAAGTCATGTTCGTTCTTATGTTATTAAGAATTGGGTTTGCCTAGAAAATGATTTCGATGACTTTCTTTCCAGATTTAGTTTCCATAGAAACTTTTTGGTCACTTTCTGGGTTAGCGCAATTCACTCGCATACAACAGCATTGATTTGAAAATATTACAAATTAGATCGGAATAAAATAAATAGTCGTGAACAATATTTACAAAATGTTTACTACAGTAATAGTAAATCAAAACCAAATGGTTTAATATTTGACCGTCAGACGACGTATCGCTTACCTTGAAACCCCACTTACATTTCATTATCGTCAAAATACCTAGTAGTTACTATCAACTCTAATAACATGAATGCGGGAAAGGAAACAAAAAGATTTGATGATTTCGTATATGACAGAAAAGCTTCAAATATTAGTGGCCACAGCAGAAGGTTTTGTCAGTACAAATAGCTAAATAAATTTTCTGTTTGAAACCTGAAAAGGATCCATTATTTCCCTGGTTTTTATATAGAAATGTTTCCGTTCTGTAAAATTTAACAATAATGACCCTAAATGAAATTTAAATTAAGTTATTTGATGCTTAACATTAGGGTTGCCAAATTTTAATTTTGACGACATTTTACCGGTCTCAATTTTCATAATCATTTCATTAAATGGTAAAAATTACTTATTCGCTTATTGCAATCTTATCGTCATTCAACTCGTTTATACGCATATATACGGGAGTCAATAACGTGAGGCATGTGAATATATCTTGGAATCCGAATTACACCGACAAAAGGGTAGAGGAGTATTCTCGCCTAACTAGTGACCATTTTAAACTGCAATGGCGTAGATCCGGGTGAGCAACTAAATTACATTTTACATTTATTTATTGATTATTATATTGTTTTTCTGAAATATATTCGGTCTTTCGAAAACAATGTGATTTTTCTAAATATTTATTCACGTTTCGATCGTAATTTCGATCTTTTTTAAAATATTCTTATTTTATATAGCTGACATATATAATATATATAAATTTGAAGCTTGTAGGTCAAACCGTTCGGAAGTTATCGGCGCAAAACCCTGGAACAGAGAAGGGAGAAAAAAAAATTTTTTTTGACATTGATCATTTGTGTACCAATGGGGGTCCCGTAGGGCCAACCGTTACCGACATCTCGAGCTTAGCGAGGAGCGCGTATACTTTCGAAAACTTCGCCCTTTAAAAAAATGTTTCCGTCCACAGCATTACCAGTTGGGACGTATACACCCGCTCCTATCTAAATGCACGCCCCGTAATTAATAACGCATCATCTTCGAAAGTGACCGACGACCACGTATGAAACCTCTCTCGTTATCCTCCGATCGAATTCCGTTTCGAATCCGAACACCTGTTTGCCGCAAAATCATATTCCAAACCACCCTTCGAAACAAGTGACGTCGCGCCTAATGATATGCACCACTAGCGGATCTTTGATCGAAATTAAACGGTCGTTTCGACGGGCCGCGTATAATATGATGACGAATGGGGTTGCGTACGTGGGGTCGCTTTGGGGTGCGGGAGCACGTGCTATGTGTCGACGCGTATTTTTTTTTGGCTCGAAATTTAACGAAACGGCTTTGAAGTGACGCAACGCGTTGCAAATTTGCAACAACCATTTGCTTTCTAGAAAAGGAGATTGTTACGATAAACTGAACGAGCTAAAAAACACCAAGGAGAGAAGATTGGTTGAAAAGGTTGAAAAGAGCAACGTTTGACTCGTCTATTGATCTTTATTGCGAAGTTAAATAAATATATTACTTTCATCCATTTGGAATAAATAGATTTTGATTAAAAAAGCCATCGAGTGTTAAATCTGCTTACAAATACATTCTGACATTAAATATCAAGAATTCCTTTGAACTAAATAAAAGAATTAAATTAAATTAGCTAGCTAGAAGGTTTTGTCATTTCTTATTTATTTAGCTTTCGCATTTGTTTTAGCAAGCCAACCTCTGTCCAGAACAAGTTAAGTTACTCGCTTGGCTTGTATTAAAATTTGCACTTAAATAGTTAAATAGTTAAAGGTACTGGTTTAGGATATCTTGGCAACCCTCGAAGCAAAATTTGCGACACCAAGAATCACAAGAGTCGCAACTTATTTAACCATTGAAGAAAAAAATGTTTTTTTTTTCAAAATAATTAGTATGCACCATATACCTATATTTTGTTATATCAAAGAACATATAAAAAATGTTCGAAAATTATTTTCTAGAAATACAATTTTCATAAAATGTGTTTCTGCGTGAATGGAATATCGTCTCTGTGTGTAAGTGTTTTTTTTTCCTCCGATTTCAAGCATTTTCCATAATTTCAGTAACACATTAATATAAATTTGTATTTATATTTGAATATATCGTATAGTTGTATAAATTTAGTTTTTTGGTTAGTTCCACTTGTAAAATGCTGTTGATATATATGTTGTTTGATATTTTTTTAATAAAGGCTATTTATTTATATTATTATTACGTTAAATGTTAAAAAAAGCTCTTCAGCTTTGAAGGTTTTTTTTTCTTGAAAATTTGATCCCCTTCAGCTCGTAATATTACATTTATCTAAAGCTCAACAATGATTTCGCGCTGTTTTTTATAAACATAAATTAAATAAATAAATAAATAAATAAAAATAAATGAATAAGCTCGGTTCTGAATTTCCGCTGTATGGTTCTATTTGTTAACAATTTGTCCCGGAGTGTATTCATCTACATGTGTTTTTTGTCCCATTCTGTCGGATGATGATGTTTTTTGTGTAGTTTTGTTCGGGAACTATATTTTTTCAGCTACCTGTTCAGTTCTTTCAACATTTCCGGTATTTTTTTTATCTGTAAGCAGGGCGATATCACCCACATGTCTTGGTTGTTCAAGTGCTGTCGTCTCAGTGTAGTTTTTTAAAAAAAATCCTCCATGGTTAAAAAGTTCTTCTTATGCGTGTTGGTTTTAGATCGTCATACATTTTACATCTACATTGTTGTGGCTGTGGTTCTTTATACATAATCGAACATAAGTAGAGCAAATCTGGTAAATTCTTACTTTCAATGTAAGGATAGCGTGTTATGAAACTTAGCCAAAAATCACAACCCAATAATTTTTGCATTCATAAATAAAAATGTATAAGGTTGTTCGGAAAGTCATTTCGTTTTTTCCCGTCAGAGGACTTAATTACGTTTTTTCGAAACCGACTTCACACTTAAGCTGCATAACCATTATATGCCTTGAGAGCTGATATTGCAAGGCTTGTGTGTGAAAAAGTTCTATTAATTCTACGCAGTAGTTTTTGGTTGGTGCCCTTTTAAATATGGAGAGCAATAAGCAGCATTTTCGTCATATTTTATTTTTTACTTCAGAAAAGGTAAAAATGCTGTCCAAACGAGAAAAAAATTGACGGATATGTATGGAGAAGGCGTGTTAACAGTACGCCAGTGCCAGAAGTGGTTTGCAAAATTTCGATCCGGCAATTTTGATATCGAAGATACACCACGGTCTGGAAGGCCGGTCGAAGCTGACAAAGATGCGATAATGGCATTAGTTGATGCAAATCGGCGAATAACCACACGAGAGATCGGTGAGAGATTAAATTTGTCGAATTCGACTGTTTATGGCCATTTGAAAGGCATGTGCTTAACCTCGAAGCTCGATGTGTGGGTGCCCCATGTCCTTACGGAGCGAAATTTGTGTCGTCGCGTTGACGTGTGTGATTCGCTCCTCAAACGTCAAGAAAATGATCCATTTTTGAAGCGGATTATTACTGGGGACGAAAAATGGGTTGTATACAACATTGTTAAACGCAAGAGGTCATGGAGCAGAAAAGATGAACCGGCTCAAAGCGTGTCAAAAGCCAACATTCACCAAAAAAAGGTGATGCTCTCCGTTTGGTGGGATGTCGAAGGAATCGTTTTTTTTTTGAGCTTTTGCCGGACAATACAACGATTAATTCAGAAGTCTATTGTCATCAACTGGACAAATTGAATGATTCACTTAAAGAGAAGAGGCCCGAATTAATCAACAGGAAGGGTGTAGTGTTCCACCACGATAATGCGAGACCTCACACAAGTTTGGTCACTCGCCAAAAACTTTTACAGCTTGAATGGGACGTACTGCAACATCCACCATATTCTCCAGATCTGGCGCCTTCCGACTACTATTTGTTCCGGTCCCTGCAAAATTTTCTGGATGGCAAAACCTTTACCTCAAATAAAGATGTCAAAAACCACCTGAACCAGTTTTTTGCCAGCAAAGACCAAAACTTTTATGAGAGGGGAATTATGTTACTGCCAGAAAGATGGCAAAAGGTGTTGGACCAGAACGGCCAATATATAATTTAATAAAATATTTATTCATTATACGAAAACTGTCTTTCATGTTCCCCAAAAAAAACGAAATGACTTTCCGAACAACCCAATACTTTGTTGATTTACTTTTGTCCGATAGTGTATTGGTTAAGATGGGTCGATTCTGCTACTAATTAAAGAGTTTTTCACAAGCCAGTGTTCATTATTATCATTGCGTTATATACTTTAATCACAAATTTGTAAGTGTACGGGGACCAATGCGTACATGAGCACATTCAACAAAATGCGTATCGACTCCATTGTCCGATATTATTCGGCCACCGTGAGATTTCTCACATTTTACAAAATTCTATGGGGTGAAAGAAGAATGGGACAGCACAAACAATGAGGGGCTGCCGAAATAAATTTCATTATTTGCGAATCTTCGGGGCAGTTTACGTACAAACACGGAACATATGCTAGGATGCAAATAAATACAGGGAACGTTACATGAACGAGAGAGGCCGGAGTTGATTTTTACTTTGATGCTCCATTTTTGTTCCTACTAGCGGCTTTTTGAGATTTCTTTTTGTTGTAGGTTTTAATAATTGCTGGGTAATCAATAATTTACTTGTGTTTTTGACGAGAAAATTGTTAAACAATGAATTGAAAATATCCTTATTTTTTTCTCGCAGGTGGCATTCTGCTTTTTTGACGACTCTTCTTGGGTTGAAAAAAAAAAGTGTTATTTCTATTACATTTCTATTACATAGACCGCGCAACAATTACTAGTTTTAATAAAGTTTAGGAACTCCTTTAACAATAATAAATAATAAAACTCGGTTCCGGTAGGTATTAAAGGACAGAGCTTAAGGAATGGACTCTAAAAAGTTTTGGTCTTATTAATCTAATTCTTATTCTAATTGTCTAAATCTAATCCTGTTTCACTATTATTGAGATCAACTATAGCACTATTTATGTTAATTTTTCAAACAAGGCTTTTATAATACTTTTTATTAAACTTCTGGATTCCTCCTGCGTCGGTTTTTGCCGAGTCGAACTTGCTGACGTTTCGCCAATCATTCTGTTGGCTTCTTCAGAGCTTGGCTGAAACTGACTGTGTTTATGCCCCTCATCTAGCTCCGCCCCCCTCAAACAATATAAACGCGGGTACAGTTTTATAAAAAGGATTTATGTTGTTTTGTATAGGAATGTAAGAGTCCTCAATTTTTATTAGGTACGGTACTGAATTTTTCCAGCTCTCAATTGGTATGTTATTAATTACATTCTTTATCAAATTTATAACACCCCGTTTTGAACTGATAGAGTGTCGTATGTATCGAACCATGTTTCATCAAGCTAAATTATGGATCTGTTGTCTAATGTATATCTTTTAATTTCTTGAATTAAATCTTCAAGTGCGTATTCTGTGTGATTCCATTACTACCTGCCTTTTGCGGTACTTAAATCCCATTTTACGATCAACTCCAAGGAGGCATGGCATATATTTATAATGGTTTCATCTTCTTGTTGCTTCTTTTTCAGTCTATTCAAGATAGGAACAACTTCGCTTTGATAAAGACAATATACTTTCCTTCTTATTAGGTCTTTACCACCACACGTTTATTCCTTGTCGTCAATTTTCCTCTATTCATATATTTTAAAGCTTTTAGTTGGTACAAAAATGGTCGGCGTCGAAAAAAAAATTTTTGTTGTCTGTTTGTCCGTTCTCCGTTCTCGTCTTTTGGTTTTCCCTGAATAACTTTCGAATCGTTGGAGCTACAAAATTGAAATTTGCCTCCGAGATACAAATGGCCTCGATCCGACGCGGCATCCATCTTTTTTTCGCGATTTTCGACTGTTTTTTCAACATTGCAATTGAAACACGATAACCTATAGAAAACGAAGGGTCAACACTCAGGAAAGAAAGAAATATACCTGCGTCCACCCCTGCCTTTTCACTCAAGTAAGAATAAATTTAACAAGCAAATAATATCGTTAAAATTTGATTTATATTTTTTATGCCAAGAAGATTGAAACAGACTATACCTCATATGCCGCATGAGGACATTTACAACAACAAGATTGTATAACAATTCCTTTAATTTCACATAATAATTCTCCCCAAGCATGTAGATGGCGCCACTTGACTATTGTTTCAATACTATAATTTCCTTGCTTATCTATGCTTATTCCGTTAAGCAATGTTTTTTTTTTTAATAAAATTGTGATAATCCTATACAAAGGACAACCAAAAGAAAAAATGGTAACGGGAATTATTTATGGAGGTTCAACGAGCGTGTTATCGTCGAACTTTTCCAATCGTTATCGGATCAGATGGTTTCACGCTCAACAGACCGCGTAATGTTTTCGATTTTTTGATAAACTGCGGCCTGATTTTTGGCGTAAGATGTGCTGTCGAAATGAGGGATCAGCGTTATAATTAATACGTTAATAGTTTGCTACGCGTCGAACGAATTACAAATAATGACATATGGTCGCGGTCATACAAATCTGTTAACGACAAACATGCCCCGCCCCACCGCCGACCATGCGCCCATCTAATTTTTAATTAATTCGGATAGAGTTAATTTCTTATACCCTATAGTATATCGAAGTGCACTCTATACCAGATTTAAAGTTAAAACAAGGTTTCGCTGACAACCTTTTTGTCCAATTAAAAGGATTGAAAAGATGGAGTAAACTTTCCTAAGGAGCAGCTAAACATCAAATGGAATTTATAAGATTGATTTTATTTCTGGAAAAAACTATTAGTTCGAGGTGAGGCAAAAACTACAACAATTATACAAAGAGAGCAGAGAAAGTTTGGTGAAATTACTTACCAAAATTCACTAAAGAGGGCATAATGTTTTTAAAAAAATTCCTATCCTATATTTTGAAACTTTTTCACTGGGTTCTCCTATGTATATAATGTTTTAAATCGTTCGTGTTCGTGGTTTCGGATAAATAAAGTTTCTTGTTGTCTTTTTGAACACACCTTGTCAAATATTGAAGCCTTACGAAATTTTAGAAGCCTAAAATTGGAGGAAGAGATATTAAACTGCACAAACAATATTAGATAATATCAAAAAATAATCTCTTCAAAATTGGAGCATAGAATAATATATTTTGAAATAATTTTTTTTTAAGTGATTAACTGCTAAGTGCTGTGCAACACCCTGTACAAGACGTGACGGCACACATCTCGTGAAACATATTGTACGAGCACGAAGAGCAAGGGAAGCAGCAAAAGGGCAATCGCAGACAATATGCTGCCGCACGGTTTGGATGCAGCCGCTGCCACGCGATTCCTGCTGATGCCTCCGTAATCCTGCTGCCGCCACAGGGGTGACGGGACTAAATCGGACGGCCAACTTTTTATTGAGACGTATAGAAAACCAATTGGACGTGGCGATAGAATATTTCTCCCGATCTGCGGTTGAGTTGTTATTAAATTAATAGAAGTGGTAATGGGAGTGTACGTATGTAGCCAGGACTTCTTACCAGTAGAGATAAATTAGCAAGTTCAGTATTTTTCAATGAAACAAAAAAAAAATCTGAAAAAGATTTACCCCAATCCAAAACTTTAATTTGGTGTTACTGGAAAATAACTTTGCGATATTATTTCTCAATCTCCTAACTCCAACTAAAAGGGAAGATGTCTGCGTTCTCTAAACGTAAAATGTGTTTATAAAAGGTGAGCTGAGATCTAACTAGGCTGGTCATTTGACCTCCAATGGACCGGCAATTAATTGACTAGTCAAAATCGATCAAAATGTATTTTTAAAATTATTTCGGTCAATTGACTAGTCAGCAGATATCACATCACCATAGAACCAACTAGAAACGAAGATGTTTGATTTTATTTTACCACCAGATATGTTTTTCTTTGGTAAAAGGCGTTGGGGAATGAGAATTTTCGATTTGGTACAGTGTGTTATGAAGAAGTTGTTTTGGTTTAATTGCCACAGTACCCTCTTCTAAGTTTACCATGAAGGTAAAGGCGAAAAAAGGCTTTCGACCGTATTGATTCTTCTTCTTCAAACTTTCTTATTTTTCTACAAATTAAATAATACTAGTTTATTTGAGTAAATTTTCTTGCTTTTATCATACTTTGCTCATGCGGTTTACGACTGGTCTAATATTTTTAATTTTTTTCATTCATTTTTATACTGAGGTTGACTTTTTTTCCGTATCGTTTGGGAACATCCTGTATAATACGTATGTCCTGCTCATTTCCTAGATGTCATTAGAATGAATGATGAATGAAGGCATTAGAAAAACATTTTTTCAATTTCTGCTTTTTAAAAAAAAAATGAGATCCAGATTTTGATCACTGGACATAAATCAGTACTGTACACTTTTTCTATTTATAGTTTGCATTTAATTTTTTGCACATATCTCTTCTACTATGTCTAGTATTCATTTATTTGCATATTTAAATAATTATACAAGCAAGGTTATTCAACAGACTGCTGGGAGGAACATAAATTAGGAACAATGAGAATAACTACAAAAAAAATTCTAACATAAAAACCTATAACAAAGCCGGTAAATACAGAGCAGTCTGAGTGAAATGTTAGAAATATATTAAGTAAGTCAGTAGTAACTATCATCATTGACAAAACTGAAAGGAATGATAATTAGTTGTGAAAACAGGACCATTGAAAGTCTGTTTCGAAGGTTATGAAGTCTAACTTTAAAAAGAATATAAATTACGCAAAACTCAGAAACTATAAGGTCATTAACTGTCTTATAAACAAAGATCATGTCAAAGCACTGTCTTCTGAAATTCGATGAACGCGAGCTCTAATAGCGTAAATTTTCATTACCACAGTGCGAGTGTCTTTGTCCATTGAAACGAAAATTAACGGCAAGCAGCAAAGCAGGAATTTGATGGTATACCGGAATCCAAACTGTTGACAAATACTGCAGAAAATTTCTTATTATATTGCAATTTAATGAACCTGGGTTCGTAAAGTACTTTTCCCATATTCCAATATTATGTAAGAAAAAGAGCATTTGAAAATTAATTTCTACTGGATATGTATTAGACATTATCTCTCGTAATGTTATTTGCGTGCGTATAGAATGTGGATTATATATTGGTTTTGCAGTTCGTATCAAATTTTATAAACACCGCTGTTTGTACACATTCCTGGCTTAAATAAAGGCCGATATTTATTATTACGCAGGAGGTTTTCTCGCTCCAAATCGATATAGCCAAATTCCACCGGAAATATTTAAACAAGGACCCGCCCCGACAAATATCCCGAATGTCACTCGGAAAATATCTCCCGGATAACCTGGCCGCCATCTTAGTCTTTCTATTGCCTCCGGGGGTCCTTTATATCAACTTTGCCCTCGGCTCTTATATAAAGTGGATTCGTAGCCATGTTACGGCGCGGTAAATATTTGAAGGGTTAGTGGAGCAGGCTTCCGAAATGAATCTTTGCAAAAAGTCGACCCCAGAAAGTTCTTAAATTACTTTCGTTCAAGTCGCGGGCTGGAGTTTTGAGATGTGTTACGCCTGAAATTAGAATACCAAAGGAAAACACGAAATAAATTTAACCTGTCTTAAAAGTCGTCCTTGTTTCGAAGTTGAAACTGATGTGAAACGGTAGAAACATTTTGAAACCACCTTGGCAGCAGCAGTGAAGGTGGGTTAATATTATTCTATTAATGTAATTGCGAGAATGGTAGACTGTCGATGAGAATAAGAATGTTATCTCAAATTTGGTGATTTCTAGTGAAATTTGACCCCCAAAATCCCTAATCACATTTTTAGGTTAGGTTAGGTTAGTCATATGGGCCGACTTTTAGATTAGATTACATTAGAATGATCCTTAGGGTTATAGATATTATATTTATAGTGATCAATTTTTTTTTAAATAAATTTGTCACGCATTTGAAAATACATTCGAAAAATATTTTTGAAATTTTTGATTTTTTAGAAAAAATATGATATTCAAATTTTGAGTAAAAATACTTACTGGACATAAACCGGTCCTGTACATTTTTTCTATTTATTTTGCATTTAATTTTTTGCACAAATCTCTTCTACCATGTCTTTAATGGTATTCATTAATTTGCATATTTAAATAATTATACGAATAAGGTTACTCAGCAGAGTGCTGGGAGGAATATAAATTAGGAACAATAAGAATAACTACAAAATTCGGTAGACCTACGCAAAAAAAATTAACATGAAGCCGGTAAATACGAGAAGAGCAGTCTCAGCGAAATGGTATAAATATATTCAGTAAATCAATACTATCACCATTGACAAGTAAAGACATGGTAGAAGAGATATGTGCAAAACATTAAATGCAAATTATAAATAGAAAAAATGTACAGTACCGGTTTATGCCCAGTATGTATTTTTAATCAAAATCTGGTTCCCATATTTTTTCTAAAAAAGCCGAAATTCCAAAAATGTTTTTCGAACGTCTTTTCAAAAGCTTGAAAAACCTATTTTAAAAAATTTAATTGATCACCTATTACCCCACCATCTATAAATATAACATCTGTAACTGTATTATTTAGTTCGAAAAGTTTTGGATAGTTTCTATTTTATTTATTTATTTATTTATATATCTTTTTAAATGTCAAAACTAGATCACATACAATCTGTGCCAAATCTTAGCTGCTAAATTTATAGACAAGATTTTTAAGACTAACAACAGAATGAGTTTAAGCGTTTATTTACATTGATGGTTAATTTATGAAAATTCAGACAGTCTTTTACCATTTGCACGCCTCTATCTGCTTTACATTTAACTGCCTACCAATATTCCCACTTTCACTTGCTGAGAATTATCATCCAAGTAGCTGCAAAGGAGTGGCTCTTTACAGTTTTTTATAAGGCACTGTGTCAACCGCCTCGTAACATTAAAAAAAAACAAACATTTGTTGCTTCTATCCAATTCATTTTTAATGAAGTCAACTAATTTTAAAATAGCGTTTCTGGGACAGTTTAGCAAATGTGGGTTATTTAAGAAGATTTTAGGATACAAATAATAATAAAAACAATAATTAAAGCATAAAACAATTCAAAACTTTTTAGACATTGTTACTATCGTCAATGTATATATTCTTAATATTTCCTATATTCGACATGTTTCCTATAAATTATGTTTAGTAATGTAAATAAAGAAAAACAAAGAGATCCCTTGTGAAAAAAGAAATTTTCTTCTAGAAGTTTTTATTTTCGGTTTTTCGGAAATTAAAACGAATAACCAGTGGCGTAGTGTTTCTCTATTAGTGAGAAAACAACATTAATGCCCTTGTCGTCAAAATAAGAACATAACGGAGAATAGTAGCAACAAAATCAACGATACGAATAACGGTAGTTTTAATTAATTTAACCAGTGGCGTATCAACATTTGCATTGAACTGAATTTGTAGGTTTTGTCGTAATTGCCTCTTATTCTTCGTTTTCTATCTACAGATAAGTAAATAAATAATAATAATAAATTTTAGGCTATAAAATAATGGCAATACAGTGCAAATATAAATAATATTATTATAAACTATTTAAATTGCGGGATGATATTGCAAATTACGTCACAATTTGCCTTTCAAACTTGGCGTTATTCAACTAACGACGTCGCCACGGCCGACTCACCTGTCGTAGTCTAGCCGACAATACAGCTTCGAGTCCCGGACAAAACAGGTGTGGTGCAGGCGATCGCCGCAAGTGCAGCACTGGACGCAGTGCTCGTGGTACGACACGTCCATGATACGGAGAAGGAAACGGTCGTTGATGGGTCGATAACACATACCACAGAGGCTGCCGACGCCACCGGCTGGAGCAAAATGTAAAAGCCATGATTGAAATAAATGTTGACAATGTTGACAATATTACAATGTTAAGGTTCCGTTCCATTCCTTTATTTTAGAACAATCTCCATACTCCAAAAATTTTGATAAGTTTGTTTTTGTTTCTTTGTTTTTCCGGGTCACTAAGTGACATGTGACGTGCCCGTCAAAAATGACAGCGGTGAATGAAAGCTGGCGCTTTAAAGTGGCACTTTGCGCTTACCTGATTAGTGTATACCTGATAGGGTATTTTAGAATATATGTAAGAATAAAATGAAATAAATAAAAACGTACGCAGATAATTTTAATTCGTTTGTTTGCTTTGTATTTCAAAAAGTAGACGCATCGCTGTTTCTTGTCCTAGAGAGACGCATTGTTTTTCTATCTGCGCACCACTATGGAACTTTCGCGACTTGTCGAACTTCAAAGTCACGGCAAACTTTGATAAATGTAACAATTTGCACAAATAGTCGCGGTTTCAAATGAAATTTTTTCAAATATCTCGCGCACTCCGTATGATAGACGAAACCTGAAACTCTCGCTCGACCCAATTTTCGAGACTGGTTAAAACAAATTATCCCGTGTTTCATAGTTTTTCATTTACAGCAAATAAATTTCCCACGAAAACAACAATTTTCAGGATCTTTTTGTTTTTGTTACCCGTAATCGACATACCCTGTACATAATCCAAAAAAAAAAACAAATTAAAAGTTATAACCCTAGATCGCTCACGTTTTCCGGTATATAATTTTTGCAATAGGATAAATAGTTTTCGAGAAAATACTTGTTTCCCGAAACCATGCAGTAAGCCGTAATAGTCAATGACGTCACCGCATCTAGATTGAGTGCGAGATATTGCGATTTTGATATGGATTTTTTCAAATATCTCTTCTAAAAGAACAATGTTCGGAGTCTTTTAGACTCTTGTCCATAACTAAAACACCTTTTATATAATCGAAGAAATGAGTGAAACAAAAGTTATAGCGCCGGATCTCCCACGTATTACGATTGTAAAATTTTTCCTATCGGATCAATGGTTTTGGAGGAAAAGATATTTTTTTTGGAAGCCAAAATAACCGAAAAAAAATATTCAAGAATTTTAAGAAAATACTTCCTTAAGAAATACTTAAGAAATACTCTCCCAAATCTCAAGTCGGTAGCTGCAAATTTGGGGCACTTATTACGTTTCTTAATATTGCACGAAATATCTCGAATACCCTGTACTTTAAATACGAATACAGACTATATCGTCATGTAAAAGAAACTGACATCTAAAACACAGATTTCAAATTATTGCCAATTTTCAATAATAGGGGGACCCACTTTTCAGTTTTTTTGAATTTGCGGCGTATATTTTTGAAAAATTGTCAAGAATAAAAGTTTATGGGACCGTATCCTCTGCGTCTTCTGGTTCAAGAATTTTTTTGTAGACCCAAGACCCGGTGTTGTCGAAACAATTGTCATGTAAAAATATATAATTTCGTGAAAATCTGAATTTCAAATTCAAATTCAAATATTCGATAGATGTATAAATATCAGACATATAAATTAAGAATAATATAGGTCCAAGGGCGGAACCTCGCGGTACACCTGATGGGAGTATTTGAGCCGTTCACCTGCAAAACCAAATTTTTAGGTACTTTTTAGTACAATCCCGCATAAGATTAGTTCGAAGCGTTCAAAGGAAGATAATATTACCGAAATTTAGACACCCCGTGTTTCAAGATTCTCCGAGAATGCGGGGGGAACGCGGACCCCTTTTAATCGGCGCGGGGCGGGAGGACAGGAATAGAAAGTGAAATTTCACGAGCACAACTAAGCGTAACGAATGATTTTTCGAACCGGGGCCAGAGACGTGTAAACATACTCCGAATATTTTATCAATTAGACATTGCAGTATGTGAGTGAGCGGGGGTCGGCCCCTGTCTGTCTCTCTTCGGCCCCCCTCGTAAAGAACCGAATAATCGGATGCCAGGGGGATTATTGAGCTTAGCTGGAGCGTGATTAATTGATTCATATAAGCAGACGGGGATGTTATTATTGCCGAGCGTAAATAATTTTGACTGGAGCTTACAGGTGATTTCGCCGGGGGGCGGTGCGGGGGGAGGCGGGTTTCGGTGGCGAAAAACGGCGTTTTGCTCCGAAAGAGCCGACAGGCCGGACGCACGTGCGGTCCGCGAGTAATGGCGCATGACCAGAACCGATTCCGTCGTTTTTGCTGATTTTTTATAGGGGGAAACGAGATGCTTTTGAAAGGTAGAACCCTTATAGTCGTTTTTTACCCAGATATATGATTTTGTTGTTACCAATCATAGTGTCCCACATTTGGCCCCCGTCAATTTACTAAATAAAATTATTACTTGCATTTTAAAAACTTTTGGATTCCTCCTGCGTCGGTTTTTGCTGAGTCGAACTTGCCGACGTTTCGCCAATCACCCTGTTGGCTTCTTCAGAGCTTGACTGAAACTGGCTCGTATTTTACTCTGTACCTGCTTTTATATTGTTTGAGGGGAAGCGTCTCGGATGACTGATTCCCAAATTCGTGACAGGTTTATAGATTTCTATAGACTCTTGGTAGAAGAACTGCAAGAATTTTAGTTTTTTCGAATAAAATTTTATGTCCAGTTTCGTGAGTGTGTTCGGCAACAGCTGATGAGTTTATTTGTCTTAGTCGTAAGGCTCTTTCGTGTTCTTTGAGCCTATTTCATATATTTTTTTATATTATATCAAACACTCTTTAACTTTTAAGATAGCGGCTTGAGATAGCGATTTGAAATTTAGAAGGGTTAATGTCAATGGTTGCACTTCCGGTTTGAGCGGAAACGACTTTCGAATTTTAAATGGCACAACCCATATTTTTCCCTATTTTTTCTCTTTTTTTTTTTTTTTTTTTTTTAATTTTTATTTAATTTTGAAAATTGTATCTAGGAGGCTATGACCATCATAAATAATATACTGGGTCACCTGTTCATAGGAAAAATTGTAAATGAAACTATTAATTTTTGAGTATAACCTAGTATTTTCAATAGTGGCAACAAAAACTTTTTAAACATTTTGCAACATTTTGACATCAAAATATTCAAAATTCGTTAATGTAATTATATGGCACAGCTTTTTTTACCATTCTTAAGAGGCCCATTTTACGCAAAGGGCTAAAAATGTACAAATAACCAGAATTCCTAATTATAATAACAAAAAAAAAAGTTTAATTTTTGAAATGGGTTAGTGGGTTAGTAGGTTGTCTTAGCTATTTTTATAAACCTGACAAAAAATGCACACAATGCCTTTGACTGGACTTCACCGATTGCACGCTCGATGGCGTATTGTTTTGCGCAAAACTCACCTTCTGTTGATTTCATACACGAACAGTTACTTTTTTTAAGCCTATCTGTTTAACCGGATCCAGAGAGTTATTCTAACTGATATCGTCTCAAATACTTGTGGTATCACGTCCCGGGTGCCACAAGGTTCGATCCTTGGGCCCATCCTTCCAATTGGTGCCCCAGTGTCCCATGTCTCCTACTTATTCCTATGTGCAGGTGATATGAAAATATTTAGGGTTATCCGTCTTCTTCAGAGAGATCTCAAAATCGTTAACTCTTGGTGTAAACCTTAGTTGACCAAACTTTTTGGTTAGAAGTTTCAGATTATTATTGTAGATCCGATTTTGAGTTTTGTGTTTTTTTTTTTGTTTTTGGACATAGAGTTCTCTACCTAGTTGCTTTTGGTTGGGTTGGGTTTTGCTATATTGTTTATTGGTACGTTTTCAGTATTCGGAATTATCATTTCATGTGGTAACAATACTTTTGAATTAATTTTCTTGTCATTATGTACTATATCTATTAGACAATCACGTGTTTTCAAAATCAACTTGTATTAGCACAAAAAAAAAGATTCAAGAATATTATTACTTGGAAGGTTTTCTTACAGGATAAAATCATTTATTAATTACTAAAAAAAACTAAAAGATCTCTATGGATTGAGCAGTTAAATATAACGTCAAGAAGAGTTGGCAGTTCTTCAAATGGCAAAGAATATAATTATTTTTTATAAAACACCTAATGCTATGTACAGGGTGTTTGAAATAAGGTTTTCTACCGTTAACTCAAAAACCAGAAACGATAGACATGAAAGTTAAATAGAAAACTTGCATAATTACAGCATTTTTGGATTGCCCTGTAAATTCTGGATAAATCTTGAATTTTTGTGTCAAAATGACGTTTGCGCGTCCTAAAATAACTAAGAATTTTTGCTAGAGGTCATGTTGTCATATATTGAGTGAATGTTTTTGATGTAAATTAATACCGGGTGAATAAAAATATAGTAAGTCAATTATAATTTTTTTTTTGGGTTGTCTATTCCGGAAATTTACAGTTGAACAATTTAACATTTTCATATAACAAATAATTACTAATTTCATGTAACGTAATAATACTAAAATACAGCTGTTAATTATTGTGATAAATTAATTATTACATTAATCATTAATACAATAATCATCAATCTTTTGAAATTAATTCTTAACTAGTTAGTTATGGACCAAAAAAATAATTTTAAATTAATTGAAAAGTACTTCAATTGGCTGTTCCAAAAATACATCATATTTGATATTTGGCTTGAGAGTTTTGAACTAACATTCTTTGGACCGACCGGCCAATATATCGACTTTGCAATGGTAGCTTTGGTTAGTTGTCAAATAAATTTGAACATTATATTCACAACATTTGTTCTGATAAAATAAAACTGCTTGCTTATTACGCTAGCACACCGTTGGTGAAAGGATAATAAGCAGAACCCAAAAGTTGACACATACCTTTGGATAAAAAAAATTTGCAATGTAGTCAGTTAAGTTTTGTTTGGTCAATAAGGTGGACTGTAATTTTGATAACTGGCCGTCAGATGGCGAAAAACGCGAGAGGCGATACACAATCTGCGCTGATAAACCATAATTTATCGAACATTACACCCCAATTTATCGGAACCTAATGCGATTTAATTTCGACAATCCCGGTCGTATTTCATATATCGGGGCACCCTTTAAAAATCCGACAGGGGTCAAGCTGTTAAACACTAATAGGTATGACGTTGCATGAAATGGCGATTTAAAAAAAAGAGGTAGAGCCGACAACAAAGGGTTTGTCGGGCAGATTAACACATCCCCCACCCCACCCCCACCAACGACACCGAAATGCATGCAGCGGACCGTTTTTCGGTGACTGATTTAGAGCGAACGTGATTGATTGAGTTTTGCGTTGCAGGTGGCTCCCCCTACTTCCAGAAATAATTGCAGAATGTAAGACTTGTTTAAATGATCCGCCAAGTTAATATAAAATAGACAGTCAAAGAAGGTGCATTATTTATTTGGTAAATGCTGCGGAGTTATAGAATGGAAAAACTATTTTTCTTTTAGTTAGTTGAATTAATTAAATTTCCTGTCAAGTTTGAACCAGTTCCACGTCTTATGGGTCTTAAGTGTTAGCTGAAGGTGAACATCTGAGTGCTCGAAACGTGTCCTGACATCTTGATGCTTTTTTATCATATAAAAAATTATTTTACATTAAATTATTGTGGATTAGGACAAGGTTGTTTTTCTTTCCTATACTACTATATAAATTCTTAAAAAACGATAATAATTTTTGGCAAATTTTGATGCTGATGGTAGTCTGTGCATTAAAATTACTAAATAATTAAATTTTAGCGAGTTTTTAAATATTTGATTTTATTTACCAGAATCGAAAATTTTTATTAACAACACAAAAAATAATGTTATATTTAAAAACATAGAAAAATTTTATTAAACGTTTTTCAGTTTTCGACACTTTACAAAAACTCTAACTTCACGTTTTCAAGTTTTTCCAACTTTTCGCATGACTATTTTTTAAAAATTTTGGTATTTTTTTTTTTGGTAATTTTGACTCTCAGAAAAAAAATATTTTCTCGAAAACTGTTTACCCGATTTGCAAAATTCTTTAACCAGAAGACGGGGAAGCTCCAGGTCTATAACTTCCATTTTAAGCATTTTTCTATTAGATACAGGGATTTTCAATTATAGACAAAAAACAAAGGACCCTGAAAATTGCTCTTTTCCATAGCAAATAATTTGCTGTAAATCTAAATTAAAAAAAAAGTGGCTTGTTGGTTCAAACAGTATTATAAACCGCATCGAGAGCTACAATTTTGTATTTATGGTTTTCATCTATCACATAGGCTGGGCGAGATATTTCAAAAAATCCATATGAAAATCACTATTTCACTTTCACTAATTGCATTTCAGAAAAGAATTATTTTCTTGAAAATCTCTATTGAAAAAATGCATGGACCAGGGAATTTGCGTGATCCAGGACTAGAACCTCTACTTCGAGGACAGAAATTCTAAAAGATCCTCAAAAGAGCCGTTTTTTTGGATACATTATAGGTCGTAAATAAAAAACGGCGATGTTCTACTCACGGTTTTCGTCCACCATACAGGGTAAGCGAGATATTTGAACAAATGTCTTTATAAATAGCTATTACTGGTTAAAATTTAATTTTTGCAAAACGAGTAGCTGTTTTTAAAATGGCAACCAATAAATTAAATACCAGACTGTAGAATCAACGGACTAACCTATAGACTTAAGTATATATTTAACGGTCGTATTTCCATCGGCTCGCGTCGACTAAACCAACACAGAAAAACTCATTAAAATCCCTCTCCATTACGAAAATGTTTGTCGTCAAACAAATAAACCTTCCCCGCCCCGCGAGCGGCCTTTCAACGTGCGCCGTTCATTTTGTACAAATGTCCACCCTCCGTGTCACGTTTTGTGCGGCGCGGACAGTTTGATAGTCCCGAAAACAGAAAAAAGGTTAAATGTTAACAACTGTCATCGCTTTGTAATGACTACGCGGGGGCACGTCGTGTCCCTAATAATTCGACCTAGTTGTCCGGGGGGACACCTGGGTCTGGGAAGTTTATTTTTAGCGCTATGCGGAACTGAACGGATAAAAAATTAAAAAATTAGAACGATGTTATACATTTCAATTTTTAATTTTTGTTTTGGAGAAGTCGGACTTTTTGGTAACTTTATCCAGCTGAACCGGAAGACCGTAGCACCGCCACGGTACCTATCAAATAAGAAGTAAATTATGAGACACTTATCTCTTGTGGATCATGGGGTACCACAGGGGACTGTTTTGGGGCCATTATTCTTTCTTCTGTATATTAATCATCTAGCTCAAGTTGTGAAAAACAGCAAAATTACATTATTGTTTTATACTTATTCAAATTTTCCTATTTTGCTACTGGCTCGTATATTTAAAATGTAAATACGACTGTTATAGCTTAATGCTAAATAAATAAATTATTCATTTTTTATTTAGAAACATTCTAGCTTCCCGTATCAATCCGGTAGAAAAATGTCCTGCTTTTGGTTATTGACCATTGTAAAAGTTTACAGTTGAAGCTGATGTTATAATACACATTGGCCAACGAAGTGGGTTTATTTATTCTACTAAATACGCCAATGATCACAATCACAATCACAATATCCTCAATAGATCAATTTATATAAATAATCTTGTTATGTTAATGAATATACTTTCACAATATCCATGAAAATAAGGTGTTTGTGTGTTTGGAAGAACAACATGAAGTTAAAATCTTAGACGGTTATGTTATTAGGTTGCTAGTTCCAAATATAACACATACCAGTCGAAAAAAGAAATGAAGTTTTGAGCTACAATTCACTGGAATTGGAATTAGAATTTTGGAAGCCGTAAATTACTTAGATAGACCATTATTCTTAATCCAATAATTAGTTTGAACCAATATATTAAATATTCAATAGAAATAGAAAAAGTTCTACAGATTTTCCAACAATGGTTTTTAATAACGGTTATTCGGCAAACATCACAGATAAAATCCTATAGAAAAAACAGCAGCTTGATTGTTGAAAAAATTATTTTTCCAAAGAATCCCCGTCTCAATATAATTACGGAAACTCCAGTAAAATGTGCATAACTTTTGAAGTAAAAATAACCTGAAAAGAGCTAAAAAAATAATAATTCCTCAGGATGCCTATTTCAAAAATAATAAAAGGCCCGCTAGAAAAACCAAAACGTCACTAATGATAAGTTTGATTCCAAATATGCATATTCATTTAAGAGAATGTAATTATAGTTTTAATCGAGAAAATTATACTAGACAAATAGATCTTAATAACTGGCCCTTATTAAACATACTTTGAGTGAAATTACATTGTCAAATTGATGATAGATTTCGTGTATATCAAGATGAATTTTAGTTAAGACGTCACGTCAGATTGAAAATGTTACAGTGTTGACGGAACATGTCACTCTGCTTGTAAATACAGTGACTCACAGCTTAAATGAAGCAGTTGCTATTCCGAAAACTAACTGGTGTGAATGTAGCTTTATTTATTTGAAAAAAAAAAGCAACTTATTGAAATTAAGTTAGTAAAGAATTAATTAAATTAGATACAATATTAATGTCACAGCCTAAATAACCTATAACCAAAACAATAGAGAAAAACGACTGCATAATTTGAAATACTTCTGCTGATGTTTTGTCGGGCCTCCCTCATTACCGGTAACGGCTTGTAGTCTTCTGGGTATTGATTCAACCAATTTCTCAGAATACTCCGGGGAAATTGTGTTCCATACTTTACTTTTAATTCATACTTGTTAGATATTGGGGCAATATTTACTTTGTTCTTTAATGTCAACCAAAAATTTTTAATTATAAGTGGGCTGGTATGTTAATAACATTTGGGCAGTTATAAAGCAACCAACTGCCCGAAATGACTTTTGCTTTGGATCATTGTCATGATAGAACCGATAATTGTTACCCATATTTAATTGTTGGGCACTAGCAACTAGATGCTGTCTTAATATATCAAAATACACATATCGATTCATATTTCGTTCAATGAAATACATATTATCTACTCTTGCATATGACATACAGCCCCATAACATCGCCCCACCTCCACTGAGCTTTACAGTAACTTTTAAATTTTTCAATTTTAATTCGTCCCTAGGCTTTCCCCACACTGACATTTTTCCATCGGCTCCAAATAAGTTTATTTTGGTCGCATGTGTTTTTCTGTGTTTAAGTGTGTAGCATAGTTAGAATCTAGACTATTGTTTTTAAACGCTCTTTTATGTTCGTTAATACGTTTCTTGAATGAACTGCCTGTTTGTCCAACATAAATTTTAGGACAAGATCCGCATTTCAACCTGCAGACACCTGATTTTCATTTTATTGTTTTTTAAAAATTTTCCTGTTGTGTCGTTAGTTCTGAAAGCTATTTTTAAACCACATTTTGAAAAATGTTTTGAAACTTTTTCACTAGGTTCTTCTATGTATGTAATTGTTTTATATTGTTCGTGTTCTGTATTAGGTTTCGGAAAAATAGAGTTTACTGTTGTCTGCATTTGTTTTTTATTTATAATTTTATCTATATGAACAGAGTGCAATTTGTTTAATGATATTAAATTCTTTGTTAAAAAATAGCTTTCAGAACTAACAATAGGGACATTTTTAAAAAACAATTAAACGAAATGTTCAAAATCTCAAAAATCAGGTGTCTACAGGTTGAAATGCGAATCTTGTCCTAAAATTTATATTGGACAAACAGGTAGATCATTCAAGAAACCCATTAACAAACATAAAAGACCGTTTAAAAACAATAGTCTAGATTATAATTATGCTACACACTTAAACACGAAAACACATTTTTCACGACAGTTTTGATATTTTACATACAGCCACAAAAAGCAAAAAATTAAATTTATTGGCAGCCATCGAGATTAACAAAATGAGACATTTATTTAACTTAAATTCTCGCAACATTAATTAAGAATTTATGGTACTTTTTCGGCAGGTAGTTTGTAAATACTACATTTGATAAACACAGGGTGTTGTCGAAACAATTGTCATATTAGTTCTTATTTATTTTGATAAATGGATTTTCATCAAGTAAAAGCCACCTCAGTTCAAATATTACTGAACTCCAGAAGTTCAAATCTTCATCGATATGCTCTCTAGCGAATGCCAATCTCACGCGTCTATTTCTTCCGCTGATGAACGGCTTATCACCACGACACACATCTTTGGAGCACTTTTTTTTTATATTTCAATACTTCTGCATCCTCCATCTTTCCTCAGGTTCATTGAGGTTTGGAGCTTACCTTGAGTTAACGCTCAATGATATGCTGAACAGTTGACGGGCATTTATTTACCATTTTGGCTATCTTTCTTTGGCTGTACCCACTTCCGTGATGAGTAATTATTAAATATCTGCATCATTTAAGCTGTGAGTCACTGTATATGTGGAAGTTTTAAAACAAGATTTTTTTCCAACCACCAATAGGTAGAAGAAAACGATGCAGGCCAAAACTAGAGTGGTAAAAAGCTATGCATAAATGCATGAGTGAAAGAAATCTGACTCCTGAAGATTGTGAAGATCGACGGGGTTGGAGTTTAGGTGTCGGACAACGTCGAAGGACGTTCTAAACCGATATGTATATATATTATAAATAGCTGTGTATTTTAAGTCCCTTGTGGAAGTAAAACAATACAGCAATTTATTTTTAAATGTACTGTGATGTGAATCGGTAAATAAAGACCACCCGATTTTCCCATATATAAATGAATAAGAGAAAGACAAGAGTCCCCATTACCAGCCGTCCTTTTCTGTCGTAGAATTCGCCTCGCGGCGTTGCCATTTCGATCTAGATCTAATTCACTGACGGTATTCTATAACCCAGTCCTTAGAACGTTCAACTAGTTTGCGATTAGCTTGACGCGTTTTACGATAATTTCCTCTCCAAGCAGATAAACAAGAACATCAAACTTTACCCATGATCCTCCGGCGTTCAGGGCCGCGACGTTGTTCAAGCACCAAACGCGTCCAATATTTATTTAGTGCCAATCACTGGGATCAAGTATTTCCGTATACATATGTATACATAAGTATATAAAATCGAACTTCGCGGCTTCTCGAAACGCGTCGTCCGCTTCACGCGTTCCTCTCCGTAATCTGCCCTCTGGCGGGCTTCTCCGACGCCATTTCGACGTCGGCGTCGCAAGCGTCGGGGGCGTGGCGTTCCCGCACCGACGCCCTGCCCGTGGGCGTCGGCGCCGGTTTATCCGCCGGGGGGAAGATTGACCGGGGGAGACGGAGCGAACGTTTCGTGATAAGATTGCCGACGTAAGTGTAGGGGTCGAGGGGTTGGTTAGGTGCGCGGCGTCTCTTTTCGACGCCAGTTTTTTCCCGTGGGGTGGGAGTTTCCCCCCGGGGTCACCCGGAGTGTGCGAAATGCGGTAAAAGAAAAAATCATATTTGTTTATTTATTACAGGAGACGGTGCGTTAAGTGGTCTTTGAAAATACTCCCCCAAATAGTATACGAGGGTCGCTTGAAAAGTTTCCGACCTAACAATGATTCAAGACACTTTTTTATTTTCTCTAGCGAAGTTCCCAAAACGCTAACCCGTCCAAATAGTACTCAGTATTTTTCTTTGCAAAATAATCGTTCATGAAGGTGATTGCTTCCTCATTTGAAGAAAATCTCGCTTGGGGCTAGATCTGGTGAGTAAGGCCGATGGTCAAGCACCAAGCATGGCAACCGCTGAAGTATGAGATGTCTTGGTGAAACAAGATTGTTTTTCTTTGCAAATGTGACAGAGCAGTTGGAAGGGTTTACAAAAAAATTATAACAGCTCTATACTTCAAGAAAACAGTCACATCTACTCACTCAAACGACTCTCAACTAAACACCACGAGTCCAAAATGGCTGAAACTTTGGTAAATAACTATCAAGAGGTGCACAACTACGATCACTGGCTTTTAGTAACTAGTGCCGCCATCTTCAGAGTGTGGTCGGATCCTCGTATTATACAGCAATTACATCCTTACCATATTTTTTTGGAATATTAATTTAGAAAATAGAACAAGTTTTTCTAATATACTTCGCACGCAAGTTGAGGTTATTGGAAGTTCAAAAAAGTCGGGATAATACTTACCAAATATGAATAAATTAATAAAAATGGAAAATGACGAACTAAATTAGTTTTCCCCCCGTTTTTAAAGTCACCAGCGCTATGTGTGTTTCGGTGAAGTAGGCAAATGATTAAAACATTTTATCGGAAACACAACCGGACTATCTGGACTATTCGCAACTATAGACAATTTGTCACTAGTATTAGATTTAACAATTAATACACATGAATCGCATCTGCAATCTAAATTCTACCCTTTTGATGTTAATTTTTTTTTAAATATGGTCTATTTGATTAGTCCACGTTAAATCGACACTCAGAAATCTGGCTACTTCAAACTGAATACTTTGAAAAAAGTTGAAAAAGGAAGTAGTCAATTATAGCTTATTTCTTCGATGGCAGGTTGGACAAGTAATTACGATAACAGTGATCAAAACAATTAAAATAAAAAATGCGGTCAAAAAAGGAAAAAAAGTTAAGCTGTCATCTATCAGACATTTTCCAAAAATTCGGCGGCTTCTGAATCAATCTGCGTTTTAAAAATTTATACAAATTTGGAACTTTAAACTTTTTTTTTGTAATTCTGGCGTTTTGGAAATAATTTGTGATAGAAATTTGTACATTAAACTCTTGAAATCGGCATAGTAGATGTTCAAATGTTTTGGAATAATCATGGTATAAGCTACTAGATATATCATTCTAAAGAAATTGAATTATACTATTGTTGAAAATATTGACGATCAGACTGCTATTTTTTTTTTTTTAGGAAAATCCCCATAACTTCTTTTAAACCACAAAAGTTAAATACGTTAAATATGCTGGACAACCAAAATATACCTAGCTGATTTATGTTATACGCAGAATCTTCAATATTCGACCTTCTTACTAAAGCGACAATAAGAATACAGAATACACAGAATACTTGGGTTAGTTTTGGTTAGTTTTGCTAAAATAGAAATTGCATCTTGTCCATCGACATCAACATCCATATCAGAAAATTACCGTTTTTCATTGTAAACGTTCATTAAACATTCCGAATTCGATATTGGAATTGTGTACTCAAACAAAAAAAAGACAATTTCAATTGTACATAGATTTTACAAACTTATATGGCCGCGCCATCTGTTACACAGGTACCGAACCTCACTGCATTCACTTTTTAGTTTTCTACGATTTCTTGAGTAAAGTTATCTGCTATGGGTAATTTAAAATCCCCCGAACCTTTTTCAACGAGTCACCATCATTGTCGAATGTCAAAAATTTGATTCGCTGTGACACAGCATAACCAACATTGTTTCATTTTATTTTCGTTTTCTTCAAGTTAATATTAAACCGGTCACGCCAAGTTTCGTACGAGTGAGCGCACAAAATGTTTAGAAACCAGTACGACAGCGATGTTACGGTGTGGAGTCCCCAGGGACGATTGCACCAAGTCGAGTACGCGATGGAAGCGGTCAATTTGGGTTCCGCGACTGTGGGGCTCAAAAGCAAGACCCACGCGGTCCTCATCGCTTTGAAAAGAGCGTCTTCGGAACTGTCCGCTTACCAGAAAAAAATTATCAACATCGACGATCACATAGGAATTACCATTTCTGGTTTAACTGCGGACGCCAGAATTTTGAGTAGATACATGAGGACCGAGTGTTTAAACTATAAATACTCTCACGATACGTATTTGCCGCTAAACAGATTGATTTCTATGTTGGGTAAGAAATGCTTAGTTTTTCACTTTTGGGTGGTAGATGGAGCATTTATTTTCAACAGGTAATAAAATGCAAGTGTGCACCCAACGTTACGACCGTAGACCTTATGGCGTAGGCCTTCTGGTTGCCGGATACGATGACCGAGGTGCTCATATATATCAAACCTGTCCGTCTGCCAATTTTTACGACTGCAAGGCAATGTCGATCGGCGCTCGGTCTCAGAGTGCCCGCACCTACTTAGAAAAACACCTCGAAGAACTACAAACCAGTTCTCTGGAAGAGCTTATTAAACACGGACTTCGCGCCTTAAGGGATACACTGCCACCAGAAGTAGATCTGAATACCAAAAATGTTTCTATTGGGTATGTAGGCAAAGACCAACAGTTTAAGATACTTGAGGAAGAAGAAACCGGTCCATACTTGAAACTAATTGAAGGCGAAGAGAGAAGAGGCGGTTCTCAGCCAGAAAAACCTCTGGGTCCGTTAAGAGATGACGAACCGGGGGACGACGGTCCCAGCGACCCCAGGCCAGCCGTTGCCATGGACACGAGCAATTAGTTGTCTACGGTAACTGGGCGGTATCGTTGGGAAAGCGGGATCTTAATCGTTTTTATTGTTGCTACTTTATTGAAGTACTGCGGTGACTGTCCCATATTAATCTTTGGGGCAGTCACCGCAGAAAATAACATGTGATTTGCATTCAACTAAGTATTTCTTTGCTTTTTACTGTACCGTTAAGTCACCAATATTTTTAAAAACTTACAATTAAAAAACGAGTGATCACGATAAAGTTTTTAATTTCAATTAATCCTTCCCTAGCAGCTCTTCCTGTTTTCTCAGCAACAATTTTTCCGCCTCTTGAATGTAACTATCTGCAATCGCGATTATTTGTTGTTCCACACTCCTCACCAGATCTTCTGATATTTTCTCTTTCTTTTTTATCTGCTTAACATATTTTATTTGAATGTCCTTGATTGTATCTCTGCTCCTCGTAAACAATTGTTTCGCACTTTTGGACAGGCCCTCTCTGTGCTCTTTTGTTACCCTAGAGCATGTAAAAAATAATTCAACATCAATAAATTAAATGGCACCTACTTCGGAATAGGTACAAATAGCGAGGTGCCATCTTGCTGTGGATTTAAATTCATGCCAGACTTTCCGATCGCTTTTACCACGTCCGGTATATATTGGGGAAAAGCGGACATATTTATCACCACCATTTTCGGATTTTTCCTAACTATCTGCGCGATTTCCTGCAGTGAATGTGTTGTACCATCTACAGTTACCGGTATTGATTCAATAGCTCCTAAAGCATTCAAATTAACCTTAATAAACCTTATAGATCTTTTTTACCTGCTGTAGAACGGAGGGATAAGTTTTTTACAAAGTCTTCCTCTAACCCGAAAACCGCCTTTTCCAATTGCGTCTTTAGAGTTTCTACATTAATCACTTCTGACAGCTGGTTTTCATCTATAGCCACCTTAGTTTTGCCTGCAAGGAAATAGTGAATTAAACCAATCCTTCATACAGTAGATTTATGAACCTTTTTCCTTCTTTTTATCTTTGCCTTTCGCGTAAGTTCTAACATTATAATTTTTAAATAGTGTAGCACCGCATAAATAGTCAGTCTTTTGCGTCCAAGACGAAAACTTTCCGACTTTGGTTACCTGAGGTATTTTTAGCGATCCAGTATTTGTCAGGCATTTTGAGAATTGCAAAAGCACCCTAATTTTAAACATTTTATTATAAACCATAAACGATTTCAACTCAACCTATTTCTTCGTTTGTGTCAACCCACAGAAAACTATCTTCTTTTCTACAGTTAACTTAACGTTGAAAACTTAACCAGGAGAATTCGCTCATTGCCGACATCAGTCATTGATTTTGCTTCTTCCTTGACCTTTCGTCTCTCACATTTTGTTAAAAAAAATTACATGTTATTGAATAGCACCAAAAAATATAACGTACACTTTCTAAGCGCAACTTTTTTCTTTTTGCATCTTATCTACTTGATCTAAAAAAATTCCTTTATAAAAATTGATTGACAAGTGCTCCATCTATCAAGCAACACCAAAGTTTTCGAGCGTTGGTTTGGTATCACCACACGAGATGGCGTCAAAGAAGCATATCAAACATTCTTGTCTTCACTGGCATATATTTCAGACGCAGTAATGTATTTTTTCTCTTCGCTTCCATGCTTAGTTTGTGAGATAAACATAACAATATATATATATATATATATATATATATATATATATATATATATATATATATATATATATATATATATATATATATATACATATATACATATATATATATATATATATATATATATATATATATATATATATATATATATATATATATATATATATATATATATATATATATATATATATATATATATATATATATATATATATATATATATATATATACATTTCCATAAAAATCTGATTTCATTACCTTGATCCTATAATCCAGTAAAAACTTGTATTCTGAGTATGCAACCAATTCAATTATACTCTTGCGTAATTTTCTCGCTTGTAAAGAAATAACTGCTCGCTTGTGCCTCACCACTCATATTAATCATTGTGAAAAAGAGCATTATCGACAAAAAAAAAACGATTTACGAAATGAACAGCTAATTGGGAAAAAAACAGCAAGGACGTTATTTCGGATTCGGTCGGTTTCGGCCATCCCATCTCCGTCGACACACCTAGGGTGCGTACATTGACAAATCCGGGGGTTAGGAGGATTTATTCACACGTCCGCTTTGTAATTCTCGGATAAATTGGCCACATTTAGTACCGGTTTCCTGTGCGGGATGCATTAATACGCTTAGAGTTGGTCGAAATTAGTTTAAATAAATAAATCCTGTAGATGGAGGGTGGAAGATGCCGGAAGATTGTAAATAAATACCATATAAATAGCGGCGTAACTTAAACTACACATTTTGACACTAATGCTATATGTAATTTACTACACTAGTAACATTAAGAAGTCAACCAGCTCTTAACTTTTAATTCTCTACGTGAAATCAAATATGCGCATGTGCGTCACGAACGTCAATCTTTACGTTCCAAACTCAAATTTTTCGACTAATAACCGCAAAATCGAGTACAACCGAAAAAGAATCGGATTATTTGCTATTTTCTGAAAAGAACCATCATTTGGCAAGTGAGCATACACCATTAATGTTTACTTAATCCACCAAACACCACCGTGAATGTTAAGGTTACATTAATGCTAAGCCATTACAATCAATAATGGATAAGCATGATTTTTTGGGCCTACTTGATGTGGATAAGTTACGAAATGACAAGTTGATAACATCGTCTGCTAAAATTTTGATCACCAGAATGTGGGATGCTGATAACGCGCTAGAAAACGATGCTGAGTTCGGAAGACCATCTAGTTTCTTTATTGATGTACCAGCAGAAGTGTAATAAAACTCCCTCGTTACCTTTAAGGTATATTGTATGTAACACAGTAAAAAATCGAAAGAAACAAATATTTGGTTTGAAATTAAAATGCCCCACTTGCTTCGACGAAATGTGGATTAGTGCTGATGCGTAGAAAACAGCTGAGTTGCGCGCGCCCCCAATCGGCGCGGTTTGAGTCACTTAGTTTTGCTATTCATATAGAGATGGCGCGGATGAAGTTGATATCTATTTTTCTAGTTCTATATAAGCTTTTATTTAATTGATCTTTAACCTCTCAAATATCTGCTTCAATTTAAACTGTAATTGCAAATTAACATTTTATTATTCTCTTCCATTAAGAAGATAATAATAATAATAATAATAGTATTTGTTATTCAATTTATAGTATGTACATGTCAAGTTATATAAAGCTATACAAAGGGAAATGGGCCTTGACCCAGCTTCCTTCCTGAAGAATTAATACATACAAAGAATTAATACATATTACAACATTTCATATTCGCCTTAAATGAAATAATTGAAGTATTACCTTATGTAGAGAGCGGTATAGAAGAATGAAAGGATACAAAGGAAAAGAAAGAAAAGGAGAAAGCAAGAAAACAGAGCTACAGGAATGTAGGAACTAACGAAATTTTATCAATGGACTAGAGCACACCTAAGCTTCACTTTGCATTCATTTTTTATTCTACCAAATTTTAGTCTATGGTCTATTCTCAAACGCAGCGACATTTTTTGATGACCGCCGGAAAAATTTTTGGAAATCTGAGAAGCGTCTTCCAAAAATAGTTGGTTTGTGGCCACTAAGCACAGGACAACGGAGATGAATGAGATGAGATAATCGCTTTTCGTAACGTCTATTAGTTTTTCAATCTTCATCAACCAGCCTAGAGAATATAGCTGATTCTTTAGATCTAATGAAAGACTAGAGAGTCGACCTTTACACAAATCTAGTCTCATACTTTTTGTATTTGAGCAAAACTAACCAAAAACTAAGTTGAAGCGATTCTTCGGAGGTTTGTGGAAAAATTTCAAAGACGCGAGAGTTGTACGTGCATATGCATCCGAAAGATCTCCGACGCCTACCTGTCGACTTCCTACGTCAGCGCCACTCAACCGTGCTCGCTTGAATCAATAAGCTAGCCGGTGGCACGTGGAGGGGGCGGATTCAAACTCACTGACCTGCAGTTCGACGGTTAGAAGTGGCCGGAACTAAGCGTAGGACTAAACAAAAAAACTTTAACGCCGCTCCTGTCACTGTACGGAATAAAATTGGTCTTCCTTATGGGTTTTAGAAGTTATTTACATTAGTCCGGATATATGAAAATTAATTATTTATCCTAGAAATTAGAAAAAAAAACATGTTTCTTTATTTGATGTAATGCAGTATATCCGGTCTTATGTTCTTAGGATATACGTTAGCATATATACTAATATCCTCTGAATAGATGGCCTGATGATGTCCCCTTGGCCCATAATGGGAACATTAGAATAGAAACAACAACTGAGAAGGAAAATACTTAGTATTTTTAGATTTGTGGTGTTTTGGGAGACATTTTATTGGCAAAACCAAATTGTTTTTATTATTTTTGGACACGAGCGAGACTATTTTAATAAAAATGCCACAGAAAATAAGGATTAATCTAAGGAAAAAAATACAGAATCGTAAAAATACTATATTTGTTTATAAGATCCCATTTGACAATACTGTTCGGCTGCAACCAATGACGCAACTACTCGCGGTCGTGCTGTGCCGGACTCGCTCGAGTCTTGTCGGCTTCTCCTCCGGCTCGTCGTCCGCCATCTTTTCAGCCTTGTTTTTGTTGGCAAAGTATACGGCTACTTTGTATGCTGTGCTTACTGTTTTCAGTGCTTTCATTTCAGCTATTTTTTGTGGTATTATTATTACTGAAGAAATAATAATTCATGTAAGCAGAGCTTTATGGTAATATACAACATAAGATTTGATAAATTTTAAGCTGCACGAACTATTGTTGTGAAGCCTACCAACATCATGCCTTGTTTTTTTATTATTTTGCTAGGTCAATGAGATAGCAAAATCAGGCGGCGGCAGTAGTTATGAGTTTGAAAAACAAGCTCTGACTCGCCTGATTTCAAAGGAACTTGCAATGAAATTTAATTGGTTGGGCATGAGGGAAAAAGACGAATTTTTAAAATTAAGATTGGACAAATTAATACTTGGCAAGTAGGTATTATATTTTTTAAAAATAAGTAGGAAAATGTAATATACATAATGTATAAGGAACATTATTTAATAAAATATACATTATGGTGATTGCCTAGTTCATATTTTTTTGTGGAGTGATTGCTTTTTGCTTTTGATTGCTTTTTGATTCTAGACTAGATACAAAAACAAAATCCACTTTCTTTTCATGTTTTTTGAGCAGTTAGATTTAGTCAAACAAAACTAAACTAATTTTTTAGAGAAAATCCTCCAGAACAAAATTATATTTTTAGTTATACAGTATAGTTAGTATATTGTTGGTATAAAGTTGATGCAAGAATCAGTCTCCAAAACCCACTAAATCAGTTCAGTTTGGAACGGGCTCCTACATAAAACGTTTAGTCTACCGTCTAATGACGTCACCAAAGGAACGATTATTTTTAAAATCATTTTCTTCAAAAACGTTCATTTCAAATATCATTGAAGTGGTAACAACTTTTTTTTCCTCCCGAATGTTTTGAGTGCACGTCGAGAGAGTTGGCTATTTTGTCGGGCATCAGCACCTTTTTCGCTAGGCCAGAGGAATTTAAAGCGACGCGTACGGGGGGTAGCGTAATCAAATTAATGCTTCGTGCGCAAGGGTGGTTTTCCATACAAATCTGCCGGAAGCCCTGGAGCCCCTTTCGGGAGGAAATAAATACCGGGAACGGCAACTATTGCTCCCGGTTTTTAATGAACAACTGGCTATACATGCTTCATGTACAGGGTGTAATTAGGTGTCTTGGCTAGAGGACGTTTCTACAAAATTTGAAAATAAAAAAATGCTGCGACACCTTTTATTTGGAAAAATATTAATATAAATGTAAAAAACACACGACAGACGAACAAGACGAGCTTAAAATTCTTTATATAATATTTATATATAAATATGTTCCAAAAATATTTACTCAACTTTTTTTTAACTTTATTTTAAATTACTTATAGAATACTCGAGAACTACCAAAATAAACTCTAGTCGGAGCAGTAGTGCAGTTACGTCACCTACAGTGACGTATCGAAATCCGTATATCTTAGCTATATTAATAATAAAGATGTCATGCTAAGACGTAACTCCTCTCTGAAGTTAAAGATGACGTAACTGCACATTTGCTCCGACTGGATTTAAAAATGTATTTTGACGATACCTCTGTGATGAAAGAAGACGTTGAAATATTTTTTTTTGTTTAATGCCACGTAATTGGACTATCATTTTTTAAAAATCAACCCTCACCAGCCGAGGCCTATAATTACGGTTTTTATCGCGTCCGCAGGAAATATATTGGCGCAGGAATAACCTCCAATTAGCACCATATCGACGGGCCATAACTCTTGGTACATGCCTTTTCGGTAAGTAGCAAGGTATACCCACATCAGGCAAGAGAACGCGATTGTTGTTGGCGAACAAGGGGCGTTATATTCGAATACAAAAAGTATAAAAAACCAATAAAAATTTATAGTTTCCGTGGTAGTTGAAGTAGCGAACCTAGAATTATATATAGCTATAATCACTATTTTCTAAAACTACCTGTTTTGACTTTCATTGACTTCAAGCAAGACAATGATGCATGCATGCATGCATATTTAAAGTTTAATGAATATTCAACATCAACTGCGCACATTTAATTTTAAATTAATGAAGATTAATTAGAATGATAACATCTTGCTTAATGGCATGCTGAATATTCACGTGTCAAGAAAACCTATCCGGACTTACTAGGAGGAACGTAATAATTTCTCTTCTTCTTCTTTGTCATGTTTAAGATCTCGTGATCTGTTAGTTTTGTAGGTTCTTCTGGAGGTGTTCTTCCATCTATTAGGTGGTCTTCCGGGTACTCTTTTCCCTATTGCTTTCTCTTCAAGTCTTCTTTCTTCCATTTTTCTCATATGAACTGAAGGGACAGCATTTATTTGTCCCTAAAAAATTACATTGTGCAACAAGCTTCATTTTGTTAAATTAGGAAAAACGCTAGCTAACAAATTTGTTCTTAATATTATTGTTATTATTATTTAGATAAAAGTTTTAAAAGTTATTTTTTTATTTTAAAATGATTTCAGAATAACACCCTCTTAAGCGCCATTGATCGTGATGGAAGAAACCCTTCCCTTTTGTTCGAAATATGTCTCTTCAAACGCGCTTATTGAAACAATGGGGGGCAAGAGCAAATTCCGGAGTATTCTAGAATAGTATGCGAACGGGCAAGTTTGCTTCCCGCCAGTGCTCTCGTCGTTTCGACAAAGGGTCTCCGAAATAACGAACAATCAAAGTGTGGAGTATAGTACAAGGTCTAATGTTAATTGTATTAAGTTTAGGCGGTTATTGTTGCAGTTGGGGGGTCAGCGCGGCCGCGGACGACAGAGGGGCAATAGCCCCCGACATTTCAATTCCGCAAGCGTCTCTTTTAGGGGCGTTCATTGTTTTGTCGCCCTTTGGGTGAATCGTCATGCGTATAGGGCGTTTCGAATCGAATTGCGATTTTTTCATCCCCCGTTTCAAGTTTCTTATGTAATCGGTTATTTAGGATTTTTAATAGTATTTAATTAAATTAAAATTAATATTATCTTTAAAAATTACCAGAGCATTTCGAATGCAAATGCCAAATGCGATTTTTTCATCTCCCATCTCACATTTATTATTCTACTTTTTTAAAATCTTATTATATTTATTTAGGATTTTTAGTAATATTTAACTGATTTAAAATTGATATTACCTAAAAAATTACCAGAACATTGCGAATGCTCTGATAATGATTTCGAATTGAAAAGTAGCTTCGAAATGCGATTTTTTCATATAACATCTCAGTAATATTTGGCTGAATTGAAAAATTAATATTACCTTAAAAAATTACCAGATCATTTCGAATGCTCTGATAATTTTGATCCCCCTCTCAGATTTCTTATGTAATCTATTTTAAGGTACAGTTATTTAGGATTTTTAGTAGTATTTAATTAAAGTAAAAGTACTGTTGCCTTTAAAAGTTACCACGAATGACAGTTGAGACTATAAATATTTTTTTATGTCAATGAAAGTCTCACTGACGCTTTAATGTCTTTTATCAGTTGAACGTAACCGAAAACTTGCATTAATGAAGGAAAAAAACACACACATCGAGGGTCACAGACCACAAACAAGTTTCGCATTTACAGATGTATATATGTGTCCCAAAATTTAAGTGACATTTTCCATTTTTACTTTTGAAGACAAAAATGTTATTCAAAACGGGGTTTTAAAGGTAAGGTGGGTTTAAGAGACCCAAGTAGGTCTCAGTATTTCTAATTGCTTTGTTTTAATAGGTCTGATTTTTAAAATTTGTGTTTTATTCGTTTTCTTCACCTTGCGATGTTTTCCAAAAACTACAATTATGAAGTTACGATTAAACATGTAGAGAGAGTGTTACAGTGTTAAAAATATGAGAAAACTGAAAAAAAAAGCTGTTTTGTAATTGATGATATTAAAAACGGAAGGGTGCAAAAATTGGTAGTTGTGTAAAAACAACTTTGTATACGATTTCCAAAAAATATTGCACGCGCACTTAAGAAACAGTGATGTAGACGGAATAAATATATGCTCAAAAATTTTGCAAAAAAATGCGTGTGATGTTTCCGATATGCGAGACGAAAATGTTGGGGAGCTTCCTAGCCAAACACGTTTTAACCTGCCGGCAACCTTCCCAACAACAATTCTCACGATTGTTCCGAAACTTTGCAAACGTGTAAAGACTATTAACCCCAATATGGCGGCCGGCTACCTATTGTAACAGTTCCCCGCATTCGGCGCTTTTACTGCAACGCCTGGACAATGACTTTTTGTTCCTGCTCGAAGGACCATGACTTAGTTCGACGTTCCCCCTCCGATCCCCCCCTGCCCCTACGTGCGCCGCAGCACCGTTGCAGGATTCGGCTGCGGAATACGCTTAGTAATGCAATTCGTATGTTTCGCGTTATGGGGCGTGAATTTCGACCCCCTTTTGTAAGTCGTATTTCTTTTCGATTCTAATTGACGGTCCGACAGTGTTTGATGGCTTTTTTGAACTTTGTATTATGCTGAGCGTCGTGTCGATTGTTTTATCGCGATCACATCGAATATTAGGGTGCGCACTAAGAAAATACAGAACACAACAGACTTGTAATAAAAGATAACATTATTTGAATCTACATTATAAATAAGCCATGCTACGAAACAAAAAATAAAAATGTAATCCCCCACGGTCTTTAAATGAAGAACCACGCCCTCGTCGACATACCGAGGGTTTCGTGGTTTTTGATCTAAAACATTTTTTACGCTACAACATTTACGCGTCTTCAGGGTGTTTAAAATGTACTTTTCACAAGTTTTGTATTTGTATTGTTTGATTTTGTTTTGATTTGTATTGATTTCCGAGAGAACACATATTATACAACGGAGAGCTTAAACTTATGTTGGTTTGGAGAAACAAATGCACTTCTTCCCCTAACATTAATAATTAAAACTAATATGCGAGAGTACTTCAGGATTGTCACTTTTACATAGAAATATTACGAATGCAACAATATTTGTGGAGTCTTGGCAACAATGTGTTACGATCTACTCTGTCAAAAGCTGTAATATCGTCGAGTTGTTGTTGCTGCAGATCTTTTATGTAAGAAGCCATGTTGCTTTATGCTGAGAAAGATAGATTTATTATGCAAAATATATTCAAAAACCTTGCTAAGTTGAATACTAAACAAACTTTGTGTGGTTCATCTCAAATTTTTTGCTAGTTGCAAGATACCTTCGTCACAATTTCTGATATATCTACACATGAATTAGTTAAAACTAGTTTTGCAAGAATAACATCATTATATTTGGCTTTATTATTACAGCAGATATTTAAAAGGTTTTTTGCAAATGCTTCCTTTATTTTCCAGCAACCAGAAACGCCCTTTTGCCCATATGCCTTTGTTTTAATAGCAGAGTCAAAATTAAGTCTTTTTTTAGCGTAATACAATTAAAAAGTTTTATAAACTCTGTTTGGTAGATGCAGTTATTGTATGTTATTATTAAGTATGTGCGGTAAACGGCATTTGACTCACGAGTTTATTTGACACGAGCGGAGCGCAGCGGAGCGAGTTTTTATTAAACGAGTGAGTTAAAAAGTTTACCGACCGTGTTGCATACTATACTTTTTCTACGATCGTTAGTTTTTGTGTAAATTTTCGCAAAACAACACGACTACAGTTACTGACATGGCCGTCAGAATTGATAAACGTTAAAATTCAAACCGTGGGAAATATCTCCGAATACATTCGATTGCTCCCAAACCCGTGCGGTTTCGTGGGAAACGAAACTGACGTGGTAAAGTGACGCTTCCCGCACTCTAAGTCGGTGAGTAATTAGGTATTTTACAGACGGGAGTAGAAAAAAGAATTTAGGAGATGAATCTTTTTTTGCGTGGATTGGAGTTGAATTGGCAACGCTGCAAGTGCGTAAATATTTCAAAAAGATGGATCACGGCACACTCTGAAGAAGTCAACAGTATGATTGGCGAAACGTCAGCAAGCCCAGACGTTCTGTAAATAGCAAAAATAAAAAAGAAAATTATTTAGGTCACCAGAACTTCTAATAGGACTCTCAACTTGAATCACCCTTTATATTTATGTTTCACATGTCAATGAGAGAACTTTTGCAGAAAAAAGTCAGAAATTGATTTAATTTTTCTTAAAAATTCATCCCATTGGACAAGTAAGTGTGCAAACTGTGGTGTAATATAATTCAAACAAACCTATCTCAGTTAGCAAGGTCATGCTTTGCTTGAGGATGACGTATTCAAACGCCTAGCAGCCATCGGGTCTCTATCTTCCCTTGATTAACAACCTCCAAAGGTTGTTAAGGTAGTTCCGGGTGTGACTCGCCCTAGAACTCCGGTATCTTAAAGCTATTTGGGCTTCCTCTTTAGTGGGAACTTCGTAAGTTGTTGGCTTTGGTAATTTTTTAATCTGCAACTCTGTTAATTACAAAATAATTTTTTACTATAATAGTACTTCAAATACATTAATATTATTATCATTAATTATTAAATTAAGAAAGTCATCAATATTGATAATTAAACAATTTAACTTTAATCTTTTTAATTAAATGTTTCATTTCGGTTAAATCAAAATTTATTCCAGAGTGTTTGTTGATTTTTAATTAGAACGGCCAGCTTATCGATTCGGCTGTCATTGTTCTCTGTGAGTGTGTGCGCGTGTGTGCAGTCAAATTGTCTCATTCGCTAATGACCACCCAATTGTACTAAAAGCATCGCGTCTCTATTGTTTCTAATGACGTAATGTATTAAATTCGGAACCCGTAAACCCAAACGCCAGGTTGTTTCAAATAGATCGGGGGTTATTCGGAGTCAGTCGCTTGGTCAGGTCTGCCATTAGATGCCATCAACTATCGATAATTTGCAATTTGGCCCAATCACCGTATTTAAAAAAGACAGTACTCTAGTAGTTAGTACTCTAACATTATTTTTCATAAATTTCAATTTTTTAACGTTAAGCTTTCGTTTCATTGAACAGCAACTTTGCAACTTCCATTCTCGGCGTTTTATGTTTTATTTAAGAACGAACAAATCACAGAGTATAAACAATTTTCTTTCAGATCAATCGATGTTAATACTATTCACGGATTCAGACCTAATGTAAAATGGAGCAAGGGAAGATATATTTAGCGAGTTCAAAATTTATATATTATATAGAATTTATTTTTAGACTGTAGAATGATGCTGAGTCACGCTCTGAAAATCTGGCTTAATATTTCTGAATCGCAGTTTGGTTTTAGAAATGGTTTTGGGTCTTAGTATTCAGGATAAAGTTCCACATCAATAGCTTGTACAAGTTCCAAGGGGGCGTATATGGCTGCAAATCTGTACACTAAACAAAGGGCCAATGTATGTCTGGGACAAGATTTTCCCCCGGAATTTTAGGTAAAAAGAGATCCCAGAGATTTATTCGTCCACCATTACTCTTCAACATCTACTCGGCATCTCAATCAAAGTGTAGTTCTCCAGTGTTACATATTCTCGGTATTGTTCGACATGTGGTCCTACCGACGCATGCTCAGAATATCATGCATATATCACGTGACAAACATCACGGGACTGGGTTACATGCAAAAAATAATGGAAGTTGTGAACAGCGTTAAAACTATCTATATCTATATACTATCTTCTTCAACTATTTTTTCAGCACAAGATAGATGGCAGCTCTGGAGGCAGAGAGGATGGCTTAAGAATCTAAGTGAGTGAACTGAAATGACCTCTAATACCCTATTCAGATAAGGAGGAAATAAAGTTATCTAATGTGATAGCCAACATCCATGCTTCGGTTAAAAAAAAGTAGGAATCGATACAGAATAGGCTAGCTCTTAGTGGGGGCAAATAATAACTACACACAAACATATAAATGTTTCTTAAAAGTCTTTTAAAAATGTCGCTTCGTTCTGTGCAATGGCAACAAAAAACCCGTAATTTATTTATTTTTATTTATATGTTTTTTTGCTCTTTGGGACACAAACAAATTAAACCCGCGAGATTGTCCTCTTAAGAGTTCCAAATACAACAAATTTATACTTAGGGAAGGCAAACAGTTTTCTTTTTTAATGTTATTCTATTTATTTATTGTTCTATTTGTTGATGCGTTTATTTTGTGGCATACTTTACATAAGTAAAGTCACGAAAAGATTACGAATTAGAAAACGGGGGATATATTGCACAGTAACTTGGTGGCTAAATCCAGCATAGCTGCTCACCTAATGACCCTAAAATCTAATTAAGAACGCCGATTAAATAACAAGACCAAGAAATGGACTCTTCGCATTCACTGTATTTTTAAAATAATTCTTAAAGGACACCTACATATACCAGTTCTGGGTTTTCTCTTTTAAATTATTCAATTTGGCTTATATAATCTTTTTTTCCCTTGTTTATTTTATAACTTTAAATACCACACCACAGTAAGGGAGCCTCAAAAGTTTTTTTTTTTTTTTTTCAACAGTACTGGCGGCGATTGTAAGCAAAATTCGCGGAGGTTATACGTTCATATTTTAACGTTTCCTTAAAAGCGTTTCGCTGGAACAAACATGGCCGATTAAATATTTGATGCGAATATATATGGAGGACGCGTTCGTAAAATTTTCAGTCGGCCGGATGTGCTGTTTAGTTAAATACCAGATGTAAGCCGAATAATTTACAGGATAATGCACATTGACGGTGGTTGTTTACAATATTTTATGGATGATTCTGGAAATTCACGATCAGTACAATAAATGTATTATTGTTTGTGCAAATACTGCGACCGTTATATTGAAGGCCCGTATTAATTTACGCTTTGTTGGCAACGTAGAGCGGCGGAGGGGGCGACCATGTTTTATTTTTCCATATGTCAATATTGAAAGGTACCTAATTACGAGAAGTTCGTAAATGCTTTGACTACGAGGATTGTTCAGATATTCTTCTTGATGGTTTCGTAAGACGTTACTTACGAAAAATCGTATTAATTTTTTGTCTGTTCTCCGTTCTCTGCTCTCTGTTCTCCATCGACGCTCCATAAAAACTCGAACGGTTTGAGTGAGGGAGCTGAAGTTTTGCTCCTTTTAAACTGGCCACGAGACACATTAGCCCATAGGAAATGGCTCAGATTGGAAGTGGGCATCCGTCATTTTTTGCGATTTTCTTCTGTTTTTCGTAGCTGTCGAATTCACAATTGACACAAATATAGAGCCTAGTTCCCTGAATGAACTTATTGAAATTGGTGGTGGTGGGGGGAGGGGGGTGGATTCGGAAACTATTTTTAATAATTTAAAAACGGCTTTTGCAGTGTATCTTTTCAATTTGGCTGGGACCGTGATTTATTTTATACGTCAATAAATATTGAATATTGAAATTAGAATTTTATTATCACAGTAAAACAAACGTTTTCATCACTCTCAAAAATGACATTTTCGATCCTCCATCCTCTGCATAGGCTGGGTTAAAATAGAAAGAATGAACTTTTCATCGAATCGCACATTGCGGGCCTTTTTTAAATAAATTCCAGTTGCCTTGGTGTCTTCCTTTTCTGTAACAATTTAACTACAGCAACAGTAAAGCTTAGCCTATCATATGGGACATTGATAAGGGGGTAACTGTTACAGCTTCTTTTCATTGGCGGTAGAGCTCCGGGCCATATACCAAGCAATGGACAACTCCAGAATTGATTCGAGATATAGAAATATTATTATGAATATATATGAAAAAATAGAAGTATATCTAACTACACTAGTGATACCCGATCATAGATTGAGACACTGTATCCTCGAAATTATTCACACTAGTATTAGAAGGCGTTTTAATCATCTTCGACATTGTTGTTGGGAATTCTCTTGAAAACAGCCTCGGAGAGGTTTCTCTTGATCTAACAAAAAAACACACCAGAAATAAGATACACTTATTTGGGTCACCAAGTAATATTCGTATAGGAAAATAGCAGAAGAATCTGAGAGACTGAGTAAAAACGACAAAGATGACTTTAATAAATCAAAACTCACAAAACCCACGCAAAAGAAAATGAATATTTGAAAGATTTTTCCTTAGCTAGCCAATGTGTTTTGACCAATTCAGAGTGTCATCCAAGGTAACCTACTGCTACTAGACACTAATAAATTCTTCGTTTTAACTTCATTAAGTTGTAGATTATTTGCTGAAACCCTTGCTTTGGCCTTAGATAAAGTATATGCTTCAATATTACTCATGGTAGTGATGTTCCTGTTTGAATTAATAAACGTTGAGTCGTCAGCAAACGGCACAATCTCAGTATCAGGCATCCTGTACTGGCAAATATCATTTATGTATGTAATAAAAAGGAGGGGTCCCAGAACGGAGCCCTGGGGTACTCCAAACGCAACGCAATCCAAATCAGACTTATCGTGCTTTAGCTCACAAACTGTTGTCTAACTGTTAAATAGGACTTAAAAAGTTTGAGTGGAACACCACGCACTCCATAAAATTCAAGCTTGCTCAAGAGAATCTGATGAGAAACACAGTCGAAAGCCTTAGAGAGGCCGCACTGCGAAATCATTAAGTGTTCTTCCCTTTCCAGGCCCTCGGCTATGTCCTTCACCTCGTCAAGGCTCTAGTTTTGGAGAACTTGCTTCTGAAACCAAACTGGGCAGAGTCAAGTAATTGATTTACTTCAACAAATTTATATAGCCTCTCTTTTAACAGCATTTAAAAAACTTTAGAGAAAACAACTATGATAGAGATAGGACGATAAATATCGACCATTTTGAAAATACTTGGGAATATTCTTTCAGTAAAACAACAATTTATTGTGTGGTGTTATTATTAGTGTATTTTCCTATTCTATAATTGTATTTCGTAATGTTACTTAACGTCGCGCGTTGCATGGAGTGGACGCGAATAAAATCGAGAAAAATAAATTTTAATGTACAGCGCGCGCAAATCCGGGCTGTTTATAAGTTGAGTAGAGGCGCCACCTTATCCAAATAAATCGTGGAAACTTTATCCGGCATACGGGATATTTTATCGGGAAAGAAAAAGTTTATGGGGGGACGGTTTTATATGTTTTTTATACGGAAAAATATGTGCGAGGAAAAAGAAGGGGCACTTGCGACAGATTGACCCGGGTTAAGAACTCGATTTTCATGCTTTTGTATTTTGCAGATTGAAGTAGAACGGGGAATAATTCGTTGCCCGGATCTCTTTTATATATAAAAAACTTTCCGGGTTTTGAATTTGTTTACGGTCTGGCGAAACTGTGTAAGGGGTGTTCTATATTTTGGTGTTGATTTTTGTGTTTTTTTTTTATCTACAGCATTCGATTTGCTGTCTGCAGAACCCTTACTTTTAAGATAAGCATAAGTGTTACGCCCAGGATAATAATAAATATATAATAATAATAAATATATGTGTTCCACATGTTATCGGCACAAATTGACAAATTACACTGGTCTGCAAAAAAAATTTTTTTTTCTCCTTGTTTTCATGCACGAATTCATCTTATTTTATGCTCTAAACACGGAATCTGATATAAAAATAAGTACCGCACGTAGGTTTTTAATTTAATATTTATTTCATCAAAAAACAATATTATTAAAGTATAAATTATTTTAAGGAAATAAAAAAATGTGGCGGCTTGAGTTTTACAGTAAAAAATCCTAAATTATATTAACAGGAGACAGGAGTTTACAGCAATCCATACATATGCAGCAAAGAATATATTGAAGAAACAAAACGAAAAACACCTACTAGACAAAAAGAACATGAAAGAGCCTTAATAATATAATACATAAACTAAAATTCTCGCATGTAATACATTCTTGTACCAAAGAAAAATCCAAGAATCCATAGCAATCTTTAACATCCGAAGAGAAGAACCAAAGACTGCTGATAAAGAAAATAATTTTAATGTCCTAATGTTTCATTAATAAGTACTTGTTGACTTAAATCAACCAAGAATGTTATATATCCATGTTGTATAGCCATTCCATGCGTGTACCTCAAATATTTGCTTCAGAACAATGCTCATGTCCTCACATTGTCATTATTTGGAACCTCATCAATTAGTTACATGTGGTTGCCATTACCAGCTGGAGGAAACTTTCGATCATCTTCCTCTTGTGATTCAAATGGCTTTTGTTTTCCTTTGTTTTCAGTTTTACAAGGATCTTTCTAATTTTACTTTGTATGGTGATCATTTGTGGTGATTAAAATGTGGAAGCTCATTTGAAACATGTAGACCTACTGATATATGGTCTCAATATCGTTTTTGAGTACATATTATATTATTTTGAACAGTAATTGATGACGACATACTCGAAAAAGTTTTATAGGAAATGTTGGTCGGAAGCGAAGCGACACGGACGTTGCATTTGTGATTAAATTAACCTTAAAACGATTTTACTCCAGGCCTGAATTACAAACCGTGTAAAACGATTTTTTCGCATTAACGGCTTTAAGCTTGCAGCTCGACGATATCGAAATAGATAAACCAATTATTGACTAATTTTCCGATTCGAATTTAGCGGAAATTACGAGCCCTCTGCAGAAGACAGTTTGTTTATATAAACTGATTTCGTATTGATCACGCATTCGCCACGTATAAAGCTGTTCTCTAATGGCGGCTGATTGCGGTAATCTCATCAAATCTAATCAAGTTGAGCCCAAATTAATCATGATACTTTTTGAAAAAATAATTCCATTTGCTAAAAGTTCTTAACTGCATCTCCTCTTGAGGTTATAATTAAAATAAGTTAGTCAAGATCCCAAATTACGTTCTCTCCTTTAATAACTTGCTAGAGTGCCTTTCGTTAATTCTCTGGTGTCAATTGTTCAATGTCTTAACCAGTAGGGGTCCCCTAAGGGTCCGTACTCGGTCCTGTATTCTTTATAGTGTATGTTGCTGATCTATACCGTTTTTTGGGGTCTGTCAAATATACATTATTTGCGGATGATGCCAGTTTTATCTTATATGGCCCGAATTGGAATGACCTGCAACGACGTCGAACGGCAGTCGGCTAAATTACTTGGCATTACACTTGATAGTAGACTTGACTGGAAAGATCATATTTTATCTCTTAAGCGAAAACTATTTTCCGGCTTATTCGTCCTTAGAGAAATTAGGGAGAGCGTAGACCAAAATGCCCTAATGACAATGTATTATGCTTTATTTCATTCCCACATATCATATGGCACAACATAATGGGGAAACTCTCTCAAATATTCAGGATGCAGAAAAGGGCTTTAAAAATTCTTGCTGGGGCTGAGCATAATGAACACTGTACTCGATATTTTAAAAAAATTAAAGATAATGACACTGCCCTGTGTCTATATTCTCCATAATCTTTTAGAAATTCGCAAACATAGTTATCCAACACGTGCAAAAAATCTTTCAAAGCCCCTTATTACTCTTTCAAAGGCTTAATAGGAATACTTATTATAATTTTTATTTTAACTATACCTTATATAGTAAGAGATCCCCCCGTCCATATTCAACCTGAATGATACTTTTTATTTGCATCTGCTATTCTTCGATCTATCCCTAATAAATTAGGAGGTGTTCTATTCCTTTCAATTATAATTTTATACACATTACCAATCATTAATAATAGAAATTCAAATATTAGAATCTATCCTATAAATAAAATTTTATTTTGAATATTTGTATCAACTATCTTAATCCTAGCATGAATTGGCATATCCCCTGTTGAAAATCCTTATATTAATATAAGACAATTTTTTGCAATTTGTTTGTTATTATATTTTTTAATAAGATACTTATTTATAATATTATGAAATAAATATCTTTATTTGTAGTTAATGAACTTGAATAAGTATATACTTTGAAAGTATAATAAGGAAATACAAAATTCTATTAACTTTATATTTATAATTTTAGGGAAATATTTTAAGTACCAATATATTTATAAATAATAAAATACTTAACAAAAATTATTAATTTAAACAGTACTTAAAATATTTTGTTACATCAGACAAAATTTTTTTAAACATTAACTTGTATAATATGGTGCCAAATAGGTACAGACATATGGTTTTTGAAGTGTTAAAAACAAATATTAAAGTGCTGTTTATTGAAAACTGTTTCTATAGTGTGAACTAGTGTTCCATCAAAATAAAAAATGTAAATCTAAATCTTCCACTTCTGTACGATATTTATACTCCGTCTTAGTGTTGTCGACCTTTACATTTGTTATTGTTGACTACTGTGTTATTTATAAAATACGTTTTTTTTTACACCTTTATACTTTTAACATTTTGTTTTGTATTTTACCTTATATTGACAGGCTGCAATTGTATTATTATTGTACAATATGTGGTTATTAAAAAATTCTTCTTCTAATTCTTCTTGTGCTACATCTTCCACGGATTATTCAACTATCTTCATATTTAATATTTTTGTCACCCCTAAATTCCAATTAAGATGATTATTAGTCTCTTTCCTTTTCATGAAGTGAACCTTCCAAGAAAGCTTGGAGAGCTTCGTCTTGCCATATTTTTGGTACTATCCATTTTTCTTCCTGTACCTTTTAATCATTGCCTATTGTCTATTATGATTTTAGTTTGTCACCATTCGGAACAATTGTGTGATGGTCTTTCCGTACCAGGCTCTAACATTAGCCAGGAAATTCTTCTTTAGGTTTCAAACTTGTGACGTTGGAGTTCATTTTTCTTCACACTTTTTTGTTGGCCATCCTGCTGTAGTTTAGATATGTTTTCTCCTTTCAAAAATCATGTTTCTACGCCACAAAGATCCATATTCTATTTGTCCTATATAACTTTCAATCATCTCTTTCTCATTAAGATAAAATGTTTTGTTCTGCTCTCTTCGCTACTGCTTCAAGTTCAATGGCAATGAAATACATTTACATGGCATATAGTTGATGTCATTGAACAATTGTAGTTTCCTTTCGATATAGTAGGTCCATTTTACTCATCGCTGAGAACGTCCTTTTCTTACTATAAAAGTATTTTGGACTTGGGTATAAGGCTGACTTTTTCTAAAGTTACTTTTCTGATCGATGCCAAAGAGTGTATTATAATAATGCCTTTCTCAGATTCTCTTATGGTATTTGTAATTTTCATTATATTTCAGCCACCCCTGAGGAATCACGCTGGCGGACTCTAGACTTTTAGTTTTAACTAAATAAAATATTATTCTGCACAAGGCATATTTACTTGAGAAAGGCCAGTCAGTTAATACAAGCCACATGGAACTGTTAGCTGTTCCCAAGCTCAATTTAAATGCTGCGTTAGATATAACGCTATCAAAGCAATAAACACAACCTCCAACATCCTCAATTAGAATTACGAGAACTTAGGCAACATGTCGTCCGCAATAGAGGCCGAACATACATGTAAATTGTATTTTCTTTATATTTAGAATTTCTCTTTGTAAATTGTATTGTATTCATTTCCTTTCTGTATTGTATATAAGGTTTTCAATTCGTTGTAATATATGTATCTAATGTAGGACTGGTTGCTCACTATAAGGGGTTGCATAAGAGGGGTTATTTAACATTCTGTAACGTTTTTAACGAATAAAGACTATTTATTATTATTGTTATTGTTGTTATTATTATTATTGTTGATATGGGTTGTCTTTTTGCAATGTCGCAATCGTGTTGCCCAATAGGCACATAGGTTTTTCAAGTCCTTAATTATAATACCTGGTTTGTTTGCCATCACAGTCCTGTCTGTTTGTACTTGCGTGTCCCATAGTATTGTGCTTTTCCCTTTGGCTTCAACGTTTTTTGGTTTGTGTTTGTACCATGCGTTCTCTACCTCTATACCGTGGTGCTTACAGATATTGTAATGTAGTGTTCATATTGTTTACAAAATCTACATTTTTGCGTCTACATTTTCTTTGAATATTTTTGTGCTGATATAGTTGGTTTAAATGACCTGGCCTTCAGCCTCCCTTCTCCCTTTAATATTCCTGTTGTCAACGATCTGAATGTCTGCCTCTTGTCCACATCACCCTTATCGACTTCTCTGGCATACGGTAAGTGCATTTCTTTGTTCTTCCATCTTTGTTCAGTGTCCTCGTTAATTTTCTTCCTGCATCGTTGTCTCAGCCTTTTCGCTTTCTGGGCTGTATTGGTTCCATTCATTTCACTCATAGATTTGTGTGTATATTGCTTCGTTAGTTTTTGGCCTTTATTTTCTCTCCATTTCGTTGTAATTTATTAACCCCACAAGCCTATCATTTTTTTTTCCCTTAAGTAGTTTGGGATCCCTATAATTGTCAAGTGGTAAGTATGTTCATTGCTGATGAGTCCTCTTCCTCCTCCTTATTATTATTATTATTATTATTATGCGGTAAGGTCGAATCCACTCGCTCCATTCACTTCTAATTTTATTCTAATTCGACGCTTTGAACTTTTTAACTCTCTAACGGCCAGCCCTTACGAGAAGAACTAGATAAGGACCAGCTTGGATGTTGGGATAAAAGTTAGACCAAATCCAAGAGGTGTGACTTAAAATGCTACCTCGCCCAAATGGGCGGAGGCTACAAAATGGTGCGTGATTACTAGTCTAGAAGGGAGAAACCTGTGGAGGATATTTTCTGAGATTTTGTTTTTGGAAAAAAGTATGAGGAGGACAACTTTACCAATTTGAAAATATCGACCGGTCGTAACTTGTGTTTTAATTAAGACAAAGATAGTTGGCTCCAAAAAAATTCATTTCACCTCCTTGAACGTCAACTTTTAAGGGATTATACCAGAGGACCCCGTCCAGGTCATTATTTATTTCATTAGAGCGCGGGACAAAGTTCCGAAAAATTAAAACCTCGACTTAATTATAAAGTTTCGTTTGCGACCGAGTCGAATGATGGATTCAGACTCTAATTTGTCACGCCCTGGGTTTACGAAAAACAACCGCTACATCTCGAGGCTTCTTTGGGGATGATTTGTGCAATCGATACGATGATAAATGAGAGGCTTTCTGAAAAAAAATGCACATAAAAATAAATATTTCAAATAACTGTTTGCTTTTACCTCTTTTTTTTATTAATAAGACGGTTAAATTCAGAGAATCTTTCCAGCTCTTTCTTAGTCGACCTTCTCTTTGTTAAGAGGACTTTGTAATGCGTCTTCCTCAACAATCGGTCTTCATTTTTTCTTAATACTTTCTGCATCTTGCACTTATCCACGAAATCTTCATTCTTCAGTGTGTCCATCCTTGTTTTACACACGAAATGTTCATTTCGCAGATCTCACGCATATTTGATGTTCGCTTGTCTTTCTTGGCCATCTGCACTCGCCCACACAATTCAAAACCATTTCAATTGTTTCATTTTAAATAACCATATATTTTATGAGCATTTTTCAAGAAATTTTGGGCATTGGAATGATATCAAGATGGAAGTGAATATAAAAAAAATTTAATGGTTGCATGGCTATTTGGTAACAACTATATTAGAAGAAGAAGCCCAAAACTGTGCATGTTAACAGTTATATAAAGAGCAATGAGTTCGATCCTGCCTTCATCCACTGGGTTCCTTCAGCAACGAACAATAATGAGTTGGATAGATCTCTAGTCTTACTACACAATGACGTTCACATAATTTTTATTTTAGTTTAACTTGTACTAACATTATTTTGAGTGAATTAACAAACATATAATTTTGAGGTTGTTTCTTTATTGCATAGGGGAGATGTATTTGTTCGTCAAATAGTTCTCAAATAAAAAGTATACGGAATATAACAAAATACGTAATAAAAGGAACCAATGCATACAAAATAAAAATGTATTTTAAAATGTTCCATACCGAAAACTAAAGCTCAAATTCTTGCAGATGACAGGCCTCTTTTTTTCATCAACAAACTAAGTTTCTAACTTATTTTCCTACTGTGCAATACCCTAGAGCTTCAGCAATGCAAGTAAATCGAAATCAGAACGGAATAAAAAAAAACGATTCAACATGCCCAAAGCACAAAGAAGAGCGAGCGGCTCGGTTTATCTGGACCGTCGAAACTTTGCGTCCGAAATCAAACGCAACCCACAACACACAGCGATTACAGGGATTGATGGAGATAATGTAAATTCCCGACTGCCGGTATGCTAATTTGATTTTATTCGTACACTGAATGGTCTAATCAGCTTTGAGAGACGGTAATGCCAGGCCCGTTTGTCTGTCTGCGGGAATTGTTGGCTCTCTGATTATTATTCGGGACTGACGTACTGTCCCGATAAAAAGCGACCCGGCATTATATGATATTGTTATAAGTAGATAGTAATGGAGAGTGCTGCCTTACGATTACTGATCAGTGACCCCTATCTAGTTTATTACAGTTTCTCTCTCATTTCAAACCTCTCTGTTGAGGTATTCCAGGTACCTTCAGCCAGCATCGCTTAATTAACAACGTTAGGAGCCTATCTTCTTTAAGACCCCACTGAGCTTAAATATGCCCGTAAAATCTAAACTACGCTGCCATCTCTGGAGAAATTTCGAAACTAATTCAAATTCTTTGGTTATTGCATTAAAACTCCGAACTTTGACATTTTGACATCTCATTCAAGAAATCTCCAGGATGAAGGAGCTTTAAAAAGTAATCTAAAGAGACTACTGTCGATAATAACGAGTCAGTTAAGATCTGATAGTTTTTGAAACCAGGGGCCTTTGATACAATTCAATGTTTTTCTATTTACAACAGGATAATAGGTCCTCATTTCTTCGAAATTACTTTAAACGAATTCAGAACGAATTAGCAAACTATATGGAACAACTAAGGAACATCGTCTTTGAAAAAGATGGAGCCCCCCTCATTTTATTGTATTAGTTGTTAAAGACTGTTTAAATCAAAGGGTCAATGAATTGATTGAAACAGATGGAACAATAAAATGGCCCCCGACAGTCCCGACCTGATGCCGATGGATGCATTTTCTAAATATACCGAATCTATCGTTGCCGCTTTAGAAGGAATGCACCAGATGTATCGAAGAAAGTGGGAGAATAATTACCTACATATAGTATTATACCTACCGAGAATACTTTTTAGTCTGGATTTACGTTAACAAATATTCCGGAAACAATTGAATTAAGGTATTGGGATACAGGTATTGAGATATAATTAGGTATTAGGTTCTTCTTCTTCTTTTACTCCTGTTGGCCGCGACTGCTAGAATCATTTGGCCTGGATGTTTGTTGAATTTTTGTTGTTTGCAAAGATTAGTCCTAGTAAAAAAAAAAAAAAATTAAATAAAAAAATAATTTTATGTAGTTAGATGCTCGCCAAAAGTAAAAAAATAATAATAAAAAATAGCGGCAAAAAAAATATTCGCGAACATCAAATTTTTGGGGAATTTTTTCCCCTTTTCACCGCGACGGGATAGGGCCGACCGTCGATGTACTTTTAATTCGGTTTTCCCCGGTTTGTTCCCGTACAAGCAAATCAGTCAAAGTCTGTTCGAACGTGTAATTCAGCATGTACACTCTTCAAAATTGCTTTTTAAATTTTAATTCGATCGTCGTTCCGGCGGGCGTGTGTGTTTCCGGGGTTATGGCCGTCGCATTTTCCCGAGCTGCTCTAATATTTAGTTTTGTAGCTTTGGGTTTTCAGGTCCGGCAACGGCTCTCGGGCGTCGGACCCTACATCCCGATGAAAACCAATTTTCCGGCGACACGCGTCATTCATCTCGCGGGTTTAATTACTTTTCGGCGGAAATCTAACTACATTTTCCGAACCATGCGGCGTTAAAAGCACAAAGGTGACCTTCCGAAATGAGAATACTATGAGGTATACTGTATTGGACATGGTTAGTGTGACGGATGGGTGCTAAGATCCTGCAGAGTTTGATTGTTTGGTATACTTCGACCAGAAATATAGTGCTTTTACAACGGACCTCGTGATTACCTTTGATTCGTGTTTATTACTCCAAAACCGTAGCCACTTACAGAATACCGTGCCGAGCAGACCCTTACCTGTAATTAATTGCTTTTTGGTATAATCTTCGTGAAAGTAAACGTCGTTATTGTACATGTAGTTTTGGATTGTTGCTTTTGTGTCACATGAGGAAGCGGTTTTAGTCAACTGTCTACTGTGATAACTTGCATTGTCCATTACAATGACGTTATTAGGAGGAATGTTTGGAACTAGTTTGTTGTTAAACCAACTTTCAAATAAATCAGCGGTGGTGTCTTCATGGTAATGCAGAGAAGAATCTTTAATATTTCTCGCAGGCAGGGAAAGTCCCTTTGGAATCCAACCATCTTTAGAGCCAGCATGCAAAATAGTTATTCTTTTACCTCTTTTTGATATCGTGTTTGTTTTACAATTATCAGTTAAGTCAATCCAACCCTTTTCCCGGGTATCGTAAGTGTCGAACCCGGTTTCATCCAAGTAAATAATTGGCCCTTGTTGTTCTCTGTAAATTCTAATTTTTTCTAGATATTCCAGTCGCCATTTCCGAATTCCAAAAGATTCCATTAAAACTTGCCTTTTATAATTTTTTTAAAATCTAAAACCCATGTGTGGGATACACTTCCATAAGGTAGTTCTGCCACATTTAACACTTTTTGGGAGTATGAATAATGCCATGATCGTGAATTTGTGTTTGAACCTCTGTCAACTTTAACGAAACATGTCTCAAATAACCTTTGCTTTATTTAATCGAAGTCTGGATTTGCCTGCGCCAGGTCGGCAAGCGATACGTCATCGAACCAGGCAACTGGGCGTTTGTGCTTTGTCCGTAAAAACCACCTTGTCCCTATCAGTATTTCGTCCCTTAGGCGGTCCTACATATCGTCGATACATGACAAGGAACATGATGCATAACCCCGTTAATTACATTGGGTGTTACCGGTCGAGTACACTTATGGAAACCCAATTATGTTCATCGAATGATTAATCTGAATGCGGTTGGCCCCATCGATACTCGCCAGCGGCGCCACGTTGTTTTTCCAAAAACCGTGCGTCAGTGATCTTCAAGAATGTTTGCTTTTATGCCGGCCTTGGTCTTCTAGCAGTTTCGTTGAATTCCACAAAGCATGTGTTGTTAATTTTATTTTGGAAAAAGATTATGGAATTGAAATATTAGTTTCATTCGTTTTTCTGTGACGATCAAAAATCGTACCAGATCAAATGCAGTACATTCCACTAGTCTAGTTCCACAAAGAAATATTTGATGTTCCGAGCCTAAAATAAAAAACGTCAATCACATAAATAAAAATGTATCCATGGAAGCAAGGCAAACGTAAGTTACCAAATTTTGTCTTTCTTTTTCACTTTTCTACAAAAACTGCTAAGTTCTCCTCGATCTTAAAGATGATTTTCATAATTAAAATTGCTCTCTTATCTCTTAAGATGAAGCAATAGTCAACAACTCTATTTATCTCTAATGGCTCGGAAATGCTTGGTTCCAGAAAATTTAAAATATCAAGGGATATTTTCCACGGAGATTCTCTTAGCGCATTGTGGTTCTGCGCCTGCTTAAATCCGCTAAGTAAAATGCTGAGCGAGACAGGATATGGTTTCTCCCTTGGTAAAAACGATACAAAATACCTTCATAACCATCTATTCTACATGGACGAGTTAAAACTCTTTGCTAGTTCCAATATACAACTTGGGAAACTTCTAGACCTCGAATTGACAAGTGTAAGATATTCACTTAGAAAAAGGTATTGTATCCCAAACCCGAGGATATAATGTGGAGAACGGAGAAGTGATGCAATGTCTCTCAGCTCACGAAGATTATAAATACCTTGTTTTTTTTTACAACTGAAGGGCATGAGGCACACAAAAATCAAACAGCTGCTGCAGCGGAGCTTTGTGGGCAGATTAGAGTCGATATTGAAAACCTATCTATAAGGATGCGGTAAAATTACAGCCATTACCTCATATGTTATATCTGTCTAAACTTATTCATTTAGGGTAGTTAAATGGACTCAAACTGATCTCGATGAACTGCAGAGGAAAATAGTGCTACGCTAACTAAATATATTGGGTTGTTCGGAAAGTCATTTCGTTTTTTTTTTGGGGAACATGAAAGACAGTTTTCGTATAATGAATAAATATTTTATTAAATTATATATTGGCCATTCTGGTCCAACACCTTTTGCCATCTTTCTGGCAGTAACATAATTCCCCTCTCGTAAAAGTTTTGGTCCTCGCTGGCAAAAAACTGGTTCAGGTGGTTTTTGACATCTTCATTTGAGGTAAAGGTTTTGCCATCCAAAAAATTTTGCAGGGACCGGAACAAATAGTAGTCGGAAGGCGCCAGATCTGGAGAATATGGATGTTGCAGTACGTCCCATTCAAGCTGTAAAAGTTTTTGGCGAGTGACCAAACTTGTGTGAGGTCTCGCATTATCCTGGTGGAACACTACACCCTTCCTGTTGATTAATTCGGGCCTCTTCTCTTTAAGTGAATCATTCAATTTGTCCAGTTGATGACAATAGACTTCTGAATTAATCGTTGTATTGTCCGGCAAAAGCTCAAAAAAAACGATTCCTTTGACATCCCACCAAACGGAGAGCATCACCTTTTTTTGGTGAATGTTGGGTTTTGACACGCTTTGAGCCGGTTCATCTTTTCTGCTCCATGATCTCTTGCGTTTAACATTGTTGTATACAACCCATTTTTCGTCCCCAGTAATAATCCGCTTCAAAAACGGATCATTTTCTTGACGTTTGAGGAGCGAATCACACACGTCAACGCGACGACACAAATTTCGCTCCGTAAGGACATGGGGCACCCACACATCGAGCTTCGAGGTTAAGCCCATGTCTTTCAAATGGCCATAAACAGTCGAATTCGACAAATTTAATCTCTCACCGATCTCTCGTGTGGTTATTCGCCGATTTGCATCAACTAATGCCTTTATCGCATCTTTGTCAGCTTCGACCGGCCTTCCAGACCGTGGTGCATCTTCGACATCAAAATTGCCGGATCGAAATTTTGCAAACCAGTTCTGGCACTGGCGTACTGTTAACACGCCTTCTCCATCCACATCCGTCAATTTTTTTCTCGCTTGGACAGCATTTTTACCTTTTCTGAAGTAAAAAAGTAAAATATGACGAAAATGCTGCTTATTGCTCTCCATATTTAAAAGGGCACCAACCAAAAACTATTGAGTAGAATTAATAGAACTTTTTCACACACAAGCCTTGCAATATCAGCTCTCAAGACATATAATGGTTATGCGGCTTAAGTGTGAAGTTGGTTTCGAAAAAACGTAATTAAGTCCTCTGAGGGGAAAAAACGAAATGACTTTCCGAACAACCTTATAGAATGAGACTCCTGAAATCGGCAGTCGAGAGAATATCACTGCCGCAAGAAGAGGGAGGCCTAGCAATATCCAACATAAAGCAAATGCACTACTCTAGAGTGAAAAGTCCTAGAGAGTACTCTTTGAAAAAGAGCGCCGAGTCTACAATGTTTGCAGTAATATGTAACCATGACGACAAAATAACACCACTGAATTTGAAGCGTGTCAAAGAGAATGTGTACGCAGCGGAGCAAACAGACAGCAAGCATAAACAACTACACGGCGCACACCCTAGCTACCAAGACAATATAGACAAGACCGCGTCTAGCAAATGGCTGAAGACGGGTTACCTCTACGGCGACACATTTGGATTCATGATGGCCATCGAAGACAGAATAATACCTATAAGAAACTATCTCAAGTATATTATGGGAGAAGATATCGACGATAAGTGTCGGAGATGTGGAAGGAAGTAAAGGAGACACTATCGAACATATATATCGAGCATGTGGACATCAGGATCAATTCCTTATTACAAATATGAGCCAAAAGATGTAGATTTAAACTACATATAACAAGATCCAAGAAAACAACCCTGAATTCCTTCTATGTGATAAAAGAAACAAGGAAATTACTCTTAAATAAATATATAGAACTTGCAGGGGAAATTAAGCATATGTGGCGACTAGATCGGGTAAACGTCAGACCAATCATTGTATCTGCAACGGGTATAATACCAAAATCCACTTGGCTCAAGCAAAAGGAATGAACGTAGAATACCTCATAGCCCAACTCCAGAAATCGGTGATACTGGACAGCTGTCACATTGTTAGGCGATTCCTGGCAATGGAATAAAAGATTTATACAGAATGGCTTGACAACCGTCGGTCGGATGCAATGTTAAGATCGCCGTCTAAAAGCGAGAGAAAAAACAAACAAATAATAATGATAATAATAATAATAATTATTATATTTCCATATATAAATATATGGAAAATTAAAAATTTTAAAATGATCAAGACGCGATGCCTACGCCTATGGCGGACACCGTGCGAATTAAGGCCGTCCACTCTTCGGGCTATCAAGTGGGTTGATGCACACATTAGCGCTATAGACTTGGACTACCATTGCCCATATTCGGATAGTGGCCCTTAATAACGTGTCCGGATAGTTATTGGCAATAAAATATTCAACGTATCTACCCCATATAATTAATGAGTGTGCATGGGGTGAAGCTACGACCGCAAGAAGATATTGACAACGGTTGTGGGGTAGGAGACGCTCCATATTTATCACAGATGATTTCTTTAATGCCCTATAATATAATAATTACTAAATAGATTTGAAACGTTTTTTTTTTTTTTTTTTTTTTTTTGATGAATGGTTCGCGATATAGGTATATAGATACATTCAGCAACTAATAATAAAACCTATAAAAAAGCCATGGAACATAAACGTTCAATTTTTAGTAGCTTACTTTAAGAAAAAAAAACAAACAGTAACGGAATGGGTGAGAAAGCCCCTTAGGGTTACTAATTTCAATTTATTATCTATCTATCCACAGAGGCATGATTGACGTTGCTATTACTGAAAGTAATACTTATGCGTTTTCTTTGTCTATAAAAAGTGTTGTTCAATGTCGAGGATAATGCCAATTTTTAACAACTTGATTTTGATTGGTAATTCTTTAGAAGATATATAAAAAAAAAGAAACACACTGGCATACTTTCCTTCAATAATATGGGGAAGCCACTGGAATTAATAATTTTAAGTTAGCTACAAATATTATTGGGGCTGGTCAATTGATTAGTGAAATTCGATCAAAACGGTTTAAATAACATCATGTATTTATAACTCTCTTCGAGGAATATTCAAATACGATATTCAGCAATTCGGGGAATCCCAATAATCAACTGAATATATAAATAAATATAAATTTTCATGTATTTTTATAATTATTTCTTCACAGAATGACCTTGTCCCCTTCAAAATACTCTCCATTACAACTAATACATTTGTCACAGCGGTGCTTCCACTGTTCGAAACATTTTTTTTTTCTTGACCTCTTCAATGTTGTCAAATCGCTGTCCTTTCATGTCCCTTTTCATACGTGGAAATAAGAAGTCACACGGAGCGAGATCAGGCGAGTAAGGTGCATGGGGCAGAGGAACCATGCCATTTTTAGCGAAAAAACTGCTTAACAGAAATGGCTGTGTGTGCAGGTGCATTATTGCGGTGAAAGAACCAGTCTGCTGTCCGCCACAAATCGGGTCTTTTTTGTCGAATACTGTTGCGCAATCTTCTTAAAACTTCCAGATAAAAAGCTTGATTAACGGTCTCACCTGGTGGAGCGAATTCTGCATGAACTACGCCGTTGATGTCGAAAAAGCAAATCAGCATCGTTTTGATGTTTGATTTGACCTGACGACATTTTTTTGGACGGGGAGACAGTGACGTATTCCATTGGCTGGACTGTTGCTTCGTTTCTGGATCGTAACCATAGCACCATGACTCGTCACCAGTAATGATCTTTGAAAGTAAATCTGGATCCGTTTCAAGCTGTTGATTCAAAGCACGACATGTTTCAACTCAATGTTCTTTTTGCATGTCAGTCAGAATACGAGGAACAAACTTCTCAACTCTTTTCATTCCCAAATCTTCGGTTAAAATTCGCTGAACCGTGCTCCAAGACAACCCACTAATCTTTGATAATTGTTCAATTATCTGTCGACGGTCTGTGAGCACAAACTCTCGGATCTTTTCAATATTTTCGTCGATTCGAGCAGTTGATGGACGTCCGGAACGAGGTCGGTCATCAATTGACCCGTCGCCATTTTTGAAGCGAACAAACCGCTGGTACGCTTGAGTTTTTCCCATCGCATCGTCTTTATAAGCTGTTTTTAACATTGAAACACTTTCAGCAGCACTTTTACCGAGCAGAAAACAAAATTTCACAGCTGCACGTTGTTCTTTTAAACTTGCCATCGAAAAACAAACGAAATAACACAAAAACAGCGTTAACAAAAAATGGCACTGCAAGTGAACAAAACAAGTTAAATTTAAAACGAAGGTGGCGTTGAACAATAAGTTGTACTATCCACAACCTAGCGACAGAAAGGTATACTAGACAAGCTCTGCGAGCGGCAATTCAATTAACGTAATAACGTTACAAAAACGATTCACACATACATTAATTGCTTTCGAAAAATTGTCGCTGGGTGGGGCAAGTTTGTCGCGCGTAACGCGAAGCAGCTTTTTATTTTAAAAAGAAAGAGCTTCGCAGGTTCTTGTGGCAAAGGAACGCAATGTTTCTCTATCGTGCTCCTGCGGACCACTATGGAACTTTCTCCAAAATCCATGTTATTCTATTGCGCATACACCCTGTATAAAGTGTCTTTCAAGTCTCGCCGAACTTAAAAGTTTCAGCAAACTTTGTTAAATATTCAAATTTTTACAAATATGTTGTCGAATGATAATTTTTGAAACTCTCTCTCGACACAGTTTACGGTACGGTTCAAATCAAATTAACTGATTTTTAGCAGTCCTTCATTTATCCCCAATAGTTTCCCAACAAAAACGAATGTGTTTAGGATGTTCTTGACATTTTTGCCCATAAACGACACACCTTGTATATGATTCAAACAATGTTCGAAATAGAGGTTATAGCCCTGGATCTCCCACGTTTCCTGGTTTTTCTTTTTTTTTCCAAAAAAGTACAACTTTCACGGTCATAGCCCCGAATCATTTTCTGGCTCTTGAATAATTTTTGAGAAAATCATGTTTGAGACACCTATGACGTTTTAGAATATACCACAGAATATTCCTAACACCCTGTACAATATGTGAAAATCTTAAATACAAAAGTTTTAGCTGTCCATAGGGGCTATATAGAAACATGAAAAAAACTAACAACGGAATCACAGCCTTCTAGTTATGGTCAATTATCAAATATAAAGGGACTCACTCTTTCAGTTTTTTGCAAATTACCGACGCACCCTGTGTATTTTTAAAAAATCATCAGGAATAAAGGTTTTTGGCCTTGGATAAAGAATTTTTTTGATCGCATCATGGAAAATGATTTTTTTCTCGGTACCCTGCAAGTGTGGTTTTTAAATTTTTAAAAATACTTCCCGACCCCCTAGCTCCTCCAGTTTCAATAGGCTTCGTTACGGAGCTAATCCTTATATATCTGTCAAATTTCAAGTGGATGGCTTCAAATTTCGGACACTTATCGTTTTTCATAGCAATGTCAAAAAAACAGTCGAAAATCTAAAAAAAAGGTGGACGCCTTGGTTTGATCAGACTCATTTTTTACTGGTTTGTGTAGCTCGTGCACAGCTTAAAAGGAGCCAAATTTGAAGGCCATATTGCAAACCGTTCAAAAGGTATAGCCAATTAATGCCAGGTCTACAGAGAAACAGAGAACGGATAACAGAGAACAGAAAAAAAAATTTTTTTTAGACGCTGATCATTTCTGTACCAATGGCGGTCCCCCTGTAAAATATTGCTTAATATTACTGACAAGGTTTACAGAATTAAAAACACAATAAATAAAGAAAGACAAACGGATAGAGATTTGTCTTATCAAATAAATTTGTAGGTAGGAACACCCTGTATAATTTTAGCCACCACTGGTACTCTGATCGTAACAACTTCCTCTCCCGATTAATTTAGGACTTTATTTGGCTTGCGAAATTGTCAAATTTAATAACGTTTTACGCGACGATGCGAAACTTTCCGTTATAATTAAATAAAGCGGGAAATAAAATTTATTTATCTGAAAATATTTATTTTACGTCCCGCGCGAAATTAAAGGGAAGGCGTAAAATATTTAATCTCGAATTCTTCGACGGAAAATTAGTCGAAAGACCCGAAGACGCTCTTTATATTCAGTTTCATGCCATTTAAATCATTTTCACGTTTCTCCGTAAATTTACTACGCTGTTGATCCTACGGCGTGGATGAGAAGGAGGAGGAGGAAAAGGAGGGATGACAATAAAATTGCTATGTTCTTTTGTTGAAATGTATAGAGTAATAAAATGGACGCTAACATCCATAGGAACCGCGACGAAGTAAACTATCTTGGTCCTACTCTGAGAACGGGATTATTTTGGAAAAAACTTGCTGATTATCTGGTATCTAAATTAAGCAGTATTTCTCATTCGACCACTAATGAATGAGTACAGTTATGATGATGTATCATCCGCTCTTCTTGTGCCATTATCATTGACACATCATTCACCTCAGACGAAGAAAAAAACCGAAAGCGATAAACCGGAATGCTACCATTGAGGAAAAAGGTTTGGAAATTTTACTTCGAGTTCAAAATAATGCTCAGGTCAGTAACTAGATTATGTGACTCAAATAGCAGGGCCATTTTTTTGTTACTAACCATTTAACAGGCCCAAATGTTTAAGTTTTCACAGAATGATTTACTTCAACTTCTTCAGAAAGTTGTTAACACTCAGATCCAACAAATATGGTTTCAGCAAGTTTTTAAATAATCGTAGACAATTGTTTAATCTGTTTCTAAAAAGCATTCAGCAGGTTCTGATGAAATACCGTGCTCCCTTATGTTATCCTTTATTGATTTGCTTTCAATTCTTCTCAGATTGTACAGCTATATTAAAAAAAACCATAGTACAACCGATATACAAAAAGGGTAATTTACACGAAATCTCTAACTATAGAGGAATAGCCTTGTTGTCAATATTCTCAAAAATTTTGGAGATAGCTTTCTATAAAAGGCTGTTGGAATTTTTAGAGAAAGTAAACTTTTTCAGTAATAACCGGTTTGGGTTTCGTAGGGGAGTATCAACACATGATGCAATTGTTGCTCTATACAATACAATACTAAGTAATTTAGATAATGACAAACCAACAACTTGTCTTCTTTTCGATCAAGAAAGAGCTTTTGACGTAATTAACATTGATTTGTTGTTACTTAAGTTAAATCATTATGGTATTCGTGGCAACGCTCCAGGATGGTTAGAGAGTTTCCTAAAAGATCGTGTGCAAAAAGTTGTCTTAAAACAAAACGATTAGAAATTTTTTTCTAGTGATGAGATGACCTTCAATGGCGTTCCGCAGGGAAGTATATTGGGGCCTCTATTATTTATTATCTTTATTAATGACATAGTTTCCTGTGGATCAGATAATAATTATCTATCACAATTTGCTGATGATACAGCTGTGGTTTCCTGCGGTGCCGACAAACTCAATTGATACATTTCTCACTAAAAGGCATAGATAAGAGCATCTTAGTTAAGTGTAATGATAAAACGAAATTTCTGGGAGTTTATTTCGATTCTGGTCTTTCTTGGTTTCATCAGGTGGACTATATTCTCAAAAAAATATCCACACACTGTTTTGTCATTTGGCAACTTAGAAGAAGGGTTGATTATAGTCTTTTATTGCTATATTATTACTGCTTGGCGTAATTGCTCCCGATCGCATAAAATATGTTTGCTCCAAAAAAGGATTATTCGTACAATCAACGTTAAACCGAAACATTATGCCTGCAGAAATATATTTATTGAAGCTCAAATTTTGACATTTCCCAGTCTATGTATACTGAATTCGCTAACGATGGTTAAATCTAATTATAATGAGTATATATATATATATATATATATATATATATATATATATATATATATATATATATATATATATATATATATATATATATATATATATATATATATATATATATATATATATTTCTGAAATAGGGTAGTTTGAAAAATTGGAGCAAAATGAAAAGCGTGATGCAAAATGCATAGGCCAGTCGAGACAAATCACGTTACGTCTAATGCTATAAATTCAATAAACTCCTGATAGATTCTTAAGCACACAAGACACATTTATAACGCGTAATGGGCAGCATCGGTGACACTAACTGCCCTAAATGACGCGGAGGAGGGTTCTTCGGGAACACAGGTAGCCCGCCCCATTGATTAAGTCGCCTTTTTCTTTTATTGATGGGTCCGGGTTGGAGGTTTCTTGGTGTGGTCTATCGAGTGTAGTGGCATCGATCGTTGTTTGACAAAAAATGATGTCGTAACATTTACTTTTAAGAGAATGGAGATGCTTGAATTTTTCATCTGGCCACTTTGCAGCTGCACGTCAAAAAATTTTAGAGAGAAAATAGCAGCGAATTATGGAAATATCTGAAATTGCTAACACATTTTGGACAACTCTGTAAGCAATGATGCTGTTCGTTCATATGATTTTCTTTTGTCCAACTGATAGGAAATGGTTTCTCTATTAGTCCATACTCTTCTATCTCCGCTGCCCCCCCACCCCCTTACTTACAAAGGATTATGGTGCTACGGCGTCATCTTCTTATTTTCTAGTCCAGTAAGCAATATTAAACTATAATCATTGCTATTACGCAGCTAGCTGGATGAAGGTCATTTTAGGTATGTTTGGCACTGGCGGAAGCACTGACTGAAGAAGTTTATGAATGTATACAATTTTATACCACTAGTTTCTGTGTACATTTTTGCAGAACATCACAAATGGTATTTACTTGACCTGACTACAGGAATCATGCTACTGTGTATAACGACTAGCGTCTTAAATGTAAAAAAATATGGATTTTGCATGAATGTCGATTTATAAAAAGAAATAATAATATTCTACTTTATTATTATTATTATTATTGTAATTATTGATAAAAATGTACGCTACTGATTTTAATTTAATTTAGATACTTCCCTGAAACAGAGCAGCTAAAATTACTGTATTTTCCTCTCTTGTATTTTTCTGATATTTTTTTTCCTTTGCATGATAAAAATAAAAACTATTTTATTGCACGTCCATTTATCATAAAATTTTATTCGTAAAACGATCACACGAATTATCCCCTTAATCACTTCTATTTTTATTTCGAATTTCTATAAAGTGGAACCCATTTTAGACATCCCGAATTTAATGCAAATTGGTCTATCGATTTCCCAAAACCCGCACATCAAATCGCCGTAGATACGCGAAGTCAAAAAAACACGAAAATTTAGGCAATGTCAAAAAGCGCCCTAAAAGCGGAAGAACGGCAACGGCAACGTCGTGAACCACCCAAATCCAATTTGGTAAGAAGCATGCTTAAGAAACCGGACCTTTTTCTTTTTAATCGTGTTATCTAGGCCGGCTTTTGTATTTTCTCTCGATCCGTCTTTATTATCGTACGCTTTTTGATGAAGTTTTTTCCATGAAACTCGGCCGGACATTTGTTTTTGCCGAAGTGGTTTGCCTGGTCTCCCTTTGTCGGCCCGTTCTCGTTTGACTTTAATTATTGTTGGCGCAGTCAGTGTGAGCGGATCAGAACCGAGGAAGCTAACCGAAAGAACTGTTAGTTGAGTAAATGACCCGGAAAAAAATTGAAGGAAATTTTCCTATTTGATTTTCAACTAGCCAAAACTAACAAAAATTTTATTTAAATATTTTATAACTATATATATATATATATATATATATATATATATATATATATATATATATATATATATATATATATATATATATATATATATATATATATATATATATATATATATATATATATATATATATATATATATATATATATATATATATATATATATATATATATATATATATATATATATATATACCCAAATGACTTTAATGAGCTATTGATAACTGTAATTCTAGAGCTTTTGAACTGGCAACCTCATATTCCTTTTCAAAACAATATTAAAAGAAATAATCAGTTAGTACATCCTCTACCCGTGAATTGAGTTATTGAAAATTTCAATAAAATTCATAAAAATATATAGCAGCGGTTATGTATAGTATAATTATCGATACCAGAATTTCTAAAATTTTTGTGTTAGTTTTGGTTAGTTAGTTTTGGTAGTAGAGTAAGATCACGTCAAGTGGACCCCCCATTTACAACTTGATCATAAAAATTTAATCTATATATATTTTTTATATGTAATTAACGATTTTTTAAAATTTTGATTTTAACAACATTTTTTTTATAATGAAAATTTTAAGCACTTTTAATTAAAAAATAGATTAAAAATCAACCGAAATTTTCAGCATCTATGGCCAAATGTCTATACTTTAAGAATATATTAACGAAGAAAATTTCACTGCTCGTCATTAGTTTATAAAACAAATTTGATTATTATTTATGTTATTTTAAATTATTTATGTTATTTTATGTTATTTTATTATAATTATTATTAATAAAAAAATTTTTTTTTAAATGTTATAAAGAATACTATCAATTATTTTTTATTATTTTTAAAAAACAGCGTAAATTTTGAAAAAAATAATCTACTTAAAATTTTTAAAACTGTTGTGGCTTATGTTTATTTTTTGTAGGTAATTCAGTAAATTATTATTTTTAAATTTATTTGTCAATACTCTGGAGTTAACAAAAGAAAAACCGCTCCGTTACGATTTTCATTTGTTTTTCGCGTATACTAGTAAATAACAAAATCATTTTGGAAGTCACTCCTGTCTATTCGTGACATAAGTTTATACGCAAAGCATGAAATAATTATTAATAATAAAAGCTGAAGTGTGTGAGTTGTGTTTTTTTAAATTAATATTTTAGTATTATAATTTTGAATTGTAATAATAATGTTTTCTGTGATTAAAAATGGGCCGAGCGAATTATGAAATTACGTGATTAAAAAATTAGTTTTAATTATTATTTAAATATAATTTCGCCAATTTGGTTAATCATAAAAATGATTTTGGTGTTGATGCTGATTGGAAATATCATCCACAATTCGAACGCTTGACTACAATAAAAAATACTCGCCAATTTCATTATTGCAAATCATTGCAAATTTTTCACTAGAATGCAGACCGTTTCAGGAGATGAAAAAGTATTTATTTAAAAAAAATAATAAGTTAAAAAAAATAAAAAATAAAAATAACTGACGAGAGATTCACAATTTAATTATTGAAGCTTGTTTGTTCTATTCAGTATGTTATGATTGTTAATATTGTTAAAAAAATAAAATTTTATTAATAATAATTATAATAAAATAATAATAAACTTTTCTTCCGAAATCTTAAACTGAAATGTGTAAAGCATGTGACCGATAAACAAAAATGATTTTTTTTTACCAAGAAATCAGATAAATTTTCATTTGTTAACTCAAAAGTTAGTTAACAATACGAAAATAAATAATTTTAAGTAAAAAAAAATGTCAAAATCAAAATTTTAAAAAATCGTTTGAGGGATCAATTTTCCAACATAAGTACTTACAAATGGGGGTCCACTTGACGTGATCATTGGTATTCCATGAACCAAGAAGTTTTTCCAGAGCAGTCCAAATTAGCTTTAATTACACCAGAGCATAATAAAACAAATCTGATCGATTTAAACGACTTACGTTTGTATAAGCCAGGTGTGGGCAAGGAACGAAAAGCAAATTCAGAACGAGACCAGTTTCAAGGAAAATACACTGCAGAATACTTATTTATCTTGCGCAATGGTAAGCTTATTTGTTTGCTGCGTAATTTCAGTGATTAAATAATTCAATATAAAGAGACAAATAAAAAATGAAAGCCAGAAGTAGAATACGTTAGAAGTTTGCAGGGTTTGATGTCCTGAAAATAAAAATGAATATGGAAAAATTAGTTTGTCAAGACGAACTGTTGACTGACCGTGTGGTTGGTTTTGAATCATTTTCCATAGCATTAGACGAGGGCACCGATTTGTCCCAAACAACTAAAATTGACTATATTTATTCCAGTTGTTTATAAAGAGTGCACCCACCCTGTTACCGAGGAAGTGCGTGCTTTATTGTGGCTGCAGGAGAAGACATTTCTAATGAATTTGAAAAGATATTCGCAAGTTTTAGTTGTCGTGCTCAAAATTGGTTGGAATATGCAGAGATGGTGGACCTTCTTTTTTCGGGTTACGTAAAGTGTGCACAGGAATTTTGAATGAAAAAGCAATTGACTTAATTCCACTCTTCACCAACAGAACTTGTGTTTTAAGTCTATTCGAGTCCAGAATGTTAAGAATATAGTAGAATATGACAACTTAACATATTACTTTTTACAAAACTTCTGGATTCCTCCTGCGTCTGTTTTTGCTGAGTCGAACTTGCTGACGTTTCGCCAATCATCCTGTTGGCTTCTTCGGAGCTTCACTGAAACTGGCTCGTATTTTACTCTGTACCTGCTTATATATTGTTTAAGGTGGGAGGAGCTAAATGAAGGACATAATCACCGTCTCGGATGACTGATTCCCATATTGGTGACAGGTAGAGACCTGAGTGGCGGTTAAGATTGTTAGGAATAAAATTTTATGGCCGGTTTCGTGAGTGTGTTCGGCAACACACTCACGCAACAATTTTCATGACTCTAAAATCCCTGGTCTCTACGGACTCCCAAAGAGTCACAAACATCGGAAATTATAGAAGTTACGGTAAATATACTACAGCTAGGGCGAATTTTGTTCATTTTTTATATGAACGACCTTCACCAAAGTTGGCAAGGTTTATTTTCCTTTTTCTGGGTAGCCATTGTATCTTCTTCAAAACATAAATCATATCACGCAATTATAGGGTTCACATATAGATTTCTTTTAAAAAATTATAATATTATAATATAATGATAATTATAATTATAAATATGTATACAATTGAGAAAAATAAGAAATACGCAGCTAGTCAAATTGTGAGGTCCGTTTGTACGGGGGGCATTGAAATTGTGATAAATAAAGCATTTTTTCGCCAGTTTAGAAGCATTTTCGTACTGAAATGTGACACAATGCCGCTTTTGGAAATGTGGGGAATCCAAACAAGTTATTTTACGCTCCACAAGCTCCGCATACGTATTGTGCGAAATTTCTTTGCACTTTGCGAATTCATTTAAGCACCGGACTTACAAAAGTGGGCACATTTCGTCGCTTACCGTAATGGAAAGCGTTTTTAACGCATGCACACGTCCCCCGACAAAAACGAACCCATTTAACTCATAAAACCTTTTCGCTATTTGAGGAATATTTAACGCGGAAAACGACCCCTTAATTAAAATGATGAACGTGTACTCTTATACCTAAAGTTGGAGAACAAAAAGCACAACTCCGCTCAATGTAAATGTCGGTTAAGTAGCCCCCCCCCCCCACAGTACGTGCGTCGATGGTATGGTGTGTCTCAAAGTATATCGTCTTGGCTTTTTAGGTCAATTTTCGAAATAACCTGCAGAAGGCAATAGAACAACTGACCAGTCGGAAATGTAAGATTTTGATGTTTTAAAAGTTCAGATTTTCACGAAATTTTACATTTTCACATGATAATTGTTTTGACAACACCTCAATTAATGTTGTGAGAATTTAAGTTTAATATTGGAGAGGTATTTAAATCTAAATGATCGTTAAGCAATCTCCATGGCTTCCAATAAATTAAATTTTGTACTTTTTGTGGCTGTATGTAAAATATCAAAATTGTCGTCAAAAATGTGTTTTTACATTTTCTTCAAAATATTAAGAAATACAGGGAAGAAAAACATGCATACATTCTTCACATACTCATGATCGATATCATATATTGCACTGCTTACGTTTCAGGGTTGGTTAGTGACCAACAAAAGAGAATTCTTCTACTCTCAGTGACTAGCGCCTTCATTTTATTGTAAATTGCAGAAGAATATCTGTGAGAACATGATAAGGAGTAATGATAAAACTTTGAATAAAAACGTACAATGTAAATATTGGTATATCACATAATAAAAAAGCCTTCATCACTTTTATAAATTGATTCATCAAATGAGGGAATTCAATACAGTGTAAAATAACTACTACGATACCAAATACACCCCACCTAGATACATGGTGTTAAATTTATAAGAACAATCAGCTTTTAGAACAGAGGAAGCTGGGAGGTTATAATAGGGGCTGCAGCAGTTAAATGTAAAAAACAGCTTCACATCAACGTTTTCCGCATCCGCGAGAAGACTGGAAAATCACTACTGCTTGTCTCCCCGCTCTTCTTAAACTTGTTTGACAACGTGGAGGGGATAAAGGTGTATAGATAACGTCATTGGTTGGAACGGGCAAAACTTTTACGTCGTTATATTATGGAACGGGCTTTTCGATGCAATTTATCGAACCGCAAAGCTTCATTGTTGTTTACGCGGCTTTTAAAAATTGAAGTGTCAATATACGTAATTTATCACAATACCGACGAGGTGTCTTTATAACGTACTTTGCATCTAATGTAAACGATAGGAGGCCGCCGCGCAAGGGGGGCGCATTCATCACTTATACACGTCACGAGTTACCGCTTGGTATACAGTGAAGGCGTTAGAACATAAATTTTCATATCTGATCATTTGCAGCGGTAAACACCATTGTCGATTGAAAGCGCAGTTTTTTTTTTGCTAGCGTATGGGGGAGGGGGGACTTTTTGTCAAAATTTTCTTCACTTTTCAGCACACAGGACTGAGACTCTGTACCTTGTATCATATTCCTGAGCGAAAGAGATCCGGATGCGAAGGAAAAACGTCGTTACATACCGAAGTTACCCCCTAAGCAATTCTCTAGACTTCTCGGCAATCATTCGCCAAGATTCGTTTCGTCGGTCGGGCACGTGTTACAAATATAGAAACAGTGATGAAGAAAATCCCAACCTAACCAAAAATCGTTATTTATTTTGGTTAACTGATGTTTGTTACTTGTTATGTTATGTTCGTATTCTCTCCTAAAACTTCTTAAGATACAAAAATGTTAAAAATTTGTGTTCATAATACGCCACTTAAATTACAGATGTATAGTGTTTTAAGACATTTACTGCATAAGGAGTAGTAATGAGAGAATTGGATCTGTTTTCTCCAAAATGAACAAGGAAACGCTCAAATTAAAAGAGCTTTTAAAAGTGGATTCCCAAAAATTATTGGCTGTATAGATAGGATCCATATAGCACATGCTATGCCACCAGAAAAGGATTAATTACTGATGGAGTGCTTTGGTTATTGGACACTCAATATACTGCAGGGAAGCACTTGAACTCTTCAGCACTTTATTTTTATGGCAAATATTTTAATTCTATTTGTTTCCTTCATTCAAGGTCATAGGAATATATTTTTGATTGAGGGATTCAGGATAAGCATTACAACATTGGGTCATGACTTGTGACAAGCCCGAAGTACTGTGGAAAGATGCATTGGTGTTTTAGATGCATAATGGGGGTCTCAAGCTATGTTATACTCCTGAGAAAGTTGACAGAATTATTTATGCACCTGCGGTTTTACGAACAGAAATTGTTAATAGATATTTTACAAAATAAAATATTCTGAACGCATACGTTGTAGCATTTTTATTATTATTTTTTAATTGCCCGCAAACATCACAAGGAAACTATTGAAAAAAGAAAATATTTCTTATTTTTGACGTAATTCGAATAAACCAGTAAAATAGTCGCCACTCAAAACAAACCAAATATATAAATGCGTGCAACGGATGCGATTTTTAGAGAGAACCTCTTAGCTATCTTTTGCCTTCAAGTTCGAAAATAGGTACGGAACTGTCGAACATATCCGAAAGCGCCGAAATACTTTACCGAAATAATCTCTCCGTCTTCACATTAAAAGAATTACAGAGCCCCCCCCCCCCCCTACACAGAGTGCTCGCTAATTAACCCTTCCTAAACCTAACCTAAAAGTAGAAAACGCGTTTACAGTCTTTTTTAAGACTAAGATATGGAGTAGACTTTAAATTTTTTTCATTTTGTTTCATTTGTAAACTACCAAAGACTTCAGTAACTTAATCATATTGTACTTATACATATAAATAAGTACTAACCGCATTATCGGAGATGTGGTAATATATCAGTGAGAGCAAGGATGGCCCAAGACGTGACGAAACTCTTATTAAAGTTGCAGGTAGGAAATCAAGAAGTACTGAGCAATATTTTTTACTACTCCCGTCTGTAAGATACCTAATTACGGACCGATCTAGAGTGCGGAAAGTCTCACTTTACCACGTCAGTTTCGTTTCCCACGAATCCGAGCCACTTCGGACATTTTCGGGATTTTACCGCACGGGTTTGGGAGCAATCGGATGATTTCGGAGATATTTCCCACGCTTTGAATTTTGACATTTGTCAATTCTGACGGTCATATTAGTCAATGAATTCGTGTTGTTTTGCAGAAATGTTCCAAAAAACTAACCGTCGTAGAAAAAGTATAGTATGTATAGTAGTTGTGAATGTTAGGTCAAGTTATTATATTTGCTAAGAATAAGTCTTCTTTGCTCCATCGTAAGTCATATGATAAGCCAATGAGAAGCCAATGCATAGTGCGTATATTACATTACAATAGTCGAAATTACTAAAATTCAAAAAAATCTGAAAGGCGGAGTTATTGTAAGACGACGGTTTTTTAAAATTTTGTAGAGTTACCAGCGTATTTTTTTCGATATTGCTTAACGTAAAGTTGTGCTTGTTCGATATTATAGCTAAATCGTTTAAATCTTCTCTCATTTCGTTTTTTGCTTGCATCTAATTTTCTGGCGGAAACGAGTAGAAGATCCTTGCAAACAACTAAACAACGCGTCAAGTTACAAGTGTAAATCGAGAACACTAAGGGGCAAATAATCGTACCTTGTGGGACGCGTTGCTATTTGATATGAAAATGACTCATCTTGTTTTGCAAATTGCGAGCGCTTGCTAAGGTAAGTGCGGATCAGTGCACCAGAGGATTCATGAAAACCTTCATCTATTTAAATAACAAGAAGAAAATCGTGGTTAATGGTACCAAATGCTTTTGAGAAGTCCAATAAAAGTTGTTTTGCCGCAAAAGATTATTTTCTCAAGTACGTCATATTTTAAATTCTTAAAGTCATCTTTATATTTGACATGCTGAACATGACAGTTAAAATCAGTCAGTCAGACACTATAATAGCCTTCAAGATAAATTGAGTGTCTCTAGGGTCCTTCCCCTCCAAAAAGTAATTACGACCTTCTTAGCTAACCCAAACCCAACAAATCATAATTTATTCAAGTGCGGGTCACTTAGATATCGAACAGTGCCGGCTGAAATCAGCCGGATATACTTTGAGACACACCATACCTACAAAACTTTTTCTATTTAATTTAAACGGGGAAATGTTTTCTTTTAGTTTTCGCCATTTTCATATAAGTTGTAGCCTAATTTGTATTGCATTTTGGCTGCTACCTGCTGATTTCCCTAATCAGCAAGTATGTATTATGTATATAGCAATCCTAACCCCATCTTTAGATTTTCTCTATTAGTAAAAATAAATAATTTTTGAGGCCGAAATTGATAGAAAATTATGTTTTTTAAATTAAAATTGGTCATTTAGGAAGATACTGTATAAAATCACTTGGCCTTTAAGTGAGTAAAGTATCTTAAATATTCGAAATATCTCCAAAACTGCCAAACCTAGAACGACAAAATTCAATTCAAAAATACTAACAGGAACGTAATTTACTTTTGAAAACCTACAAAATTCTGAGAACTGCTTTATCTGTCAACCTTAGCGATTGTTTTGTAGTGTAGTCTCCCACAATGGGCGTGGCAGATTTCAAAAATATATTCTTTGAATTTCGAACTTATATTTTTCATTTGATCGAGATTTTATTTTGATATTTTATGCGCAGAGTCGTCTTTATTCTAATATTAGTTGAAATAATTTTTCAAGATGAATGTCGGACTGTTAATTTTAAAATGAAATCTCAAAAGGTTCTTTACAGATATAGACAAAATTTAATAAAAAAAATTAACAATGTAGCTTCTATACACATCCGAAGGGATTTAATTTATTAGATTAGGGTACATTTATTAACAACCCACGCAGAGAGAACCTAAAAGTGTAAATAATAATCTTTGCTAACCTACATTCCCGTAGTGCACTTAGCACGAGAAGCTATACTGTTGATGAAGCACACCAATGTTTACCATTCTTACGGCAATTATCTAATAGTTATATTATTTTTATTTTTAAATCACTTCGTAGCAAGTTGCGGACCGATATCTGGGTTAAAATATATCCGGGTAGAAGAGTTCCTTCAATAAACGCCATTAAAAATGTAATTAAACAGTTTGAGTACTAAAATAGTGTCATGCGGAAGACCAGGACAATAGAAAGAAATTTTGATGAAGTATATTACTTTACTTTCAAGGTAAATGATTATACTATTATGACACTTCACACCATGACTTTGAATTCCACTTTTTAAATTATTATATTTCATCTTTTTTTTTTAGAAATTGCTGAATATTTTATACCTGACGTTAAAAAATTAGCCAGAAAGTCCTATATATCACAAGTTTCATTCTTATAAGGTCCTTTCAGTGCAAAATTTAACCGATGAACGTACGAATTTTGCACTGAAACGGACATTTAATTAATTTAATATATGGTGTGGTATGTTGAACAATATGGCGGTCGGACCAATTATATACGAGCGATAAGTTTCCTTGCAACAGAAATAGAACAGCTGTTAGAAAACGCGCCAGTTAGAAATTATTTCACATTTAACTTTAACTTCCTCCGATTATCTAAAAAATAAATATAGTATTTGCATAGGTAGGCAAGGAACCATCAAATAGTCTGGCAACAGTGCCGACCTGAATCATTGTGACATTTCTTGTGGGGATACTTAAAAAACAAAATTTACCGTAATAGGCCTGAAAGTTGATAAGAGCTTAATATCGTTTTACAAGACTGAAACAGAGAAAACTCATATGTGTGTATATTTAGCATAATTATTAAAGTTTTTATTGATTGAATAATATAATTTTATTATTTGAAGTTTTTCTTCCTCAGTATAACTCATTGAAAAATTATTTAACTTGCTAAACTTAACTTACTTTAGTTTTGATTAGTTGTCAAAATTAGAACATTGTTAAAACAATTGCAAACATAGATAATATCGTAATAGTAAACATATATAAAATCAAGGCAGGCTTGACCATTTTGAAACAATATGGCTATTGTCCGGAAATCGAATGCTAATTATTTTTAAACTGAAATATGTCAAAAACGGCTAAATGGAATGTCTACAAACCATATGTTTTTGAAATCAAGGAAAAAAGATCTACGATTTATATAAGGCACTTTGACAGCTTGCGTTCGTCGTTTAATATAATTAATAACCCTGTACATGTTCAATTGGCAATATGTCTGGTGATCTTGAGGTTGCGGGCTAATTGGTTTCGCGTCAAACCAAAAAAATATGTCGGAAATTTTTAATTCCGACCTGCAGCTGTACTTAAGGCAGAAGCAACCCAATCGCTGGGACTGCCGGCCATTATCTTAACAGCATATATTCAATTCCTCGGTGGCGTTGTAATAGGGTTTATTTTACCATATTACGTCAGATATTATCGGATAGGCCACAAGATAATGACACGGGAAACGACCGCGAAGTAATTGGTACGAACACTTTAAGGAACACTTTAACGGGAGTGCGAGAGCGAGAGAGGGAAACACGATCGCACTTATCTTCCTATCAAAATATTTATTTAAATCGTTTACTTTTTAAGGCGACAGGTAATTGGTTTACGGTTGAATTTACGATTCGATCGCAGACCATCTTATCTCCGTTACCAGTTAATAAAAATTTATCGTATTTGTCGGCTCCAAGGACATGATATCCGACCGTAGTTTTAAGAAATGCGTTTCATATTTACAATAACATCTTTAGACATGCACTTTTTGTGATGTAATATCAATGTGTTTGCTTGACAATTATTGTGCATCCACTTTCCCCGTCTCCAAGTGGCTATTCGATGGATGTATTATAATTAAGTCAACGCGTTTTACGGCGTTATTTGTTCATTAAGTTATACTCGTATCTCGTGGTCGAAACAATGAATTGTACTGACATCTTGACAAATTGAAGAATGAACTATTTTTTCAATGTTCAATGAAGCGAAAGTTTTAAAATGACGCTTTGGCCATACTTGATCACTACGCAATTGGATATTTTAGGGTAGGGAGTAGGAAAAAATATTTTTTAATAGTAACAGAGAATTTCTGATGCGTTGTTTTTGTGATGTCGTTTGCACCGGTTTTGACTATACACTCAGAAAAAAACCTTTTAAAATGCACCATGAATCATCTTTTCTACAATTTAACTAAACAAAATATAAAATTTTTCGTTTTATTTTTTGACTAAGACTGATATTACTAATTCAAATGCAAATTCAAATTTAATTCCGATAAAAATAATTTATTTTATAGGAAAAACTGTTATATTATTGTTGAGTGTTTCTCATAAAAAAAAAATAAAATTATTTTACATTTTACATTTTATAGTAACATTTTAAATGGATAACATGTTTAAATTGTTATTTTAAACGTTTAAAATAATATTTTATTATCTGTTAAGTATAATTAGAGCGGTTTCCTATCATGCTCATGTTAGCTTCAAGAAGACATTATAGAATCATACTTATTAATTTCTTAATAAATTATTTAAAAAAAATTAGAACGTTTTTAATATGAGTATACAAAATAAATATATTTGTTGAAAATTTTTATATAATTAAAAACATGAATAAATCTGGCGATATATAGTAGTTAAATTTTTATTTTTCTCCAGCCAGTTTCAAAATGTGCTGTTTTTGGCAGCGCTACCATTTTATACATATGATGATGCTGCCAACTAATTCTTTTACTAAAGTTATCAATTATTACTACAGTTATCAAAATATGAAATCAGTGACATGAAAATAGAAAATATTTTACGGCAATTTATTACACAGGCCATCATCAATAGCCCATGTTAAATACATATTATGAATAGCTTAAACAATTTTGTAAAATGCGGTTCGATGTCGTTTAGCTTCTATACGGATTAAATTTTATAAACGAAGCATTTTCGAGCGTAATTAAATTATATTTTATTCAGGTTATTGCAAATTGGCGGGATACGCTAACATTCCCCGTACGGGGCGTCTGTTTGCTAGGGATTTTAATCCCGAACTATAACATCTATTGGCTGTCCCGATTCTCTGCAACCCCTATCGGCTAGAATAATTCTGAAACACACTGTATATTTTGCGGCATTTTCTATACCAACACTGTTTTCCCCTTTGACAGTAAATGTTATGTCGAATTGGTTGGTTTGCATACCCTATGATCCCTGAAACTGTAATGGACAGATGACATAAGCGATGTTATTATTTTAACCAAAAGAATTTATGGTTCACTAAGGATAAAAGAAAACTCTGAGGAAGCTTACATTAAAATACAAACATTATCATACATCCTATAGATAACCGTGATTGTTTTTTTTACATAAAAAATGCGATTCCGTTGTTCCTTTTCTTCACACCCACAAGGGTCCCATCAAGTGTTTCTCACGCAACGAATGTAAGAATATAAAATTTTCTCTTTCTTTCTTTATCTTAACACATCGCTCATTATTCACACTTAAATATATAATTAATTTATAATTTTTCATCCTTCTTGCTTTTTACAATATTCATTTCAACGTTATATATACTTATATTGATTAAACAATATAACAATCATAGCAATAAAGTTTGTTCATCAAAATAAATGTTAACATAACGTACATAATAAAATAAAACATTTGTTAACTGTTCAGCACTGAAGAAAAATTTATTGCTTGTTAGTGATTGTTCATACTTACTATAACGACAGGAGGCTATTTTTACTACCTAGAATACAGTCACACGACTAGAAATCTTCTTCAATTAGCCAAATGTTTTATATGTTTGTCCCACCTTAGATGACTATCAATATTTACAAAATATTTTGCAGAAAGTTTGGTTTAGTATTAGAGTAAGACGCGAAAGGAAGAAATTTTGTCTTAGTGTTGTTTAAAGTCAGTTAATTGTTCTTAAACCGCTTGCTAAATCTCGTTCTACAATATGGCGGTGCCATCTGCAAAACAATACAGTTCCTTCAATATCAATATCTAAGAGATCGTTAGATCGTTTATATAGATTGCGAACAGTATTGGACCCCATACCATTCCTTGTGGAACACCGCATTTCGTGGTTCTTGTTTTGTTTTTAACGCCATCAATGAGAGAATTTGAACATGCTTTGGCGATTGAAAATATGTTTTTTTTGTTATTAATGAGACACAAACTAAAACTACGAAGATTTTAAACAATAAAAGACCGTTTTTAGAGGCGGGATAACTTGCGGAGTAACGAGGTTTACCAAAATGGGTTCGACTGGTGAAATTGCGTTAGGATGTTCCGAATTTATTTGCATAAGAAAATTAAAACCTGAAACTTGGAATAAGCTTTGTCACTGAAGTGCACGTCATTCTAGGTGAAGCGATTTCCGCGTAACCTGGTTAAGCGCTTTAAATATAAAACGGCACGCGATGTAACTTTGTCGCAAGTGTAATGTAAAAAGTGTAGTTAAATCTGGGCGCCGGTCTTTGATCGTAGTCGCTTGCTCGAAAACTGAATAAAGTGAAGATACGGATCGAGATGGGAACGGAATTTATTAAGATTGGAACGCAAAAAAAAATCATCACTAGACTTAAGATACTTGGGGCATAGTACGATATCTTAAAAAAACGTTTAAATTATTTTGTTTATCGTAAAATGGCAAATGAACATTTAAAGTTTATAGGTTGTCATAGAGAGAAAGAGGAAAAAAAAAGTAAATTCTAAAGATTTTTCTGTTGTATTTAAGAAAAAAAAACGGATGAAATGAATCTGATTTTAATTGCTTAGCGAAACCTACATAGTGTTCGATACATTGCAAATTATAATCTGTTCCGTGAAAGTTATTTTCAAATTGTTAGTATCACCGTTCGATGGGGAAATTTCCGTCTATCGACTATCGAATTTTTTTAAAATCACTCACGAAAAGTTTCTGTTGAATTTTAATTATATTGGGATAGACTTTAGGAGACCCTGTCGTAAAACTTAAAATTTAATCTTCAATCGTTACTTTGTTTATTAATTATTTTAAGTTTAAAACGCTTAGCTAACTGCCATATTAATAATAGACGTGGCAAGTTACAATAAGGTTAATAGAATCGTACCTTGCAAGAAGAAAAAGGCTACCTCTCATTAGGGGTAGAGGTAGGGTAGGGTAGGCAGGAAACTGAGAGGTTCATGGTGTGATCAAATAAGAATCATTCGTTATTAATAAGGCTGCGGATTGTTATAGGTTATATTTTTAGATTGCACCCCAGTTTTGAGTCTCATATAAGGTATGGTGTAGAAGGATGCTAATCGTACTGTCGTTACACTATGTAGGGAAAAACTTAAAGAATACAAAATTTTAACTCAGGCTGCAATCTTCACAGAAGAACTACTGTTCTTTTTTAAAGACAGGAATCTTTTTGAATATATGACTGATTACGAATTAAAATGTGCTTAGGTTTTATAATAATTATTACAACATTTTAAAAGAACAAGTTTGAATTTACTAGTGAAAATAGAACCATTCCGCGCAGATAGATTCACTAAAAAAAGTAGGATTACCAATGAAAACATTAGAATGGTGCTTAAGTTCTATAATATGTTACTGGACAATATAAACGCAAATAACGATTTAAAAAAGTCGAAGACAACAATTTTTAATTCACTAGTGGAAATAGAACCATACCATTTAATAAGAATAGTTAGGTTTGCCAATGATCACACAATATAAACATTCCATTCCATTCCTTAGATTTGAATATCATGGCAAAAAGACTAAAATGCCTGGGGTTTCGAGGTAATATCAATAGTTGGATAATAACATATATGAAATACAGGGAAATAAGGGTCGAAGTGAATGGAATATATTCGGAACCGTTCAACGTCAACTTAGGCACGCCCCAGGGAGGAATCTTAGGTCCACTACTTTTTCTTCTGTATGTGAATGACCTTCCTGAGTTCCTCAATAGCAACTGCCCAGGAGCTGATCAATAGGTTCTCTACTGTTGTGGCACAGTTTGTTGATTTTTGCAAACAGAATCATTTGATCATAAATTTGGAAAAAACAGTTGCGATCAAATTCACTGGTCAGTATGTTAAACCTCTGACTAACCTAGCGTTCAGCTTTGCGGGTTCACGCGTGGAATTAAACCACACAACAAAGTTTCTCGGATCTTACATCGATGCCTTCGTAAAGTGGGACTGCGACATAGATAGTGTTGGTAATAAACTGAACAAAACGTTTTTTGTAATGTTAACAATCAGAGATTCTTTCTTTGAAAGATCCTTGTTGGCTTTCTACTACGCCTCAGCATACTCGTCTATTTCATGTAATATCGGGGACAAGCGAGTGATGCGGAGAGGGTGTTCATTCAGCAAAAAAGGACACTTAGGTTGATTTTCAGACTGCCTCCGAAGCTATCCTGCAAAGATATATTTATAAAGTATAAAATACTAACAGTAATAAAGGCTCTCACAAGAAACACACGGATGTCCACGGTTATTACACCCGAAACAGAGAAGACCTTCTAAAGCCAAGACTGAACCACATGTTCTACAAAAAGTCGTTAAATTACGCAGGACCTTATTACTATAATTTGCTTCCTACAAGCACACAAGCATTATCTACAAGACAATTTAAAAAGTGCATCAGAAAGCTTTCTACGCCCTGAAAGAATTTGAAACATATATTACAGGAGTGCCCTGATGAGTTTAGTGATATTTTCTCTACATTTTGTCAATATGTTTGTACTGTTTGTATATCTGTTTGTAACTGTTCTATACTGTACTGTTAAATGTGTGTTATCGTATTGTTTATATACATAATTCCATGTATCTTTATACTACTCTATAATGTACTCGTTTCCTGTTCCTATCTAAACACAATTAACTGTTAAAAACAACTTTCAATTTAGTAATGGAAATAGAACTGTATCGTGTAGAGATTTAATAAAAAATAGTTAGGTTTTCCAATATAAACAAAATATATAATAGTATACTGGACAACATAAACACAATTAATGATTTAAAAAAGCTGAAAAGAGGAATTTTTGATTTACTAGTGGAAACAGAATCGTATAGTGTTGAAGAATATTGTAGATTTAAGCAAAAATAGTTATGATTACCAATGTAAATAAATCTCACTACTTCAAAAGCGTTCTTAGGTTATGTAATAGTTTACTGGAGAACGTAAACACAATTAACGGTTAAAAAAGTTAAAAAGAACAATTTTTGAGTTTACTAGTGGAGATAGAACCATATAGTGTGGATTAGTATAGATTATTATTATTACTAGTGTTAATTAAACCAACTGAAATATTCTAGAACTTGCATTAAGAGCACGTTCTTTACTTCCTCTATCGATCGAGGATTCGTCCAAATCCGTCGCACTTCGTTCATTTATTTTCGATCTTCGTGGCCTAGTTGCGGGGCAGTCAGCGACATGATCCCAGCAGTAATCGCCGCCGTAGTCGTTACATCAGGAAACTGGAGAAATAAGGTCGCTCTTGAAAGTGAGCAATAAAATTAATTGGAACGGTTTTTCGAATCCAGTCGAACGATCGGGAAAACTGTGACGCCAATTCGGGGAAAATAAATTGCGGTAATGCGGCAAAACGGGGTACCGCGGCTAATACGTGCGCGATAAACCACGATAGACACAAAATATACATAGACTAAACTGCCAGACAGACTGATCGTTTGCGCATGCGCGGCTAAGCAAGCCGATACGTTAATTTTCTAACGGCGCCGACCCAACCAGGAGACAGTTTTTGTCTATTTCTTTGTTCTGTTGTTGGGGACGGGTACAGCGATGTCCAAAATGTAGCTTCTTTGGTACATTTGGTATATTGTTTCGGATTGGGAGGTCGGTAAGAATTGTCCTTCCCCAATACAGGCGTACCCTTTCATCTTCGAAGACTGGCGTTGGTACACACTGATAGTACATGTTCATAAATTTGAACCTGATATATTATACCAGCGACTTTGTTATGTCTGTAGGGTTTAGGTTGCGGGATCACCCAATATTGACTAATATAGAGGGATCAATAAAAGATATAAATGCATATTGAATAGTGGTGAACTGGGGTGGCTTTTACTTGATGAAAATCCATTTATCAAAATAAATAAGAACTAAAAGTTCAGATTTTCACGAAATTATATATTATGACATGACAATTGTTTCGACAACACCGTGTCGATACTCAATACATACACCATTATATGGCATACACACAATACGGCACGGGCATTTAAAAGAAAACAGACATCTTGGCAGATGGGAAAATGGATAGGCACATACAGAGAAAAACTTGACAGACCAAAGAATCACCACGTTGCAAAACCAAAGAACACAAGGCAAAAAACCACCATCGACCATTAACATCGAATTTACGTTAACACGGTGAAAAAAGCACAGACCATAGTTAAACTGTTCGACTGGATCACAGACCAACAATTTTTTTTTATTTTTATTAATTTTGTTCTTAATAATATAAACACCTAAACCAACACTACAGGACTTTTCTTTAATAGCAATCTGGGAGTTTCAGTTTTTTTGTAAATGTTTGATGTAATAAATAAGTGTATATACTGCACAAACCATCCACAACATCTCTTTTATAGTTAACACAGTTGGCGCACGAATGAATATAGCACACGTCTAGGAACCTACGTTTATAGCCATTTTTTTCCGTATCTAGGATATAAGGATTGTTGTATGTCACTTGGTGGTCATGGTCATTCACATGGGAACTGAGACTAGTAATCTTCGGCTTATGTTTACAGTCACTTTTATGTGCTATATTTCTTTTTTTTTAAATTTGGGATATTTGCCCTCTGTAAAGTTTCTCGCATTCGCATTGAAGACCATAGACAGCCCATAGTGGAAAAGGCAGATTCCTATGTTAAAAATTCAGAACATTTCACTCAGATTTTAGGTTCTCTCAGGATGGACAAGGACGACATTATGGCAAGTTTCGATGTCAAATCCCTCTACCCGAGCATTCCAGTAGAAGAGGCACTCTTGCTTATAGAAGAAAACGAAGATCTTCAAGACATTGCCTGAAAAACGCTTACTTTATGTACAACGGGAAAATTTACCGACAAATAGATGGAGCAACAATGGGATCATCTCTCTCACCTGTGATTGCCAACCTCTTCATGATTTACTTCGAAAAGAAAGCAATAGAGAAGACAAATCTGAAGCCAAAACTATGGACAAGATATGTTGATGACGTATTTGTTGTATGGCCTTTTGGCAAGGAGTAGCTTTTGAAATTCCTAGATCATCTGAATTCCATTCACCCAAGGATTCAATTTACAATAGAACTTGAAGAGGATAACAGTCTGCCCTTTTTAGATGGACATTTGGAACACACTGTCTATAGCAAACCAACACACACTAATAGATATCTAAACGCTAAATCTCATCACCACCTATCACAGATACAGGCAGTGGCAAATACATTAATTGCTCGGTCCTTCAGGCTCACAAACGAGAGGAACAGAGATGAAGAACTGAAAAAAATTAGTAAAACGGATACCAAAGGCGCATCATCAGCAATGCAATCGGTAAACAACAACAGCCGCAGCATTGAGTGCAGGACGAGACTCAACGAAGATCGATCGCTGTCCTGCCATACATCAAAGGGGTTACTGACAAAATCGGCCGAATATTACGGAAACACGACATATCAACGGCATACAAGCCTGATCATACCATCGGAGCAATACTAAGAAACCCAAAACAAAAAATTACTCTGGAAAACCAAGGAGTATACAGTGTAGCATGCGGATCGTGCAGCCTGACGTATGTGGGACAGACCAACAGAAGGATTTCAGCCAGGCTCGAGGAACATCGTTTAGCCATAAGAAACAAACAAACAAAATCTGCTTTGTTTCAGCACCAACATCAGACAGGCCATAAAATTGATTTCGGTACTTGCAAACAAATAGCTAATATTCCTGATTTTAAGACTAGGATTATACGAGAGGCCATCGAGATAGAAAAGTCTGGATACCTGAATACGAGAGACGTTTATCCAATACTTGGAGAACGATAATCAAACAACAGAGCGATACGCAGCAGCCAACGGGGACATCGCAACTACGATCGGGCGAAATTAACAACGCGACAATTCAGGGGGCGGAGCCACCTCCCCCCACGCACAAGCAGCACCGTTACCATCTCCGGCGCAGAGTATAAATACCGCACGCACCGCCGATAACCTCCCAGTGTTCGAAGTGTTTTTGGAGCGCGAGCATTGAAGATGCCAAGTGAGATTTTGGCGAAACGTCTGCATATATATATATATATATATATATATATATATATATATATATATATATATATATATATATATATATATATATATATATATATATATATATATATATATATATATATATATATATATATATATATATATATATATATATATATATATGATATATATGCCGTTTTGTAAGTTTATCTACTTTTCGTATAGGAAGAGCAAACGAAGGAATCTTTGGTTCGAAAAGCGGTAGTTCTAAAATAGTTTTCGTTGCGCAAAATAATTCCGGAGGGAAGCTTCCGGGCGGTGCGGCGGGCCGAATTCCTGTCTCGTCATAAAGTTACGATATAAAGACGAAACGTTACGAATACGTAGCATATCCGCGTTTGAACCTCTTCCGCCGTTCGTTGACGATGTTTAACGTCACCGACCGGGATTTTCGGTTTAGAGATGGCGGCAATTTCGGATTTATTAAAATCCTTAAAAGTTTAATGCGAAATTTTGCGGGTAGGAGGCCGTAAAATGGCCGCACGGACGGTCTCGAATAATTGGGAAACGGCCGGATTGGAATGCCGAAGGCCTAAAATAAAATGAATTTAATTTGAAATGCGAAGTAGGAAATAAAGTTGCAACAAAAATTAAATTATACAATAAAAATTGAAAATACAAAAATAATTAAATTACTTAATTAAAAACTAACCAAAACTAATAATTATTATCAATGCGTTTTAGTTAAAAAAATTTCACAACTGGCATGTTTTGGATCAAAGACTTTTATGTGAATCTCTTGTGCTCTCAGAAAACTTGAAGTTATAAAATGCAGTAAGTTGGTACTACCACAACATAAGACTGCTATGTTTTCGAGATGTCTTATGCCTCAGCCGAAATTAAAAAAATTTGAATATAAATAAATTTAAATACAAATTGATAGAGTGATCTGTGTTGAAATAAAAAGAACTGAATTAGTTACAATTTTTGATCTCTTTATGAGTAGACGTTGAATATGAATAACATCGTGCTGCACTTCTGTGGAGAGCAACAGGTGAAAGTAATTGTAATTTGAATAACAATTCTACGTCATGAAGACGTTACCTTTTCTTCTACTTAATAAAAGCCGCTACTTATTTATTTTATTTTATTTTTTTATTCATTTATTTGTCTGTAATTGCGTGTTTCTCTATATTACGCCGCATTTAATCGTGTTGATCAAATATTTCCCTATATTTGAACATAATTTTCGATATTTACAAAATATTTTTGGCATTTTGTTTGTGGAATTATCAATTGAATAAATATTACAAGTTATATATTTTATTTATAAAGAACATAAATTACAATGATAACAATAAAGGAAATAAATATAATTTGGATATTTGAACATTTTAGCCTCTAAATCTCTAAACATTTACGTTTTTGTGTTCCTCAGTTTCAAAACTTAACTTCTGCTGCCTCAGAAGAGTTTCTTTGTTCTTTTATTAATTGCATTGGGTTTTTGTTATTTTATTAACACTCTTAAAAGAGAAATCTGATACGATCTGACAAATGTGATATAAAATAATTAATTTGTGTTTATTAAAGTCCCTTATTTCATTTTAAGCGACACCCTACTTGTTCTTTAAACGAAGCGCAAGAGTCTTTCGTGTTGATAATAAAAATTGTGAAAAATTAGAACAAACAACAACTTTTAAATAAAAGACTTTTTTACCTCATATTCTAAAACACCAAAAAAATCTGTGATAATAAAAAAAACAAATATAAAAAATAAATATATAACAAAAAAAAAATTACAAAGCATTTCAAAACAAAAAATCAATGTACTGAAATTAAATTGAAAACTGGGAATATTCAAAATTAAAAAATCCGTTTTTTTTTGCTTGTTCATTGAAAATGCAAAATCTCTCACATATATTTAAAATTTTATTACAGCACTCGAATCTTAGTTAATATAATATTACCGTGTGTTGTGTCAATGAAAACAAGATATATTATTTGATTGACCAATATAATGAATGAATGAAAGAGCTTTTAGGTAGAGTGAGTTTACATACGGAAGAGACAGGAGGGAACCATCATTAATAATAATTGTTATTGTGTAAAATACACAGCAAGTTAGTTTTATTAACAACCTACCTTGGAGCAATCCAGAAGATTTAAATAAATAAGTCACCAGTACTTTTCTTGGACAAATCCCAACTTATGTCTACAACCTATCAAGTTTAGCAACTGTAAGATACAACTTGCACCGCTGGAGTTACTAGAAACTTCCCCCGATAAGATAATGCAATCTAATCTGTTTTCCAGAAAAATTAAAACATTGGAAACACTGTTAGGTTTAGGTATTGTTATTAATAAAAATGTTGAAAAATTGTAAAAGGAATTCAAAACAAAATTTTAAAAAAATGTAGTGACCCTTTTCTCATAGCTTTTCAAACCAATTGCATAATAAACTTAACTCATTCAACTTTAGCTGAGATACAGAATTGCAATTTTTATGTGTTAGTTTTTGCACGCTCGAACGGAAGTTGCCTAATATTTTCAATTATCTAATGGAGTCGAACGAAATAGAAAAACGAACCCTCCGATATTGGTCCGCTGGCAAACTCAATTTTTCGTCGCATCAATTGGCTATTACCCAACACCGTAAAGGAAGAGCGTAAAATTTTTCCGTTGGATAATTCGCCGTCCAGTTCTAGTGCCACGCGCTATTGGCCGATAAATAATTTACTCATTGTACGATATTTATTTGGGCCGCCCATCAAAATGTTCGCGGAATATCTACCGGAGGGGCTGTTAATTATTGATAAACGCCAGGCGAGGAACCGATAGCGATAAAATTTCTTTGTTATAGCTCCCGACGAACGATGCCGCAAGCACAAGAGACTTGGCCTTTCAATTATTCCTCACTAAATACCTAAATAAATAAAGGCCCCCTGGAAAATGACCCTCTTGGTACGCTTTTACTGTGTAGTTGTCTGTTTTGTGCATCCCCTCTGAATGGAGAAACACCATATTTAACGGTTGAGCTGGCAACACCGCGCAGTCCTTATTTGCATATGTCCGTCCACGTTTTCATTAGCTTTGTTTAACAATTTTCTTTAGGCACATCTTGTATCTGATAGACTGTCTTTCTTTCGGATATTGCGTTCTATTTGGAATGGGGATTGATGAAAGACAAATTCCCCAGATTGTCTTTTACTATTATTATTATTAGGGTTATTAAATAAATTAATAAATAAATAATTTAAATTTTATCAAACATTTCATATAATTTTTCAAAAAAACTGTCACAGAATAAAGAAGAACCAAAAGTTCAGATTTTCACAAAATTATATATTTTTACATGACAATTGTTTCGAAAACATCGTGTCTTTATGAAATGTAATATTTACAAACTACCTGCTACTATGTATACCGAAAAATGACAGTAAAATCTTAATTAATGTTGTGAGACAATCCAGACTTCAAATTTTGATATATCACAACAACGAAAACCATACTGACTAACCAGAGCATAAGTTTTGGTTAGTTTCTTCGTATACTCTATATTATTTTAGGGCATAGAGGTCTGGACTCTTAGAGTAGAAGCATAGAAGTTATTCAGAAGATTACTGAGAATATCATGGGCAGCGTATACAAAATTCCGTTCTGAGACGTATAGGAACGGAAAGGGAACTGTTGCAAATAATGAAAAAAGAAAAGCAGCTTATCATGGAAAGATTGAGAGAAAGAAAGGAAGGAAAAAGTATTTATGGTTTAAAAATATCAGAGACTGGACTCGTCTGGATGCTCGCTCGTTCTTTGAAGCTGCACTGGTGGATGTTGAAGAATTTAACATAATTGTCGCCAACATCCATTAGATGGATATGGAACGGGTTCATCGACAGATAACTATTAAATAATATTTACTCAGACAAATTTCTTGTAGCTTCGAATGATCCTCTGCATATGCACTTCTTATTCAGTGCCCTGACTGTCTTCGGGCGTTGGCAGTCATCATGTCAAGGTCGTATGATAGTTTCTACTTTCGATCCTACTAGGACGCGATAAACGACTGCGATATGTTTTTGAGTGTTTTGCATCCTTAAACTTAGACACTCCAGACTTCAAAGTTTGATATAAGCAGTGCCTGGTACCACTTTTGCAAAAAACCCATTTTATCGCCTCAAGCAACTGGTTGCCATTCGTAAATGTTTGGTTATGTGGGCTATATATTTTGACGCATTGTTGATGTGCATACGGGCATGGCGGCAACGTTTATGAGGCGGATATCGATCCCGACGGCGGCGGCGGCGAAGCACTCAGACCGCGTGCCCACGCACACCTGTGTGTTATTTCGGAGCTTTTCGGGGTTGCCAGGGCCTCCGTTTTCCGCCCTTGTTTTCAACAAGTGACACGGAGCGGACGGGATATATATGTATATATATCTACAGTTCGACTTGCCATAAATACGCAGCGAACCTGAAACGTGCGGGTTCCGTTTACGATCTCAAAATAAGTGAACGTAAAATATACGATACAGGACTGTTATAATGCTATTAATGTTTTTGTTTGCTCCTAGGAATTTTTAGGCAAATAACTCAAACCGATCCAGGGTAGTGGTAAGGAAATTGAATTCTGTTGTCTTGCGTATTCTATAATTGCAATTATATAAATAATTGTAATTACGACTAGTCATCGGAATAGTTTAAATCTGTTTGGTCTTGTGGTCTGAATGGTTTTACGCTGCCCCTAGTTTTTTATTGATATTTTCCACCTTAAGTAGATTCCCCTCAACCGCTCTCTGATATTAGTTCCCACTGAGTTTTAATTACCGTAATTATATGGGCGGATATTTTTGCCCTTATGTTGTTGTTTCTAACCATGAGCTGTTACGCTGTCTGGTGGGATATTTGGTAGAATAAGAATTTTTTTATTTGGTACGTTAAAGTTTCAGAAGTGTTATAATAAACGTTGACCGCTTTCTTTTCAAAGAGTGTTTTAAAATTTAAATAAGTAGAAACAGTATGTGCCATAATAAACACAAACAAAGTGCTATATAAATTTTAGCTTCATATACTTGTAAAATTTCGTTGTCAAAATTACAAGGTCGACACTAGTAAAATGGAAATATCACAATGTACTGATAAATGCTTGCAAATCGGCTTTTTATTGGTTTATTGCTCAGATTATTGAGGGTAAATTGACTTCCGCTTATAATAGACTAGGCAAGTCAGAAAGATAAAGACAGTCCCCCAATAGGAAAATATTCATATGATTGATATTCATGAGGTGAGTGGTTTATGCAATTTTATCAACCTAACAGCACCCGTGATAATAGGAAATGAAACCAAGTTTTCCAATGGAAAAGGGTGCAAGACAGGGATGCGTCCTATTGGTCCTGTTGCTTAATTTATATTCTGAAGCAATTTTTGATCGCGCTCTTCTTGATAAAAACGTCATCATGTCAATGTCGTATGATAGTTTCTACTTCCAATCTTACTAGGATGCGATAAACCACTGCTATATGTTTTTGAGTGTTTTGCACCCTTAAACTTAGAGACTCCAGACTTCAAATTTTGATCTATCTTTCTTACAGTATGTGGGCTTCTAAGATTTATTGGTTGTCGCAATCGGTAAATTCGGGTTTCAACTGAAAGCAAGCAATTACCTACAAGCAAGTAGAAGAGACAATAAAGAAACTTAAAACTAGAAAATCTCCTAATCAAGATAAAATACCAAACGAACTACTAAAAAACGCGGGCACGGCTATCATAGAGCAATATACAAAACTGTTTAACATTACATTACAATATAAGAAAATACCAGAGGAATGGAAACAAAGTATAACAATACCCATTTTTAAAAAGGGAGATAAAACAGACCCAGCAAACTATCGAGGTAAAACATTACTGAGCACCTCGCTAAAACTTTTGACTAAGATCATTGCGGATAAAATCTCCTCAACAGTGCCAATAAGCGAGGAACAACAAGGATTCCGAAGAAACCGATGCATTATTCATACTCAGGCAACTGGCTGAAAAATCTTTAGAATATAACTCTCCAGCCTATCTATGCTTTATAGATTTAACAAAGGCCTTTGCCAAATAAGAACAACACGACAGTCTCAGCCCTCTGCTATTCAACACAATCATGGACCAATTAATAAAAACCGTTAAGAATACTGGATTAGGATTTGGAATGGGAATACATAAAGTAAATATATTATGCTATGCCGATGACGCAGTACTTATTGCAGAGTCAAAGGACGACCTCCAAAGAATGCTACAAGCTTTTAACAGACAGGCAGAGGAGTGTAGAGCACTAACAGGGGCCTACACAGGACATTGCAGGCTTAGGAGGCATCTCTGCTTGCTAGGCATTGGAGACGACCCGGAGTGTAGATGGTGCATGGAAGGGGAGGAGACCCCGTATCATCTGCTCACCGAGTGCCCTGCCTTGACATGGGCAAGATTGGAAGTCTTTGGAACGGCCCTGATCGATCCGGACTCAGTGCACGGTATTGGGCTAAAGGAGTTGCTGACCTTCTACAGGAGGGGCGGCATTCTGGACGCCCTCTAGAGCGGCCTGGGGGCACAACGGGCCCATCTGGTGGCCTAAGTGCTTGGACGCCCGCGAGGGCGCCCCCCTTTAATACCAATACCAAATACCAATACCAGACAGGCAGAAAAACTTAACATGCAAATTTCCACTAATAAAAAACAAAAGTATTGATCAGATAATGTCACTCGAATACCTGGGATGCAAAATTACAAGCTCTGGATTCCTGGAAGAAGAAGTAAGGAAACAAATCAATAAATAATCTTAAATATCTCATATGGAAAAACGAAAAACACCCATTTTATCGCCACAAGCAACTGGATGCCATTCGTAAATGTTTGCTTATGCTGTTGGCAGTTTCTACTTCCAATCCTATACTTTACCCTGAATGATAAAACAAAGGAAATGATATTTAGATCCCCTGAAGTACATAATATCACTTTTATGGTCGTAATGAGGATTATATTGGTGGGCGTCAGGGTATAACACCCTTGTTGGAAGTATAGGTAACATCCTGGATGACCTTGAGGGTTTAGGCGATATCACAATAATTAGAATCCTTCTTTCTAACTCGTTTATAATTAAAGCACTTGGAAGGTAGTTTTTTTGCATTCATTGTTATTAACGAAGTGAGAGGTCTGAATATTATAAATCATGGTGGGTCAATGGAAATGCGCTCTCCACCCCAACTAACCAACCAATTTAGAATAATTTTTAATCGGGACAGCTCGTAAGATCAGCTTCAACAGGGGGAGGAGGCGTTGATTGAAGTTCGTCCTTACCAGACCGCGCAAACCGCAAAATCAAAATGGAAATAACGCAAGCAAAACTGTTAATTACGTAGGTGCATTGTGTCGGTCACCCTCGGTGAGTTTAATTAAACATTTTTACTGCCCCTTTGACGACCCCTGCTCTGTCAGGGACGTATCGGCCTCGGTTTGCTTCAAGCGATAGTGTAACTACAGTAATTGAATTTGTGCAAATCGGGTTTGTTCCAAATTTTCCATATGTGCATATGCATACCATAATGCAATGAAGGAGATGGGTATTTTAAAATCTGTTGAGTTTCTTTTTATGAAGTCTGACGTTCTGTTTGATTCACTAATGATTCTCTCCTCGTCCACCTTTCCTCTGCCATAATTTATTAGTTCCTAATCTCCACTACTTCGCTTTAAGTTAGAATTGTTGATATAGCATTATAGCATATTTTGACAGGATTCCTCTGATTGCAAGAGTTCTTCTGCGGCACTTGAAACATTTTTTATAATATAATATTTATATTAACAGGCATAAATCCCAGTTGATCGAATAAAAGTTGAACAAGTTGTTATATTTTGTAGTTATTAATATAATTAAATGGCATCCTGTAATATTAAAATTAATTAAACAAAATACGTTAGCTTTAGTTTTGATTGTTTAAAATTGTTATTTACTTTTAGGAAAGACTTGGGGATTCCAATTTTATTTATTCTTTTACTAATTAATATTTATTTAAGAAATTAATTCATTTAAATAAATAAAATTCTGTATTATTACCTGTTTTTTGTTTTTATTAGCGATTCCCGCGAAAAAAAGTTTATCACAATTATATTATGAAATATGAAATATCAAATCACGCCCAAAAACGAAATTCCGTTTCATAGAATAAAAGTTGTAGAACGCTCCGTGCTCCGTGCTCCGTGCCGCGCCAGTTTTAACAAAAGAAGAGGGACGTCGAAAAAACAAATTTAACACCCGACGGACTATTTCAGAGACAAAAATAATACATTTTCGGCCAATAAATAAATTATATATTTTCGGTTCGGTAAACAACGAACGAATATATTCCCATTTAAAAACCATTTCAAATTTGAATTATGCAATATTTATAAAGCCGGGTGCCCGTTGAACTTATATCGATCCGGCAAATTTTAAATCCTTTGACAAACGTATTATAAACATATTATTCGGCCGGGGGGTGGGGGGGTAGTAGAACCCCCTCGGCCCCCTTTTAATTTTGTCGAATGCGAGTCGAACAATAGATCCTGTATTATTAATAATAGTAAAATAATAATAACAATAACACATTTTTTCTTTCAATTTTAATAGTGAAACTATGACCTATATATTTGACAGAATTTTTGGCAGTGGATAAGTTTTCATTCTTTCAGAATTCATTGTTTCAATATTTTCGATATAATGGATTTTGACATATAAAAATTTTTAATTTTATTTATGCTATTATTTTATTCGTTCTTTCGTTTGTTATGCACAGCGTACCACTCAGACTAATTGATGGCTGAGTAAAAAAAAAACTACAATAAATGGAAAATCTCATTTTTGACATAAAATATTAAATATATCAAAAAAGGAAATTTTTTTTGTATAGAATATTATCAAAAAAGTATTAAAATACGTGTACAGGGGGCGTTTAAGAGGGGCCTATACCTTATCTCGACACCTAAGGGAGCTACAAAAAAAATTTAAATAAAAGAGATGTTTCTATTAAAATGATTTTGGCTTTTAACCATCAAGTCGATCTATTTTTGACTAACTTTAACTAAATTTATCCAAATTTTGTCGAGTTTCTGCTCTGCCCTCCTCTATTTATAATGTTATATATATTAATTATAACCATTTATTAAAAAGTATATAATAAAAAAAAAGTTACTGTTGTTATTGGTATTTATAAGATTTTCGAAAGCTCTGGCTTTAGGCTAAATCCATAGAATTATCCAAAAAATAACACTTTCGATAAATTAACTATGAATAGCTTTTTTTAAGATCTTTTAAGAGGTCCATTTTACCCCCGGTATTACGCAAAGGGCTAAAAATGTCAAATCACCAGAATTTATTATTAGAATAACGAAAAAAATTTTTTTTTTGTTTTTGGGGTGGGCCTTCTTGACCCACCCACCCTTACTTGTATTAAATATACGTTTTTCGCGATATCTGCATTGTATTACATTAACCTACACGTATTTTTTTTTTTTGATAGCAGGATTTGTTTGTGACATTTCTAAACAGTTGCTTGCAGTTTGGAGCACTTTGTAATACAATATAATATAAAATTGTTTTCATCTCTTGTATCTACCACATGCGCGATATAAAAAAATTGTTTTATTTTTTTAAGCAAATTTATTTCAATAATATACCAAAAATATACCAAGTATTATTAAATTTATAAATATTTCTATAAATTTAAACTAACCAAAACTAAACCAATGGTATTATTATATTATTATGGTATTAGTTAAAACGTCTATCGATAGCGATAGCAGGAAATGTGAGCCGGCAGGCCGCAGGAAAATAAATCAACCCGAATAGCCACCGGACAAATTTTTAAGACCCGCCGCAGATGCTGATTTCGCAAATATGATGAATATCCGATAGCCCCGGTCCGCCGCCCCCCTCCGGGCAACTACGTTTTACCCCGGCCAACCCTCTTACGAAAGTCCGTCCGAATTACTGGAATTATTCCAAGATTAATACTTGCCTCCGGGCACGGCAGTATTCACTCCATCGAATTACGCAAATTTGGGCAATGTCTGGGCTTTGGCGCTACGAACAGATTCCGTACACGATTAACGCGTAAATATTGTTTCCAAATCCGATCACTTTTCCCAAAAAAATAACTACCGTTAACAGTGTCAATTAAAAAGGTTATTTGCAAGGCGACTCGGCGTCTCTGTAATTATTGTTATGTGAATTGTATTTTTTTTATATTTTGTTGTTGTATGCATTTGATAAATATTATTTAAAGAGCATTGTAATGATGTATTTTGCTTACGAATATTAACCTAATATAATTATATAAATTATGTTCTGAAGCACTTGACCTAACCTAATATAATTATATAAATTATATAAATTATGTTCTGAAGCACTTGAGCAGGGTTAAAATTAATGTTTTCTACTCCCTTCTGTAAAATGCCTAATTATACACTGATCTAGCCTACGGGAAGCTTCACTTAACCACTTGAGTTTCTTGTCGCAGGGATCTGAGTCACTTCGGACATTTCCGGGATATTTATTTATTCATTTGTCAAGTTATATAGTATTATTAAAAAAAAAGGGATTGCTCCCCGATTATATAAAAAAAACCGTAGCACAAGATTCCAGCACTAACGGAGCGCACCGGAGCGGGTGTTTAATAAGCGAGAGGCTTTACCAAAGGTGTTGAATACTATTATTTTTCTACGGCCGTTATTTTTTGCAAAACAACATGAATGCGTTCACTAACATAACTGATAGAATTGACAAATATCAAAATTCAAGCCATGCGCAAATGTCCGAACTGGCTCGGATCCGTGTGTCAAGAAACTCACGTGGCAAAGTGACGCTTTGCGCACGCTAAAACGGTGTATAATTAGGTATTTTATAGAAGGGAGTAGAAATACACGCATTACCGCATGGGTTTGGGAGCAATCGGATTTTTCTGAGATTTTACCGACGGCTGTCATGTCACTGAATATATTCGTGCGTTGTCCTAGAAGAAGTATAGTATGCAACCCGATTGACAAACTTTTCAAAGTCACTCGTATATTAAACACTCCGTTTACCACACTTGTTGCGTAATATACAACGGTAATAGATATCTGAAATGTGAGAAGAAAGAGATATAGACACTAGGTATAGTTTTATCAGTGAGGTATTCACGTATTCAATACGCTCTAACTAGTTTACTATATTTTCTGTTTATTATTTTATTATTATTTTTTTTAATTTTAGATATTTATTTTGTGTTTATTCATATATAGTTACTTAAGCAGATATTAAAGTCACCATATACTTTTAAATATACTTTCTTTCTCTTCTTCTGTAAGCTAGCACATATATATATATATATATATATATATATATATATATATATATATATATATATATATATATATATATATATATATATATATATATATATATATATATATATATATATATATATATATATATATATATATATATATATATATATTAGTATAACCTATTACCTTAAGAATACTAGAAAAATTCCTTAAAATCCCTTATAATACTTGTGCTATCAACGCCGAAGGCGTTTTTTTCAATAAAGTCCATAGTTGCACCCAGCATACCTATCTTACAAAATTGGAAAATATGGTCCAGTAACTTATGAATTAAATCTTCAGTAGTACCTATTACTTACGAACTCTTCGAGAGACGGCCTATTGGTCTTCGTTAGTAGTTTAATACTAATAATAATAATAATAATAACAATAACAACGGTCTTTATTGAGTTACGTAAATGTACTTACTGAAAATATACTTATAAGAAGTTGTTGCATACAGATCTACTTCAGTTCAGCATTCCAGGAATGCTTATATTATTTTTACACTATACATAATGTCTGACATGTTATATTGTAGTTCTCCTTTTCAATTGATTAATTGTTAAGATCAGTATCTTACAAGATCAGAACGTTGACCTATTCTGAAATAGTTTTCTGATGTATTTTACAAAATTTCTAACATGGTATATTGTTAAAATATACATCACATCTTTGTTTTGATTAATTTTTGTTGGTTAAATCTTAATTAGTTTATTTAATTTATATTTAATTTAAATAAAAAAAACACAAAAAAAATTTCCTGCTTATGTTCAGTTGAAACATTGTGGAATCCTATAATAAAAGCAATGGAAGTCCAAAACATCATAGTTTTTATTTTGGTGAAAAGAAATGTGTTCTTATTCTACAAAAACCTTACACTTCAACCAACCACAATAATAATCATTACTCTGAAGTTTACTCACGGAAAATTTCTGCATCGATTCCATAATCCGTTAAACACGTTCTCAAGCTAATTTATAAATGCTTTGGTAAAAACATCGAACTATGAAATGAGAAGCCGCTTGGCAAGCAAAATCCTTTGCATAGACACAAATCCCAAAATCGATACGATTCCAAAATTTATAATAACCACATGCGCGCTGATATTTCGCAAATAAACCACAATATGGACGATAAATTAATTACAAATTTGATCAATCCGTCCAGACAGGACCGTATGAGATGGACTTAGTTCAGAACGCATGCCGTCATCGAATGGAATAGATGAAAAAATCAAGAGATTTTGAGGTCCCAAATACGAATGTCTACAGTGAACTCGACGTAAACTGAAAAGTGAGGCAAATTTTACAAGATTCTCTCTCTTGTTCATTTTTATAAATCGGGGAATGGAGTATTCTCGCTAGATTTTCTTAGAATATTAAAAAAAAGATTTATAAATATCTAACTTCTTAGAAAACTTCAAAATTTTAAGTCTTTCTAACGATTTAAATAAATTTATTTTTTTAAGGGAAAATTTCATTTTTTGTTACTACGTCACTACAGGATGTAAAGAATACCGCGATAGAAATTATTTTTTTTATTTTTCAGAAAGTTATATATAAACAATCTCGTGCAATAGTTATCTGCCATTGCTATTAAAGGGAAGAAAACAAACCACATTACTACCATGATAGTTCGATGGATGCAGTTTTCTGACTGATATATCTCGCAGCATTTGGTGGCACAGTATTTTATCGCGTCGGTTGGCATTCCCGGGGGGGGGGTCCATATTACACTCTACGAGTCCGGCCCTGACCACATACTTCCGTAAACATGTTTCGGCTATTAATATTAATAAAACCGCAATGCTCTGGCGTATCATGCATCAAAATTATATTCGGAAGAGGCTCCAAACTGGGGAAGCGCGTAATCCTTTCTGGAGTTAATTCCAACTAAAACCCTTACCTTCCGAGTAATTCCTCTTCTGTATGTTTCGGTATAACGGCTTATTATTACTAGTGGATAAATTCTATTTTTTTTGTAGACCAAAGTTTCTAGTCACCAGAGCTTCGTACTCTTTGCGTTCTATTTACATTTATTTTTCTCGTTATTTGATTTTTTAAACTCAGTTGTCATTCATTCATTTGTATGCCAATGTTTCTATTTCATATTATACTGGGTCTCTCACAATGACCTTCCATGCGAAGTTTTATGAGAACCAAAATAGATAGTTTTGCTAAACTTGGTATATAGCCATAATTTTCGCTTTTGCAATGTTGCCGGATCTACGCGAAATCAGTGACAACATTGAAATTTTAAATGGAACATATAGGTTTTTTATTGAATTTTCCATTTCGGCATAAAAGTTTAAACAACATGTTATTCTTACACTTATCTGCCATGTTGTTTGCCAAAAGAAAATATTTGCTTTATATTTTGGCCTCAAAGCGAATTATTCAATTAACATTTTCGCAGGTGATAACTACTCAACGCACTTAAAAACTTAAATTACTGTTTGAAGAGTTGAAGATTGTTATTAATTTATTAACAGACAATTTTGTTAAAAACTGTTAATAGTAGGCAGTGTTCTTTAAAAAATAAGAAAACTAAGAAAAATTACAAGAAAAGGTGTCTGGAGTTTCAATGACGGTAAATTTGACTTTTTGAAATTATAGAAAATAATCCATATTTTTCTGCTGAGCTTGACTACAGGGTCTGTCATGGTCCGCATCGAAGAGAGCAAAACGGGGGGCATATTAAACATTTAAATTAATTGTTACTCTCAATACGGTGTTTTTTTCTCACTTAAAAAACTATATGTTCCTCTTGAATTGCAAAAGTGAAAATATTTTTAAATTGTACGTCAGTCCCATGCCCATATAACTTCTAATGGACGGTCACCGTGAGAAACCCTATACAGATCACTTGGTTCTAACTTTAATCATTTTTCCCAATTGATTTTGGATTCTGGACATGACTTTATGGGTGTTTCGGAAACTTAACTTTCAACTCTTGTACTTAATAATGGTCTAAACACTGATGGTTATAGTCATCCAACCATTTTTCGAACTTTCGTGAAGATATAAACGTGCAGGTTGACTTTCTTAGGAATAATATGAATTATTTATTTGATATTCATGCTTCATTAAAAACAGTTAGGATCCAGAGACCCCCAGCCCCTTGGCTAACCGAAAACCTTAAAGTTTTAATAAAACAAATAATACAAATGTCTAATTAATGTTGCTTTTACTTCTTTTGGAGCTGTATTGTATTGGAGGTATTGATGCGGGGTTTGTGTCTGCAAATTATATTAATAAACAATTTGGTTCTAATTCATTCCGTTTTGCTAAAGTTTATCCTGAGGAAGTTAATAAAAGTTTGATTAGTCGATCATATTACTTTCTTTGCTAACAAGAGTCTGCTGACCGGTGCTTTCCGGACTCATGGAAACAAGCTGAAGTTATATTCGACAGCGCGTCCAAGTCCCGTTAACGATTTTAGACCAATCAACTTGTTTCCAACCATCTAAAAGATTATTGAAAAAATTGCAACTTCTTCAGTTCCTATGCGATAACAAAATCCTCCCAGACACTCAATCTGGTTTTCGACCTCTTCACAGCATGTTACTGATGATTTATTGGGAGCAGCGGATTCTAAAATAAACTCTTGGACTATAGCAAAGCGTTCGACACTTTGGATCATTTCAATCTCCTAGCTAAACTGGAATTCTTCGGGATAAAAGGTACTGCTCTTGCTTTTTTAAAAAATTTTCTTGGTCAGAGATATCAAAGGGTAGTTTGGAGAGGGGTGTTGCCCAGGGAAGTAGTCTGGAACATATTCTGTTCTCAGTTTGTACAGCTGACTTTTCTTAAATTTTGTAAATCTCATCAATACGCCGATGATAAAGTTCAGGTAGTCACTTTTGCTTTTTTACTAAACTTTGCAGAGGAAATGATATTCATAATCGAGACACCAGTCATTGTTAAAGATATTGCGTTCCTAGACACACTTCGGTAACTTTCCAGAGATCTTTTAGCTATAACGCAATTAAATTATTTAAGGAAATACCTTATGCTATAACGTCCTTCCCCACAATAAAGTCCTTCAAAAAAGCTTTAATATTGTTTATCATATTCAAGATCATACGCTTTTGCGTCTATTTCTTTTGTTTACGATGTATATACCGGTGTGATTTGTTGATAATTACGGTGTTGATGCTGTTGTTCTTTGTGGTCACATGGAAGAGCGCAAATTGTGAATGTCGCCGCTCTTGTATTCAATGAAGACTGTTTATTATTATTATTATTACAGGGTGTCCCACGACAAGATAGCCATAGCTTGGAAGTATGTTGCTGAGGTGATTTGAAGTTAAAAATGGCAAAAGAATACCTGCACCTCAAGCATTTAAAATTTTAAAGACCAGCTACTTCAAAACGTGCTGGTCAAAATGAACTTGCTCAACAAGAGGCAATAATACGATTGATGTTCAACCTCCTCCTAGTGTCCGTAGAATAGACTTAAGGTAGGCCGGATGGATGAGAATATGGAGAACTTCAAGTACAAGCTTTAAAACCTGCAGACTGCGCTTCAGTTATTATTTAGTGATGAAGCCTCATTCACTCCAAACGGAATGAATAACATCAGGAAATCATTGTTGGGCACTTGAAAATCCACGACCAACTCGGGAATCCCATTTTCAAGATACATTTCCGGTGAATATTTGGTGTGGCATTATTGATGAGCGCCTCATTGGTTCGTTTATTATTGAAGAACATCTCACGGCCATTCGTTATTGAAAATGGCCTTCCAATAGTACTGGATGATGTTCCTCATTATGTAAGACGACGACTGTGGATTCAGCACGATGGCACTTTTACCGACAAGAGAATTAAAGAGAAAAAAATTATACAAATCCGTGAATTGGTTGGTCCGTCTTCAGCAAGATCGCCTGATCTTAATCCCTTAGATTAAATTCTATGGGGAAGACTGAAAACTTTATTTTATGAAGAAAGTTTAGAAAACAGACAACAATTGGTAGCTAGAACTATGGATGCCGCAGAATCTATTCTTACAGATCCTGAGACCGTTAGCAGAGCTACTAGTTCAATTCTAAGAAGAGCTACACTATTTATACAGCAAGTAAAACACTCGGTTTAAAGTAAACAACGAAAAATATAACAAATGGCACAAATTTATCATAGCTGATCAATTTTCGCAATAATTCTTCCATAGACATATGGACATGCAGAGCGTTGCAAAAAAATATAACATACTTTGAGATGGTAACATTTTTCTCATTTCACTTTTGAAATTTGAATGTTTTATTTTCAACATACAGGGTGTGAAAGTGAAGTTTTATGCATATATGTCCAAATAAAATTCAAATTTTATTTTTATCATAATGCTCAAAGACGTAATGACAAAATTAACATCCTATTTGTTATGACGAACGTATATAGACTTGCAAGTTAATGTTTTTTGTAATTAAATTACGATTTGAAGCTTATTTTAAAAGCTATTTTTACATATTTTACGTAATTGTTTAAATTTTTACAGTTTTTGTTTCATACACGCTTGAAAAATCTTAGCTTGAACAAAAAAATATGTTGTAAGTGATCTAATTAATGGAGATATGGATGAATATGTAAGACGCCTTATATATTGAGAACATTACAATGAACACTGACATAAGAAAAGCCAAAGGGGTATATGTATGTACCGCAATGAATTAGTCTACTCTTTTGTAACGACCTGTATATGTGTTGATTTTATTGAATTTTTCTTAATACTCTTTTTGAAGTCCTCAATTGTCTACTTACATTAAGTTATGGGGCAATTATTGTTAATTCTTATTAAATTAGCCTTATTTAAACTCCAATTTTTATGTTTTATATTTTTTCATTAGGTTTTTATCCCACTTCCCACGCTAAATCAGCGCTGCCCCCGAACCACCCCCGGCGTCTACCGCCGCCGGCCGGCGGCCACTCGGTCTACCGGAAATTGCGAAACAAATGCGTTTCGGCGGCCCGCAGGCCTGAAAATTTTCACTTTTCACAAGGAAAGTCTCTCCTTTCGGTCAAAGGCGGGGGATCCATTAGAGCGACCGCAGGCTTGCGGTTATGACCCCAACTGACCGGCCAGGTAAAATGTAAGGACGCCATTTGCCCGTGAGGCCTATACCGCCCCCCACACGCCGGGTCGCTAATTGATTTAAGCGGCGCTTTTTCGCGACCGGAAAAAAGCTTTGTATAGAGGAAACACCGCCGCCTCCGCCTCCGCCTCCGTCCTTTAATACTTTAAGCCGTTTTGGCTTATGCGCGGGGCTCCTCTAGCGGTGCGGGGCTTTTTTTTGTCGGTGCTTTTCCCGGACGCCCGGTCTTTCTTAATAAAATAAACAGCTTCCGGTCCATTATGTTCCGTCGGTTAATCCGCGTTCCCATTTTGTTCGTCCGCGCGAGGGTGGGGGAAGGTGGGACGGGGTGGGTTTAATGGCGGTGTCGTATGCGCAGTTTGGACAATATAGCTATTATATTATATACATTATACCACGACCAGAAATATTGTGTTTCTACAACCCACTCTTTATAGTTGCAGATCATGTTCACCGAACCCCCTACTCCACACCCCACCCAAATCCCCACCAATGAACCCTCCACTCCTCACACACCAATGAACCCCCCCACTCCTCACACACGCACTCCTCAGCGAAATCAAAAACAAGGACACACCATAAACAATAGCAATTTTTCCTAATTAATTTCCGAGAAGTAGGTCAAGGTCACCGCACAACATTAACATAACATCATTTTGTATGCAATGTTTATTTTATGTACATATTAAAACACAATATTTTTTTGCGCTGCACTTTCGCGTTTGCGATGTGCGCAACATCGCGGATTTTTAAGAAGTAGGTTGTCTCCTTCGCAAATGACCAAAATGCAAATTTCCTCGTTTAGGTAAACAGAATTAAATTGTTTTCTTCGATAATCGTTTAATGTTTACAACAACAATTACAACAAATCTGCTTTACCTAAAAAGTTTTTATAAATGCACTTTATTCGTCGAGAAGTAGGTCAATGTTATTAAAAACATAACGTTAAAATGTTTATTAAAACAAGGTGGAATAATTTGTTTTTATTTGCATAAATGGTTTCCCATGGATTTAAAGTACTTTGATTGAGACATTAAAAGAAAAAGCAGTTTAACTTTCCCAAAAATTGAAGAAGACGACAAATAATTATATAAGTGCACATGTAAATCTTAATATTCAAAAAATCATTATCATGATTGAATAACAACATAATAATATAATTAATTTCTCACACGCTGTGCCCCGTCCGGATGGTAAGTAAATGATAGTTTTAGTGACATATTGTTAGTTTGTTGTTTTTGGTTTTACTGAGGATTGGAGGGTTCATTGGTGGGGATTTTGGTGGGGTGAGGAGGAGTGGGGGGTTCAGTGAACAACATCTGGAATCCGCGAATATACCCCACGGTTTATTACTTCGAAACCGCAGCTCCCTATAGAACACCCTGACAAGCAGATCCTTACCCCTAACCATTCCAGAACCGTACTAGGAATTTATCTACCCACAATAACAAGCGGGATATAAGAATGTTTTCTGTCTTTTTCGCAGAGCAATTCAAAAAAGCAAAAAATTAGTACAAAGTAACAATTTATTATGTTCTATTTCATTATATTTCTACAAGTACGTAAGTAAGTAAGTCGGGGGTAATCTCAAGAGTGGTGTTGTTTACGAATCGAAGAATTATGTAGAAGAAGCAAAAATACAAGAAGAAGAATGTTGTTAATCGACAGGTACACGAGATAAGCTAGTTTTTCATCAAAAATAGAATATATATATATATATATATATATATATATATATATATATATATATATATATATATATATATATATATATATATATATATATATATATATATATATATATATATATATATATATATTCTCACGTATTGATTCACGGATGGAAAAATGTGATGACACTATATTCCGGGATATCATCCGTTCGCTCGTTGAACTCCGACTGGAATCCTGCATCCGACTGGAATCCTGCAAATCCTGCATCCGACTGGAATCCCGCAGACGTTTCGCCAAAATCTCACTCCGAAAACACTTCGAACACTGGGAGGTTATCGGCGGTGCGTGCGGTATTTATACTCTGCGCCGGAGATGGTAACGGTGCTGCTTGTGCGTGGGGGGAGGTGGCTCCGCCCCCTGAATTGTCGCGTTGTTAATTTCGCCCGATCGTAGTTGCGATGTCCCCGTTGGCTGCTGCGCATCGCTCTGCTGTTTGATTATCGTTCTCCACGTGTTGGATAAATGCAGAGCGTCGTCTCTCGTATTGAGGTGTCCGGACTTTTCTATTTCTAATATTAGCTATTTGTTTGCAAGTGCTGAAATCAATTTTATGGCCTGTCTGATGTTGGTGCTGAAACAAAGCAGATGTTGTTTGTTTGTTTCTTATGGCTAAACGATGTTCCTCGAGCCTGGCTGAAATCCTTCTGTTGGTCTGTCCCACATACGTCAGGCTGCACGATCCGCATGCTACACTGTATACTCCTTGGTTTTCCAGAGTAATTTTTTATTTTGGGTTTCTTAGTATTGCTCCGATGGTATGGTCAGGTTTGTATGCCGTTGATATGTCGTGTTTCCGTAATATTCGGCCGATTTTGTCAGTAACGCCCTTGATGTATGGCAGGACAGCGATCGATCTTCGTTGGGTCTCGTCCTGCACTCTCTGCTGCGGCTGTTGTTGTTTACGGATTGCCTTGCCGATGGTGCGCCTTTGGTATCCGTTTTGTCGAAGACAGGTACTAATTTTCTTCAGTTCTTTATTTCTGTTCCTCTCGTTTGTGAACCTGAAGGACCGAGCAATTAATGTATTTGCCACTGCCTGTATCTGTGATGGGTGGTGATGAGATTTAGCGTTCAGATATCTATTAATGTGTTTTGGTTTTCTATAGACAGTGTGTTCCAAGTGTCCATCTTCGGTCCTTGTGATGTGCACCTCTAAAAAGGGCAGACTGTTATCCTCTTCAAGTTCTATTGTAAATTGAATCCTTGGGTGAATGGAATTCAGATGATCTAGGAATTTCAAAAGCTCCTCCTTGCCACAAGGCCATACAACAAATACGTCATCAACGTATCTTGTCCACAGTTTTGGCTTCAGATTTGCCTTCTCTTCTCTATTGCTTTTCTTTTCATGAAGAGGTTGGCAATCACAGGTGAGAGAGATGATCCCATTGCTGCTCCATCTATTTGTCGGTGAATTTTCCCGTTGTACATAAAGTAAGCGTTTTTCAGGCAATGTCTTGACAGATCCATTATGTATGGCGGAAGATCTTCGTTTTCTTCTATAAGCAAGAGTGCCTCTTCTACTGGAATACTCGGGTAGAGGGATTTGACATCGAAACTTGCCATAATGTCGTCCTTGTCCATCCTGAGAGAACCTAAAATCTAAGTGAAATGTTCTGAGTTTTTAACATAGGAATCTGCCTTTTCCACTATAGGCTGAAGTGCACTGGCCAAATGTTTTTCCAGCTTGCATAATGGTGAGTTAAAGGCGCTTACGATTGGACGCAGGGGAACCCCGTCCTTATGGATCTTTGGGAGCCCGTAGAATTTTGGGCAACGACTCGATTTTTACCTCGGAATAAGTTTCTTCTTTGTATCCTCGTTTATTGATGAATCGAGAATTTTGGACTTAGTTGTTTTTTCCAAATATGTCGTGGGATCTCTGGTGACTAGTTTGTATATTGGGTCGTTCAAAATATCCTCCAATTTTGCATTATAATCCGACGTATCCATGACGACAGTGGCATTTCCTTTGTCTGCTGGCATTATGAGAATGTTTTCGTTTTTGTTTAGATTCCTTAAGGCTTGCATTTCTTCTCTGCTTAAGTTTGGTTGCGGTGGTTTTGACTGTCTTAAGACTCTGGCGACATCTTGCCTAATTAACTCCGCATCTTGTTCGTCTACGGTGGAAAGACTTGCTTCGACGTTGGAAACGTTGGAAACTATGCAATAGCTCCAAAAAGAGTACCCGTCGAAGAGATCGTTTCCATAACTATGCAATAGCTCCAAAAAGAGTACCCGTCGAAAGGATCGTTCTTGAAAGCCATTTGATGTCCATGGACACGTATTCTTGACAAAGTTGTAGATACATTTAGAAAAAGTTAACGACAACGAAATCCGTCTGTTTTAAAGAAATATATAAAACATAAAAACATAGACAAAAATTTGATTGCCTGGGATACAATTAAAATAGAGTTCTTGAAACTTATGTTGGGATATTATTGTAGGATGTTTGGAATTCGTTAAACATTGAATTGACATACTTATAAGGAAAAAAACTCTTTCGTATAATATCTTTAATGGTTCTCCAGATACCCATCAATAAATTTGGGATATACCGTACGTACTTCTGGCTCAAATAATATCTTCTATAAGCACCTATCGCAGACAGAATGAGACTATCATGCATTGAAAAATGCACAAAAAAGACATGTCGAATACTGGATGCGTGATCTTTCCCAAATGGCCGTGCCTAGTGCTTCTGAAGTTACAGTTCTGGAAGATAAGTGCTCAAATCCATAAAACTCACTGTATCTTGGGAAATAGAGGCTAATAAAACTCGCAATACAACTGATTACTAACTAATTCACGCTAATAGTTAAATACGTAATGTGTTGTCATCGACCAATAAGGTTGGCGAAAACATACAACTTAGAGATCGTTGTGCATTTTATTGATTTTAGTAGACCATGCGCCGATTCCAAAAGCTTTGAACGTTTCGCATTCTGGATGTTACTAAATTAAATTTTCCATAAAGACCACTGACTTTTTTCTTAACAAAGCAAGGAATAATGAAGGTGCAAAATTTACACTGTCGAGTAAAGCCGTACGTTTATTTATTGATTAGATGCCCTAATTTAAAATTCATATTTTAAAATGTAAAATTAAATACATCATATAAATTTAACCGGGGGGGTTGGTTATCGATTAGCTTGCTGTACGCTCGCCCGTTTTAACATTAAATCATCTGGTAATAAATCAAAATTATACGTTTAACTTTTATTTTATGCGGTTTTATGAGTTAAATTCCGACCGATTGGGATCGGGCCGGGTGGCTATGAAGTTTACGATTTCCTGAAATAAACGTCTGTTTACTTAAATGCTAGTCGAAGACGTTATTTGGAGCGAGCGCAGGTGTTGTTACTCGATCAATTTCTGCCACATTTTTTAAATAAAAAATTCGTGGGTGTGTGTGGGTGTTTTTGTATCTCAATGGCTTCCCTGACTAGTCTGTTGTGATAGCCGTTGACCGATGCTAGTAACTTACAGCTCTCAAAGTGTATCCTGTGTTCCCCGCTGCCCAGTGCGTGTTCAGCTACTGCAGACTTCTCTGTCTGTCCTAGCCTGCAGCTTGCATTATGCTCCTTAAGTCTCGTTCCCATTGATCTCTTGGTAGTTCCGATGTAGACCTCTCCGCATGAACACGGAATGCGGTAGAGAAGTCTCATCACGAAAAAACCTCAGTAATGCACTAGGCATTCCCTGAAATTGAATATATTCAATGGAAAAAACAACAAAATGTATTTAATTTCTATTAAAAATGGAAAAAATATTCTATTCATCTGCTTTCCAGTTGCATTGGACGTTTGGTATCACAGCCTGACTCCCACTTAACTCAATTGCGCGGGTTTCTTGCATTTTTTTTTGCGTTGGCTCATATTGAAGTAACCTTTCCCTGCTCCCTAATATAAAATACTCAATTATTCGCACTCTTTTATTAAACACTTGTGTCTAAATTATAAACTTGTTGCATAATATACTAAGAAATAGCATGCATTGCCTGAAACCGTTAGTCATTCTATACAATACAATAAAATAGAGATAATAATTTCACTCTCTTGGGCACACTCAAGTTAACAAAATTTTATAAAAATTCCTAAAATCGAGTAACACAAACAAATATTTCAAATCAGTTGGTTGTAGCAAAAAGATAAACATGCTTAATCTAAACTGGTCAACAAATTAATATCTTAAATGAAATAGGAAAATTTGTAACAGTGTCTCCAAATTCGTTCGCTGATATAAGATTTTCTTTTTTTTTCTAGTAAGTTAAGTTATGGTGTATGGTAGTAGCTACCGAGGTGATACCAGATCAGATAAGATTATTTACTTTGTTACATTTGTATATTATATAATAATTATTGCTTTGTATAAGTAAATGTTATTAATATTATTTTCACACAGAATTTTTCAATTTTTTCACTTTGCCGATAATATTTAAATATTGTATAAACAATTGCTGCTATAGTTTCATCCCCCATCTTTACCATAACAAGAAATCTCTTCGCCTTTCGTAGATTTTAACTAATTTTACGTCTTAAGTAAACCGCATTAGAACCGAATTCCAACTCGTGAATACATGCCCCTTAATTTTTAATGGCGCATTTATAACAATCAGTCCCCCCCCCCAAGTTTTATTACATAGTTTCCCCACGAGCGTTAATATCAGCTCCTTTATAACTCCTTAAGTGGGTTAATATCCCCTTAAGAAATCTATCCTAAACTTCGGCTCCTTACAATGGCTGAAACTTCAGCGAGAAGATAACGTCTTTAAGTAATATAAATTGTATTTAACAAATCTTCACGCTGGTAAATATCTGGTTCCCGAAATATCTCCCGGAATAATTTTCCGGGAAGCGAAACCTGGGGAGCTTCGTCGCGACTAATATCGAAGTTTTAATTTTAAGGGGGCGATTAATTTTCTGGAAGGATTTCGCGCCCTAGATACCGGCCGCACTGTTGTGAAGTTCAAAGAAAAAGTTGCAGGAATGCGTCATCAATCCCATCAGGAATTGGAAACAATATTTTTCCTTCAACTTCCTTGGTCAACTACTCAAAAATGAAGAATTCCAAATAAGGAGTGTAGTCGAAGAAGAGAAAGAAGTTTCTGGGTAAAATGGCGTCGAATTAAACTAACAGGTTTCTTTTAAATCTGAAGTATAAGTACTTAGACGTATTTCCAAGAGAACTCATGTCTTAGTAGGTTTGGAGAACTGGAGAAAGTAATTCGTCAATGATAAGTAATCATAAACTTTTGGAAACAGTGGAAGTCACATATATATATATATATATATATATATATATATATATATATATATATATATATATATATATATATATATATATATATATATATATATATATATGATGACACTATATTCCGGGATATCATCCGTTCGCTCGTTGAACTCCGACTGGAATCCTGCATCCGACTGGAATCCTGCAAATCTTGCATCCGACTGGAATCCTGCAGACGTTTCGCCAAAATCTCACTTGGCATCTTCAATGCTCGCGCTCCGAAAACACTTCGAACACTGGGAGGTTATCGGCGGTGCGTGAGGTGTTCGAAGTGTTTTCGGAGCGCGAGCATTGAAGATGCCAAGTGAGATTTTGGCGAAACGTCTGCAGGATTCCAGTCGGATGCAAGATTTGCAGGATTCCAGTCGGATGCAGGATTCCAGTCGGAGTTCAACGAGCGAACGGATGATATCCCGGAATATAGTGTCATCACATTTTTCCATCCGTGAATCAATACGTGAGAATATATATATATATATATATATATATATATATATATATATATATATATATATATATATATATATATATATATATATATATTCTCACGTATTGATTCACGGATGGAAAAATGTGATTACACTATATTCCGGGATATATATATATATATATATATATATATATATATATATATATATATATATATATATATATATATATATATATATATATATATATATATATATATATATATATATATATATATATATATATATATATATATATATATATATATATATATATATATAATATATATATATATATATATATATATATATATATATATATATATATATATATATATATATATATATATATATATATATATATATATATACATATATAAACATAAAATAACATATTACTATTCAAGTGATGAAGCCTTTCATAATAATGTGGCACCAAAGTTGGTGGCAGGCATGGGGTCTTACGTTTTTTCTTATGGAGACTGGCAAATTAACATTTTTTTATAAATTGCAGCTTTTATTGTTTTTTTTTATGATAAATATTTTCTTACATAATTTAAAGAGAGGTGCTTTTGCTCTCCCTCTTAAGGAAAAGGGGTGGGGGTGTCCGAACATTTTTGGAAATAAATGTCAAGCATATATTCAGCAGTACATTCGTCGTACTTCGTTTTTTAACTGAATGTATCGTAATCAATACCCTTAAAGCTGACCAGAAAGTACTGATATAAGGTCAGAATTAAAACAAAAAAAATGGAGGAAATATCTTATGACTGGAGACTTGCAAATTAACATTTTTAAAAAAAAATCAGTTTTTATTATTTCTTGTCGGGCAACAGTGATGATACATAATTTCTTATATAATTTAAAGAAAGGGGCAGAATGGTTAAACGCGTTTTTGTGAGTCTCGGAGTTGTTGAAAATGCAACGATAGCATTTTTGTTGCCACAAAAGAGAAAGATAAGACCGATGAATTAGACATATCTTTCCTAACCTATAATATTAATTTAAAAAATGAAAATAAATTCAGGATACGTTCTATTACTAAATACTCGTTCTCTTAACAAAATGTATATATATATATAAATTGCCCGTTACAATCAATCTCTCAGGACAACGCTGATTGCCTAAATAGAGCCCTTTCCAATAACTTCAAATTTGACAAAATGCGTTGAACCATTCTTAAGTTATTAGTGATTAATTATAGTTTAACAAAAAAGTATCAGCATCAGTCCTTACTTGACCAACAAACAAAAACTTGAGCCATTTCGGAACGGTTTCTATATTATACAGGGCGATATATTTTCAAAACGAGAAAACAAATATGTTAAAGTTCAAGTTGGCAAGAGTTTGGAATATCCCCTGTAACAAATAATTATTTAGGCGCTTTACTAAAGTGTTCGTTATGCAAGGCTACCTCAATGTGTCTTTCTTGAAAACACATAGCTGTGGTTTTTAGTATTGCATTAAAATATCGTTAATGCTAGTCTATTTAAAATGCTTGTGCACCTTGTCACCTATCCTTGAATCTGATGGTTCTGTGAATCTATCTTTCGTATGAAAATGGCGAATTAAGCACTTCTCGAATTCTTCAACTTCCTTAAAGCTTCGTTAGGTAAGCGGCAACTATAAATTATTAACACACGAGTGGGAAGAAAAACTATGCAAAATTAATGGAATTCATCTCACACTTTGGATTTTCGCAAATTGCCCGAGAATCTTTGGGGGTTCAGACGAAAACTTCATCCCCTAATTAATTTCGTTATAATTAATCCATCAATCTGGATTTTATACATAACAAACTTTCCGTAACGGGCCGGCATATAACGTGGAAACTTAATAACCGTGGAAATAGGAAAACGGGGGGCAGGGCTAGACCGGGAAAACTTTTACAGTGAGCCCGTTAAATAATTCACCATTATTGTGGCGTTAAATTTAGCGGTAACTAATTTATGCAAGACCTTATGCTGGAGGAATTGCCTGATGCTGAAATATTAACCCCTTAATTTCGTGTTTCCCTATAGGACAATGCTGTTTCACTGCCCAAACAAATGCGGCCACATACTTTATTGCCGAGCTTGTTAATGAAAGTTTGATATACAGCTGTAAAAGTAAGATCCGAATCAAAATATTGACTCTTACATTTGTGAAGACTGTCAACCCATTGCAAATCTTTTAAAATATCAACAATAATTCAAACGCAAAGAGAGGATTTAAATTCTGCTCAAAGATGCAGCTAGTAAAAATAGAGGCAAAAACTAGCACAAATTATGTAACTTTGGCGAAATCAATGAAATTGTGTTGTGCCATTTAAATGTGCACTTTAAAGTCACTTGAAACTTTGTTAAATACAAAGATTTGCACGGATTTGTAACTATGTTTATGTAAATATTCCGCGCACCCTGTATAATAGACGAAAAGTGTAAATCAGAAAATTAAAGTTGTCTCGTTTTCTCAGCTGTCAGATTTGGATCCGATAACTACAAATTTCAGTGTGTATTTTATAGGATAAGTCAAAAGTAACCTTTTTTTTGGATCTGAAACACAACTAGTTAGAGACAGTACTTGCCAGGTATGAACTCTTAGTATTAATGGGAAGTTTTATATATAAACAATCCTATCTTATTACCATAGATCTTTTTAACAAAACTTTTGAATTCCTCCTGGGTCGGTTTTTGCTAAGTCGAACTTGCTGACGTTTCTCCAATCATCCTGTTGGCTTCTTCAGAGTTTGACTGAAACTGGCTCGTATTTTACTCTGTAACTGCTTATATATTTTTTGAAGGGGCGGAGCTAAATGAAGGCCATAATTGGTGATAGGGAGAGACCTGAGTCCTGATATGATTTCCTTTATTTTGACATTGCATTGTGGGATTCAGATGGGAGGTATCAGGAAAACGAAGAGTATTTCAAACAAATAAAAGTTGTAGTAAATGACGTAGTAGTCTCTGAATATAATCAGTGTTTGACGAAAAACGAAGAACAATTTCAATACTTGCTGCAAGTTGTCAAAGAACATCGAGAACTACTTCTTGATTGTAGCAAAAGTCTATTTGTATAACTGAATCAAAAAAATGTATATTAGCTATAAAATTTCATATGGTGTAAAAGAATTCTTTTTCTATTAATGCATTTATTTATATTTCTCAATAATAGAACTTTTTTCTGAAATAGATAATAAATAATAAATAATAAATAAATTTATAATATTTATTAAAAACTATGAAAAGTACCCATGTGTTTTACTTACAACAGTCCAAAGGAAAGTCAGTTCAATTTTTGGCAAATAACTAGAAATATAAAACAAAGTATTATTTTGTGTGGATAAAAAGTTATTTATGCTAAATTTCAAGCTTTAAATTTCGGACATTTACTTCCTTTCACACCGAATATTGCAAAAAAAATGACGACACGAATAATGGCCATTTTAGATTGATTTATGTGCCTCCCGTATACTTCCACAGTTAGCACCATAAAATCCAAAAAGCCGACGACAACTTAGCGCATAACATTCAATTTCGATTTTTTGAAGTAAGTGTTTCTTAAGAACCTTCAATTTTCATTTCTTAGTGCAATATGTTGTTAAATTTATTTAGTTGTTGTGATATATTTTCACTGGCATATCCACCAAAGTGTTAAGCAGAAATGTATTATTGGGAATCAGATGTTAAATCAAAAAGTGACCATGAAATTTCCGCGTCTATGGTTTGATTTAAACTCGCGCTCTGCTGCCGAAACATTCGAAAATGTTTTGAAATGATTTACATTAGGGTAATGTTACCGTTAAAATTCTCGAAAATTTTAAAGGCCCCAAAGGCGGAAACCGAAAGCAATTATTTTATACGTAAACTGCATTCCGCAACCATCCGGCGAATTTACGAAGCGTCCCACTGTTTCGGTACCGTGCAATTTCAATTTAAGTTTAATTTAAATTAACTTTATTATTTATGTTAATCTAACGTGCATCGTGTGCGTTGGGACCAAAATTAAGTTTCGGCTTGTGAAACATACATAGCCAGTCATTCCGCATTAATAATGGAACGGATTTGAAGTGATGAAATTTCCGATGAACACGTCGACGCTTAATAAAATAATAAAATTTAATCAGAAGTTGTGGTGGCGGCGGTCGGCGGGCCTTGAGAGGCGGGTCGTCTCGGAATGTGGTGCCGCACCAACGGACCAATGATCGTAAATTTATCCAAATATTTTGAAGCCACATTGACTAGTATCGCATTTGAATGGCGGACGTACCGTGTGGGGTACAAATGTACCCCACAACTCAATTTTTCTTAAATCTTTTTAAAAACTTCCGGGTTCCCCAGTTTTATTTATTATCATTTAGTATTTACAGATTCATTTTCTGTATATTTTAGTTATGACGTGCATCAAAGAAGTCAACAAAAAAAAAATTAATGTGGGGTACACTCGATGATGCTGACAAAACTCTGGGATATTGAAGAAGATAGTTTCAAAACATTTGTCAAAATGTCAATTTAAAAAAAAAATAAAACTAAATATCCAAAATCTCAAAAATCAGTTGTCTACAGGTTGAAATGCTCACAACACCATTAATTAAAGATTGATGGTCATTTTTCGGTATATATAGTAGCAGGTAGTTTGTAAATATTACATTTGATAAAGAAACGGTATATATAGTTCCTATTTATTTTGATAAAAATAAGAGCACATTCAATGCTTTCATATATATATTCGTGAAAACATAAAAATTTTGACAGATATCCAGGGCAACAAAAAAAAATCTTTATTTGTAGACCTGTGTAATCATCATAAGCATCCAAATTTTCGAAAAACTCAGCCCATGTCAATTTTAAATTATAATGGTAAGTTGGTAATATCACTGAATTAAAAATCAGCGTCAGCAACAATCAAAAAAATGTTAACGGGTATTGTATGCTCACCTTCGAAACGGTTCGTTGAATTCCAAGAACGAGTAATCGGGGAGCTGTCCGGTTTTGCGTGAAAAATTTAACTTTATCTCGAATTATGACGATCCTAGGGTCGAAAACGGTCCGCAAGCTCGGGGCATCCGTCATTGTCGCTCGTGATGGGATTCGATTCTGTTTTATAAGCTTTTTTTTGGTGCTAAAACACGTCTGCATTAAAGTTTTGGATGGGTTATTCGTTACGTCGCGGCTAGGCGACTATGGGTTGAAGACCTTCGTAGATTGTACGTATTTCGAGTTGCCTTTTTTACACCTGTTTCTGAAGTGGATAATTTGACACCGCCGATCAATTGCACATACAATATTTATTATTATAGAGGGTTTCATGATTAATTGGGTGCTTGTATCGAAGAAATAATCGGAATTCGCTAAATTGTTCATATATAACGTCACACGTGAAATCAGTGAAAAAATTGAAGCACAAGGAGTGAATTATTGTTCTGATGAAAATACTATTCAATCCTCTGGTTAGTATTGGTCTTCCTAAAAAGTCAATATGCTCAACATAAGACCTATGGTTTGGCATCCAATTAAAAATTTGCTTACCTTATAATGGAAAAAATATTCTTGCTCCAATTTTTCTTGTCGCAGAATGGTTTTCCCGTTCTTTCGAGGGCAGCCAGAACATCTCCAATATTCCATCTACCAACTCCCTCCACAAAATTTTGGTTCAAGGCCTACTCGTTCAAGCAATGGATATTTTTAATTATTCTTTTATATTGTTGCTTTGGTTCGGGATGGTTTATTGGCGCATTCAAAGTATTCGGAATTTTAGCGAATTAATTGTCTTGCCATTGGATATTTCATCGGTTAGACAATAAAGCTCAGTATCACCTTAAATGTTATTGATTTTTGAGAACACATTTTTATTTTTGAAATTACCAATATTTTTTGTCAAAAATGACACTTCCATTTGAAAAGTAATAGAAATTTGTAGAAACAGACTTGCAAATATTAGAATTCTTCAGTCTGAAGAATCTCTTTGAGAGATAACGGTAAAATTTGCTGTTGGATATGCTCCACATTTATTTCTTGTCGGTTGCCCGTATTGTGAAAAGGTTTTTCTAGCTATTGACACTCCGTTAGCGGCGCGTTGATTATTCAACACTGCACTGAATATATGAATATCAAGTAGATGCCGGAAAAACTATCAACCTACATTTCCAAGTATTATTTGGAACTGTTGTATTGTTTTCATAGTAGTTCGCAATTCAGATCAGTTATAGATTGCAAATGCAACTCAAAAAGAGCTATTGCTTTAGGTTAAGAAGAAAACGGACAATTTACTATGCAATACCTTGCCTTTCGATATAACAACAGCAAGAGACAAATTAAAATTGCACTTTATGGCAAAATAACAAATGTAAAAATGAAACGAGTCTTTACGAAGTTAATACCAATAACGTATGAAATAATTCCTAACCTCTATTCCGATTGCCGAAGTAAGCTGATTCTTTTTACTCTTCTCTCGCTCTTCACCGAATAGCTGATGAGTTGAGAGGGAAATAATAACTTCTTTTCGCGTGTGATGGATTGATCGTGCATGATCGTGAGCATCCATCCGTCTAAAACGCAGATGTCACCCGACGTATAAGGGGGTGCATACAAGCTGGAATAAGTTGTTTTTCTTCTGGCTTTTTGGGGGCGAAACCTTCCAAATTCGCAAAGTCACCGCGATGTTATCGAATATATTTAGACAAATCGATCGTCGAGAATTAATACGTTATATTGTACGAGGTGCCTCTAAAAGTGAGTAAATTTTTGACATCAATTTCGCAACTCTTATTCTCCAAAGGTGTTCTTGGTAAGTGTTTTAAGATGATAAGATAAAAAGAGATGGATGGAGAAGGCTTAATTTTTTTTAATAAAAAATATATTTTATAACTATTATAAAAACTCACTTATATAATTACTTCTGAATATGAAGAGAGACTCATCGATATTGAAATTGCATACGTTCTAGCAATATCGTAAGGAAATAATATTTCGTAAATTTATTGCCTATGACATAGTGCTGTGAGATTACCATTTCGGTGCAGATATCATATATGATCCGCCTTCGCACTCCAAAAACCACAAAAATTGAAATTGGATAAAATTAAAGCATCAAAAGTTAATTATTGGGCATATATTTTTGTTTAATTACTAAATAGATTTAACGCCAAGTGGTTAGGCCACCCGTTCCACTTGTATTTCTGTCGATTGATCTCAGTTGTTGAGAGACATTCGTCGAAGTTGAAGAACGTCTTATATGTGAACAATACACAGTCCACTTAGTCAGTGAGGAAGCCATAAGCTCGATAGAATTGCAAAATAAAATAGAGCAAAACACTTTATGAAAAAATCGTCTCAGACAAGGCAGTACCTCAAGAGTAAATTAAATGTACACTAATATGACAAGAGAAACAAGACTGCCTAGAAGAGCCATAGGAGCTGAATCGAAACAATTCCTAATTTTTGAAAAGATAAACTTAAAATAAGAAAACAAGACACAAAACACAGACTTCTTAGCAATGATTGAAATTACAAAAAAAATGCTGTAAATTCCAAGACGGCCGCCAACAATCTTAATAAAATATAGGGCTACTACGGTTTCCTTTCAAAAAAATAAAAAAAAACAACTTTCCCATCATTTTCATTCAATATTTTTTTTACCCTTTTTTATTTGTTTTATGGACCACTATCTTCATGTCCGTGAATCGTTTTATATACAGTGTGTCCCACTTAAGAAACATTTGTAAAATTTTTGTTTATGTTTCGATTTTCATAATTTTCTTTTGTTAGATATGTCCCTGAAAAATGCACTAAAGCTGTCGCAAAATCGATTAAATCGATTCTTTGCGAAAGCATACGCGCTCCTCACTAAACTCGAGATCTCGGTGTTGTCTGTCCGTTCTCCGTTACTCTATTAACGGAGTTTTTCAACGATAACGTCCAAACGGTTTGAGATAAACAATTCAAATTGTGCTCCTTTTCAACAGTCCACGGGATGCACAGGATATGTAAAAATGGTCGCTTCCGAACTACGGCAGCCACCTTTTTTTTTCGATTTTTGACATCGCTGTGAAACACGATGTGTCTAAAATATGAATCTCTCGAATTGAAGTTTTGCGTGCGTAGAGGTCCCTAACGGAACCAATTGAAATTGGAGGGGCTGGGGGGTCCTTAAGTATTTTTTAAAAATTAAAAATCCTGTTTGTAAAGGTTTCTGTAATTCTGTAAACCCTTATTCTTCATAATTTTTAAAAATAGACCGGGTGTGGCCGGTATTGGGCTCTTTTCATAATGGTAATTGATCATTGCGAAAGCAATCTTGGGTTGCTTATTGCTTCAAATTAAAGGTATGGCCAAGAGAGGGAAGAGAGAGGGATTTTTTAAGAAATAAGAAACGAATTCTTATTCAGGAGTACTTAGAACCCAACTATTCCATTTTATATATATTATATATGTAGATCTGATTACGAGGATTTTTAATTCTCATCTAATAATGACAATTAAAGAAATATCAAATTCCTTTGTAAAACCAAGTTTGCCATGTTTACATCTTTCGAATACTAAGATTTATTAATGCTGTTGTTTTAAGATGATACTAAATATAAAGGTCGCTTAAATAGTCCCATTTATCATTATTTTTGAAATTTGTATAAGTCACCCTTGTAAGATCATAATCTTAATCACATACAAAATAATCGTTATTTACAAGGGTTACAATATTTGTTTTTTTACTGCTCATTTAGGTAGTCCTGAACACGAATCTGTTGTCATTTTCAATTTGAAAAAATCTCTAAAAGTACTTCTCGATTTTCCGCTTCAGTTTCAGTTAGCCATGACTTTAGTCGATGCTATATGCAAAAACCGTTTCGTCTCGACAAAGCGAGGCGCCCGTTATATTTCGAGCACCCTGTATCCAACTTCATGGAAATTAATATAGTTAGGCTGCTTGCAGTGCTGAATAAGAATTCGTTGACACTTAATTCTTAAAGAAATCTGTAATGGCCCTTCTCGGTATTTGACATCGACAATTAGTCCCAGTTAGCCATGACTTCAGGTTGATGTAATAAGAAACGATGATCTTCAGGCGTAGCGCAAATGATATTTCAAACACCCTGTATTGAAGCATTCTAAAAATTGGTATAGTTGGATTTTAAGTACTTCTGAATAAGAATTCGTTGCCAATTCATTTTTTTTTTAAATCCCTAATAGTACTGCTCTCTTTTCTCTCTTTTGTTAAATAATCTCAGATGGCCATCACTTTTAGTTGAAGCAATAAGCAAAACAAGGTTTTAGTGCATTTTTTAGAGACGTAACCAATTAGATTATTTTATTTTATTTTGAGGAATGTCACGTAGGACCGAAACGTCAATAAATGTAATTTTTTTGTTACTGTCGAAAAAACTAACCAAAACTAACCGAATTGTCTTGAAGGTTTAACAAAATCGCCATTGATTGGGTCCTCATCTTCAAAGCTTCTTCAAAATAATGCGACGTCATTTCCCGTTCAAATTTTTGACGGAACAGCCAGCGGGAACATCCGAACAAGAAACTTTTTACGTAATTATTCTCGGCTTTGCTTTGAGAAACAATAGCCCTGAAAATAAACTTCGCGTCGAGTTTCAATACGCTTTTCAGATACAATCACGATAACCCATTAGTTAAGGATCTGGGCGTTCGCTTTCCTCTTCAAAACTTTCGAGCACGTTATGAAGCCTCCGATCTGTAACTCCGGCACTATTGATTTCGGGGTGGTAAATTTCCGGAATCGCTTACATCTATTTGTATGTTTTGAACAGGGCGTCACAAATTCGAACGGTTTCGTTGGTACAAAGACATCATGTTCTTCAAGTTCCCTCCGCAAGCTAATTGTTTGCAATTGATTAGTTTCTTCTCTTCTCTTCAATCATTGAGCCAGAATGATTTTCTCCTCATTCATCTTTAGATAATTTCTTCATCTTTCTGGATTTTATATCGTAGATGTTCGATAAATGAAATCTTTAACATCCCTTTTTCCAAGTGTCTCGGTACTTTCAGCTTTAAGTTCCTGTTAGAGTTCATCTTGACCATAGACGTTTTGGTTCTTGTCTAAACGTCTATGTGCAAGTATGTTCGGACTACATAAGGCTTCTCTGGTTCCTATATATTTTCTACTACTAATCGCTGGTCTAATATCCGTGAAGACATAAGCAATGCTCGGTACATTTTTAGAAATTCTGTGGAGGTTAAAAGTACAAGCAAGTCCTTATTAATAATTACTGTACATGATTCTAAGATTCCCTCCGCTATCGTAAGCTGGATGTAATTATCCTTATGGTTCTGTCTCTATTTACATTGTTCTATGCATTTCGTTAAATGTCCTTCCGGACCATTCTCTTTAATTATTGAGTCAGAATATTGTTGATCAATGATGGTTTCATTATATGTCGTTCGGGAATTTCAGGTATTTCTTCGTCTTTCTGAATTTATAACATAGATGTTATATCATAGATGTTTCACCAATAACACTATCCGATCTTTCAATCCTTCTTGAAAGTACAAACAAGCCTCTGAGCCATAGAGCACACACACCTCCTGTTTTCCACATTATGTATCTGACCCGCTAGAGATTATCTTGATATTTCTACGCGTGATCTGATTTTTTTACTGGTTTAGACTTCTTCAAGTCAAATAACGCAGTATATATTGGTTGTTGTTTTATTATTTATGTACAAGTACGTTCAGACTAAATAAGGATTTTTTGGTGCCCATATCTCTTCTACTACTACTTGTTTGTCACTAGTTTCCGTCAAGAATTACTTTTTCTGTCAAGGTTGGAAATCCAGAAATCAGTTCTATGAAAATTAATTTTCATGATGTGTCAGCGCACTGGCCTTTCCTTTAAAACATAAAACTGGTATACTTTTGGTTAGTTTTGGTTAGTTCCTCCAAATCCTTCTGGATTTCGCCTGCGTCGGTTTTTGCTTAGTCGAAATTGCTGACGTTTCGCCAACCATCCTGTTGGCTTCTTCAGAGCTTGGCTGAAACTGGACTGAGACAGATTAACCCATTGGTGAAACAAGATTTATTAGATTGCCTTATAGTATCTTTAGACCAAAATTATTTTGAATTTAATGAACAGATTTACATCTCTAAGGAAGGTTTGATTATGGGAAACCCACTTAGTCCTTTGTTAGCCGAGATATTTATGGATAATTTGGAAAATATCATACTAGAACATCGTTTAAGTAAAAGTTTTCTATGGTGGTATAGATAGATGATGTCTTTGCTTGCTTTGTTGGAACGGACAGACAATTGAATTCTTTTTTAAATTACATTAACTCATTACATAATCGTATAAAATTCACTATCGAGATTGAACAGGATTAATTTTTTAGACTTAACTATTACGAAAACACAAAATATATTAGATTTTTCCGTTTATCATATACCTTCATACACGGACACGGTCATATATAACAGCTCAAATCACTATTATACACACAAAATCGCTGCATTTCACTCTCTTATATACAGTCTTCTTAATACGCCAATCTCAACAGAAAATTACAAGAAAGAACTTAATATCATTAAACAAATTGCACTGAACAACGGCTACATAGATAAAATTATAAATAAAAAACAAATCCAGACAACTCTATTTATCCGGAACCTAATACAGAACACGAACAATTTAAAACAATTACACCTGGAGAACCTATTGAAAAAGTTTCAAAACATTTGTTAAAATGTGGTTTAAAAATAGCTTTCAGAACTAACAACACAATAGGAATTTTTTTAAAAAGCAATAAAACGAAATGTCCAAAATCTCAAAAATCATTGTCCCAAAATTTATATTGGGCAAACGGGTAGATCCTTCAAGAAACGCATTAACGAACACAAAAAGCGTTTAAAAAGAATAGTCTAGATTCTAATTATGCTACTTAAACACGGAAAAACACATTTTTGACGACAAATTTGATATTTTACTTGCAGCCACAAAAAGTAGAAAATTAAATTTATAGGAAGTCATGGAGATTAACAAAATGAGACATTCAAATGTATTGCTTAACGATCAATTAGATTTAAATACCTCTCCTTTATTGAACTTAAATTCACAACAACATTAATTAACGTTTTATGGTCAGTGTTGAGTATAAATAGTAGGAGGTAGTTTATAAATATTACATTTGATAAAGACACGGTGTTGTCGAAACAATTGTCACGTAAAAATATATAACTTCGTAAAAATCTGAACTTTTAGTTCTTATTTATTAAGACATTTATACTTTTGGCCACAAACAATAAACAACAATGGCACAGACTGTTAGTATTCTCTGGTAATAGCAATTTTAGCTCGGCGTTGCAGTGTTGCCAACCCCAGCATAGAGTAAAACTGTAGATTTGCTTGAAAAAAACTGTAGAAAACTGTAAATATAAAATTAAAAAACAGTAAATCTACAGCTTTATGTTATATTATATTTTGTATAATTGTATGAATGGAATACATTATATGGAGGGTATTAAAAATAAGAAAACTCGTATAATTATCAAAATTTTAATCAAATTAAATGTCGTAACATTTCAAGTATCACTAGCTACTATGTTATTTTCAATTTCTAAGTCTTCCTGATTTTCCGTTTCATTTTTATTTTTATTGAATTCGTACATATTTTTATTGAATTTTTTAAAATGGTCATTTGTCACATTGAACTCCAAACAATTATTAATTTCTGACTTTGTGTGCAAGGTACCTTTTATTGTGGTCGTAGAAAGTTTATTTCTTAGTTTGGTTTTCATAACATTAATGCTCGAAAACAAACGTTCTACCGTAGCGGTACTGTGCGGCAAACATAGAATCTTTCTGGTTAAAGTCGATAATAGTGGAAACATTGCAGAACCGTCGCCTTTTTTTAACTTGGAAACATTCCACCAAAATTCCTCTACATTAAGCGTATCAGTCTTATCAAAATTTAAATTGGTATTACGCAGATTTCTCCATTCTCTATCTAATTCTGTTATATTTTCTGGACAAATACATGGGAAATAATACAACATCTCAGAAATTGAAGTTATACGTTTTTGGGTCAAATCATGACCTAAAATCGCTTGTGGGTTCAACATCTGTAAACACTTCAGTGCCAGACGTTCTTTATCATCGAAAGGAAACCTTTGTTTGATTTGGACTAATGCCTCAATGTAAAATTCTTTACATTTCCCGTAAAAATTTGACAATTTATCGTCGTCCGATTCTTGAGTGTCTTTTTTCAATCTAATTAAATTTAACACTTAATATTTTCTTTTCTTTGGCATCTAATATATCTTTGGTTTTGTTTATCTCTTCTTCTGTCAGTTCTAAATAAACCGGTTGTATTAAGCATTCTAAAATTGTCACATATGCTGTGTAGACCTGATTATATAATGAGTACAACTTTGGTTTTTCTGTTTGCATTTCTTTATTCAAATCTGTGAATATTGGTAAAACAAATCGCAAGAATTCTCCAAGTATAATTCGGTTGTAGGTTCCATGGCTTTTGTTAAAATACTTTGGGCAGAAAGTAGACGATCTGTAAACACTGCTGATTGGAAATATAATTTTATAGCTGGCAGTTTTTCCAACAATCTATTTACAACATCGTTCAACGATAGCCATCTGGTTTGTGCGGGGTGCAATATTTTATGTGGTTTTATATTTGTAAACGCCTGAAAAGTTTTAAAATCACCGATGCGTTTAGGTGAATTTTGGATGTGATTGAAAACTTCACGGCAAAAATCTTCGAGACCTCTCGGTAATTTTTCACAAGCGCGAGATGCACAAAGCGCAAATGAATGACATATACATTTCATGGTGAAAAGATTAGGTATGTCATTCTTCAAATTAGTCATCATGGAGTTATTCCCACCGAACATGACGTTGGCGCCATCAGACGCAAATCCTAACATATTCCTCTTGTATGGAATTTCTTTCTCATTAAAATATTCGATAGTTTTTTGGTACAAAACTTTAGCTGTGCCGTCGGTGATTGGTATCAGAGTTAGAAATTTATCTTCTACTTTATAATTTGTGTTGACTAACCTTGCTATTAAAGCTAAATGCTTGATTGTTGATTTATCAGTGCTCTCATCTACCAGCAATGAAAACTCGTTTTCCCTTAAAGTTTTTATCAAGTTTTCTTCAGCGGTTTTTCCTGTCACATTTACTACATAGACATAGACATATATTCAGCAGTTTTTGAATCTGAACACACCGATTTTATTAAATTAGTCAGATGTGAGGCAACATTAAATGCAAGGTTATGTTCCGCAATAAAACATGCTAGTTTAATTTCGCCGGCTTTTGCCATTTGCTGTGGATCTTGTGATTTTGATGTTGATGGGAACAAAGATGTGAGCTTAGGTTGCTTTTGTATTTTTTTACAGTTTGCTAGGTGCTTTGATGAATTTTTATGTCGAATCAATTCTTGAATTCCGCATTTACGATCACAGTCACATGCAGAGCAGTAAAAATAAGTGTTACCTTTCTTACTTTTTACGAGCCATCCACTAAAATTTTCGTCATTGAGCCAAGAGTCAACAAATTTTCGCTCATATCTCATAACTTTTTTCTTTCTTCGTGGGGATTTATCAACATCTGACTCATCACTGCAACTTTGCATATTCGTTAATATTTGCTCAACTCACAACTTCACATAATAAAAAAGAATCTAATCAGATAAGGAATGAACTAGATAATGACGTATAAATTATTGTTTTATATCGACAAAGCAGTTACGGGGATTCCCCAGTAAAAATAAAAAAAGCAAACCATAGAGAATGTCGGTAAAATATTGCCGGAACGACCTACCACTAACGCCATCTATTAAAATATCATCTGACCATTACTTTCGGTGCGATAGTAGCAGGTTTACCTGAAGCTGACTTAGTGTACAGACAAATAAAATAGATGACGCTAGCATCTTGCATAAAAACTGTAGAAAACTGTAGATTTCGAGGCTTAAACTAAAAACTGAGAGAATCTCCTAAAAACTGTAGATCTACAGTTAAAACTGTAGGGTTGGCAACACTGCGGCGTTGTCAAGTATTTCAGAGACTGATTTTGCGTTCTTATGAAAATTAGTCAATTTTTTCAGAAGAATCACCGCAATGTGGCAACTCAGTTATTTGGTGGTAACGCATGCGCAAAAGATCCACACATTCTCCACGGGAATATCACAGCCACCTGCGGCGCATCTCTTTTTACCGTAGTAGGGCCGCTATATTATCTAATAGCTACATGAGTTTTACTAACGATTGTGGGAAAATTATATTTCCCGGTCGAACCCCGTATTTTCTCAGTCGTCTCGGGTAATTTTGGATCGCGTCTCGTAATTCGATCAAGAGAGGGCTCCGCCCCATATTAACCGAGACAGACGTTTAGCCCTTCTCCGAAACTTAACCGCCGTATCATGACAGAGTCAATAGCTGGGTCTAATTTAATTATGAATTTTGACAGTACCGGGTCTTATTGGATACGTCACGACTTTTATTGTGACCACGACGTCGTTGCCGGGGACGCGACGTGCGTCCGACATAAAAGAGATTCGCCCTATTTCAATTATTCCGAGTCTTTTGTTGCGAGCGACAGGCACTTAAACATTCGTTTTGGCGAACGGCATCGGCTTTATCAGGTAATAAAATGTTTGTTCCGTTCGTGCGCCTATTCGAAACGTTTTCGATAAAAGAAATGAATCTGTTTGAGCTTTATGTACGTTTCGTATCCGCGGAAACATCAAAGCAAATTTCGAGACTGCCCTCTCGCGTAATTATGGCAGAAACTTTAATCTTCTTCTGTCATTTGCATTGTGCATTGCATATACGGCGACCGTCTCTCGATCGAATTGGTATCGCCATGTTTTTTTGTTGTCATCGGTCCAAAGCAATACGAACAAATCAATAACTTTTGTTACGGTGGCCTGTTTTGGTTAGAAACATGTATTGAAAGATGATGTACATGACCTAATTGCGTTCTTGCTCTTTCCTCTCCTACAGTTACATAACCTAGGAATCGATTTTATTATTGGGATCGCGATTTAGATTGACTTATGGTGATTATTTAAAGGATATTTTTTTGAGCATCGCACGTGGTAGCAGTAGATATTTGTATTCCAGAACATCAGAATAAAAACTAGTAACTAAGCTGACTATGAACATGTCAAAGGTTTTATAAATAATAAAAATGCGTATCCTAGGCGCTGCAAAGGGATCTGTGGAGATAATCCAGAATCCTGAATGACGAAAAATAAATGATCAAGTCATTAGGAAAAAAAAAACAGGAGAGTTCCAAGTTCAGAAGCTGGCGAGGTTAATAATTCGGTAAGAGCACCCAGGAAACTAGGGCCTAGCTCGACAAGCATTTCAAGTACTTAAACTCCAACCTAAACTAACTAACCAAAACCAACCAAAACTAACCAAAAATATTGGAAGAAAAACGTGTCGAATTTCTCCGCGATTCCACGCAGTCGAAGATAGGAAACTAATCCAAACTAACCAAAATTTCGGATGCTGTGGTCTTTACTTTACTTATCTTTATCCATAAAAGAGGCTCAAAACAGTATCATATCAGTTATCCAAACCATAGGAAAGATTTGTTCTCGAAATCTAATAGAAGCCGATATTAAAGACAAATAGTTGGAGGAAGAGGGATATCTACACCGTATAATCTTTTCACTCAGAAAATGGCTCTATGGAAAGCAATTAATAATCTTACCATTAGGACCATATTAGGATGCAGCCAGGATTGGAAGATCATTAAGAGAATTTTTCAAAACAAGCAAAGGACTGAGACGAGCGTGTTGCCTATCTCCTTCTTTATTGAAGGTTGACACGTAAATTTAAAAATATTGGTCTTCGTGTGGAAGATACGGTATGGATATGGTTTCTATACACTCTCTATTTTGCAACTTGAATTATATATTTCGTAAATTAATTAGAATAAATATGAATACTTAACTGTGGCCATTGAGGACAGTAGTAATTTACTAGTTGATAATAAGGAGTGATCTTCAAGAAGCAATAAATTAATAAAAAATAAACAATTAATAACAAATGGTAGAAAACCAAACCAACCAAACTACATATTTAAAATACGATCGTAAACAGTATTATGGGTCAAGAGTACGCGAGACTCAAAGACTCCAGACAAACGCAAGAGAGGAAGACCGACGAGAAGTTAGAGGAATGACGTTGAAGGGGCAATGGAGAAAGAGATCTAGAGGAAGAAACGTGTTATGATAGGAGATATTGGAACTCACAGGTCGCCATTACATGAATCCCATAAATCTCCTATATTGATGTGTCTTGATTCGACCCTATTTGGAAATTGTGTATTATAAAAGGTCCTTTACAAACAAAAACAATTCGTACCTACTGGACTTCTTTCGGTAAGAGGGATAAACTTTCTTACGCGAGACGCCCCTGTGCTTAGATTTCTTGTTCTAGAAAATGATGGACTACAAGCGCTTCTTTTGATGCATTTTTCTTCCGGTCTGCCCAAATGGTGCTAAATATTTTCAAATCGATAACACCAAGAAAGTGAAATCATCGAATTATTCACTTATCACAAAGGTATTAATGAGAAAATGTAGGACCTTCACAAATAAAAAGGCACCGCAAAAAGTAAATAATGTATAAAACGAGTTCTTAATAATTCTGTTGGAATACTAGTTACTAAATTTAGAAATAATAAGTAATTTTCGGTTGAAATGAGCTCTTATATCCGATTCGCATAGGAAACACAACAGGACGAACTGAGAGTTTCCAACCAAAACCATAACTTTCTAGGTTGAAGAGAAAATATCAATTTGTTGGTGAGTTCTTAACCAATAACCTCAAAAAATATCTTTCAAAGCAAAATGTTGCAGGCAATCGTTTAAACGTTATTTGCTTTCATTTTATTTTCATGTTTTTATTCGATAGATGAAATGAACAATTGCAAAACCGTCTTTCTGCCTGTTTCGCCTGTCCTCTGTTTCTCTTTCTGGGTTTTTCTTTATTTCTTGCGTTCGTTGTGGGAATTTTCTGCTTGTTAGTAATTATGAGATAAGTCGTTTCTTGTTTTTGTTTTTTCCTTCTACTCCCTCTCCTTGTCTATATTTTTTACTTGTGTTACGATCGTTCTGTTTCTTTCCTCTGAACTCTGTTTCCTATCCCTCTCCATCTCGTTGTCTCCATGTTCTGCTTGTTAGTTATTATCAAATTAGTGTTGGATTCGATCTCCAATTTAGGGCTTCAATTTTAACGTGTTGAATTCAAACTCCTGTCGAATCCAGTCAAATAGTCACATTAAACTCTAATGACTTATGAAACCGCTGCGGATCCGGTTAATTCTTTCCATTACCAGGCACAATTCCGAAGCTTTCGCCCTCCTCCCATACACACGCTCGCTCTTCGCTAATACCAAATCCATCGTCGACGAACGCGAGGATCGAAAGAGACTCGTCGATAATCTCGCAGGAATTGAATCCGTATATCAGCAATTAGCCAACACGGCGCGAGGCACAACCCATTATCGAATTGTAAACACAGTTTGCTGACACACACGTACGGGATGGGTGAGCGAATTAAAATATGCCGAGAATCCTGCCCGTTGTCGACGGCTCAGGAATAAGTTCATACAAGAGCGGTATACCTGTATTGATGATGTTTGGTCAGTTGATTGCTTGCATGCGGTGTGGCAGAGATTCTTGTCTTTGTCTGTTTAAAATTAGCCAGGTTCCCTTAAACTTGCTTGGAGAATATTGGTGTGATCTGTTAATGGCAGTACTGAATACGCACTGTCCCCTAACATAAAAAAGCAAGTTACTTTTTTCGAAACTTCTGGACTCCTCCTGCGTCGGTTTTTGTTGAGTCAGACTTGCAGGAGGAATCCAGAAGTTTTGTGAAAAGTATTGCAGTAATCCGTGGAAGTTTCTTTGAAAAATTAAGTTAATGGCAATTTGTAAAAATAACATAAAGCCCGTCCAACTGGTAAATTATATTCAACCAATCGCACAGTATATTTGGGTATTACAAGTAATGAGCAATAGGGCCATTCTATCTTTACTTATAAACCAAATTAAGGCTACTCTTCAGCAGTTGCAAGATTCATTTTTTCAGCAAGGCAATGCCACACCTGCTTGCAGTTTTTTCCTGGTGCGCAAGGTCACCAGATTTATCTACTATTGGGAAATGATAGGTTGCACGCTAAGTCGGTTGCCACATCTTGGTTACTTTCGAAAATCGATGAAAGCGAATTTTTTTGTCTTTTTGTTCTCCGTTCTCCGATCTCCGTTCTCGTCTTGTGGTTTTTCCTGAATAACTTTCCACGAGGCACATAAGAAATGGCCCTAATCTGACCCCTGTATCCATTTTTTTTTTTGCGATTTTCGACTGTTTTTTGGACCTTGCTATGAAACACGATAAGTGTCGACTTCATATTTGGCAGATATATGCAGCTTTGCCTCGTGACGGAACCTATTGAAAATGGGGGGGAGCCGAGAAGTATTCTAAAAAAATAAAAAATCTCGCGTGCAAGGGTCTACAAAAAACATAATTTTTCAAAAACTGTTTAAGTGACCAAAAAAATTCTTGAACCGAAAGAAGCAGAGGATATGGCTCTATAAACTTTTATTCGTGACAATTTTTCGAAAATATATAGGGTGCGCCGCAAATTCAAAAAAACTGGAAAATGGGTCCCCCTATTACAGAAAATTTTCAATAATTTCAAATCTGTGTTTTAGATGTCAGTTTCTTTTACATGACGATATAGCCCATACAGACAGCTTAAACTTTTGTATTTACGGTTTCTAAGTATTGTACAGGGTGTTCGCGATATTCCGTGCAATATTAAAAAACATAATAAGTACCCCAAATTTGCAGCTACCGACTTCAGACTTGGGAGAGAAGTAGAAGTCTGGACCCGCATTTAGACTTTTTAAACTGGAAGCAATAAAATAACGCAAAGTATTTTTTTTTAATTTTCGATTTTTTGTTGTTATTTTGGCATCCAGAAAAACATCTTTTGCTCCAAAGCCATTCATCTGATCGGAAAAATTTTATATCCGTAATACGTGGGAGACCCGGTGCTATAACTTTTATTTCAAAAATCTAAAAGACCCTGAAAATTGTTCTTTTAGAGAGCAAATTATCAACAGTAAATCAAAATTCGTACAAATAATAGCTAATCCATTCAAACAGTGTTATAGGCCGTATATATATATAAATATAATCTTAAATTGCTATTACTAGTACAAATTTTAGTGTGCCGTAACTTTGAAGTTCGACTAGATGTGAAGGACACTATATACAGGGTACATTTACAATAAATTTACATCGATTTTGGTTGTCCATAGTTGTTCTATTACCACAAACAGATATCGTTTGTCATATATTGTAATTCACATTTATTTCAAAACCAAAAAATGGTTGGCAAGCAGTTTCGGAATTTATTTATTAATTGAATCTGCAAAGTTCAATTTAGCCCTCGAACTCCGAACCATGGATGCTTGTAACTGCGTGCATAATATATAAAGACGTACGGCCCGCCATGTTTCCTCGCTAATCCCTTATGCAACGTGTCGGTCCAGTTCCTTAATAATATTGCATGAGGTGCGGCTAGCGATATATATGACCCTAGACGAGACCGTTAGCAAACTTATGGTCATTATAGTCGGCAATAATGCCGTCAGTAACCACCGAGGCGTGCCGAGGCTGCGGGAAACATGGCGGCTCAGCTGGAAATACTTCCCCAACTATGCGAGCTGTAAAAAATGCCCCGGGAATATACGTACTTTGCCGGGAAGTCGTGGCTACTTCAAGCTGATAGTGTTTTAGAAAAAATATTACAAAAGTTGATGAGTCGCCTAAAGCAGATACAACAACCACAAACTTGATAGAAAATTTTGCAAAAATTGAAATTTCAAGTTCAAGTGGTTTGACCAGATTTTTAAAATTGTAGGCTTTGGAGGGTAAGTTTCACATTAGTAAGCGGGGGTCATTAAAATAAAGACCGCAATCAGACTTTAAGCAAGTTTTGTGAATGCGCTGGCAAAATTGTTTGAATCGAACATCCTGAAAGGCTGCCGAACAAGTGTGATGATTATGTCAAAAATCACTTAGAGATCTTAGAGGTTGAGGTTGAGTCGAGTTGAGTATTTCGAGTGTATGTTCGGCAAAGTTATATAATATATATTATATATTATTTGATTACTATATGAACTTACCAGAACTTTTTCCTTCATGTGGACCAAAGATAAATCTTACAGGATTTCTGCACTTTTTGACTCCTGTTCCTCGAAACACAGTAACAGTAACAGAAAGATTAATTAACGACAGAGCCGGCAGGTGTCATAACAGTTTTTTTTTAATTAATTTATAAGTAGTGCCAGTGTGGGTCGATAGGCTATCGTCATTGAGAAAGAGATACGACCAATTTGCGACTTTTTCTGTGTTTTGCTCAGCTCAAGACGGCTTCTTACAACTTACGGACCTTTTGTTTTATCTTATTTTTTTGAAATATCATGGCTAGGGTGGTTAAAAAAACTTTTTTTTAACCTGACACAAAAACTAGTTGTTGGTTACCTCTAAAAAGTACTTACCAGTCTCTTAATATTAATTGGAAGATTTTCCTCATTCGAGATCTGCATTTTCGATATATGAATATCACCAATTGATCATTAAGTAAATTTTATTAATAATTTTTAAAGGATAAACGTTCTACAAAAATACTTCTCTTATACATTTTCGATAAATCGAACCATTTCAAAGATATTCGCAATATAGAAATATAAGAGGTGACATAGAATAGTATATTATGCAACAAGTGACACGAGCGAAGCGCAGCGGAGCCAGTTTTTAATTAACGAGTGAGTTGGGTACATTTTCACAAAACAACACGAATACATTCACTGACATGACCGTCAGAATTGACAAACGTCAAAATTCAAAGCCTGGGAAATATCTCCGAAAACATCCGATTGCTCCCAAATCCGTGCGGCAAAATCCCGGAAATGTCCGAAGTGACTCGGAATCATGGGAAACCAAACTGACGTGGTGAAGTGACGCTTCCCGCACGCTAGATCGATGGGTAATTAGGTATTTTACAGACGGGAGGAGAAAAACGATATAAAACTATAGATGCTGCCTAGCATAACAAGAAATAGCTTTAAATACATTCTAGAGGTAACTAGCAACTAGTTTTTGTGTCTTATAAAAAAATATATTTTTTGTAACCACCTTAATTATGCCCATATTTATTTAAAACCGATTATACATTTTTTCTTTATAATTGGTGAATTGAAACTTTGTTTTTGTTTTGTGATCCTGACAGTGAGGCGCGAATTTGTCACGCGGCATAGTTTGATGGCAAATAAGTCGATTCTAAGCAGAAACTCACGAGAATATAATACCGAAACCAAACTATAATTCCAAAATCCGCGTAATGAGATGTCGCCATAAAATCTGAAAGTAAAATTCAGAATTTTAAGTATATAAATGGACATTGACTTCCTAAAAGAAATTGAGTTACGCCATCTTGGTTTCCGCTATTACAATTTTTTGTAAAAAAAATAACCGAATTTTCAAGCTACGCTCTTGAATTCAATTGGGGAATGGCGTATTTACCACTGACGCTGACGGCCTTGCTTTATTTTTTTATAGTCCGACACAGATAAATGGCCATGACTGTAATGTAAAGCTACTAACGGTTTTATCGCGTACTGTATAGTTGGAATTATGTAAATAATTACATATTAATTAATAGTCAGAATAGTTTGAATCTGTGCTGTCACTATCATCCACGAATATAATTAATGGTTTTGCGTTGTCCCAAGTTTTTTTTTGTAATTATTTTCCTCTCATTAACACATTCTGACTTACAACTGCTCTTTGATATTAATTCCCACCGAGTTTTAATTACAAATTACATTTGCGGACTCTCTAGTATTCAAATCGCAGTGTAAAGGTGTATTACCGGATTTTTCTTAGATCTTTAAAATCATGGTCATGTTGACTATCGAACTGATCACTCACTGTTGTGATGGAGCGACAGTGAACATTCTTGCAGGTACATTGAAAATGGGCGTTTTATTGGTTTCGAGGATAAAGAGGTACCAGTGCATAGTCCAGCCCATCTCGTTATAGTAGACTAGCTTAACTATTTTAATGCGTTTTCACCTATTGGGATGGTGTCACATCGAGCGAGTCCGGACTGTTGCTCAAGCTAGACGTCCGGACTCGCTGCGAGAGCAACGTCCCAGCCATAACGAGCATCCCTTCGCATAGCTAAAAACATCGCCAAGAAGCGTCTTTAATACGCCCACCGAAACATATTTATTATGATTGCGTAAAATTGGCTATGCGCACATACATAGCCGTTTTGAGCCTCAACGCGTTCAACCTCCCTAGCGGGTGCGACAGAGAGCGCCTACGCCGACGACAAAGAGGGATGCATCCGCTGATGAGAAGGGCTGCTGCCGAGAGCACACGGAGGCTACAGTCGCGTCGTTCACTTCTCTGCGTGACGTAGGCGAAGCGTACGTAGCAGCAGAACGTCCGCTGCCGTTTTACGATCAACCTGAACAACTGAGCATCGGGGGGGCTCGATCGCGCGGCGCACTTGATGCAGCGAAAGGTGGGATACCGCGTCGTCGGACATCTTTTTTGAATGGACCCGCGAGTTGTTGAATGACTCGGGCGTTAAGTGACATTTGAATGGGAGTGAATGTGCAGGTGCTGACGAGCTTGTTGGTATTCAGTGTATTGTGATTGGTGGACTAGGTAATTTTTATTTATTAACCGCCGTTGCCGCGTAGTTGAGTAGAGTTGGTTTGGCGTGTTAGGGAAACCTGGGGTATTCTTCGAAGAGTTACGAAAATCTACGCGGTTAAAGTTCAGCATTGAAAAGTCAGTTCTTTTTCCGAACACCGAAAAATTGTGTTTTTTTTTTAAATTGCGGTTTCTAGCTTTTCGATTTTTTCCAACTTTGATTGGTTTTGACCCATCGTTTTTCTAGTTTTCCTGAAAAATGCTCAGTCCTGCCAATTCCTACTAAAACCAGAAAAACTTTTGTTTAAAATTAATCTAATAGTAGTAGCTTTTTATGCAAATAATTTCACAATTTATGACCGAGAGACCTTTTTACAATCAAAAATATGTTCTATTACCTGACGTTATTAATGTCGTAGAAGCTCAGAAGGAAAATAAAAAAAATAAATACAGTATTTTAGGCAGTAAATTCAAACTAATAATTCCTTTTTGCAGGGAAGCAGATCAAAGCCATAATGAACGTTGAAGTTGTTATGCCACTTTAAAAATATTATAAACTAACACAAACTAGTAATAAGTTGGATATTGATATTCAATTATTTAGTTTATATTTCATCAATATAGTTTTTTTTGTCTATATGAAATTATATGCAGTTTAAAAGCAGTTAAAGTTTATGTTTGTGAAATCAAACTTTGCTCTGATGTAATTTAGTGATGTAGTGCAGTTAGACATTTCCAAATTTTATCTATGTAGAGTTAGACGCAGTTAAAAGCACTATTGAAGTTGTTATGACAGTTTAAAAAAAATTTACGCACACCAAAACTAAAAATAAATTGACAATATTGGTATTTAATTTTTGCAAAGTGAAATTTTGATATTACGTATAGTGTATCTCTAAAAGTTATCTATATAAAGCTATATGCAGTTAAAAGCACTGTTAAAGTTGTCATGGTAGTTTAATAATATAAACAAACAAAACTAGAATCAAGTTGATAATGTTGATATTTAAATATTGTGTTTATTCAAATTTTGTTCTGAATTACTTTAGATTTCATCAATGTAGTATCTAGTATCTATATAAAACCATTCCAGTTAAAATCACTGTTAGAATGGTTAAGGCAGATTAAAAATACTATAAACAAGCAAGGTCTAGAAATAAGTTAAAAAAAACTTTATTTTTTTTTTAATATTTAACACGCCGTATCATGGAAACTTGTCTTTTTGATTGACGAAGACACCCTGTATAGAAATAAGGTCTATAAAAAAGGTTATTTCTTGATGTCACAAAAATACTATATAACTGTGTACAATTTGTGTAAAATTTATATATTTGGGTGCCTCGAGAGGTGCTACCTTTAAAAATAAAATGAAAACTCTATTCACGGAACGTTGCCTTAATATTTTCTAGGTAACACAGTGAAATGTTACTGACAATTATAATTTGGAATATATATGGTGCGCCTATTTTTTCAGCAAAATTTGAGAAAAACGAATGGTACCAAATTATTTATTGTTATAAATAACACTGGCCGCAAATTTGTTTGTTTATTTTCCCCCAATTAAAAATCGTGTTTTTAGGCAATTGAATTTTCAAATTTTGAGAAACAAATCAACTCTCGACTCAGCCAAAATCTTGTGTGAACAGGTGCGGCGTATTTACAGTGCATTGACTTTTACAGAACAAAGTCGTAAAAAGGCGATTTTGTTTGGAAGGTTTCGACAGAATTTGAAAGGCGCCGCATTTTTCCCGTGCCGGGTAAAGCAAATTAGACCACTTTTTTTTAATGTAGAGAAGAAGGTCTTAAATGCGCCTCATTTTATTTATATTTCGATAACTCGAACGATAAGTCTGAATTAAGGTAACACCTTAACCTTGACATAATTTCGTAAAATTGTGCAATTTCTTCCATGTTATTGTTGTCATCAGCTGAAAGGAATTTTTCTTTATTCTTCATTCTTCTGATTCATCAGTTTTCCGCATTTCTTCTTCTGTTTTTTTGTTCAAATGCCTTTCATTTTCCTTTGCAGTATTATTCTGCATTCTGCAACTTTTCAATTCTATTTTGGACGGTGAAGAGGTGGCGATTTGTGACTCGGAAGATTTTCTTCCTCGAGTCGCTGTTTTTCTCTTAAATGCAAGATCAGGTGAAATATCGAAACGAGGAAACGGCATGGACCCAGACAGTAATCGTAATTACCATGAGCCCAGATGTTCAGCCTGACTCATATTCAGAACCAAAATGTTCCAACGCTTATCTTTGTTAATGACATCCGTACTACATAAAGCAAATAAATTCTAATTAAACATTTCAACTATGACAGAAAATAATTTTTTATTTATTTTATTTACTTAAAGCCTATCTTTCAGGCATGAAGTTCAACTTACAGGTAGGTTATAGTACGAATTATTGAATAGTTACAAGTACGAAACTTAACCTAAGGTGTAGCCTAACGTAAGCATTAATTCAAATAAAAAAAACAGGAGAATAGGAAAAGATTGAAATTGAAACAACGCAATCCTCAAATAAACCCTCCCTCATTCCTGTAATTACAGCAGGTAAGATACGCCCGTAAACAAAGCCAGGGGAAGTATCCGAATTCTCCCCTTTAATACCATTAGGCCGAAAAATTGAATAAAAAATAAGAAATATGACGAGGGTTATTCGTGCCGTGGTGGGGGGGTGTTGGGAGGGTTGGGGGGCGACGGACCGAACGGGAATATTCCGTTAGCCCTTTTTAAGGGGCGCAGGACCAGAATTCGCTTAAAAGGAAAAATACGTCTCGGAAAAAAGAAACGTCTTAGCGGTATTATACGGGGAGTTTGTATGCATGTTCGCAAATAAGGGGATTTTCGCCCCCGTTGCCGGAAAATGTCAGATTTTCGTCGTACTTGTGGGGGTATATTTTTGTCGCGGAAGGAGAAGTGTCGGGTTTTACGTTACAATGGCTTGGATGCCATCGAGGTTTCAAAAACGGGCAAAATATTTCATACGTAGAAATTATTGGCAGTGTTTTTGGTTATTAATTTAATACGTACTTGCTTAATTATCTGCTTCATTTCAAAAATATATTAAATCTAAAGTACGTCTATGAAAAAAGTCATTATTGGACGTTTAATAATAATATAAGTGGTACGTAAGTGTTTTCATTTAAAAAGTTTACCGAACGTGTTGCATACTATGCTTTTTCAAAGACTGAAGAAGTTTGTGGGTACATTTTCGCAAAACAACACGTATACATTCACTGACATGACAGTTAGGATTGACAAATGTCAAAAATCAAAGCGTGCGGTAAAATCTCCGAAAACATCCGATTGCTCCCAAACCCGTGCGGTCGTATCCCGGAAATGTCCGAAGTGGCTCTGATCCGTGGGACAAGAAACTCACACTGTAAAGTGCCGCTTCCCGCATGCTAGATCGGTGTATAATTAGACATTTTACAAAAGGGAGTAGAAAAAACTTTTAATTGATTTAATTAATAATATTAATCTTAGTTTAAACCACCTTACTATATTATATTATTAATAAACTTTAATAATCAATTTAACTGGTACGATCATATTGAACATGTTTGCAAAAAAAATATTCTAATTAAAAAGAAACATAGGGCACATAATGCCCTTTTCCTCTCACAGCTCAGATATTTATTGCCATTGTGGGGAGCATGTGGTAAAACTAATTTTAACACTGCTCGAGTGCTTCAGAGCAGACTTTTGAAACTGCAATTTAATTACGTTAGGTTAACACGGACAGATTGTATAATGAACTTACTGTTCCGATTATATTGGAGTTTGAACAAGCTAAATTCATTTACAAGATATTAAAGAAGAACGCAAAAATGTAATCATCAAGGCTGGCAATACAGTAATACATCTCCTACTGATATTAATCAAAATGAGTAACCAAGAGAGACCGCCATTTATACGCAAAATTTACTTTTGTGTGTTGTATTGCCTTTACCTCAAGTTTGCAAATCCAGAAACATGAAGTGCACCAAGTACTAAATGGTACAATAATATAGAGCTTTAGGAATTACCCCTTTTTTGTGGGGGAGCAGATGACAAAATTCATTTTCACACTGCTCGAGCTTCAGAACTGACTTTTGAAATTGTTATTTTAATTGCGTTAGATTAGGTAACACGTACAGATTATTCACTGAAGGTAATATTCCTAGACTTTGTATTATATCGGAGTTTGAAAAATTAAATTATTATGCGGAAACCATACCAATACGAATACCGTACGAATTGGATTAAAAACAGGTAAAGTTGCGTATTTTGGTCCTTTGTAACCGTTTCAAAATCTGAAAAAAATTGATTAATTTCGGAGGCTATCCAAATCAGCAATTTCATTTGAATCTTTTTCCTGGCACTTTCTTGTTGCAACTTTTCAGTATGTTTAAGTTTTAGTATAATGTTTCGGTTTTGTGTGACCACCATTAACTTAATTTTTTTAAATAGAGACCTGCATTTTTAATTTAGTATTTTGATTGAGTTTGTTATTCTTTGTTATGATTTGACAATAAAATCAAATTTACAGAAAAAAAAAATTTTGTGCTATGACTACTTCATGACACAAAAGTATTATTATGTCAAACCGTCTCGACGCATCTGTTAAATATTAGAGTTTTAATTACATTTTACTTTGGTAGCTAATTATTAAGCAGGAAAAGAGAAGTTTTTAAAATAAATATAAAGAAATATCTTAATACCCCAAATCAACACACTAATATCAAAAATAAACAATTTCTAGAATCATGTGAGCTGCCCTAATTAAAAGTCATATACTAACTTACTGACTAAACTAACTATAAGAAGTAATCCGCTTAATTAGATGGTGAGAAGGCTAACCGTCTTGTTTAAACCATATTTAATATTTGACACTTTGACATAAATGCTTCTGTTTCATAGGCACCTTATTTTTTTGTGTAAATAATTTTGTGTAAATAATTTTAATTAATATTTTTCTGCTAGCTATGAAGACTTTCAGAAACTTAAGAAACACTACTGATTACTGTGGTAAGGATTAATCTTAACAGTTAATTGCACTGACTAAACACTTTGAAAATAATTAGCAATCAATTGCCCTGGAATGTCAAAAATCTGACATTTTTGTAAACTAAAAACAAGGAGTTCTTGAACTTCGTGGAAAATATATACAATAAGTTAAATTTTTTTTAATGGCTATATCCAATAAGCGGATTAATAAAGGCCAAGAACTTTAGTGGCTACTAGCTAACTTTCTTGTTATCCGAACAGCAGAAGAGTGGAGAGTGATTGAGAGTGATAAATAATGTGACCTGCTTCATATAATCGTGCAATAAAAAATGGGGGAGAACGTGGTCTTCTGCGGACAAAGTCAAGGTCATGCAACTGATCATCAATATTCTAGACGGATACGGGTCTTGAAGAAGATGAAGAATATTTACATAAAACTAACATAAACAAGAAAGAGCGAAGAAGTGGATTGACTCAGTTTTATTTTTAAAAGAATTAGAGCACCATAAAATGATCAACTGTCAACTGTCAAATGTGCGCTTGACAACCAGACCTTCTTGTCTACAATAGGCAAAGGAAAAACTCCAAAAGAGGACGATAGTGAGTGAAATGATAAAATTTTTGGGACTGAAATCACAAATTCTTTTCTTTCATTGAATACCGTAACACTACCAACCCCTTGCAACCACCATGATGTATATTTTCTTTTTAATGTCGGCGGGAACGGGTCGGGAATACAATCGTAGCCTACGCCAATGCCGACGAGTTTCATTCAATTTTATTGGGCCGTAAGTGGCTGTAAAAGGACCCATTTCGCATTAGGACAGCGCTCATATTTTTCACCCGATTTACGGTTTTGCGAGACCCGGAGCGCCATTTTTACGAAATTGATAGTTTTACTATGAAAATTTCCATTTATATATGATGTCTTGAATTTTTATTCGGGCCCGTTTTGTTCCGATTCTCCTTTTTGTTGGTTAACTTTCGGGGGGGATGTTTTTCTTCGCATTCGCCAAGGCCGTTTACCTCAGGGAATATGGGCCTTCAGTACCGTTAATACGGAAGTTACGTATCAAACTAAGAACCGCTACTAAAAATTCCGACTCTCGGGGCGCGGGCAACCCCAACTTTCTCCCCGGGGATGGTATAAAGTTGCACTTGCCTCGTCTAACTTCGCAACATCCGTCGATACTTTTTCTTTGCTTATGATAAAATTAATATCCCAGATGGAGGGATGATCGGATCGAGGGAGGGACGATTTGGCCGCAGAAATGGATCTGATCCAGAAGACTTCAATTTTTAACGTATACTCTTTGCTTGTAATTATGACGTAGGTGTAATTAATATTATATACTCGTTATTTACGATTCATACTGATAATACTAATAAAATTTCATTAAAAGAAAGTCCCTTTGCGATAACTCGAAAAATGTATTATATGTTATAGCTATTTTTTACATTAAGGGTAGAATTACGCATAAATTAAGTCGTCATGTAGTTGCCCATGCATCATCATCATCATGACAGTTATGGCATACCTTGTATATTACAATATATATATATATATATATATATATATATATATATATATATATATATATATATATATATATATATATATATATATATATATATATATATATATATATATATATATATATATATATATATATATATATATATATATATATATATATATATATATATATATATATATATATATATATATATATATATGAAACAATGAACAACTTGTTTAACCAAAGAGATAATATAATGCAGAAAGGTTTCGGAAAAACTTAGAGGACTTCACCATCCACCATTTTAAATTTACCAAATTAGCATTTTGTAGATATATGTTGAATATATGAATCGAAAACTGCTGCCTGTGGTGTCCAATAAAAGAAACTTACAAATGATCAGATGAATCAATAAATCAGTAGAAATTGTTTAGCAATAAGATGACGTCACTTCTCCTAAAGTTGCTCCAGTCATTATTACGGCCAGTTGGGGTAGACATGGCAAAATAGAATACAAAATAGAACTAATTAAGAGTAATATTAATGATTTGCATCGGAAACTGGATCATTAAAACTTTAGATAATTTCAAAAGGGGGCATCAACTATGTTTTCAGGGCATCAGGATTTAGTGTAATATTCCTAATCAATAAATTAGTGTTTATATCTACGTATTTGTTGTTTTTTTAACAATACTAAAATTATATACTTTTTATAAAAATTCTGGATTGCTCCTGTGTCGCGGTTAGATCTTTACCTGTCAGCAATATGGGAATCAGTCACCCGAGACCGTGTACATTTAGCTCCGCCCCCTCAAACAATATAAAAACAAGTACAGAGTGAAATAAGAGCCAGTTTCAGTCAAGGATGATTGGCGAAACGTTAGCAAGTTCGAGTCAACAAAAACAGACGCAGGAGGAATCAAGAAGTTTTATAACAAGTATTACAATAGCCTGTGGAAGATTTTATCTTCGTTCTTCCTTCATCTATTCCGTCTGGCCTTGGATCTGGGCTTTCCTTGCAACCGGAATTCTGTTGTTAGTTTTTAATTCTATAAACTTGGGAAAAACGTTATTTTACAGACATTTGTTAAAAAAACAATTTTTTTTGGGGCAAAGTAGAAGCAATTTGAAGTACCGAACAGCCAAGAAACTTCACCTTCTTTCAAAAGTTGAACTGAGGTGGCTTTTACTTGATGAAAATCCATTTAACAAAATAATTAAGAACTAAAAGTTCAGATTTTCACGAAATTATATAATTGTTTCGACAACACCGTGTCTTTATTAAATGTGTGACATTTCGGTCACCTTACTTTTTGAAGACACCTCGTATATGACACACAGAATAGTTGCTAATAATAGCACATTATGATCTCCATTACAACTATTACTTTGTGCCTTGCTTATCGTTGTTGCAATTTTTTGGTTAACTCCTACTATATATAACAAATACCTACTATTTGTACTAATAAAACGGGTCGCACTGTATTTATGGCATCGTATTAATTTCGCCGAAACAATACCTAAGTGTTTTAAAACATCAAAACGCGTCGTTTCCCGTTTACAAACAAAACAGGGACGGGAGGAAATATCCCGACTCGGGTTACAATCCCGTACGTACGACTTTTAATCACCTTTTTATACCCCAGGATGCGCGTTTATTACGCTTTTTGAGCACTTTCCGTACAACATTTGGTGGCATTTGCCCTAAAATATGCTGTTTTCTTTGTAAATACGCGGGTTTCCATAAACAAAACCGCCATATTCGTTGCCCGAATTAAAAGCACTATCAAAATATTACGAAAATTGTACGCCCCCGGGGAAAACAAATATGTCTACCGCTGCGCGCTACGCAAGGCGACCCGGTTCGGATCGCGAATCTTTATTAAATTTTTAAATGGAAATTAGTTTTTCGCTATTGTTGTTTCCATATAACAAGAGAATTTTATTTTCCGAATAGGTCTCGATCGAAGAAAATATATATGACAAAAATTACTATTCGACCTTATATATGACCTTAAATCAGCACTATAACCGCATTACAACACAGCGCTAAGCTTTAGCGTTCGTAACTGCCAAGCTTTCAGCAATTTGCTTTCAAAACTTGAGTGTATATCCGTTGTTTGGAGTCCGTAGTACACAAGTCATATGTAAAGGTTATCCAGAAACAATTTATATTATATCTTGTCCACAAAGTAGATGGTGTACATTCCATTCTGAGGGGGGTTCAGACCATAGCAGTTTCATTTTTTGAGTCTTAGTGCTCCCGGAAAACAAGCAACCTGTTTGTCCAAATTACTGGACCGTCTAGTCGATAGACTAGATTTGCTGCGAAGGAAGAACTTTTTTTTGTTAATGTTTATTATCATACGTTACAGATTCCTACAAAAAACTGATAAAACTAGATGTTTGATGTACACCATTTTAGTCGCTAATTTGTTTTTGCACCAGCTGAGCGAATGTTTAATAAACGAGTGACTAAAGAACTTTATCAACGTGTACCATACCACAACCAAGGCCATTAACTCTTGCGTACATGTTTACAAAACATCAGGAAATAACTTTCCGAGTCCTTAATTTGTACATACCTAATTGAGTATTTTGGAGTGGGAACAGTAGAAAAAGTAGATTTTCGCCAATTCAGAATCAGATATCAGAATGTTGGTAAATACCTATGTGTACAAAAAAGATGCCTACGCTATCATCAGTTACTTATCCATTGTCCATTGATTTGGACTTTACCTCAGTGCCAAAGATAAAGCAATCCCAAAAGAGACTCCTCATCGTGTTGAAATAATCAAAGTAATTGATTATTGATCAATTTTTTCTTTTTTGGAAAAGTTTAAATTATAATATAAGGTTGAAAAAAATGTACGCTAAAAAAAATGAAGTGAAGAAGTAAGTATTATGATTATATTACTTTTCTGAAAATTAATTAATGTTTCAATTATGTCGCCCTGTATATTTCCTCGAGACTAGATCTTTTTGTGGGGTCCTTCTTCATTGCCTTTTGGTCCTTTCTGCATTTCTTTCTACATTTTTGATTTTTTATCTACGCTATATCTTTCATCATCTGAATCCATTATTTAAAATTTACCCTGAAAGGTCTGCCGCTAACCCGAGAGTGTAGAACCCGATACTCTCGCGATATTTTCGCTTTTAGAAACTTTTCACCCCTTAAATAAAGGCCTGGAAAATAAAAAAGATAAAAACCTATAAAACTACGGAAAGTTCCGACATCCATTCAAAGTTTAGAGCCCCGTTAAGTTTGAACCCAACAACAAGCGGTACAGTCTTTATCTCGAATCGTACATTATGCTGATTTTTTCGTGTCAGGACGGGAGGGTCGGGAGGGACGGGAGCCATCTCCGGGGAAATTCTCTCGGGTCCATCACCTGATGAACACCGAATCCCGCGGGAAGTATTTATTGAAACTAAGACGGTCAGAGCATTTGTTTTCCCCGTTTCATTCTGTTTCCCTCGAATTGATAAACTGCCCTGTAATTTCGTCCTCATTTTTTCATTCGTCATTGACGAGTATTAAACTGCGAAGGAAGAACTTTTTTTGTTAATATTTATGATTATATATTGTAGATTCCCACAAAATAACTGATAAAACTCGATGCTTGATATACACCATTTTAGTCGCTAATTTCCGGTAAACTAGTTTTCCTGAAAGTTTTGAATATTTTAAAAACAGGGTTGCAGCAAGCCCTTGCCAAATTTTAACAAAGTCGAACATTTCGCATATTGTCAAAAAAAAGTTTTTTTTTAAATGTACCTTTTTTTTAATGGAAAATAAATAAGAATATCTGAGTTGTCAGAATTTCAATGGATTAAGTGTTTCCTGCCTGGTCGTACTCAGTTGGTTCGTACTAATGATTATGTCTCAGGTAAAATTGATATTTTTTCGGGAGTTCCCCAGGGTTCTCACACTGGACCCATCCTTTTTAACTTGTTTATAAATGATATTGTTAGAGTAGTTTCAGGAGGGTTGCTGCTGCTTCAAAGGGACGCGCATAAGATTAATAGAATCGAGATCGAGGCCGTTACTAGTGTTAAATATTTGGGTGTTTGCTTGGATTCTGAACTGAATTTTGTGACACATTTTGCGGAAGTGGTAAACAGGTCTATGCGAGTCCGTGCGTTTGTTGTACATAATAATAGCCAACTTACTCCTCATTTATATCTCTTTGGTTCACTCTAGACTGGAGTATGCATCTGTGATATGGTCTCCATATTATGCCTCAAATATAGTTAAATCGAAGCCCTTCAGAAAGTATTTTTAAGATCTTTGGCTTTAAAGGCGCATATCAACATCTATAACGGGTATCAGATCAACTACAGTATTATAGCTAAGGCCTTCAATAGAGATACTGTTCAAACCAGAAGATCTCAGAGTGATTAAGTGATTAGTGGTTTAGTTTTTCTACACGGTGTCTCAAAATTACATAACAAATGAATGTAATATTCGTAATCTTTTGATTTCTAATTTTTTTTTTTTGAAAAACAAATTATATTTTCTATAATTCGAAAATAAGTAAGAATGTCTAAGTTAAGCTAAAATTTCTGAAAAGTGATTAAAAATTTCTGGAAAATTTCTGAAAAATAAGTAAGGATTTCTGGAGAATAGGTGACAATTTTTGACCTTAGGGCCTTTGTAGTTTTTCTCTCGCCGTTACTAAAAAAAAAAGAGAAACGCATTTACGAGTGTTCGGTAATAAACAATGATCCGTTTGTCGTTATTCCGGGGGCGGGCGGAGGGGGTCGTTAACATTACTACGTAAATAAACGCGTGTAAACATGGCGAAGTTTGACTTAATAAAATTATAGCGGCCGGAAATCAAATACCATTTAATCAAACCCGGGAGTCGGTTGAAGGGCCCGTATAAATGTCAGAAGTTTCTCTAATTAAAATTAGTAATAAAACTCGCGGAGAGAGTCGGAAACGAGCGGGAGGTAACGGGCGAACGAGAGCCCGAACTCCGGGCGGATTAGTTTCCTCGAAAACTAAATAAAGATTTTCGCTGAAATGTTAGTTTATTAAAATTCGGACGCTTTTCGCGGTAGTTTTATTTGGACGGTCGCGGGAGTGACGATTAATGAATAGAAGACATCGCGATAACTCTATCCTTCCCAAAAATGTGCGGGTAAAGTTATAACCGGCAATCAATTTTAACGCACATTCACCGTTTCGACAGGGAAATTGCACTGTTCTGGTTTATTCGACAACCGAATAAATACAGCCGCTCGAGTCCAACGAATCTTAAAAATACCATGAACATACTTCTTCCACTATTTACAAATCTTCTGGATTCCTCCTTATAAATAGTATAACCATAATTAATTTAAATTATAAATGTTGTCATCACAGACAATATATTAGCGTTTTTTGTGAAATTCTTCATCTCCTATCATCATGGCGATCCACGTGCAGTAAAATTGCTCTTATAACTTCTTTGGCCATGAAGTGCCTCTTCGTACCACACTTCTCGTCCCTGACCCAAATAAACAAGCTTCTTTGTCTTTACGGTGTACACTATCTTTGTTTCTTTTTCTTGATCTTATTGCACTTCTTAAAGTGCCGGTCCTCTGTGGACGTTGGCTATCACGTTGGTCCATATTACTTTGTTTACTGCGGATCTGAATAGGGCTGTTGTTGTCATTCCAGTCCATGCACGTAGGTTCCGCAGCCACGATATTCGTCTGCGTCCTGCCGATCGTCGACCCTCTATTTTCCCCTGTAAGATGAGTTGGAGTAGGTGGTATTTCTCATTGCGCATAATGTGTCCAAAGTATTCCAGTTTTCTGCGTTTGATGTTTGCTAGGAATTCCATTTCTCCTCCGATGCGCTCAATGACCGTTTTATTTGTCACATGATGTACCCACGAAATTCTGAGGATGCGGCGGTAGCATCACATCTCGAAGGCATCTATACGTTTGCACGAGGTATCGGTAAGGGTCCAAGGAGGACCGAGAGAACATAACAGTTCAGGACCCTTATTCTAGTGCGGACGCTGAGGGATAGGTTACAGAGTATGTTTCTCATTTTGTTAAATGTGCTTCTTGCTTTTTCGATTCGGCACTTTATTTCTCGAGAGTGGTCCCAATCTTTGTTCAAAGTACAGCCCAGGTATGTAACTGTCTCTGCTGTTTTGATGGCTTCGTTGTTTGCAGTAAACTGTAGGTTTCCAATATCGTTTTTACTGATAATTAATATTTGTGTTTTTTTACAATTTATCTTCATACCGTATCCTTCGCATGCAGTCGCCACTCGGTCCACAAGTCTCTGAAGCCCCTCGGCAGTGTCGGCCACAAGAACGGTATCATCCGCATATCTCAAGTTGTTTATAATTTGACCATTTACTACAAGTCCGTTCTCTGTATCATCCAATGCTTCCTTGAATAGATGTTCTGAATACACGTTAAACAGGAGAGGCGACAGTATGCAGCCCTGGCGCACTCCCCTTCCAACGCTAAATTCTGCTGACGTTGTGTTTCTAACTCGAACCATAGCCTTTTGTTGTAAGTATAGTTTTGCTAGGATCTCCGTGTCTCTGTTGTCCATTCCTGATTCTCGTAGCATTGCGATGAGCTTTTCGTGCCGAACCCTGTCGAAAGCCCTCTCGAAGTCTATGAAACAAGTAAAAACGTCTGTATTGACGTCCCGTGCTCGTTGGATCAGCACTTGTATGGCGAACAAGGCTTCTCTAGTGCCAAGTCCTCTCCTGAAGCCAAACTGATTAGCACTTATGTTCTCGTCGAGTCGTTTGTAAATTCGTGCTTGTATTATATTGAGGAAGGCCTTTAAAGCATGACTCATCAGGCTTATAATTCTGTACTCTGAGCATTTAGTTGCGTTCGCTTTCTTGGGTAGCGGGATAAATGTTGACATCTTTTGGCAGTTGGCCATCTATATAGATTTTGTTAAAAAGAGTGGTTATCAGTTTTATTTGTTCGGAGTCCAGTAGCTGCAGGACTTCTCCATGTATTTGATCTGGTCCAGGGCTTTTGTTGTTTTTTAACCTTTTGATAGCTGGTTCCACTTCTTCTTGTGTGATGGTAGGTCCTTCAGTGTTAACCGTTGCAGCCACATTGTCTACGTTTTCCTCTCCAAAGAGTTTCTGCATATATTCTTTCCATCTTGCTAGTTTTTTGTCGACTTCGGTGATGGTGTTGTTGTCTGAGTCGAGGAGAACTCCTGTATTCCGTCTTTGGAATCGTCCTGCTGCTTCTTTTATTTTCTTGTGGAGGTTAAAACTATCGTGTTTTGCCTGCAGTATCTCAATTTCAGCACATTTTTCTTGCAGCCACTGTTCCTTGGTCTCTTTGATCTTTCTCAGAACTCTCCGATGCACTTCTCGGTATTTTTCCGTATCCCTGTTTCTATATTGTCTCCTTTCTTCCATAAGTTCCAGTATAGCATCCGTCATCCATTCCTGTCTCTTCGCCTGTTTATCCTGCCTCAGCTCTTCTTCCGTGACGGAGACTATGGATGTTTTTATTCTATTCCAAAGGTCTTCTATTTCTGTTCCGTGATTGCTTGTTTGTGAGATATTGCCTAGTTCGTTGTTAATTTTATCTCTGGTTCGCTGTAGTATGTTTTCTTGTTGGAGTTTCCGTACGTTAGTGCGTCTTGAGTGCCTTTTTTTGACGATTTTCTTTAATCGGAGTTTAGTGCGTGCCAACAACAGATTGTGATCTGACGGTATGTCTGCGCCTGGGTAGGTTTTACAGGATACAACTGCGTTGCGATATCTTCGGTTTATCATTATAAAGTCAATTTGGTTTCTTATGATTCTGTGGCTGCTATCCGCTGGGGATTTCCAGGTGTACAGTCTTCTCGAGGGCAGTTTGAAAAAGGTGTTCATAATAGTAAAGTTCATTTCCTCGCAGAATTCTATTAAGCGTTCTCCCCTCTCATTTCTCACCCCCAGCCCGAATTCGCCTACCACATCCTCAACCCTTCCTTGCCCAACCTTGGCGTTCATGTCTCCCAACATCATATTAACTTCTTCTCTCCTCGTATGTTTGAGGGCAGTTCTAAGCTGTTCGTAGAATTCTTCCATCTCTTGTTCACTGCTCTCGGTCGTAGTATACGCCAGTCTTATTCAACACGGTACCCAGGTATCTGTACCTTTTCACCCGTTCAACTTCCTGATTACGAATATGCAGTCTTCCTTGTACAATTGGTTTGCTGATGATCAGGATATTTGTCTTGTTATGTGTGTTCGTAGTTTCCTCCATTGATAACAACCCATAATGTTTAAATTCTTTCCAAAAACCATTTTTTTTATATAGTTTTGAGTTCTTTTATTTATATTTTGAATTTAAATTTTGAAAAAACAATTCTCTGTCATCGTGATGTGTGGCACAAGGCTTCCTGATTTCAAGAACTCAGTCAGCAGTGATAATGTGACGATATTATCAATACGGCTGTCGAAGATGATGGTTTATTTTGGGTTTGCTTAATTTTAATTGACATTTATGTTTATTGTTGGGTTAGTTTTCGTTATTTCATACATAATAATGTTTATCATTACATAAATGTAATACAAAAAATGTTACTTGCAATTTCCAAAGTTATGTGTTTTTTTTTTTAATTTTTATATTGGAATTTGTAATGTCTTCTTTTATAATATAATTAAGTTTAAAAACTTTTACATTTTCTCATATAAACAAGATTAATTATGCGATTAAGAGATTCATTTGTAATAATAATTCACTGGTATTTACGTGAATGTTCTACTGCGGACAAGAATTTTGCATATTGCTGATAAGGGAACAATGTGACCTTTTACTAAATTTACTAAATTTTATTAATTCATTGAAAACACCAAGATTGCGAATTTCTTTTTTTCTGTTTACTTACCTAATACTAAAACTAGCACCCGGTACAAATAATTACTTTTGCAACAGTAATAAAACCTGTCAAAATCATGGTGATTGTTGGAGTCATTGAGTATAGCAAACAACTAGTTCCCGAAATTTAATCCCGACATATTTGTTGAATAGAACAAACATATAAAAAAAATGTATACCTTAGCAATATGACACTAAAAAGAACATTGCCACCATCCATATAAACAACTTAATAAAGTATAACTTAATGTTTCTCTACAGTAGGATTCTATCTTTACTTTATTCAATACTTTTTATAGCTGGTAGCTAACTAGCCAGCTAAATAGCTGATATTAAGGAATAAATAAATAAAGGAATATCCCTATAGGTTAAAATTAGCAGTAAATGAATAAATAAATGAATTAGTTAATCTGAATTTTCCAGCACTTTTGACATACAATGTTGACGAGAAGTTGCACTGACAAACAATTCTCCAGAGTTCTAAAAAATTACTAATTAGGAACTAGCACTCGCGTAGATGGGTATCGGCGTAAAGTCGCATCGTGGATGTCCGGCATTAAGCGGCAAAATTGAAATCGTTCCTTTTTTCCTCTCTCCGATCGGAGCAGGCGGCGATTAGTACCGAAACGCGCCTGGCCAACCGCTATCCATTAGCGAACATTCAGCCGCATAAGAGCCGCCCCGAACAACGTCGTCAGAGAGCTTTCATCCCGCGAGCTATGAATGTCAAAACCCCCACTCGACTCGATGGCGGACTCTGATCAGCGGCATTTGTTTCGAGAACAATCGAAATTTGTAATTCCCTTGTTCCGACCCTAAAACGTTCTCAGGTAGCGACCGTGCACCGAGTCCCACTTAGAATTATAGAATATGGCGTATGGCTGGATTACGTACGTATGACGTAATGCGTAACCCTGGGAGACGCAATTATCCGCAAAGGCCAATCGTAAACGCTTAAGCCGGTTTTACACGGGCAAATGTTGATTTTTTTTTATTTTTTTTTAACTGTTTCACATGATTGACTTGAGTTTTTCTCTTTTTTCTTTTTACTACTACGCTAAAAATTCATGCTCGCTAGATAGCTATGATATTTTCGTGCAGTTTCTAATGACACATGTGTGATTGACTGACTAACTGCGATAGTGTCGTAACAGAATACCAGCAGTCTGTGCCATTGTTGTTTTAATTTTTTATGTTTGATGATTATCTCCCCACCTTGCCCACCCACTCAAAAACTTTGGGAAAAGGCTGCCGTAAAAATGCGACCATGTTTTTTCAATCTCGCGCATATCGAATGAACTTTTTCAAAATTTATTTCATAGTAGCCCCATAAATTTCTGTATGGTCAGCATTAGGCAAGGCTCTAGTGGCTATGACTTTTCTATAAAATGTTTCATTTTTTGAACTTACGTCGCCTGCCTATTCGATGATGATGATTGGAAAATGTTACTAGCCTGTAAATATAAAAACATGTTTTTTATTTCCTACGCACCATGGAGATATTGGAGGAGATACAAAGTGGAAGAATAGAATTTGTATTGGCTCTATTATGAATGCTAATTTGTTAAGGTATTGGATAATGGTGAAGTCGACTTTCGTCGAATTTATTACTCTTTAGGAATAATAAATACCTCTTTTTAGTTAATTTAAAATATTTTCTGATCCCCGTTAAGTTCATGTTTTTTACCTTAGATAAGGTCAATCTTTTTCATTCGTGAAACGATCTTACGAGGTAAATTTTTACTCCTCAGTAGGTTAAAATTAGTAAAATAAAACCTTGAACTTACAAACAAAAAAAAATTGCCCTTTAGCAGGGAATTGCGATAGGTTTTTTTTGTAAAAATTAAGAATTAGAGAAATTCTATAAAACATATAGTAGAATGTGATCTAGTTGAGGTTTGGTTATTGTTTAATTAACTAAATATACTCTACTATCCCGGACCTATGACAATGCGTGGGTGCGGGGCACGATAATAGGATTGGCTTCGCGAGCTGACCTACCAAAAAAAAGGGATCACTTTAAAAACCGCATTATCTCTCAAGTTTTCCATCGAATGACGTGGAAGCTGGGAGCGGGTGGAACGCGGGAGACGGCGGAGGGGAAGGGAAACATCCCCGTGTATTGTGTGCCCGGAATGGTGTTTTCCCCGCCATTGTGTCCAAAGTAGATAGAAAAGAGCCCGGAGGCATTTTTTCACGTCCCCGAGTAGCTCCCGAGGGTAATATATACAAGTTGGTTATTTCTAAGGGACAGGCTGGTGACGCGACACGTTCGGATGGCGATTTAAAACGTTTTGCGTCCAACAAAGGAGTCAAAACGATTTTTCTGTTCCCGGAACGTCGGACTGACAATATAGTTTAAATTTGCTTCACTGAAGCCGACACTTAAGATGGAAAAAAATCCTTTATCATTACATTACTTAGAGAAATAATAATAATAATAATAATAATAGAATATTCATTTACATAAAACATATAAATACAGTATTTATTTTAATCCTAACAAGTAAATAACAACAACGAACACGAAAAAATGATGTGTGTTTGAACTGCATACTCCAGGCTAAACTGTAATTGTATTAACCCATATTATCTCAAGCATAAAAAAAGTGATTTTCACTTCAGAATACATTACGTGTGCCCAAAAAGCAATAAAAATTCGAAACATAAAAAAAGATTGATGCGTAAACGAACCACTGGGAAAAAATCATTAAATAATATTTTGGGGCACATAAGATGTAACATATAATTTATACATAAATATACAAAAGAAAGTTCAAATTCGAAATAACTAAAAGTAGATTGTTTTCCAAATAGAACTTGAATTGATACAAAAAAACGTATATTTCATGGTGCGTGAGCGCACCACCGGTAACACCCGGTTTTATTTTTGGTGATATTTTACAAATCATGAAATATGTAAATGCGCATTACACTTATTACAAACGTAAATTGTGTGGCTGTGGCAGTTTCTACATCTCCTTTGGGCTCTATTAGCATAAGCAATCATGAGGTGACCTTGATTATCATAAGGCACTTCATCTATGGCAGGCGAAAGATTTCTTTGAGTAATTGTTTTATCAGTTTTTAAAAGTCGCAAAGCAATGTAAGATTTAAAATCAAATCAATCACTTAGTCCTCAAAAAACATAAAAAATATTTCAAGCGGAGTTTTTCCAGAAACCCTATTTTTTTGTTCCTCACATGATCTAAATTCATCGGGTGTGTGTGAGTGTACTCAGTCTGACCTTTCTTCCATTTGACAGTGGAAGCAAGCCTGTCGTTTGCAGAAAGCATACGTCTTCTTTTGAATTCCAGAGTTTCATCATCTGATGGCTCCCATTCAAGTTCAGTAGTTGATGAATTACAGGACTGTTTAAGGACAGCTGTATCATTCGGTGTATGTAACTCGAAAGTTCCAACTGTATCAGTTGGTTCCCCAAACTCTTGTATATTTATGTTATCGTTCGTATCTTCTTCGTCAGTCAAGGTATCCACGTCGAGTGGAATATAGACCGCGCCAATATGTTCTGTAAATATTTTTTCACGTTAATTTTAGCATAAATTTACAAGGAGTGGAATGCTACAATACATAACAATACGTAAATCCAAATAGTACTTACGACTTTCATTGTTATTGTCCTCATCCATCACGATCTCCTCCATAGCCGCCTCTAATTCCTTTTGAGTCAACTACCTCGCAAATGCCATATTTTACGAACTGTAGTGTTCACTGCACAAGGCACAAACTTATACTAAAGAACACCCTAATTATTGGATGTTTATTCTACATGCTCTGACTTGTCTAGACTTGCAATAACAAAGTTTTGTTTCACAGATAAAACCAGGGGTGCATTCACGCACCAGTAAATATTTTGAAAAAATAAAACATAAGCAATATGGTATTTCCAATGTATGTTTTCTGCGATGTAATCAACATGCTATAGACTTAACAAAAATGGCAATACAAATCCAAAATATCTTTTTTTACTATTTTGGATTTACTTGAAAATGTGATACAAATATGTACCGCTTTTGTTAACTTTTGAAGTCATATATAAGATCTTTCATTCACACATAAATTAGCGATTTCTACGGTTTTATGTCCATTAGTAGTGATAATAATAAAATTTCTAAATGGATGTGCAAAAATATTCCTGGATGTGACAAAAAAAAAATCATGCAAAATGGGTTGATTAGGTACTTAATTATACGTCCCGCATTCCGTAAGTCCAAGAAATCACGTATAAGTTTCCTTGTTTTTTGAAATAATCACCATTTACATTTTTGTTTTTAATATTTGATGCTATTTTCTTCTCCAAGTTCGACAGTTATTAGTGATTAACAGTCTATTTAGTTTTTCTTTCATACGGTTGTCTCCTTTGAAGTGCTTTATCGTTTTCTTATTCGATTGCATTCGATTAATTTTTCAAACCACATTGAATTGTGAATTGAAGTGTTTGACAAAAGCCTATTGTAGAACGTTAATTGTTATGTTTAAATGTGGATCGCTGCGTCTGTTTGAGTATAAGTTTTGTTTTTTGCATATTTCTTCAATACTTTGCTAGCCATGTTGGTAAGTCGTTTTTGTTTTCTGTTGTTTGTAAACTGTATTTCAATTCAATTCATCCATATATAGATCAATAATATAACTAAAAATGCAGCCGCTCTGACAATAGAACGTTTAATTATTATCAGATAGTATCTTCTTAAATTTTATATTATTTTTAATATATAATATAAAATACTGTTTTTCTTGGTGCCTTGGAAAATGTGGAAGTCTCCGAGGAATATATAGAACGCGAAACACGAAAAATATAAATCCACTTTTTTTCGCAACAATTAAATACCTTATATTGAAAAATTCATCTATGTGCTCACATACTCAGTTGAAATATTGGCAAAACAGAGACACACGAAATCTAAATCTACAGAACCATTTGTCAAAACATCAATTCATCATACAGGGTTTGAAAACGTATGCGCTTCTCTGTACCGTTTAGTCCGCCCCTGATAAATAATAATAATAAATCATTTGAGGTACTTTGAAAGTTGCCTAAGGAAACCCAATTTAGGGATTTTTTGTGTTAGCGGAGATTGCAATTTGTAGAGATAAATAATAATAAAAATAATAAAAATAAATAATGTCGGTCCTCTTTTGGATATAATCAATAGTTCATCCTGCATTCCATCGAAATTTTATTACTGTCACACTCCTAGAACAATTTGTCCACGAAAATGCGCAGTTTTCTATAAAAAAAAAATCCCATCGAAAACGTTACGCTACGAGGCTCGTAAATATATATCACCCCCGAAAAAACGAAAAGGGTCGTTTTTTTGCGTATTACGTTCACCCTCTTCTGTATCCAGGCGAGCGTTACCGTAGCGCCGAGAAACAAAAGACAAATTTTGAATGAAGTTTCTGGCGGTTTAGATATAAGTAAATATCCGTCAATATCCTGTCCCGGGGCGGGGGTTTCACTCGAAAATGTCCTTATTTTCGCGGAAAAAGGCAGGGGCGCCACACTTTTACCCTTTTTTTCCTTCGTGCAGAGACATCCCCTTAATAGTTTGTGGTTCCTGTTGAAGTTTTTCTACAAACGCAGATGAAACTTTTCTGTCACAATGAGAATCTTGTTTTATTCGACATCAATTAAAACATTAAAATTAGAACTAAGCATCTATCGTCTTGATGAAACGCTTACTTGGGCGGGTAACTAAATTGTTACAACTTACAACTAAAAAGGCACCACATATAGAGAAAATATGGTTTTTTAAATCCCACTAACAAAAATTTCTTGCAGGAATCGTAATATGCAAAAATATATGGGACGCTCCAAAAAAATATGTTTGTACTGCCATGTGTTTATAATTCAGCCTGTATAAATGAAACTATTTTTCATATATTTATTTTTTAATTTGGAAGTAGTCATTAATATGAAAGATATTGCTCTACCGTGTCGTGCCGTATGTTTTGCTTTTATTATGTTAGCCTATTTAAAATAAGAATAAGATTTACAAACTGGGAAAAAAAATCAATTACTTCCGTGTCACTTCTCTAAACAGTTTCCTAACCCCATGTGTGCGTTGTTTAATATCAAAATTTTCATAACCTCAGAGTATCTGATTGCCATTTTCTTTTTGACTCGAATCTAAAGATGAAGCAGTCACTTCAGAAGCAAGTTCTAATGAAACGGAGTTGGTTGCTATTTTCTGCTGATTGGTTGATTTCTACCGCTAGTAGATGTATTTATTCAACTTCATTCAAAATAAGATTAAACTTATTTATCTCAAAAGTCCTTTTAAATTACTTATTTTTTACTTAATTGATAATAAAAAAAGTATTTAGTAGAAGAAAACAAGATATATTTGGAAGTTAATTATCAATTATCAAGATTTATATTTGGTTCGTTTTTCAAAAGAAATTTCTAAGTAAAAAATTTCGTTTTCTTCAACGAAGGTTGAGGTATCTAATCCTAGACAAAATGCATCTTCTAAGTTCAGCAGTATCTTCACCAAAGTAACCGACACGCAGTAAACAATTTTCAATTATTTGCTCACCATCCACCAAAATTTTATGGCTAGAAGCACAACTTACAAATAATGTCTCTATTTGCAATGCATTTAAAATTTTCCAAAATTAAGAGGTAAACTGAGTTGCTCCCAAAAGTGATTTTGTACAATTTTTCTCGTTCACCAGTTTCTTAGGTTCTCCCCCAATTTGCCATAATTTAATTTGACTTCCTTAGCCGATATGGAGCACACATTCTAAAGATCTTATTTGAATCCCATTTGATCGACATTCCTTTTTTGCCTTCAAAATGTATTCTTAACTTGCGAGCATATCGCAGTTTCTCTCGTTAGCTCCCATTTTTGTGTTTCTGAGTGCGTTTGAGTTTATTTATTTTCTAATAGGCTAACGCTTCCTATGGACAATAATTGAATTTTTCTGGCGAAAGAAGACATTTTCATTTTGCCGTTCTTCTAGGGCCGTAGCTTCCTTTAGTACCACAGGACCTCTATGTCGGACAGCAACGTTGGCAGTTACAACCAAAAAAAAAATTTTGTTTGTTTTTTCATAATGGTATGCGGGTTATTTGAATAAATTACCTCACAAAAATGAATTTTTAAAATTTTCATGACGGTATCTGCGCCAGGCCTTGCAAAAAGGATTTATTAAATATCTAACTCTGTTACTTTGTTTATTCTTGACAATACTTATACAATAACTTTTATCATTTGTATGAAGCCAACTCAGCTTAATATTAAGATTTTCTTTATAACATTTCACATAGCTTTACGAGCTGTATATTATTAAAAAATGAAAAACCACATGATAAGAAACTTAAAAATTATAAAATATTGAACATAATTATATTAATTTATAAAGCTACAAAAACTTACACACAGTTCCCTCTTCAAAGCTTGAAAAGCTGGTCAGAGCTATCTTCTTAATAAACAAAGTACTCGGTATTGGTATATTTTAGCGAGAACAACAAGGACGTTTTGGTTTCACTAGGCACTAAAATCGTATATCACATTATTGAAGAGATACGAGGGGTGCCGCAAAATGTGAAATTTCTGAAATCAGCTTGTATTTTAAGCAAGTGATGAAAATTTTATTAGCCTCATCTTTCGCCCCATAAGAATGCACAAATGATTTGCTAAAACGTAAGGTTGTATCTTCACCAACAACGAACGTACCCCCCAGTCGCGATCAAAATGGGACACAGTGTACACAAATAAAAGCGGTGGCGACAGATTGCGAAACTTTTTAAAAAGCAAGATATATGCTTGTCTCAAAATGTCTTATTCAATGTCAGTCACCTTTAAAAGGGAACATTTACCTTGGATCAGAAACCACAAAGTTTCTAATAAAATTCTTAATTTCTTCTTCTTATTTCTTGTAAAGCCAAATTTAAGTACAAAAATAAAAACACACCTGAAAATCAAACCAATTATAGAGAGCTTACAAAGCATATATAGAACGTTCTTTAAAAAATTAAGACAAAAAAGTATGTTGGAAATCTGTAACTTAAGGCCCATTTCCATTCTGCTAATATTATCCAAGGTTATAGAACCTACAAAGGCAAATAACAAATTATATTGAAAAGGAGAAACTAATTAACAAACCCCAGGGTTTAGGAGTTGTGCTACAGCGCTTCTTAATGTGACAGATCGCATCACTAGATGGATTCTAGGCTTTTGATACCACCAGTCACAATATTCTGCTCACTATTCTTAAATACTTAGGTTTTGGGAAGGCCTCTGTAAATTTAATTAAAAACTACTTGACAAGAAGAAAGCCAAAGGTGGTCCTGAACGAGGTCTAGTCTGCTTGCCTAGACATAAAAAGTGGAGTTCCTCGAGGCTCAATTTTAGCTCCTGTCCTGTTTATTATTCTCACAACAAAATTATTATATTTTCCCGAGTATTGCAAAGGACAATCATATGCTGATGACAAGTAGCTCTACCATGTTTTTGACCCGTCCGGGTTGCAGTCTAATTTTAATAAAAAAAAATTAAATAAAGTATATAAATATTATTATTATTAATGCGTCGAAAAGTGAGACTTCCGGCCCAAATTATGAGGTTAGCGCCAAAATTTCCCGGCCTGACATGGATGCAGCTCCAGTATTACGATAAAACCTTGTCTTCTTTTAAATAGGTACCTTAGTAGGCTGCGAATAAAAAAATTGAAGTCTTGCGTCAAATAGTTTTTATTGACAGCATTTTAAACAAAAAGTGTCCGAAAATATGTCGCACATAACGCAAATTGAGTATAGAGCAGTCATAAAGTTTTTGACAAAAGAAGGGTTAGCACCTAAAATTATTAAAGAAAGGCGTGTAGTGCCAAAGTTCTCCTTCATATTCTGTAGTGAAAGAATGGGCAAAACGTTCTCGAAGTCCCTTGAACATGATTCATGAACTAGACGACCAGTGCAGGTCATAACAGAAGATATTGTTGCGATTGTGGTATTGAGTGATCGACGTTTCAAGGTCAAGGAAATCTCAGAAATTACTAAGCTTTCTGATACAAGTGTTCGTAGAATCCTGCATGATCATTTAGGTATGCCTAAGGTTAGTGCAAGATGAGTTCCTAAAAACCTTTCGAAAACAACACCGTGTCGAGTGTGCGCGGTCTTTTTTGGAACCCTGTGGGTCGGAACCGAAGCCTACGATAGAAACTATTGCGACGGGAGATGAAACTATGGTTCTCTATTATGACCCTCTATCGAAAAAAGAATGAATGGAGTGGCGTCGTAAGGGTGAAGCACCTCCAAGAAAATTCAGTCTGCCGGTCAACAAAAAGGTGATCGCCACGATCTTTTGGAATTGTGAAAGAATTCTTTTGATAGGTTTTAAAGAGACTAATACCACTGTCAATGGTAAATATTACGCAACATTATTACATAAATTGCGAGACTGCATACGTGTAAGACGTCGAGGAAAACTGCTAGTGTTACACAAGCTTCCATTTTAGAGTGTAGGTTCCAACAGATAGATCATCCTCCCTATAGTCCAGATATGGCCCCCAGAGACTATTATTTGAAAAGGGATTTACGTGGACCGCGGTTTAACGACAAACTTGAGTTAAAAGAGGCTGTTTTAGCTCATTTTGCAGGCAAACCAAAAGAATATATTTTTTAAAGAAAGAAAGAAGAGATGTAATAAGTGTATTGAAGTTGAGGGAGATTATATTGAAAAATAATAAAAAATTGTTACTCTACTTTGTTTCTTTCATATTCAAGCCGGGAAAATTTGGCGCTGCCCTCGTACGGGCCTAAATCGAGGAAAATCGGGAAACCACACGGCTGCAACAAGGAGCACAATATTCGACCGTTCCCGATATACATTTACCCCAAAAACTCGCCAATTTGCAAAATCCGCACGTCCGCTACGGCTAAATACTTCAAAGCCGTCCTTTGAGCGAGCGGCATTTGCAACAATCGGTAACAATTGCAACAATTATCTTTGCGCGGCGCTCCGCAGATTTACGAGCGTTTCAGTCGATACTATACCCTCAAACGTATACGAGGACCGACAAAGCGCACTTCTAACCCCGGGTAGCGCCCAACCCTATCGCGTAATATATCGCAGAGGTTAGGTCCACGTCATAAAATGACACTGATACATGCCCGGCGCGGTGGTATTCATCTCGGACGCCGAGGGCTTCGCATAGCTGGAGTCGGAATGCGGGAGAACGTTAACGGGAAATACGGATTAGATGGGAATTCCGCGGACAAGTTACGTGGGCACCGCGGTCCGCTCTTACTACTTTTATTAATAACAATCGCAATAGTGATTCTCACATTAAAAAAAAAGTACTAATAAGAAGAATAAATAATTTTATTAGAATTTTCGAAATTAATTTATCCTTCAACTTTCGAGATTCAATGCGACCTCGGGGAGAGACCTAAAGGACGAATGACTGCTGAATAACGAATGACGAATGACTACTTAGCCAACAGATATCAGAGAGTTACCCCTACCCTGAATTTCTCCCTGTTTCATCAGGTGCACCGCAAGGTTCTGTCCTTGGACCTATATTATCCTTAATTTACATTTCTGATGTGAACATGTGAATTTGCATTCATTTACTGATGACACTCATGCAAGAAGATGCAAAAAGATTTATTTAATCCGGGTAAGAAAAGCCGTAGCTAAAAGTATTGCCTTTAAGCACAGTAATCAGTTTTTAGAAACAATACAAACATATACTCAAAGATTTTGTATACCATCAAAAACAACTGTCAACACTTTGCCAAGTAGTTTTTTCAAGGAAATAGTTACTAGAAAAATAAGAAATCGCCCTGATGCATAAAATACTCCATGAAGCAGAAAAATAATTCAAATTGATTAAAATAGATATTAAGTGAATTGTTTTATTTTTATTCTTTTTTTTTCTATTGAGATGCAGGGTGTGCAAATAACCAAAGACGCAGTTTTCCTTCATTGCCGTTATTTTGACTCTAAATCGTCATTTGAACCACCCTGTATTTTCGGCACTCGTCAACGGCGAAGGTACAAATTATAAGTCTTTTATTAAACGCGGCAAACAAAGTATGAAAAATGTCGGCGTCAGACGGGCCCCCGCCACGAAAACCGACATAAAACAAACTTTCCCGAAGAGCGATTTGTTTTTTTTTGTGTGTTTGTTGCGAATTAATCTTCGGGATTTCCGCACAAACCGAAAACTTTGGACAAAGAAAGCGTCCCCGAACACAAAAGAAAATCGCGCAGTCTGCCACTGGCGAATCATTGACTTTTAAATCGAATCTTTCGCAGATGTCGACGAAGACTCGGTGGTTAATAAAATTGGAGTGGGGGCAGAGGGTCGGCAAGCTGAAAGTAATTAAATCTTGACCCTCTCCGGACGAACCTACGATAATAAAGAAATTTCTGAAATACACGCGAGAAGGATATCAGGTACGTATATATATACATATATATACGGGACGAAAACGAGAAGAATGTAATTTTCCTCAACTTGATATATTCAATCATTTTTGGAGCTTTTTCTAACTTACATTTGATCACAACGTCTAAGCAGGTTCCATAAACAAAATTACAGTAACTTAGCTGACTCAGAATTTGTGTTTAATTTAACGTTCCTTTTATAGATTTTTAATATTATTTATAAATAAATCCAAATTTTGAGTGCCCCAGTGCTTATCTCGCATCAGAGAGAGAAAAAGACATTTGTATTTGTTTCATCAGCAACCTATAACTGTCGTGCTTACCAAAGAAACTCAGCATATCTGCAATATAAATAGTAAATAACTAGTAGTCACCTAGTCACGAATCAGTTGAATCGGCTTAAAATTAAATGCGCAATATTTTAACTTAACAGTTCTTTCTAAATCAAACTTTTTGAAGTTTCGTCAATCATCCTGTGGGCTTCTTCGGAGCTGACCTGCTGAAACTGGCTGGCTGGGAGACAGCCATCCTTCAGCCATCATGTCCTTCGTTTAGCTCCGCCCCCTATCAAACAATATACAGCATTATTGAGGGTATTGAAAGATAATCTAATACCAAAGCCAACGTATCCGTACACGGTACATAGCAGATATGATATTAAACCAAACATCAACCTCATACAAGCTCTGTGGAATGAACAAAGCAAAATCGGGTGTCATTAAGAAGAAAAGTATTGTAAAGTTTGCAAATCAACCTGTTATGCTCCACAGCTATGTTCGAATTAAAGAAAAGAATAATACGCAGAAATTATTTTCTATCTTTACTCATATTGATATCGCCTTTGTATCTATTGCTGTCTAAGTGAGGAGTTCTTTTTTGTATTTCTGCGAAAGGTCAACGCTCGTATAATATTTTCCTAGAGATAAAATAAATGTCAATTATTAAGGCGTGTGACTTTAATTGCATCGAGGTGGAGGAAAGAATATCAATCGAGATTGTTTACGAATTTGTTCAGATTGCGCTTTGCGTTCAAAATTAAAAATAGTTAAAATATTCGACAGCAATAATAACAATTGTAAATTTATCGTCTCGGAGTATCTCTAGGGGCGTTGGAAATACAATATGACTTTTCGATATCGCTTTAGAGATGTAAATTGAACTATATTGTTGGACCGCTCTCAATTATAATCATTCGGAATTATCATAATAAAATTGCGTTGGTACATCTGGGCGTGAATGATCAGGCAAAGTGTTGTTTGTTTTCGGTGAGCTAGGTGACAATAATAACAGCAATATAATCGTATAACAATAAAATAAAAACACACCCAATATAAGATGGTATACTACGTAATATGTTTTTCAAAATATAAAATTGTTATAAGATATCATTGATAACGATGTGGTGCTTCTACTGAGACTGTTTCGGTATGCATTTTACATAAACACTGTAAATGGGAAATATTTGATTTTATTGTATTCTTTTCAGGCGTCGAGACTACCAATTTATTTTCTTTAAGCTCTCTTTTAGAAAACGCCGTTATTGTAATTTTATCCAACAATTTTGGTCAGTTTGGGTAATAGTGCACTGCCACTTTCAGGGATCAAAACACCACATAAAAATATATAGGGTTGAAACCTTTTTTTTTATTTTTGACAAAATGTTGTTACTCACTTAATTTTGTTTACGGAAAACCTCTGCTTTATTAAAGCATAATATGTTTTTAGGTAAGTGAGCTAGTTAATATATAATAAAATAATAATAATAAAAATATTTTTTAGTGCTACTTTTGCTACTGTTATTTTAAATGCATTTTTTCAGAATGAGGAGTTCTTTCCAAATGTAAAATAAAAAATAAAGAACGATATAAAATAAAAATAAAAAAGAAATAACTCGTAGGATAGCAGAAGTTGCTATAAGAATTCGGTCCAGGAAAAAAATTTAAATTAAGTTTGTTGATTTTCGGTTTTTCCAGGTATTTTCCAGTCAAACAAAACTCGTGACTAAAATGACCTAAACCCCTTACTTAGCAAACGATATCGCATCGAAATTGTCTTCCCTTCTCTGTTACCCGTTAATTAGTCGAGACAAGAATTTGACGGCTTCTCCTCAGATTCTTCCCCCTTGCCCCCCCTAACCGACGTCAAATATATCGGGTACAAGTGCCGTCGTATTCTCGTCCTGGCGACAGATTACTCCCATTTATCCCGAGGCAGGTGTCATAAAATTAGCGCAGCACTATTACAAACTGCGGAGGGGTGTCACATGACAAATACAACCGTCGGGAAATTACAAGGCCGACTCCGGAATCCGGAGCCCCCCACGCCACCGGCGCCGCCTCGCTTCATATGTTTCCGCCATTCATTATGACGCTCAGAGTGTGAGTTTCTTTGCACGCCCGTAAACACGGAGTCCCTGAGACGCGGTAGCGGAGCCCGAGCGACGGTCTATTACTCCTCTGTCATTGACTGATAATGTTTCCGCCGATGAAAATCTTTATCACCTCCGGCGTATTTGTTGTCTCTGTTATCCGGCCCGTGTTGTGCGGATGATCGTTATTGCCTAATGACGTCGGTAAAAATGCGATCGGGGGGGGCCCGGAATTTTGTGGATCAGGGGTTAATTGCGAGGTTCATCGACGATTGACGATTTTTTTCCCTGATATATAGTGATTTGTCTGTAAAAACACAAATTGATGTAGAACGGGAAGGGGCGCGTGGTGGTAAAAGTTTTTTGATTTTTTTGAAAGAAAAGAAACTAGGCAAGAAGTCGCAAAAGAGTTCTACTCTGCTATACAACAATGCTACCGCATTTAGACTTTAATTTTCAATGTATACCTAACTGAGCGGCATAAAAAATCTTTTTCACTAAATATCATAAATATATATAAAACATATACTACATACCTCCAGAAATATGCAGCATTTTTTGGTTCTAAAACTCACAACACATTATTTCACAGGGCCATTAATACTGCTAACAAAACAGATATCATAATTTCGCTAATCGGCGCATTAGATGTCGCGTGTGAGCGTGTGGCTTTTGTTTCTCGTCTAGGGCGACTAAGATTATTGTGTTATTGTTAATTAGGTATCTCTGAAAGATGCTAAATGGTTAAAAAGGAAATTTGAGTTATTAAGAAATTTGAATTTTGGAACTTCAGATTTGCATTTTCTATCATAGTGCGACGCATTCAGAAGGTTACAAAATATAAGGTTGTTCGGAAAGTCATTTCGTTTTTTCCCGTCAGAGGAATTAATTACGTTTTTTCGAAACCAACTTCACACTTAAGCCGCATAACCATTATATGTCTTGAGAGCTGATATTGCAAGGCTTGTGTGTGAAAAAGTTCTATTAATTCTACGCAGTAGTTTTTGGTTGGCGCCCTTTTAAATATGGAGAGCAATAAGCAGCATTTTCGTCATGTTTTACTTTTTTACTTCAGAAAAGGTAAAAATGCTGTCCAAGTGAGAAAAAAATTGACGGATGTGTATGGAGGAGGCGTGTTAACAGTACGCCAGTGCCAGAACTGGTTTGCAAAATTTCGATCCGGCAATTTTGATGTCAAAGATGCACCACGGTCTGGAAGGCCGGTCGAAGCTAACAAAGATGCGATAAAGGCATTAGTTGATGCAAATCGGCGAATAACCACACGAGAGATCGGTGAGAGATTAAATTTGTCGAATTCGACTGTTTATGGCCATTTGAAAGGCATGGGCTTAACCTCGAAGCTCGATGTGTGGGTGTCCCATGTCCTTACGGAGCGAAATTTGTGTCGTCGCGTTGACGTGTGTGATTCGCTCCTCAAACGTCAAGAAAATGATCCATTTTTGAAGCGGATTATTACTGGGGACGAAAAATGGGTTGTATACAACAATGTTAAACAAAAGAGGTCATGGAGCAGAAAAGATGAACCGGCTCAAAGCGTGTCAAAATCCAACATTCACCAAAAAAAGGTGATGCTCTCCGTTTGGTGGGATGTCAAAGGAATCGTTTTTTTTTGAGCTTTTGCCGGACAATACAACGATTAATTCAGAAGTCTATTGTCATCAACTGGACAAATTGAATGATTCACTTAAAGAGAAGAGGCCCGAATTAATCAACAGGAAGGGTGTAGTGTCCCACCAGGATAATGCGAGACCTCACACAAGTTTGGTCACTCGCCAAAAACTTTTACAGCTTGAATGGGACGTACTGCAACATCCACCATATTCTCCAGATCTGGCGCCTTCCGACTTCTATTTGTTCCGGTCCCTGCAAAATTTTTTGGATGGCAAAACCTTTACCTCAAATGAAGATGTCAAAAACCACCTGAACCAGTTTTTTGCCAGCAAGGACCAAAACTTTTATGAGAGGGGAATTATGTTACTGCCGGAAAGATGGCAAAAGGTGTTGGACCAGAATGGCCAATATATAATTTAATAAAATATTTATTCATTATACGAAAACTGTCTTTCATGTTCCCCAAAAAAAACGAAATGACTTTCCGAACAACCCAATAGTATACATCACTCGAAAGGAAGAAAAAAAGACTGAGGTTGAAAAAAAGTATGTAAAGTATGTAATAATATGTAATATGTGAGTGAGTTTCTGAAGAATGATGAGTATGAAAACCGAAATGATCCCGCAGTAATGAATGACACACGTTGTCCGAAAAGTACTCTGAATGTAAACTATGAACAATGTGCCACCAATTATTAAGTTAAGGAGTCAAATTACACCCATTCCCAACCTAATTTGTAACTATTAATAATATTGATATGTTACACTACAAAAAAATCCTATCGAAATTGAATCTAAAATATAAAATAGACAAGAAGAAAATTGGCATAATGAAATATTTTCGTCGCTATCTTAATTTGTTTATTCGAAATTGTCATAAAATTTTTCAAAAACCGGTTCAAATTCATATCCAAAAATATCAAAAATATAAAAATTATAAATTAAGAACCAAAACGATATATCGGTTACGTCATAAGACAGTAACCAAATATCAGGCGTAAAAGATAGGTGCAAGCTTTTAATATCCATTTTCAGGACAAAGTAAGTTCATTTCATTATTTCTTAGAAGTATTTTCTTCTACAAGGATAATACTGGCATTATAAATGATCAACTTCAGAATTAGAATTCAATACAATTTAGTAATGGTTAAACTCAGAGGAAAAGGTCTTTCAGAGTTGGTTAAGCCCACAATCTGTTGAAGAAGAAAAGGAATTCGTGAAAAGGGCTCATCTTTTGTGTTCGTTTTTTGACAATAATAGTCCGCCACGAACCGTGATGTTTTCGCACGGGAGACAGACGTTTAAAAAACGTCGGATTTGCCACCAACGAAAACGATAATATCTTATTTCCATTTCCCCGGATCAGAAACGTCAGTCGAACCGCCGAATTTCATCTGGCAACTCAACTTTCCTCCCCCGTCTTTATTTTATATCCCGTAATATCTCATTTCATAGGCGTAGTCGGCCGCATTTTACCCGGTTGTGCGATCAGAATGTTCCCGAAATTTTCACTTTTTCACGTTTTGCTTACTTTAGTTTCTTAGTTAGAATGTAAAAGTTGATAGTATATATTGAGAGATAGTGCATGTTAAATTTCAAAACTTCAAGCTACATTTGAGTGTATTGTTAGTAACAGGAGATTGATTCTATTAGTGATGCATAAAGAAAGATACAAGGATTACTATTTTATAAATTGTAGCTACTAAAAAATCCTGAGTTGATATCCAATAGTGGATTAAAAATGTAAACTGCAAAGTGTAAGTTAAAAATGTTTAAAGAGTCATTAAAAACTGTACAGGTACGGTTGATTGTCGAAAATGAAGAGAAATTTACAAGTCATGTTTTTTAAATATGTGAAAGTCTTACGACTACTCATTCTTAACCATATGTAATATATATATATATATATATATATATATATATATATATATATATATATATATATATATATATATATATATATATATATATATATATATATATATATATATATATATATAAATTACAAAATGAAATTACAACGGGAATTTTGACAAGCGAAGTTTACTATGTAAAGATTAACGTTTGAATTTTATTAATTAATAAATAACCTACTGGCGCACTACAGATAACAGAGCAAAGAGCGTTTAAGTTCTCTACGAAAGCTGTCAAGGCATATGCGTTAATAATATCCTGAAATTATGGACATGTTAAGTACGCTAAATTGTATGACTATAAACCAAGCATAGTTTTTAATTTATAAATAAAATGCACCACCTACGTTAATTAAATATATTTAATTAATTATGAATAATGATGACACAAGTCAATCATAATCATAATAATCATAAATAGTCAAACTAAAAAAAAAAGTAAAACTGTTTGTGCCATCCTTAAGTCTTCCTTTAAAGCAGTGCGGTCATGATTATCTTTGCCGGGTTGAAAATAAAGATGTTTCTGTCTAACTATTAATTAAAAATTTGTTGCGTCCTACAACAAACGGTTCAAACTGTGGCCTAGCAAAAATCGTTGCAAAAAAATCCAGACAGCTTGTTATTCTTTTATAAAACTTACCCAATTAGATCAGCCCACGTTAAAAGTTGCCTTATAGCCGACCAGCTTCTCAACGGTATCTTAATCAACTTGTATTCTCCGATCTGATCGTTCCGTAACATAGATTCAATAGGGTTTTTTTCTTTTAGTCTCCGACTAATCTTCGGACCCGTTCCTAATTGGAGATCGTAGCCGGTAATAACCTAATTACCCCAAATCCCAATAAATCGGATAAAATTGCCCTCGACCCACATTTTTTTTTGGACGAGCGGTTTGCAGTTCGTATAACAAAACTTTTCAATTAAAACAAGTAATTTGCAGTCCCGTTTTTTTTTATGGAACTGCTTGTTGTGAAAAGTAACATTTCATATATATTTAGGTTTATATTTCGGTATATGAATGCTCATTTTTCCAAAAAATCATTTTTAACTTCTATACCAGTGTTTGAGGTTTATCTGAATAGTTAATGTTACGCATTACGTATTAATTATAAATTTTATTTCAGTCTCCTTTTCGCTTGTAACGTTGCACGGAAAATAAAGTATTATTAATATTGATACTCAATCGTATTTGTGGTTTAGGTTTTGGTAATTCTGCCTTCCGTTGAGGTTTAGGTTCGAGAAGGTTTGAAATTATTTAAATTTCGCAAAACACACGGAAATGTTAAATTTAAAAAAAAAATAACATCTCATAAACTCCTCCTGTGTGGGGTGTTAATAAATGGAATTTGCTGACGTTTCGCCAATCATCTCGTTTGGCTTCTTCACTTCACTGACCATGACCATGTTAACTACCACAGACTGTGGTAATTGTATCATCGCACCCAGTTTCTGAGAAGGCAAAATTAGTCCTCGCAAAAGGTTCCAACCTCGTCCTTGCGCGACGTATTATCCCAAAACAAGAAATCATTTAAAATGTCCAGTCTACCCTAACTGCCATCTCAAACTGAAATTCAATTTGAAATAGCAAAAATGCTTTAAAAATCCAAACCTCCTAAATCTAAAATTCCAAAACCTGAATGCTTGCTCTGAAATCTATAAAATCGTAATTCTAAGAGCGGTAACGAAAACGCTACGGTTGTCATGAACCCAAGTGAATATCAGGAAAAAACTGAAGATATTCTTATGGCCGGATCCTACGGTATTTATGGAAAGCAACTTTAAACGGACGGATTCCCTAAGATTCACTAAGATTCACAACCGGCAGGATGGAGGAGTATAGGTTATCCCTTGCTATCCTCACTATAGCCTTTTTTACTTCTCTAATTATTTCGTCTAATATAATGTTAAACAACAGGGGACTTAGTGAGTCTCCTTGCCTAATACCTGTAGTTTGATCTATGGGCTCAGTTAGCTCTTAATTTACTCTTGCTTCTATTTTATTTCTTTCGTATATATTTTCGATTAGTTTTATTATATCAAATGGGATATTTCTTATATAAAGTATATCACGTCCTGTAGCTGCACAAAGAACATAAGAACACTGGTCTATTGTGCTCAATTGATTTTTCTATAATTTGTCATTTGTCATTACGAGATCTTCCACTTCTGAAACCTTGTTGTTCTTCAGAGAGTTTTACAAGTATAGTTTAACTTTCTCATCTTATTTGAAGAATGTTTGATGAATGGTTTCTCCATGGTCACCAGTAATCGCGTATATTTTATATTTATGGAACCCATTGAGAAGAAAGCCCTCGACACTTTCCATCTAAAACCAAAATTATGGAAACAGTACGTTGATACCTTTGTTATTTGATCTCATGGTTAACAATTATTAAGTAAACTTCAACAGTTGCCGAACACAATCACAAAAAATCAGAGAATCTATGGCAATCTTAACCGCGACTCAGGTTTTCAACTTTTACCGATATGGGAATCAGTCGTCCGAGATAATATTCATACTCCTCCTTTAGCACCGTCCCCCCCAAAAAATATATAAGCAGACACAGTGTTGAACGCGAGTGTGTTTGAGTTAGGCGTTGAAGAAGTCAACAGGATGATTGGCGAAACGTCAGCAAGTTGGATTCATCAACAGCCGACGCAGAACAAATCCAGAAAATTTGTATAAAAATCGAAAATATAAAACATTTTTGTTGTTAACGGTTCAAAATTCACCTCACCTTTTTGTATACCGAAATTTTTGTCACAAGTTAGCTGACTATTATTACAGGGGCGTCGACATTAATTAATCATTTTTGTCAATAAATCCTATTTTAATCAAAAGTTAAACCGCGGAGCATAAAAGCCACGGTAATAAACACCGGCAGGGCAAAAACCGTGCAGATGTTGCAGAAAAGTTTTCCCGGACAAACCACGCACCCTTTCCCGGTGGATGATTTACTGCGGGCCGCAAAAAGAGCGGCCCGTATATTTTCCGATGAATTATACCCGGTTTTGCCGAACTAGGCTAATCTAAAGTTTTATAAGCTGCCGGAACTAAAATCTAAATCTATAGGAGATTTATTTAAAAATACACCCCCGTCGTATGGACACGGCCCGCGTATACCATTTCGCGATGATTTGTATTGTCCGACTTCGATAATGGTGATTTACTGGAAAAACTCCGGGCGGTGCGTCTGTAATCGGCTGTAATCCGTTCGCGAGCCAATAAAGCCGATTTTTTCGATAAAATCCAGGACGAATTTTTGACGCCGTTGCCAGCTCCATAAGCAGCCCCGGTTAATTATTACTAGTGTCGATTATTTCAAACGGGGTTTATACTAAACGTCTCTTATTGACTAATCAGAAGGAAAATGTTTTAACAAAAACGGAAATCCGATACGTGAAGATAGAAATGCGTAAAAGCAAACTATTTAGGTAATTAAACACGAAAACTACTCACTATCAGCATGAGTAAATATTACAAGTAAATGTAAGCCTGAAGTCAGTGTTCTGTTAAAATGTCTCTCGTCCTTGATAAAGTTTTTGAGAACCGTAGACGAAAATTCTGGTTTGAAGAGAAGAAGATCCCATCGAAGAAAGAGCTGAGGCACCAGAATAATAAATTGAGAGCTTTCGTACCTTTCGTATATTTACATAAACAAGCCCCTAGTCATAAGATTTAAATTTGAAGCAAAATCTGAAGGTTTTGGTTGGAAAGTTTACAAATTTGCGTAAAAAATAGAGTATGGAGGAATAATTAGGAGGGTGATAATTAATGAGTCTACAAAAAAAAATAGAAAATTCAATTTAAACGTAAATTTGATCTAAAAATTGGAAAATTAATTTTTTTTGGATTTTTCGAAATTTTAGTGGGAGTTTTTGACACCCCCCACCCTTGAAAAAAATCCAAAAAAAAATTTTTAAAAAGAAGGAGAGGGTTGATTATATAGAATTTACCATGGGAGCAATTTAAATTTGAAAGCAAAATTTTTAGGGTTTATATACGATTTCTATTTCGACGCTGTTAGGCAAATTTTATAGGTCGGAAATTTGTGTTTTTTTAATATAGAAGTTTTATTCAAGAAATTTACAGTTTTATTAAATTTTAGAAGGGAAATGTCAAAGTAGCAAAATATTTTTTTTTAATAAAAAAGTTATAGAGAAATTTTAAAGATTTTGTACTGTACTAGGCCAACAAGATTAATGTGTCTAGTAGGGGGGGAGAAATGGGATAAGTAGCATTTTTTAGTTCATTTTTTTATATTATTTATGAATTATATGTAAGTTTAGTTTTTTTAAATAGAACCTGAAGCAATAAGGGGGTTTAAATATTAAGGTTTTAATTAATTAATTAATTAAATAACTAAAAATATAATTAAGATTATTTTAGGTGAAATTTTAAATTATTAGAGAAATTTATTTAAAATTAATGAAGTTAGGAAATTTATTTTTAAACTAGGATTAGGTACCCTTTTATTTGAATTGTAAATAAGTTAAGCCTAATTATATATATACCCATTTATTCATATATTCATCATGCATTGCCTCTCCGCTTTCATCTGGCTTACAAGCTCTGCTGCAGGACGAATTCTTGTGCGGACTTGACTTAGGAATCCTGAACTGAGACTCTGTAACAGATGCACACGCGAAGGAAAACCGTCGTTACATACCGAGGTTACTCCGTAAGTGTTTCTATAGACTTCTCGGCTATCATTCGCCAAGATTCGTTTCGTCGGTCGGGCACGGATAATTGTAATCCACTTCTTAAAAACGATGAAGAAATCACATCCTAACCAAAAATATTTTTTTTATTTTGGTTGACTAATGTTTGTTTCCTGAAAATCATTCATGCCCGTATTTACAACAAATGTGAAGAGAATATGAGCAATACACAGTTCGGTTTCCGAAAGGGGATGGGTACACGTGAGGCCTTGTTCAGCATGCAGGTGTTGGTGCAGAGATGCCGGGACAGTAAACTCATTGAAATACTAAGGAAACAAAACCTAGATGAACGAGATATACGAATAATAGCAAATTTATATTGGCACCAGAGAGCAAAAATAGTAGTGAACGGAGAGATGTCGGATGAGGTTCGAATCATGCGTGGTGTGAGACAGGGCTGCGTGCTGTCGCCTCTGTTATTTAACCTGTACTCCGAAAGCATTTTTGAAGAAGCATTATACGAGAAACACCAAGGTATTATTCTCAACGGTACAGTTATAAATAACTTCAGATACGCGGACGATACTGTGCTTCTCGCGAGTACGCTGGAGGACCTGCAGGAACTTTTGAACTGCGTGGCAGACAGAAGTAGGGAGATGGGACTCAAGCTGAACATCAAAAAGACTAAATGGCTAGTAGTAAGCAAACATAGAGATGTGTGGGGTGATTTGGAGTACGACGGAAAACCCATAGAACGCGTCCAACATTACAAATATTTAGGCTGCATACTTAACGCAGAGTGGGACAACACACAAGAGATAAGATCCCGAATAGAGCAAGCCCGGGGCGCCTTCGTTAAAATGAAGGCCGTGTTATGCAGCCGCGATATCGATTTAGCTTTGAGGATTCGCATTCTCAAATGCTATGTCTTTAGTGTGCTCATGTATGGGGCCGAATCGTGGACGCTGACCGAAACCATGTGCAGAAGACTGGAGGCTTTCGAAATGTGGACATACGGACGCATGCTGCGAGTCTCGTGGGTTGACAGAGTCCGAAATATAGACATATTAAATCAACTAAACAAACAAACAGAAGTCATACACACTATCAAAAAGAGAAAACTAGAATATTTCGGACATACTCCAACTCATTATGCAGGGCAAGATAGATGGTAGGAGAGGCCCAGGCCGTCGCAGAACTTCCTGGTTGAAGAATCTGCGGCAGTGGTATGGTGTTAGCGCCAGGACACTTTTTAGAAGAGCGGTGGACAAAGTCCAGATTGCGCTGATGATCGCCAACGTTCGATAGGACAAGGCACGCTAAGAAGAAGAAGAATGTTTGTTTGTTGTTTATCAGAAAATAGAACAGAACAACCGCATTACAGGTTCGTATTTTATCCTGAAACCTCTTAGGACATAAAAAATTTTACAATTTGTGTTCATAATCCCCAACAGATGTATCCTGTTTTAAGACATTTACTGCATAACAAATTGCTCCTACACATGGAAAATAGTAATAGGAATTAAAGAATTCCAAAGCAAACGAGAACTGATTGCGCTACATATTTTTATTTTATGCTCTTCACTATGTATAGTATGTGATCTATCAATCGTTGTTTTTGCATGAATATGATAAAAAAATTCAGCACCTACTTTATTTTTATGCCAACTTATGTATTTTTAATTATATTTGTTTCCTTCATTCGAGCTCAGGATATGCACTACAACCCTGGGTCATGACTTGTGACAAACCCGAAGTACTGTGGAAAGAAGCATCGGTGTTTTGAAAACTCGATTTAGATACATAATGGGGTGCGCAAACTATGTTATACTCCTGAGAAAGTTGGCATGATTATTTATGCATCTGTTGTTTTCCGGTCAGAAATTGTTAATAGATATTGTAGCATTTTTATTATTGAAAACAGTAATTAACACAAAATGAAACTACAACAACAGGAACTAATTTAAAGTTTTACATAACACAAAACCATAATAGAATATGCCTACACTTTTCAATTTAAAAAATTATTTTGGCTACTCTTCAATGATTGTTCAATTTTGACATATTCGAATAAACTAGTAAAATAAGCAACGCTCAAAACAATATATAAAAAAATATATAAAAACATCAACGGATGCGTTTTTAGAGAGAACTTCTTAGCGATCTTTTGCCTTGAAGTTCGGAAATACGTTCGGCTCCTCCGTATGTGTCCGAATGCGCTTACAGAGTTTAAAAATGCTCCATTATCGAAATAGTCTCTCCTTCTTCACATAAAAGGAATTACAGAGTCCCACCCCTGGTTCTTGTGTCCTTGTGGTTTATAATACTATAGAAAGAAGAATGAAGGTTGCCAAAAAGAACCTGAACTCAGAACTAGATCAAAGAAGCAATAAAAATTAAAATTCAACAAGATTGGTAAAGAGTTTGGGGACTAGCATGAGAGGAATTAAAATTCATTATGACAGCATGCAAGAACGTAATAGCATATAGTATATAACTCTTAACAAATCAATATAATTTTAAAATATGCTACAAAATCTGCGAAACTTAGTAATGAAGCTTTAATATTTATAACCCAGTTTGTGAGCCCATGGCAGAGATTAGTCCCTCAAATATCAAACCAACTCTATAATAAAATTAATACGAGTCGCTAAGAAAAAAATGAATGGAAGTGTAAGTATGCTCCTTGCAAAAAGTGAAGGGAAATATGAGCCTAAAGAAAGTCGTCTGTTGAGATTTTTCTTGTCCATAATAAAGCCCTAACACAGAAACGTAGACGAAAAGGCTAATTACATGTTATCTTGTCCTCGTCTTAATAACCTTACATCCCCTTACCGTCCTCTGCAAAAGCTGTTTTTTCAAGAGAAGAAGATTGTATAGAAAAAGAAGATGAACCACCAGAATAATCGTCATCTCCTTTCAGTGTGAGTGCAATTGTGTGCCATAGAAACGCCAAAGTTAATAGTATTGGTTAGTACCGAGTACTAAGTAAGGCCTTCTTTTAGAAGTACTCCAAATGCAGATCAGTTGGAGTTATAATAAGATTGAAAGAAGAATAGAGAATTAAGAAGAGAGAATAATAGAGAATTAAATTGTCTATTATTTGTCTTTATAATCCAGAAATGAGTATCTCAAATATCAAACCAACTCTGGATTAACTTCTGAAAAAAATTCGATGTATACAAGTAAGTATAGTTAATGAACAAGGTGATTGGAGAAAGGTCCTAAAGCTTGATTAATCAACAATGAACACAGGAGGAATCCACGTGGATTCGGATAAATCAACTTCTTCGCGCAGGGCTTCTGCTGAGATTTCTCTCATTCATAAACAACAGTAGTGATGATCCACTACATTAAGTGAGTTTTTGAGAAACGTAGATGACCGGCCTTTAGTTTTTGTTTAGTTGGTTCTCGCCTGGATTGAGAGCGCATTTATAAATAAGTAAAGCCGCGTGGGAACTAAACTCCACGAGCCAGAAAATGCGCGTTTCAAAATACAAATAATAATAATAACAAATTGCCTTTATTGTTGTTTATTGTTATATACAAACATGCAGTAGAGGAGAGGCGAATTCTAGCAAAAGCTACTTCACTTAATCTCTTAAATGTTTAAATTGAAAACTAAATAGGAAGTTATAAGTAGAACAATAGGAACGTATTTAAAGTAAAAATAAAGAGAATAACATTCAAAATCAAATTATTTAATTTAATTGGATGTGATTTTACTGAATCGTTTATAATATTAAAAATTACAACAGCGTTATACCAAAATGATCTGCGGAACAAAGATAAACAATATCATGTCAGTGAGGGTCTGTAGGGGTGCCCTAAAGTCACTGATCAAACATTACGAAACTGTAATTAAGCTAGTAAGTAGGACGGATTGGATGTGCTAATGTACTGTCAATTTTTAGCCCGTTAAGTTCCTTATTTATTAATTTATTAATACTGTGAAGGCATGGATAATAGAGGACCAAACCATAGTTCATAATCGAAAGGCCAAGTGAGCTAAAAATTTCCGTGAACTAAAATTAAGGACACTTCTATCCCTGTACAAATGGCGCAAAACCAAATAAGACTTTTTCACCAACAAAGATACATATTACACGAATCTAAGTGTATATCAAATATAAAATCACCGTTGATTAATAAATACATTTGGGATACTTGATCAATGTCAGGTTTAGGAGAAAAGAAAATTACACTGCATTTTTTAGCATTCAGTTGAAGATTAGTCCTAGAAGAATATAGAAATAAGTTATGCAAATTGAATTGAATAAATTGAAGCAATAGCAAATATCAAACCAACTCTATAATAAAATTAATACGAGTCGCTAAGAAAAACATGAATGGAAGTGTAAGTATGCCCCCTGCAAAAAATGAAGGGAAATATGAGCCTAAAGCCAGTATTCTGTTGAGATTTTTCTTGTCCATAATATAGTCCTAAAACAGTCCTAATAACCTTACATCCCCTTACCGTCCTCTGCAAAAGCTGTTTTTTTCAAGAGAAGAAGATTGTATAGAAAAAGAAGACGAACCACCAGAATAGTAGAACGAGTAAAATAGCTGAGTGTCATCAGCAAATGACTGCAAATTCAAATATTCGATGGATGTATAAACATCAGAAACATAAATTAAGTATAATATGGGCCCAAGGACAGAACCTTGCGGTACACCTGATGAAATCGCTGAAGACGAAGCTATGACTTTTCAAGCAAAAACTAATTAACAAATGCTTGACTAGTTAGTCCACATTCTACGGTTCAGCGAGAATTGCCTTTGTAGATCCTATTCTGATTTACCCGAACTAATCTAATCTTACGGTCCCCGTTCTAAGCAGTCAGTTTGTCTTAGGGATTCCGGTTCTAATCCTGTTGTATCCGGTCACCCACCAAGTCGGCGAGTCGCTCCAACATCCGACTCCTCTTCAGTAATCGTCATGTCAGTACTAAATCGAGTACCAAGAAGAAGAAGATAGAGAAAAGAAAAATGTAGGTTGGTGGAAAAGTCTCTCGATTCGGAACTACAACAAAGAAACAGAATGGAAATTGAATTTGCCAAAATTGAGGACTCGCATGAGAAACCAATTCCCAAAATCCCATTTAAAATATTTTAGCTCCCAAATCTGAGAAATTTTTTTCGTATTTATTTATAATTCGACTTTGATATAGAATCTATGTAACCAGCTTGTGAGACGTGCATAGGGATATGTATAATTTAAGGGCCTTTCAATTTTTGAACAAACTCTATATTAACGTCTGACGGCAGCGACAAGAACGTCCCCATCAAATTTAAATACGCTCGCACGAGCGTAGATATTGCTTAATAAAATATCAATGCCCGGGAAGAATCGCATTAAAAGATGATAAATAATTTTAGGTAACGAGGCTCCGCTGACAAGCGAGGCGAGGAACAAAAGTTACAGAAGAACGTTCGAATTTGGCGTTTCTTGTACCTTACGGGCTTCACCTATATGAATATTAAACTAAGTTTGGATTTCCTCGGAGAGATATTAAAATTGATCAGGGCATTCGTTCCGCTCCGTTGCTCGCGTCGTCTCCTGAATTGTGAACGACGTTTATTTAGCGAATGTTTTTCGCCGAGCGAACGGCCGTCCAGCGCGTTAAAGACGCAGAGAAATTTCGAAAGTAGCCTTTGGGAAATCATACCGATCTGAAAACCAAAAAACTAAATTTGTTGAGCGACTGTGTTCCGGTCAGTCAGTTAGACCGATGAATCTCATACCACACTGCGATGATATCAACTATAACTATCCTGCGTCTTCCGTTTATTGTTGATAATTAAATTTTATATAATTAATTAGATTTGGAACACCTTTAATATTACTGGGCCATGGCATGGCAAGCTATTCAATATCATATAGGATAATTTTTTTTGAAAATAAATAAGAACTAAAAGTTATATATACCGAAAAATGACCATAAAACCTTAATTAATGTTGTGAGCATTTAAGTTCAATAAAGGAAAGGTATTTAAATCTAATTGATCGTTAAGCAATACATTTGAATGTCTCATTTTGTTAATCTCCATGGCTTCCAATAAATTTAATTTTCTCTTTTTTGTGGCTGTATGTAAAATATCAAAATTGTCGTCAAAAATGTGTTTTTCTGTGTTTAAGTGTGTGGCATAATTTGAATCTAAACTATTGCTTTTGAACGCTCTTTTATGTTCGTTAGTGCGTTTCTTGAAGGATCAACCTGTTTGTCCAATATAAATTTTAGGACAAGGTCCACATTTCAACCTGTAGACATCTGATTTTTGGGATTTCGGACGTTTTGTTTTATTGTTTTTTAAATATTTTCCTATTGTGTTGTTAGTTCTGAAAGCTATTTTTAATTTTTTTATTTTTATTTTTCACTAGATTCTCCTATGTATGTAATTGTTTAAAATTGTTCGTGTTCTGTATTAGGTTTCGGATAAATAGAGTTTACTGTTGTCTGGATTTGTTTTTATTTATAATTTTATCTATAATGGACGGATTGTAGCCGTTGTTCAGTGCAATTTGTTTAATGATTTTAAGTTCTTTGTTGTAATTTTCTGTCGAGAGTGGCGTATTAAGAAGTCTGTGTATAAAAGAGTTAAATGCAGTCATTTTGTGTGTATAAGGGTGATTTGAGCTGTTACGTATGACTGTGTCAGTGTGTGAAGTTTTATGATATATTGAAAAATCTAATTTGTTTTACACTTTTGTAATAGTTAAGTCTAAAAAAATTAATAGAGTTATCCTGTTCAATGTCGAGAGTGAATTTTATACCATTATTTATTGAGTTAATGTAATTTAAAAAAGAATTGAATTGCCTGTCCATTCCAACAAAGCAAGCAAAGACATCATCCACATATCTATACCACCATAAAAAACTTTTACTTAAAGGATGTTCTAGTATGATATTTTCCAAATTATCCATAAAAATCTCGGCTAACAAAGGACTAAGTGGGTGTCCCATAATCAAACCTTCTTTAGAGATATAAATCTGTCAATAAATTCCAAATAATTTTGGTCTAAAGATAGATAAAGCAATCTAATAAATCTTGTTTCACCAATGGCTTAACCTGTTTCCGAGTTGGGGTAAAATCTACTAAATATATCACATCCAATGTGCTTTAAAAATAGCTTTCCGAACTAACAACATAATAGGAAAATATTTAAAAAACAATAAAACAAAATGTCCAAAATCCCAAAAATCAGGTGTCTACAATAGTTTAGATTCTAATTATGCCACACACTTAACCACAGAAAACCATATTTTTGACGACAATTTTGATATTTTACATACAGCCACAAAAAGTAGAAAATTAAATTTATTGGAAGCCATGGAGATTAACAAAATGAGACATTCAAATGTATTGCTTAAGGATCAATTAGATTTAAATACCTCTCCTTTATTGAACTTAAATTCTCGCAACAACATTAATTAAGGTTTTATGGTCATTTTTCGTTATATATAGTAGCAGGTAGTTTGTAAATATTACATTTGATAAAGACACGGTGTTGTCGAAACAATTGTCATGTCTTTTAGATCTTATTTATTTTGATAAATGGATTTTCATCAAGTAAAAGCCACTTCAGTTTATTTTTTTTTTAGTTTTGTTAACGATCGGAACAATATCATAGAAGTTATTTGTATTAATTTTATTTACTTATATTATTTCCAATATATAGGCTTTAGCAACAAGATAAGCAATTTGAAAAAAATATATTAAGAAAAGCGGCCAAGACAAAATGCTGGTCTCTGGACCGAGCACCAGAGGGCGTAATTGTTATATTAAAAATAGGTTTCTTAAAGAATGTCTAATGTTTAACAATGGCTACTAGTGAGTACTATCTTAAAGCTGACAGAAATTTAAATATTTTTTTTTCTTCTATCTCACCAACTATCAGGTGGAGTTCTCTGACATAATAGAAAAAAAATACGTTTTTGAAAAAATACAACAATGCTCACAAAAAATTTGGATTTTGGGAAAAAATCCGTTTCACGCATTCTTAATTGTCTCGAATGTACCAAATATATTTAGGATGCCAAATTATATTTAAAATCAAAATTAAATGTTATCGTTTATCTTTTCTACAATACTTTATTACCCCGTAGCTGACATTCCTACCTTTTGACTTGCTTAGCAGCTTTTAAATATTTGGAATTATGGCTTACTCTAATAATAAAAATTAGGTTAAGTCAAGAACTAAGTAAACCAATTAATTATTCAATTATTTAAGTAGTAAAACGTGTAACCAGTATTTTTGATCCAAAAAAAATTAGGTGCGGTTGATAATAGAATAACTAGATAATACTAAATATTTGAAAACATTGAAGTCTATCAAAACATAAAAATATCCATAAGGGGCAATTTGGTGGAAATTGTAAAAATATGATAATCATAAATAATAATGTTTTATTTTGATTATATAAAAATAATAAATAATAAATTTTAGTTTCATTTAATAAATTGGAGATAACAAAACATTAATAATAACCCTTGAAGTGAACCAAATTGCAACTTTTTTTAAGAGAGTTCAATTTTTTTATTCATATTATAGGTGAGGATAAATATATTTAGATGCAGTTTTCACGAAGTTGTTGGGTCCTTATTTAATGCAAAAAACATCTACTTATTCTCCTGATTGCAAAGTAAACGTCAGTCACAGCACAAATTATAAAACACCGCTCATCTCGTCGTCCTTACTTACAAAATTTTATTCAAAATTAGTTTTATCTTTATCTTATCTTTCTTAGTACATCACTAATAGAATCTCCTGTTATTGGCATCAGCGAACAAATCAATCATTATATCATCATTTTCTTGACTTACTCACTTATATTATTTATATAGAATACAAAAAAAGCAGCCTGATATAGTACCTTAGGGTACACCCAGTATTCATTGACTTCTTGACTGGTATTTCACTATTTATTATTTTAATCGCTCTGTCGAAGTCTACAAATACAGTAATTACAGTTGTTAAGTGTTAAGGGTTCATACTTATTAAGAGTTTTTGAGCGCAATATAAAAAACATTCTGCAATGGAATGTTTCATGTGTTGCCGACAATTTAGTAGGAAACTTTCTCTCCATTTACGACGACTTGCGTGCTGACTCGATGAGTCCTCCCAAATGACATTTGTCAAAACCCGAGCCCCATATGATGCACAACGGAGTCGATCTCTAGTCGTTTAACGGTCCATTTGAAAAGCTAGAGCTCATCTTAATGCAATCATAATGTCAAAGCGGTTCGAACGCGGCAAAAAGAACCTTAAGTGCACGTCGACGGCCATTTTTTTTTTTGCTCGAATCCGAGGGTTTCGTTCGTTCCGTCTGCGGAACCGATAAAGTTCGGAAACGCAGGCGGAAGAGGTTTTTAGACTGACGCGTCACATAAATTATACGTCAAAGTTTTTTGAGGAGGATGTCGGGAAACCCGAACGCGCCGCATAAAAGTCGGAGCTTATATATATAAACGACGTCAGTGCCTAACACGGATTTTATTGTGCTCCGTGAAATTCCGGGATAAAGCCGTCCGGAAGATTTGCGAGTGTAATTTTGACGGGCCGAAATTTCGTATCGACTTCTCGGGAGTTTTTTCAATTTCGCTATAAAGTTTGACATGAACTATTTAAGTTACTTCAAATATGCTTTGTTAGAAATGAAATATTTTCCCTCAAACTAGAAAAGTAATCGTTATTTTACACTTTATAATGTTCTGGAAGATTTGCGAATGTAACTTTGCGAGTGTTAATTTCGCATCGACTTTTCGGATATTTTTTCATTTTCATTTATGCCTTGAAATCAGTCAAGGAACTAATCGCAGATTCAGATTTTCAGATAGGGCACACCATACTTCAACTCATCATCTGACGCGTCAACAATACCACTTAGTAGTAGTATCTTTTTTGTTAAATTCTGATGCAGAGATTTAAATTCGGTAATTAGTTTATTATAGCATTTTAAGCTAGTATTTCAATTTATTTATAATATTAAAGTCTGTGCCTATAGGAAGGGATATCTTTTTGAAGTCAGTTGGTTTTTGCTCTTCAGGTTTGAGTACCTTAGCAGTAACGAACGTTTGCACAGTTATGTGTACATCCCAAAAAATAATTTGCAGATTTGGTCTGTTCATTGCTAGTAAGGTGTCGGTTTCTTTGCAGGACATTTCATCGCCGTCTTCGATTGCATTCCTTGCCTCCTTTTCCTCCTTGTCCAGGAGGTTGGCTTTTTCGTTACATTCCAGTTCATTATATCCGGATGTCCATGTCAGTGTCACTTTATTTCGGCAGCCTAAGATGGATAGCGACTCATTACAGCTCCTTTCAGCCTTTACAGAATATGTTAATTTTATTAGGTGCCGGTACATTGAGCTTGTCTCGCTGTGCCAAGAGCGATTGAAAAATCCAGTCTGTTCCATTGGTTGGCCTATAAGTTTATTTTTATTATTGCTTAAACAAAAGAAATTTGGCAAAGCGAATGGATTATTCCAAAATAAGTAAACCCATGACAACCCAGCGTTTAGAGGCAAACATCCTACACCAAAAGGCGTAGTCAAGGTGGCAGCCCCATTCGCTTTATCTACGGACGCTTTAACGTGATTGATTCGATCCGTAATAACTGCTATTTCCCAAGTAATTTCTTATTATTCGCGGGCCGTGCCTTTACATTCGCACTTAGCTCTGGGCTTACCGCCGTAATTAAGGCTTTAAGATCGTGGTGGCGCCCGAAACGACAAAACAAATCTTTAATTCTAGATGTTCGCTCAAAAACGTAAGCGATATATCATACGGACGTATTGGGAGCTGGATAAGAGAGGCGGGTCTCCTTCTAGGGGCATCGATATCGATCTGGGTTCTCAACGTGCAATAATTTAAATCGTTATATGGCTTATTATTGTAAGGGAAACGCGAGCCAGCGGCGGAACCAGCAAATAGATCTTTTTAAGTGTCATTAAGATTCAATGATAAGGTCGAATATGAAATAGTTTTTAAATAAACTAATTGCCGTTTGTTTACAATGACTTCTTTCAGTAGTAAAATAACTCGAACCTGTATTATCATGTGGAAGGAAAATAATTAATTGAAAATAAATGAATGTCCCCTACTGTTTATCAGAAATAGGAACCATCTTAGACAATATGATGACAACTAGAAAGGAAAACAAGAGACAATTGGATAACAATAGAATAACAATCACACATTAAGGTACAAGGTGTTTCAAAACAAATGCTAAAAACGAAAAATGTTATTTAGACATGGAAAAAAAATCTCGATTGACGGCTTCATTAGAACTTAAGTTGTATCCTACAATTTTTTCACAAAACCAACAGTTTCCTAATGAAAAATATACTGTAAAACATCTCTCTGGACCATTACTGAAATCCGCGTCAAAAGCCGCGTCAACATTTTTTAGCTAACAGACACGGATCATTTTTTATTATGTCAGTATACGAGACAATTGCACAACTGTTCCATAGCTGACTAGAGCTGTAGTTCATCTAATATCTTTCATACAGCTGATGGATCGGTATTCAATTCTGCTGCAATATTTCTGGTACTAGTGTCCAGTTTCCCTAAATTTAGTACAACTTCTAATCCAGATATTATAATTATAGGATTAGTATACTCTTGTGTATAACGACCACAAGTTTCAATTGGAACTTCGGTTGACTAAAGTAATGATTATTAAGTTGCACGAAGAGTAGGGGGAGGCTCAAAAAAGCGCGATGAATAAAATATAAATATATTTAAATGGAACACTACTACTATTTTCAAATTTTGTTTTGAATTCTTTTAAAAATTCTTCAACTTCTTTATTAATTTAGTTTCTTAATTAAAAAATCTCGCACGCACGCCATATATATCTCTTTTATTCTGAAAGGTCTTACAAAAATTTCATATGTCTTATGTCATATGCCTACTTTCAGTTTTTATTTTTATTATTCTTTTATATAGCTTTTCCAATATTTGCCCATTCCATTAGTTGGTTGGTTAGTTGTGGTGTTAGTAAATTAAAAAAAAAAATAATTTTACTAAAACTGAATTAACTGATGCTAGTGGTGTAATTGAACATGAAAAAATGGAAAATGTTAAGCCGGAATGCTACCCATGGAAAAAAACTATTTTACTTCCAGTTCAAGATAATCCGCAGTAATGGTGCAGTTAATCGTCGAGACATCCATTATCATTCAACAGCATGGAAAGTGCAAGACCAAAACCATGTCATTTAATTTGTGGCGTGTAATGAAACCACTTAACACTATATATTCAATCTTTTCGCAATTTGATTTACCGTAACATTCGTTTATTTTGAACACCCTGTAGCACCTAGTTGAAATTCCGTTGTATATATTTTTTACGTCATCTTCCAATAACGTTAATATCAGATATAAGGATCTACCTTCAAGAATAATGGCGTTATCGTAATTTTTTTAGGAATGTGAAAACCAGTTCTTTTTTTGAAAAATTAAAACTAACCAAAACTATTAGATTTGGGTATATATTATAATTAATAAAAAATTGAAGAATTTCAAAACAAATTGAAAACAATATTTAACAATGGGGTATTCCATTGACTTATTCGTCACACTTTTTTGAGCCACCCATACTCTAAAATAATTTTAAATGGTCCATATTAAACATCTTAACAACTTTTGAAAACCAATGAGATACTGATTTCTCTCTTTCATTCACAACAAGTGCGGTAAACGGCATTTGACTCACGAGTTTATTTTACCGAACGTGTTGCATACTATACTTTTTCTACGACCGTTCGTTTTTGGGTACATTTTCGCAAAACAACACGAGTACATTCACTGACATGACCGTCAGAATTGACAAACCTGAAAATTGAAAGCCTGGGAAATATCTCCGAAAACATCCGATTGCTCCCAAATCGGTAAAATCCCCGAAATGTCCGAAGTGGCTCGGATTCGTGGAAAACGTAACTGACGTGGAAAAGTGACGCTTCCCGCACGCTAGATCGGTGTGTAATTAGGTATTTTACAGACGGGAGTAGAAAAACGATATTACAATAGAAAATTATGTATACGGAATACCAGCCGCGAATAAACTCTATATACAGAGTGATTAAAAGCCGAAGGAAATGCAGAATTTAGAGATGGCATGGCTGCTAAGCCAAATATGCTTTATACAAATGGTTCTTGTTTACAAGTATTAATTTTTTTTTGTAAAAATTGAGAAATTATCACCACAATCATGTGTGTTGGTATCATGGAAATTGTAAAATTGTAAAATTAGAGTAACTGTTATATTATAATGGAGGGCGCTAATCTGGTAAAATCGCTTTTGCTAAAAAAAATGTTTTCTTGTTCAATGACCATTTTCGATGTATTAGTTATTTACTGGATTTAGTAGAATGTTGCATGTCCTATTTCTAACGGCATGATAAATATGATTTCTTCTTCTTCAACTAGCTAAACTACATTACAGTTTCAAACAGAAAACCGCGGATGTCAGCTTTCATGTTGCAAATTCACCGATCAACCAAAACAAAAGGAATAGTAAACACTTTGACGTTCTGGTTGTAAGATATGTGTCACGTGGCAGAGCAGATTGTTGAATTGTTAGGTCCCAGGCTACTAGAAACTACTTGCTGCTCCTTTAATTGCCCAGTTGGTGAACTAGAATCCGTTTTGTCTGAATTTGTTAAAAGAACGAATATATTCCTAATAACTTTTTCTACTCAAAAACTTTTGTTAAGTTATTCCCAATAACTATAGACCATTGTTATGGGAAAGTGCTTTCTTTTTTAAACAAAATAAATTAATCAAGACGTAATATTTAATTCCTCGTTGAATGCGAAACCTACGCCACTGGGAGGACGGAGCCAAATAAATAATGGGGCTCTTCTCTTGAAGCCCGGAAGATAATTATGACAAGCTGTAATTACCACGTAGGGTTTGGTTATTAGCAAACGACAACTCCATGCGTCACGAAATATATTGGCGTTGTGGCAGACAACCCAATGTTGCCAAATGATTGAAAAATATTAAAAAATAGTGTATTCCTAAGTGAGTTAGTGAAGTTTTGTTAAAAGCAAGAATCTGTTGTGGTGCTGAAGAAATAAAGTATGTCGAAAAACTTAATTCTTTAATAGGAGAAATTAAAATGTTATTAACATTAACTTTGTATAGTCACGAAGGTGTTTAATAACAAACACTCTCTACACCTCTGGCAAGTCATTGATAATTTTTTTGTATAACATATGTTGTACAATTTTTTCATATCTGAATTTGCTTGATATTGATATTATTCCCCGTATAATTTCAACATGGAGTCACGTTACGAGCGGGGCTTGTTCCGCTTCCCTGACTAGTCTGTTGTGATAGCCGTTGAGCGATGCTAGTAACTTACAGCTCTCAAAGTGTATCCTGCGTTCCCCGCTGCCCAGTGCGTGTTCAGCTACTGCAGACGGACAGATACCTGCATGCTCTATCCAACCATCACCCAAGTCAAAAGTATGGGGTTATTAGAACCCTGACAGAACGAGCTCGAAGGATTTGCGAACCGGAGAACCTCCAGATGGAACTTGAACACCTGAAAACTGCGTTCGAGGCAAATGGCTACAGCAAGAGGGAGATCGAGAGATCAATGAACTCAAGATCATCAAGATCACGGGATACCGAACAACGACCCTACACCTCCCACGCATATCTGCCGTATATTCCGAGTGTCACCGACAGCATTGGCAGAGTATTGAAAAGACACGACATCAAAACAATCTTTAAGCCTACAAAGAAGATCCAGCAGACCATCAGGTCAGCGAAGGACAAGAGGGACTCACTTTCAGCTACAGGAGTCTACCGCATTTCGTGTTCATGCGGAAAGGTCTACATCGGAACTACCAAGAGATCAATGGGAACGAGACTTAAGGAGCATAAAGCAAGCTGCAGGCTAGGACAGACAGAGAAGTCTGCAGTAGCTGAACACGCACTGGGCAGCGGGGGACACAGGATACACTTTGAGAGCTGTAAGTTACTAGCATCGGTCAACGGCTATCACAACAGACTAGTCAGGGAAGCCATTGAGATACAAAAACACCCACACAATTTCAACAGAAAGGAGGAGACCCTTTGTGTTTGTGACACAATCTTGTCGACACTAACACTGAGTCAAATTTTTTAAGGTTTGACTTTATAAACTAAGCAAAATTAATCCAAAAAAATCAAAAGGGATCGTTTGTAGTGTTAGTAGATAAAATGATCAGTTTTTTTCAATTTTTGGATGTATTAAACTACTGGTCCCCAAAATTAATAAAAATTGTGAGTAGATGAAATAGTAAGTCCGCTGAAATTTAATGCGGTAACCCAGGAATACCTTGTTGGTTGTATGACGTCATTTTAAAACACACAGTAGAAATGTGTTATTGTTTTTACATACTTGATTAAATATGAATAAAACGGAGCGAAAGTGGACTATTGAAACCGTGACTTTTTTGATAATGCCGTGCTAAGGGGAGCGCGAAGTCCTCAAGAAAGCAAAATGTCTCGTGCTCAGCAAGAATCAGAACTCTCGCAGAAAGGAGCGACGTTTCGATTAATATTAAACAACCATGGCGTTGTATTTTCGTTTAATTAAACCCAACCTGGCGGGGGGTGGGCTGCGTTATCACTTATTCATATGTAATTTCGCTGGGAACGAAATTAACCTGAATTATGAAACGGGGCTGCTAATTCCGCGCTCTTTACTGCTCCTTGGTTTTGCCGTAACCATAGTGTTGGTCAGTGGGGCCACCACGAGCGCACTCTTTAATGTTGCAGTCATTTAGTTACCAGAGATATAGAGTCTCTAACCTATGCCGATACTACAGGAACTTAAGCAGTAACTATGAAACAAAATTTGAGTAGGTCCGTGCAACGTGCGCAACGTTTTTAACCAATGATCTTGCGGCATTCAGCAACCGGCATTTCGACTAAGTACGTGCTTGTTAAATGTTGTTCAGTGTTTGAAAATTGCTATTTAGAAAGAGAATGCAAGTTAGTGTGTTAAATGCATGCGGCGAAAATCATTTTTGTCGACGAGACTTATGGAAACCAATTGGCGCTTTATCTATAATATAATCACTGCCACAAAATATTCATTTGTAAGGTGAACCATAAACTAAAAAGGTGGAATAGTATATCTACACCATGAGAGGTTGCAGTTCGAGAGATCTAGGGAGAATATTGAGATATATTTATAGAATGACAAAGCGGCCCACCTCAAGGCGCACATGGGACAATTCTTAATAATTAGCAATAAACACAAGTAGGCAGAAATTTTCTGATGATATATTTAACATGTAAGTACGCCTTCTCAAGTATTGATATATTTTCCTTACTAAATGTAATTTAAACTCCGCATTATCAAAATGGATTGTGGGAGTCTGTTTGCATATTGTTTGCAAATATTTAAAAGCCTCGCAAAGGCCAGATTCAGCCACACCTAAGTTAATAATCGTTTTATATAATATATAAAGTAGGATATATGTATATGCGAGGAAAAGGCCTTTATCAAGTACGGTGTGATCTATTTTGAACAATTTTAACGCATATAAAATACTAACGATTCAGCTTAGAGTCAAATGGTTTTCGCATTCCGATATCTTGGTTTTTGATAAGCTGTGATGTGTTGTCAGTTTAAATATGTAAAAAAATGAAGAGTCTATAAGCATTTAAAGTGAACCAAAATAAAGCTTCTGATACTTCAACAACTCAAAGAAAAACTGATATAAATAAGAAGAAAAACATTTTTTGCATAACTAGACACCTTGTGTAATAGCTGATTTAAATTTTGGATGGTAGACAAAAAGCCCTACAACTGTTGCATTCAACGATGTTCTTATAAAGCCTGTAGTTATGGCTGTAGTTGGGTAAATATAAATGATAACCCTCTCTCCCAATCTCCGTCTCCCTCGCCGTCTCTCACCATGTCTGCCCCTCCCCACTCATCTTATTTATCTATATGTATGTTACTCAAATTTCTATATCACATTGAGAACTAAAAAATTAATGAAAGGCCTATAAATTCACAACCAACAGCCAGTAATTTTCATCTTGAAACATCAATTATTGTCTTCATTCCTACTGCAACTTAAATGGTTTCAAAAAGTCAGAAGTAGCAAAGCAGCAGTGGATTCTTTTACTGCCACGAAAATGTTCTAACCGAAAATCACCGTAGTTCCTAAAATATCAAACCAAATAAATAATGGCTCCACATTTTCGAAAACGCTCCGCAAATGTAATGAAACGCAGATTCGAAATAAAAAATAATCGAAATACGGCCCTGGCGCCGGTGTTTTCGCGTATAGTTTGACGTTTTAAAAAGTAATTAATGGGGGGAGGGCCGCTTTTGGGCGGCTCGAAATGGGGGCTCGGGTTTGGGAAATGGCCGCTTTTAACGGGATTGATGATAAAATATTTAATGCGCCGGCTTCGGGCATAATGCAGGAACCATTTTAACGGCGAGAAAGTTTTAATAATGCTTAGTTTAAATCATGTTTAGTTTATAGTATTTTTACGAGCTACGGCGGTGACCCCCTCTACATTACGCCTTCAATAATTCAATGTTAAATTTAACAGAAGAAACGTCAACGTTGATACTTCGGTAAGTAAAAAATTTTTTGCTCTTATTCTGTATTGTAAAAACGTAACAATATATGATGAAGGTGAATTTTGGTTTTAAATATCATTTCATCATCAATTTCTTTCCAAAAATTTTCCAATAAAAAAAAGTTGAATTTTTCTTATCTCTAATAATCATTTTCTAATTTTAATTTAACCTTTTCTGTTCATATTTTTAGGGCACTTGCTGAGACACCCTGTATACCTATAATATAAGTCTAAAAACGTAAATATTCTTTTAAGTTCTTGAGGATGCCTGAAGAATTTTAGAAAATTAGTAGAGTAGTCGTCAAAAAATATATATTTGCATGGAAAATTTTGCTACTGATTTTTTGATAAATCCCAGGAAAATTCTATACGATCGGACTCACCGAAGAAACTTTTTAATTAAATCAATCGGGAAGCGACCGCGTTTTAGGCAAAACGTGACGCGACAAACCCTTGGAGACGACAATACGAACGAAATATATTCGTTAAAACGCCAAACGGAATTGTTCAGTTGGCCCTGCAGCACAAGATAAGCGAACGAGACGGCAGACGCTGCAGCACTACTGACCTCTCTGTTTTATAGTCAACCGCATGGTTAATCCAGCAGCATTAATTTCTATCCTGTTTGGTGCGCTGCGTCCCGCGATACTAATTGCCCGCCATAGAAAAAGAGCTTTTGATCCGGATTCATCCGTTCTGGCTTTAATTTTTCATTGATTTTACGTTTTCGTTTTACTGCGACGAAGTTTTGATTAACACGCATTCGAGGTGTGTTTTTGCAGTCATTTTTCTATCGTCGGCCTAGTTTTAATGTTTATTCGGGACAAAGAAGAAAAAATACATTAGCAAAACAGATATCTCAATCACCATTTTCAGCATTTGTGGTATTCCATGTTGTGATGTGGTAATAGAATTCCAAGACTTCGCTGTGGGTATACGTCATTACCTTCTTAATGTCCACTATGTTCTTTAAGTAATTTAAAAGTGGTGGGAGTGTAAACCATCTATATACTCCCAGGTTTTAACATATCCTGGATTAGCACTTTCATAAAGGAACTGACATAAATGCAGTTCAGTGATTTCAGGGGGTAAAGTCTGTTCATAGATATAAGAAAGTGACTAACCGATACGAATTAAGGAAAGGCCCGGGCAAGCTGTAAGAATGAAATATGGCCGACCAGGTCCGTACTTTGCTTAGAATTTAATTATTTGAGGTTTTGTTGGGAAAGATACTAAACAATATTTATTTATTTATGTATGTATTTATGTTTCAATCTAAAATAAAATTACAAATTATTTTTATTACCTACTTAAATTACTTAAAATTTTTCACATAATATATCAGTATAACTATTGCTATCATCGTCTGTTCTAATTATTATTTGCAATATGGACATACGATTGTTCTGCTTTTACTATGTGTTTAACAGAATTTGCAGAAGAGACAAAATGGCTATCTTACTTTAAAATGTCAAATTTTGGAGTTGCACGGTTTTCGAACTCGCCGATTCAATTTTGGACTGATTTTCGTGATGTGTTGTAAAAATGTGCTCAAAAACTATGGTCTGTCACTCTGCTAATGCTGCTGTAGTTTGCAAAAGTAAATCCAAAGCAGTGTGGATTCTTTCGTTCAAGTTCATCGTCGTTGATCACTAAGCCCTGCTTTCTGAGGAGTGAGTTTCCCTCTTTATGATTTCCTCTTGCTCTCTTTTGACTTATATGTTTATAGTGTAAGAGGCCTGAACAAAAACCAGTTGTTTCCAAATTTAAGATGAATATTGACAAATACATTTGGGCAAAATGAAGTCATTTAAATGTTAAGATGTTCAGGAGCTTCTTCTACTGTTATTAATGCGGAAATTTTCAGGATTTGTAGTAATGTTCTTCAAGTTGAATCATAACTTTAATATTATTTTATTATCTACCCTATCAACTGCACCTTATGATGAAGCTTTTTTTACATAAGATCAAGGTCCAGCAGTTTTCAACATTTGGCCGATAAGTCACAGTTAATCAAACATCTGGTGACAATAAAATTTTATCAAACGTATTTTTGAAACTAATGTTCCCTTCTTCAAACAATAATACAAAATTAGCAGAAATAACTCTAAAATATTTTTTTTCCAAAATTGTCATTCTTCCAAATTGACATCACTGGTTAGAAAGGAGTTTTCATATTTCAATTTTTTTTGTTTCGGTACTTGAGTCTTCAAGATTACTCTTTTCAATTTTAGGTATAGTAGGTAGTATTATAGTAGTATGGGTATACTACTGAAGCTAATAATTTTTAAGCAAATTTTCACTCGTTTTGCGTTTAAATTACCACTTTTGAATGACTGTTTGGAAAAAAATTACCTGAAGTTTTAGTGTTCTCCTACTTTGGAGAAAAAAAAAATTTCACTCAGCGAATACAAGACCTAAAGACTACTTTGGAGTTCCTTATCCAATATCATAGTACTTCTAAAATCCCGATTTTTTATCCTTTTACTGAAAGAAATGAAAATGTGTGATAATTTATGTGGCTAGTTGCTAGTGCCTTTTTCCATCTTCGCTTATAGTCTTGAATTATTTTTTACGTCTATTATCCAAACGTCAAATTATGTAAATGAAAATAAATTTTCGGTTTTCGGGCAACTCTTGATCTACCATAGATCATTAATCATCAAGTGCAGGCAAGCTTTTAATATCCAAAGTCATTCTCTAAAGAACAAAATTCGTTACCTTTATGTTGCCCAGTGATAATAAAAAATATGCTTTACAAAAAAATGGAAGTAGTTAGAGAGTAATTAGAGTTTCTTTTTTCCTTACCCGTTTATAAATTGCAGTAGACTTGAATAAGGTTAGGCGCCATATTATTTATATATTTTCTTTTTTTTGGCATTTCAAAATAAAGATAATTATTAATATTATTATGTACAGTGTGTATAGTTTTGTTTATTGACAGAACACCTCAACCCATGTATAAAACATACATAAATCATACCAAGTCGAGAAACCCCCACAAGCCGAAATAAAACTAAACAAAAAATATTAGAGTTATTTTTAGAAAATATTTGTTTGATAATGACCCAGCAAACGTGCATTTAAAATTGTGGAAAAATGTTTTAAAATTATTTATCGCCAAATTGGAAATAGTTATTCAAATTCAAAATTGATTCAATGAAATATGTTCCTCACAAGTGTTCTACTTCAGTTTATTGGTTAAAAAACCTCTTTGTTTCTTAAGAATACATAGTTTGTTTCATTCAGTCTACTAAATAGTTGACGTAATAAAATATAAGTCTATTATTATTATAGCTATTTGGTTTAAAAAGCTCTAATTAAACTCTTATCCTACCATAGATCATAAAGAACAAAATTCGTTACCATCTTTATGTTGCCCAGTGTGTTACAGGGTTCGGCGATGGGAACAGTGTAAACGTCCATCGACAAGACCGAAAACCCGGTGTTCATATATCGGCGTCATTATCGGCATTTAAGTAACAAATTTTTAATGAGTTTCACGCCGAGTTATCGACACGTTCGCCGGTGTACCTGTCAGTATCCATAATGCATGGCGAACGGGTCCAAAAGTGCCCTATCTTAATCTACGTGTTTACAAGCGCTTATCTGCCTACGTGTGGTGCGGGCATGCATGTAATTTAAACCTCGAGGTAGCCGCGTCTTTGTAAACGAGTCTGGGCTTTTGGAGTTATGATTTTGTTGTCGCTGTACCGTGTTACGTTAAACCACGAGAAACAAAAATATTGCTGACAAGTTTGTCATCTACATGTGGTGATGGGTTCAATAATAACTTAGTAAATGTTGATGTTTGTTGTCCTTGTGGTGTTTTATGACCGTTGTTGAATCTCCCTACGACCTTGTGAAATTCTGTTGTTAATATTTTTTTCGGTATTCCCGTCTCCACTAATATTTTTTCCTAGGTACTTATACCCTCTACAGCCATTAAATATACTACTTCCGAATTGTATGCTTGAAAGGTGTTCTCCGACTACTAGATTTTCAGTATAGATGTGTTTATTTTGAGTCCCCACTTCGAGTCTTCTTACTTACCTGATCGTCTGCAAACAGTAAGATGTACCTTATTATTATTATTCCTCCATATCGGAACATTTTCTTATCCATGATCTGTTTGGACATATTTTTCAAGAGTGTACACAACAGGGAAACGACAACCTTGCTTTAATCCCTACCATATTTTTAACTGCGATGGTACTCTATTTCCTTGTTTTGTTATGTGTTGTAATGCTCTTACATATGTCTTGTTTATTTCAACCATATATATTACTTGTAACAATTAGTGGTATCATATGCTTTTTCTAAGTCTATGAACACTAAATGGGTTGTCATATTTCTTGCAATTCTCTTTCCCACAAGCTGTTGATTTAGGTTAGTATTATCCAAGCAGGATCGACTAACTCGGAATCCGTTTTGTTCTTCCATGTCCCGATCTGGCCTTTTATTCCACCTTTCAGGACTCTACCATACACTTTACAACCTTTCTTGTGAATAGAACTGATGTATGCCATTCTCCAATCGTATCTAATCTAATCTAAAAGGCATATGTTAATTAATTTTGCTATTAGTTCAAGTAATTTTTCCATTCTATTGTTAACCAGCTCAATGGGAAGACCTCCAGGTCATGCTGCCTTTCCATTTTTCATATCTTTTAAAGCTTTTTGAACTTCTTCCACTGTTATTGGTTCTACAGTTCTAAATTCTGACATTGCTTTGATACGCTCTCTTTTTGTGTTAATCAAAAACTCCAATTCCGTTGACCATTAACCTAGATGTTCTTTTTGTCAATTTTCTTGTTCTCCCAAGGATTCTTTTGCTGCACTATGAACAGCTGGTTTCAATTGCTCATATATTACTTCCGCTTGCTGTATGTTCAATTTTGGGACTAATGTGTTTGGAATCTGTGTAAACGTGTTTCAAAATAAATGAGGTTGAATAGTAATTTTCAATTAGTGAATACAACAACTGAAAACGGCTTTGGGGTTCCTTATGCAAAGTATAATGGATGTACGATGTGCGTTTAAAAAAAGTTGGAGGAATATACTCGGTAGATTACTTTAGTTGGAGTGTATTTTTTCCTTACTTGTGCATCGATTACTGTAGTCTTAGATAAGTAGAGTAGGCGTCACTTTATATGTAATATATATAGTATATTCTGCTGATTGCTGACAAAACCGTTTAACACAAGTATAACATATTAAAGATGAATACTAAAGAAACAATTAATCATACAAGATGGCTGGCATGGTAGGCGACACGATAGTCATTTACACCTTAACAAGTTGTTGGAAATTTCCACACACCGAAATAGAATATTTATTCGAAATTTTGAAAAAAAAATTAATATTTATTCAAATGAATACTTACCCGCTCTTCAATGGATGGCCAGACAAAAAATGTTTGTTTGATTCAAATAAATATGTTTTTTGAAATCTCACAAAATGGTTTCTTAACAATATATAATTTGTTTCATTCAATAAAACAATGTATTAACATTAACCAACTAAATGGTTGTTGTAATACATCAAGTACTTGTGGTAAATTGTTTGATATGAATTATAATAATTATATAAACATAATATAAATAATTTGAGTTAAATAAATCCTTTAATATGGATGAAACATAGAGAGCTTACATTCGAGAACTTCAATTTGTTTAGTTTATATACATTTCTACTAAAAATTGGGTATTTTATATTTTATTACTATGTAATGACAGCCAATCTGAGGTTAAAACATATGAATACCGTCTATAATAAGTGACATCAAATTAATTAGTATTATCTTATTGAATGCGTAATGCTTTCATTTGGCATTCAAAATTAAAAATTGATGTTTAGTGAATACTGAGCACAGTTTAAAAAATATTGGTACATACTTAATAACTCTTTATTAATTAGTAGAAAAATTAACAAAATTTTAAAAAATAAAATAAAATATAATATGTCGGAGGGGCAGCTTCGCTAAGATACTTCTATAATTCAAAATGAGTTTGTCAGTTAATCGAAACTTTAATAATAATTAACCTTTATAATGAATTAAGTAAAATTTTACAAAATGTATATATATATATATATATATATATATATATATATATATATATATATATATATATATATATATATATATATATATATATATATATATATATATATATATATATATATACCTCGAGTATTCTTCCATTAGTTTCCTCATCCATACTCAATGTCGTATTCATCATTCGCTATAAGTAAACAGTAATTTGTACAGACAATATTCCTCTATGTCGGAACATTTCCTCATCCATGACCTTATTGCTGTTTGGACATATATTTTGAAGAGGGTGGGGGAAAAAAAATTATATATTGTCTTGATGTAGGATGTGATTTGGCTGGAAAGCATATTATCTTAAGTTATAAGTTACCGTATATTGGAATATACAAAAAGGGACATCTGGTTGGGAAAACTAAACTCCATTTACTAGGATGGACCGAAACAATCCAGCGCCAAGGGTCAGGCAGGCGAGTATTCGGCAGCGGTTGTTTTTGTTTGCATGCATAATATTGTGATGACAGCCCCGTTATCCATTAATCTCGGCCGTGGAAATGGGATGCGAATCAATTATCCAGTCAAGATAGTTCTAAAGACGAGATGCTGTTACCAACACGGAATGCGGCAATTTGCAAAGTCGGGTTAAACGATACGAAAAACCGAAAGGTAATTATACTCTTCTTCGTTATCGATAGAGCGTAATAAAGCGATATAAGAGAAGAACTACAAAACATTTGAATCATTGAAAATGTAGGTTATTCAAAATGGTAAAAATCTAATAAAAAAATTAAAGTTGATCGTGGTTCAAGAAAAACCATAGCGGTAATTTGAAATTTTTGACTGAGCTTTTTTTTATATCAGTAGTTGCTTATTCCGTGACTTGTATTGACGTAGCCCCTATATTTGCAGACTTACCTGTATCGAATAAGGTTAGCTTTAATTTTTAAAAGAAACTTTCACAGGCCACTGTAATTCTTTTTACAAAACTTCTGGATTCCTCCTGCGTCGGTTTTTGCTTAGTCGAAATTGCTGACGTTTCGCCAATCATCCTGTTGTGTTCTTCAGAGCACAACCGAAACTGTCTAAAATTTGAAACTTAAAATATCTAATTTTTGATATAAAAACAATGTGTCAATGTGCCAATATGACAGAAGGCCGCCCTTGTAAGTTTTTTTTTATGGGAATAACAGTCATGTGTACTTTTTAAAGGTCTTTTCACATTCTATCCGCACGCCAAGTGTGTGTTTGTGCAAGACGAAAGAATTTAAAAAATGCATTTTCAATTTCAATTTAATTTAATACAAATAGTAATAATTATTGTTGTCACGTTGCTTGTGAGATGTGAAGTCTTTGCGATAACTGTACGTAAGTACTCCTGCAAATCAAGTTTAGTATATCAGCGCTCAGAAGACGATCCAGACAAACGAATGCAGTTTTATGCATTGGAAGACGAGGCCCCAATTGAATGACCACCTCGGTCGCGAGACCTAACACCCCCGGACTTTTTTCTTTAGGGACATCTAAAAAGTCCGAAATGTTTGCAGTTTAATTCTCCCAGAATGTTTGCACAATGTGAAAGTAAAAACTTGACGACCTGTTGTCATTTTGACATTTTGATTGCTTATGGATTTCTACAGATTCTCGGATTTTTCGCTGGTAGAAGAATTGATTACATGCAAGAATTTTAGTTTTAACGAACAAAACTTTATGTTCGGTTTAGTGATTGTCTTCGTCAACTGCTGATGAGTTTATTTGTCGTAAAGGCTCTTTCATGTTGGGCCTAGCATATTTTTCGTCCTGTCTTTGCCGAATATGCATCGAATGCTGCAAACTCCTGGTATCTCGAAAGGAATTTTGTCTTTAATGGATTGAAGATGTTGAGAGATTTTTGGACAATTATTAAATCTGGTTTTGACGTTATATTTCTTAAGAAATTTTTATTATGTGGTTAGTGAGTTTTTAATGTAAGGAAGGACAAAGTCATAAGTGTGGGGTTGCTTTCGGACTCAATGCCTTTGAAAGTTTGTGGTGAAGCGTATTTGGTGGTGGAATGATTCATATCTCTAATGTGAAAATGATTAGAGAGAAAAGCAGATGTTTTAATTCTGGGTTCAGTGACAAACAAGAAAGTCGATAACCGATAACTATGAAAATTCCCGAATTACCAAAAACTAAAGAAGAAAAATAGAATAAAAAACAATTCATATTAAATGGTTAAGAAAATCTCGGGGGGTTTCTTGACCAAGAACCCAAATGACAAAAGTATTATCAACGTTCCCTTTTCAATATTTTTGGTTTTAGATGGAAAGTATCGAGTGCTGTCTTCTTAAAAGAAGATTTGTAAATAGTATTGCAGTAGCCTGCGTAAGTTTCTTTGAAAAATGTATTACCTTTGAACTTTTTTGAACAAAAAAAATGTCAGCTGACCCACCATTAAATTTGGCTTCCTTGTAAAATCGCCAATTGATTTAGCTAAAATACACATCGGGTAGTTGCAGTAGTTGAAAATACGAACGTTGTTGTATACAGTGTCGTTTCTTAGATGACTGAAACGTAGTTCATGCAATATCCGGCTCGTACGTGCTTGATAAATATCCGGCGAGCCGTTTTGTTGAGGGTTTACGACGGGAAGCGGCGACCATACACCCCGAGCCAAAAGCGCCCTACGTAGTCTCACTCACCGACGGCCTCCAAGATAATAGGGTTACCTTAGGTTTTGCCTTGCGAAATTTAAGTGTTTATTAAAGTCGGATGTGCATCAGTATTATTTTCTGGGCGGCAGACTTTATACGTCTAATAAAGGGAACGTAAAGACGGAACTCCAGTCCTGGAGCGCGGCTTTTAAATTAATGACCCGCCATTTTACTGCTCAGTCTAACCAACTGGGGCGTATATCACGAAAAATTATTGTTTAGCTGGCAACAAAGAGTCTGTTTGGTTCTACTTTCCCTTGGAGTATTGGGCCTGTTAAGGAGCATTGATCTTTGAATGTGGCTCTCTGAGCCACATTTCCAACAGAAGATGTACAATAGAGGACAAAATAAAGTTTTTATGGTTATCAGTACCAGTTCCAATACCGGGTTTTACAAGGTGTGTTAAATTCTTTGTGCCTCGCACGACTTTCCGAGTATGCGAGGGATCACTGAGACGTCTCGGGCTTCTCATATTAGAGCCTTGGCAGCGGGGCAGTATAGAGAGGATTTGTTGTTTTTTTGTTTAATTTTTAAACTTAATACATGAACTGATATTTACTACTATTTAATACATCTATGTAACGAGTAACTAACTTAACATTCTTAATTTTGAGTGTGTTTAATTTTTCGTTAGACTCTAATTATATGGTGAAATATGCTCTAACACATAATGAACATTTTTAGAAGGAGGGAGGAACAAATTATCAGAAATATCAGAACTAACCCATCGCCCAAACAAAAAATCTTGATTGTAAAGTCAAAAACTAATTTTAAAAATTTAGGTGCTGCTGTTTGATTTATTTATTAGTACTTGTAAGACTTATAAGCGTGTTTTTGAAATATCTTCCTTGAACTTTCACTGTGCGCTTCAATTTTCTTTTCAATTTGACTGGTGCACTAGCTAACATTTATTTCTGCGCCTTCAATGACAATAAACAATTTCTCAGTTTTATTTTCAGAAAGATATCTAAAATCCTGAACTAGCCTATCTCGTGCTGATGATACACTATTTTAGCTTATCTTTTGTAGAAAAACAATTTATCGTAAATAACGAGCATATCTACCTGCTCCGATTTTGTAACGTCTTGCCATATTGTGTTAGATAAAGTAAAACTAAAATATTTTTATAAAAATACTATTATAAATTAAGAAAAGCATGCACCTACCACACATTAATTAATCTGTAACTGTCAAAACATAGATTGTCGTTTCTTTTCCTTTGAATCCATAGCCAACTAAGGCACGCGTATGATTGTGATTTATTAGTCATTATACTGTTTTACTGATTTTCATGCAAAAGCATTATTACCAACCTAAAAAAAAGGTTTTCTTGTTTTCAATTGTTCAGAAGTTTATGGATGTTTAGTTTAGTATAATTAGATGTGGGATAAAAGAAGTAGGTTTGGACAGTGGAGGTTCTATTTTTGTAAATTAAACTGTTTTTAAAAATGGCGACAAATTTTGGTTTTGATGTCTTCTTGAAATGTACTTTGAAAAAGAATTATGTGAATGCGACTTACGGTGATCAGGCACCGGTTGTCAGCATTTTGTAAATGGTTTAGTAATCCTTTTTAATATTATATAAAGATTAACTCATTAAACCAAAGGAAGTTGTATTCTAGCATCGATTGAATAAACTTGTTTTTTAAAGAACAGTTTTCGTTTGGCACTACGTAATTTAAGTAGCCGTAATATTTTTTATTCTGGTCTGCTTCATTTTTTTCGTAAAATAAAAAACATCTTTATCTCAAGCTATTGAAGTGCCATTGAAGAGAGATGGGCGATGGTTCGAGGTCTGACTTATTTTACTAATGTTAACAAGCAAGCAATGATAATTTACAATTGTCATAACAAATTAAAAAAATTAAATTAAATTAAAATTAAAAAAAGAAATTGAATATAACAGCTCCTCTGTTCATTTAAAATGACCAGCAGAGCCATTCGTTCCTAATTAAAATTGCCTTCGTTAAGGGGGTGGGGGGATGCGTTTCAAAATATTATTCGATACCTTTGACCCTGTAATTATATCAACGATTGCGAATTCTTGCGCCGACTCTACGTCGACTTTGCTCGAAAATTTAATTATTCCTCCTAACGAGATTTTTATGTCGATATGTTAAGTTTAATTAACGCGATACCTTGGAGAGGTTTTAATTAAAAAGAAGCCCGGCGGGGGACGCTTGGGGGATCCGTTATCGATCTCGAAAATCGTAAATAAACGTTTACGAGGGCCCGTAAAGCCGAAACCCATTCTTCGTCCGTTATTACCGAACTATTATTTATTTTTCACAACTTATGCGCGCTGTGTTTATGGTCGCAACACGCCCGAACAAAACGCCGGGCCCCCCAACGGGTTATTGACTCGCGTTGAGACGGAGTCAAATTTACGATAACCTAATCAAACCTTTCGCAAATATTTACGCGAAGATTGTTCCGACAGCTGTTTACGGGTTTAGATTTCTTTGCTGATTTACTGCCGCATTAATGCGAGCATTATCAGCTCGCTGCGCGTCCGGTACGAGAATTACCATTATCTCCAATGGTATAATTCTCCAGACGATATACCGTGTTTATGACATAATCCGTTATTTAACTTTGGTAAATTTTTATGGAACACTCAATAAATAAATTAGAAACTCAAAAATGACGTTCCAGAACCGTACTTCGGTGCTTCGAGAGTGTAGAGATTCATCGGTGAGATTTCTCGATTATTATTAGTCCACGTAGTGAAAAATCCATCCTTACTGTAAAATGTTTATTATAAATATAAATAAAGGAGTAAATTTAGCTATAAAATAATCTTATTATTAATATTTATAAAAAAAATATTATTCACATCAAAATAATCGCTATAGTCACTGCACTCGTCCCCACATTATTAATTAATTCTGGAACTAGTCTACTTATTTAAATGTTTTCTTCTACACAGAAGCAGATAATTTATCTGTGGACGTTTTTAGCATGAATTTCTTGAACTTCTCTCAAATATATTTTTCTCCAGTCCGAAATTCTTATTGATCCCATCGAAACCCAATTCTTCAGACGAACGCACGTAAAGTCTCTTGGCAACAGTCAAATGTTCAAAACACTACGCAAATCTTCCTGTAAAGCTTAAATTGTTAAAACAATGTTCTTCTGATACGCATCATATATCAATAGTTTCACTATTCTATGGTGCATGTCAAGTACACTTTTTGGGACCCCACGATTTTTCCTCGTTTTTTTCACGGCTACGTCAAGTACTGTGGCACATGGTGTTTTGATCATCTCGGACTTTAATTTTATGAATTGAGTGCCAAAGCAAAAAATGTGTTATAATTTCTTTGCAAAACAGACATTGGTGAGTTGCTTCCTAAATTCGTACTATGTTGACGCCGGATAGAATACATCAGTTGTTCTAGTCATTACCGCAAAGCTTTGGACAGTCTACTCTGTTATTAACAATATTTTGCAAAATAATGCCACTATATATTATTTGCTTAACAGATGATTTGAACATATGATAGAAGTCAAGGCTTCGTATGATACCCCTATTAGATTTGAGTACTTTCATTTCTGTTTACATATAGGGGACTCCATATCACACTTCCAAACTCCAGATGGAACCGCACCTGGACGTTATAGAGTACAACCACCGACTTGGGATTTTTAAATTCATTGCTAACTCTTGTAATAGAATCCAAGTTTCTGTAAGCCTTTTTCACTATGTCTTCGATATAAATCTCAGATCTCAATACTGATCCTATAATTACTCCAAGATCTTTGATATTCTTTATTTCTTTAATTGAATTGATAACCAAAAGCTTAATTTTTTTATTTACTGAACTTGAGATAGTAAAATTTGTCAATATTTAAAAACAGTCGATTTCCTAAGCATAATATCTATCAAGGCCAAAATCTTAGGAGTAATGGTGGACGTATCATTATCTTCTTGATGTGCCATATCCGTTTTGTACCGATTGTTAGCAATCATGTTGGCTATCAATACTTTATTTACCGCTGTCGTCAACATCGTATTAGTTGATTATCCGAAGCACTGCCAGAGGTTTTTCAGCCAAGATGTTCTTCTTCCTGTGCCTCGTTTTTCCTCAATCTTGCCATGAATGATCAAATGTTGCATGTTGTATCTTCCAGGACGTCTCATAACATGGCCGAAGTATAAGAGTTTCTTAATCCTGATGTTAGCAATGCTTTCTTATACCCAACATACCATACAATGTACTCCAGATTCTGCTCCATACAACAGGATTGAGAACACGTAACATCGGACCATTCTCTTTCTGAGCTCAATTTTAAGTTCGTGTCCACACTTGCTTGTTTTGTTTTTTTTTTTCGGATCACACAATTGATAATTTATCTCAGTTATGTTTCATCCACGAAAGTTTTAATTTGGCCCCAATGTTGAAATTCAGAAAAGAATCACTTATAATATATAGCATTCTCTAGAAACATTAATTCCACTTCCCGTATTGTATTCTGTGTAGACTTACACATTCCAATCAAATGTCTCACACTCCACGAACATCAGTACTGTCAGTTCTACCATATTCCATAATTATGTTAAACGCAGTCCTATAATTAATTTACTAGAAATTTTCCTTTCATGTTACTAGTGAATAAAAATTTCTTGCACTTTTGTATCACGTACCATTAATGTATAAAAGTATGATAGTTCAAGTTCTTTAGTAGTCCTATAGTAAACCCAGAAACGATTTAAGTATTTTATTAACAATACAAAATCATCGTTTAATATAGTAAAAAAACATTCTATCTATGCCATAAATATACATGCGGTCAGTTTTTTTGAAATGCAAAAAACTTTAATTAATTTTTAATTAATTAAAATTAATTAAAAGTAAATAAAAAGATGTTTCCGGATTCCAGAAAGCTTATGGATTAATAACAAAGTACATTCTTTTATTACAGCTTTGTCGCTGTATCTCAAAAGTAAAGGGACTTAAGACTTCTTCGTTGAATTGGAACATTGATTTTAAGGCAAAAAGATTTCATTTATATTTGCCACTTGTAACTTACGGCAGTTAGGTTAAAATTTTGAATTCTAAAGAAGATTTATCCAACATTTCGGACAAAAAAAAAGTTAGCTACAAACTTTTCATTTTCTATGTATAGACGGGGTTCTCCGGGGGCAAGATGAGGTCGTTAATAAACACCATTTTTTAAAATAAAAGTTTGAAACCACGTGATATAATGAATAATTTGTTATTTATGCGGCGTCTGTCTCTGTTTGTCCAACAAACGCGCTTATCAGGTTAAACTATTTCCAAACTTTTGAATTTCCAGTTCAATTAAACCACATAACTACTAGATATATGGGGGAATTAGGCAATTTTGACTACAAAATCGAAAAAAAAAGCTCGCTTGTTATCAATAAGACCTTGCGACGTACAACAATCTACATGGGTGCTGACGACAGTTTTTATTTTATATTGTATTGTATTGTATTGTATGTATATGTATTGTATTGTATGTAATTGTATTTTATTTTATATTGTATTGTATGTAATTTTAACTGATTGCTGTGTGACTTAAATTAATGGTAAAAAAATATGTCTGGGATTAGTTTAAATACTTCCAAGTTAAACATGAATCACTGTCGGGGTAATAAAATGGAGGGGGTGATAGAGAGGGAGCCACCCGGGCAAAGCTATGACGACGGAGGGAAGTACGGATAATCCCCCCTTAACTAGAAGGTGTGAACCAAAAGCGGACACCCTAGCTGAAATAATGATGAAACATTGCCAATTTCGAGTAATCAGACGGTGTCCCACAGGGAACAATATTAAATATGATAGTAATCTCGTTTACAAGGCATTAGAAGCAGAACGGGGGAAGGTGTGTTTGATTTATGCCGAGAACGCGGCCAGATATCGAAAGTGCGGAACCAAATTCGTTACTTCAATTTTATCCTCCAATTATAAGTAATATAATATATAAGAATTTGACTTTTGCATTGCGTCGTGGTGTTAGTTTTGGTTAGTTGATATTATGACATTTTGATATTATTGGATAAAATCAATTTTTTGCTCTTTCAAGTTTGCTCAAAAGTTGTTTATTTATTTATCAAATTTAATGCCGTCCACCATCGAAGCACTTGGATGGTACGGCCTTGAGTTTTTCCAGCGATTTTTCCTTTACCTCCTCAATCGTTCCAAACCTCCTTCTTTTCATGAGTTTTGGGAACAGAACGAAGTGGCTGGGGCGTGATTGTGATGCGAAATCCATGAATTGTTTAGACACAATTCCGGACGTTTTCTTCGTATTGCTTTTAGCAGATGGCGCATAATTTCATTGACCGCACGAAAAATGATAAGTAAATTGGCCAAAACAAAATGTCACAAATCTCTTTTTGGAACTTTTTGAATATCTTAAGTTGAAAAATCCCCGCTTTTTGTATTATTAGGTTGTTCGGAAAGTCATTTCGTTTTTTTTGGGGAACATTAAAGACAGTTTTCGTATAATGAATAAATATTTTATTAAATTATATATTGGCCATTCTGGTCCAATTTTTCTGGCAGTAACATAATTCCACTCTCATAAAAGTTTTGGTCCTTGCTGGCAAAAAACTGGTTCAGGTGGTTTTTGACATCTTCATTTGAGGTAAAGGTTTTGCCATCCAAAAAATTTTGCAGGGACCGGAACAAATAGTAGTCGGAAGGCGCCAGATCTGGAGAATATGGTGGATGTTGCAGTACGTCCCATTCAAGCTGTAAAAGTTTTTGGCGAGTGACCAAACTTGTGTGAGGTCTCGCATTATCCTGGTGGAACACTACACCCTTCCTGTTGATTGATTCGGGCCTCTTCTCTTTAAGTGAATCATTCAATTTGTCCAGTTGATGACAATAGACTTCTGAATTAATCGTTGTATTGTCCGGCAAAAGCTCAAAAAAAACGATTCCTTTGACATCCCACCGAACGGAGAGCACCACCTTTTTTTGGTGAATGTTGGCTTTTGACACGGTTTGAGCCGGTTCATCTTTTCTGCTCCATGACCTCTTGCGTTTAACATTGTTGTATACAACCCATTTTTCGTCCCCAGTAATAATCCGCTTCAAAAATGGATCATTTTCTTGACGTTTGAGGAGCGAATCACACACGTCAACGCGACGACACAAATTTCGCTCCGTAAGGACATGGGGCACCCACACATCGAGCTTCGAGGTTAAGCCCATGCCTTTCAAATGGCCATAAACAGTCGAATTCGACAAATTTAATCTCTCACCGATCTCTCGTGTGGTTATTCGCCGATTTGCATCAACTATTGCCTTTATCGCATCTTTGTCAGCTTCGACCGGGCTTCCAGACCGTGGTGCGTCTTCGACATCAAAATTGCCGGATCGAAATTTTGCAAACAATTGCATCCATCAATTTTTTTCTCGCTTGGACAGCATTTTTACCTTTTCTGAAGTAAAAAAGTAAAATATGACGAAAATGCTGCTTATTGCTCTCCATATTTAAAAGGGCACCAACCAAAAACTACTGCGTAGAATTAATAGAACTTTTTCACACACAAGCCTTGCAATATCAGCTCTCAAGACATATAATGGTTATGCGGCTTAAGTGTGAAGTTGGTTTCGAAAAAACGTAATTAAGTCCTCTGACGGGAAAAAACGAAATGACTTTCCGAACAACCTTATAATTTTGAACTCTGCATAAGGTTGCGTTCTGAATTTCTGAAACCATAGTGGTTTTGACAAATATTTCTAATATTTATCATAATGACAGCGAGTACTATCTTAAAGCTGAGAAAGATTCAATTTTTTTCTTTTAAGTTTGTTTGCTATATCTCTGCTGTAAATTAGCGTTTTATTTCGTAAATTGTAATAATTAGACATTAATAAGTAAAATGAAATATTTGTCCCAACTTCGGTTTTCACTGGGTTGTTGAGCCCTTATTTGATTGTCTAATGAAATGAGAAACTGAAATCGTTTCTTTTATCTTTTTTTTGGGAAAATGATTCTTTTAAATCTTTTTGGGGATATGTACATTTATTTAATAATTTTTGTTGCAGGGGTAAAGCAAACAGCTTCAGAAAAATATTTGAATTTTGCCTCGACTTTAAAATAAAAACGCACTTTAACTATGGGTAACAAAAGTTTTTCTATAAACCGAGTTTTGAAATTTACGCCCTTTGGTGGTCAAATTTCTTTTGGTCGATTTGCTCAATGAATTTTGTGCTTGAATTAATAATATTTGTTGTGCTACACATTTTTGGTGGTGGAAACTGAATCAAAATGTGTGAGGGTGAAAATAATTCTAAATCCAGGAGAAATATTTGACTTTGAACGGAAGATTTGAGTCTTCATGGAGTAATTTAGGGAATTTTTATACATTTTTCGATCCATTTTATTCGAAAGCGATCACTAGTTTGTGATATGACAAATGTCGAAATCTTAAAAACAATATCAGATCGAATTCAAAAACACATCGTATTAGTATCTTAAAAAATCATTGTAAATACACAAATTTAACCAGTGGTAACTCGGAATGTGGTATACGTAGTTTTTTGAGCAAGGAATTCATTTCTGTTATTTTGTTTTAAGGAACAACTTGACGTGGATGGCACTGTGTGAAATAAAATAAATTAGAAAATTAAAAGAACTAAATTAAACTAAAATAATAATAAATAATAAAATAATAAATAAAATTATCAAATCAATTAATAACAATAAAAACACCCAGCAAGCATGGAATGCTTATATAATTTTTTGGGCTTCTGCAGAAAATATTTAACTTAATTGATTGTTTGCTCATTAATTTTTTTTATTCTAGTTTATTTCATATTTTAATTGGTCAAACGTCTTCTGCCGTGGACAAATTTCGGGGGTGAGGAGAAAGAAAAAACAATAAAATCGAGATAAAGTTCGTTCGCTACCCGACACTTGGCCAAACTAAACGCTGTCGGGTTCGGACAGTCGCGGTTTTTCCTGTAGTGAAAAGGCTCAACGCTGAGCGCCCGTATCGTATTAGAGCTCGACTTAAACGAATCAGTCGGGTAAAAGGCCCGAAACCACGTTAAAACACGTTTGTCCCATCTCATTTGAAATTTTCCTCCATTTGTTTTATTTTCCCAAGGTCTGAAGCTTATGATAATGTTCTGTAGTCTTTTTGGCTGATAATATGAAACCTTAATTTCAATTCTAGCGTCCCTTAAGTTCGTTCTTTTTCTTTTCTGTTCCATGTTTGGAATTCGTAGATAAGTATAGGGAATACGCGTTGTTTAGGATCCCAAGTTTAACAATTTGTCCCAATTTTTTATTGTCCCATTTTAATTGTGCCTGTATTGGTTACTGTGTTTCCTTTAGTCCATATTAAGGCCTATATTTTTAGCTAATGTGGCCAGTTTTTTCAGCTTTCCGACAATTCTCTTTTATTAAGGAGATATCACTCTCTCTCTCTCTCTCCAAATATTTTAAAACCTTTTTCTTCCTAGTTTCGTTTTTCAAAACCATCATCTGGAGCCTTTTTAGGCTGTGCCTGACACTTCTTATGTATATTGCTTTTATTCGCTTACAAACTGTTGTTGTTGTGACTGAATCCCTTTCTGAAACGAGCTCACTCTTTGGGGTGGTATTCGTGAAGTGTTCTTGTTAACCTAGCTGTTAATACTTTTGTAAGAAACTTTGTAAATGACATTCAGGAGTGTTGTTGTGGGTCGATGGGTAGATATGTTCTACTACCTTTATGATGCAAGATGATGGTTATAGATTTAGTTCAGTTCTTTTTCCTTTTAGTATTTTAAGAATGTAGTTTACAACGAATATAATATTGATTATAGACACTCACACTGTTAGGATATTCATTCTGCTTAATGCAATCTGCAAATCATTGGCAAGAAAGTATTTAATTAAAATTATTGTTGGAAATTTAATCTAAAATTCGTTATCGATAAATTTCTAAAAATAAATCCGATATTCCAATCTGACGGATATCCGAATTAATAATAATAATTGATATTTCGAGATAAGGTATTGATGAAACGTTCCATTTCGAGCGCTATGAAAAATCTATTCGTTTCCTTTAAAAGCGACTCCAAACAAACGGCCCGATATTTTTCTTGAAGCCATTTAATTAATCAGATTCTTCCGCGGCATATCGATCGGGGCTGCTCCTAAACGAATTTTACCCGCGTTCGGAGGCAGTTTTTTTTTTGCGACGCAAGCAGCGGCGTATTCCCGGGGAAACCTTTGAGTAATTATGCCGGGTGCTTTCCCGTGTTTTTACTTATTATATATAATATTGTATTTCGTTTTTCGAAAGTTCCACGTTTCTAGACGGATGATTTCTTTTCACGTGCGTTCGTTAGGGGCGTCTTTTCCACGGCAGCGCGATGAAAGGATGTTTTCGGAGTTTCGTATGGATGAATATAAAAAGGCAGACGATAACGAGAGGCTTTTGAATACCAATACCAAGATCCCGAACAATAATGCTAAAGAACGTTGTTGGGACGATAAACGGTATTGTGGGACAAGCGAAATGTCCTCTTCATTTGAATGGTCTCAATGCTAAGCATTTTAATTATTTACGCACTTTTACTTTTTTAGTTGACATTTTTCTTTTGAGTGATTTGACAGAAAAAGTCTGTTTTTCAATTCAATAGTTTTCTGTTCTGTTTTCTGGATTTATCACCTACACTGCTTTGGCGGTGGTGCTGATGGCGAGGGCTCCGCTGAGAGACACAAAAGGAGGCAACGCCAACTACAGTTTTGGAAAGCTGGAAGCCGAGGGCAGAAGGGCACCGACAACTCTCACTTGCCAAAGGCGGGAACCGAGATACCCGGCTCTACGAAGGATTGAAGCTACCTTTCGCTTCCATATCCCATACATAGCGAGGCTCTGTGAGGAAAAAATTTCTTAGAATAGCAGATAGCTGAAGAGCGACTTGAATAAACCACTGCTACCTAAAAGATACATACCAACATACCATGAGATGGGAAGATGACAGAACATTCATCTTCTATTCGCCTGCAAGCACTAGAGTACCGATTAAGAGTACTAGGAGCTTAATTCATTGAGGGCGAGGAACTATCCAAAGAGTTTGGATAGTTCCTCCTGAACTTTCAGAATGTAGAGCTCTGCCAGAGATCGGAAGGTTTAACTAAAGGACAGGGACGCACCTCGGATAGGATAAGAATAGTTAGAACAAAATCGACTTACAGGGGGGAAAACTATTTAATTAAATTTTCGATTCGACTGCTCATAAGTGCTTTGGATAAAAACATTATTTTTTTTAAAGAAAAATGCAGTAGCTTGCTCGGATGGCTCCTATAATTCTCCGTTTTTTGATCAATAGTAACGCATTTTTTTGTTACGTACATGTATGGCAGGCAAATAAATTTTGCTTAGTTTTGCTCAGAAATAAGAGCGGATAATTTGTAAAAGAAAATGCAAATAAAAATAACGTCATTATGAGAACAGGAGTGTCAAATTTAATTTATTAGAAATTTCGATAGAGGAAATTATTGAGGATGGTACCGTGGAAGTTCACAGTCTTTTAAAATTCTTTTTGACAGGCATTTGGGATCATCCAATCTACGCAGCGTGTCTCCATCTTCTAAAATTAAATTAAAAGTTGCACATAAGAAGCTCAAGCGCTTTTCTTTAGAGACCCCTCCTCCCCACTGACCGATATTGATTATTCATTTTTTTTTTCTATAAACTATGCTATAGCTAAATTTAATACTATGTTCTTCAATCTTCAACAAAGTATTCAACGTCGTTAAAGTATACTACAAAATAAATTAATAAATAGGATTAACTAAAAAACAATAAATAAAAATATCTTTTTCTTTGCCATCTCTTTGTATAAGTTTGCATTGGATTTGTTGACCTTAAATTTAAAATATATTTTTATTGTTAATTTTTTTCTATATTTGACTTATCGTTTTTTTTAGTTTCTTTTCTCTCTCTGTTTTTTTGCTGTTGTTAACTAAGCTCTGCATGATATTTACTTCTCTTGTTCTAATATGTACGTCTGTTGTAATTCTTAAGAGTGTTATAACTTGCAATTTCTTGTACATATTCCGAACTTTATGAGTGATTTAAATATAAAGCTTATTAATGATAAATGGTAAAGTGACAAATGGACATGATATCGATATTCAACGGTACGGCTAAAAGGTGATAAATATGGCAGCATATTTACTATTCTCTCGTATCTCCTAAACCATACGGTTATCATGGTTAAACCTGGATGTGATTTAGCGGCTCATTGAGGCAATTATTTTGTAAACCTTATTCATATGCATGAACCCTGCAAAGGTGTGGAATCGTCCAGATATACCTGCTGCCCTGTTTGCCGACAATTCATCATAAACTCGTAATTGACTCTACGAGAGGAGCAGTGTAAATTGAATTAAAGACTCTTTCGGAAACCACCTGATGCTGTTGACCATTTTCCATCGCCGTATTTGCGCTGCAGGAATTAATTTCGACGAATTTACATACCGGGGATGGCTGGCCACTGCTTCCCTTTAGCATCTGTGCGGGCTACTGGGAACAGTTGGGTTCCTCAAGAACGGGCTTCTCAACGTGGGGCCATACCTCCGATTAATTAGTAATTCCTTAATTCCCAAACCAAACGAAGAAATAATTATCTTCTTGATATAATTGTTAATAATTAGAACTTTGTATAAAAGAATATTTTGGTCATTTATATAGCGAAGCGTTGAGAGACTGATCTAGTACACTACTGCAAGGCAATCTATTAATGACGATAGCATTATTTATAAACAAGTCTTCGCTACAGAGACCCAACTGTCCAATAAAAGAAATGAATAAAATATCATAAAAAAGACAGTGGGTGGACTAGTTCAAATTATTCGGACATTTCAGGAATACTACCACACGGCATGAATTTTGACGTTTGTTATTTGTGACAGTCATTTCATGTCAGTATTTCGCGCTATTTTGCAAACATGTATTCAAAATCTAAAGGTCGTAGAAAAAGTATAGTATGTAACAAATACGATTTGTAAACTTTTTAAGTGACTCCGCTGCGCTCCGCTCGTGCCCTGTAAACTCGTCACTCAAATGTCTTATATCACACAGGTTGCATAATATACTATTTGTCCAAATCAAAAGAGGATTCAATTATAGTGTATTACGCAACAAGCGCGGCAAACGGCATTTGACTCACGAGTTTATTTGACACGAGCGGAGCGAGTGTTTAATAAACGAGTGACTTAAAAAGTTTACCGAACATGTTGCATACTATAATTTTTCTACGATCTTTAGTTTTTGGGTACATTTTCGAAAAACCACACGAATACATTCACTGACATGACCGTCAGAATTGACAAACGTCCAAATTCAAAGCGTGCAAATGTCCGAAATGGTTCGGATGCGAGGGAAACGAAACTGACGTGGTAAAGCGACGCTTCCCGCACACTAGATCGTTGTGTAATGAGGTATTTTACAGACGGGAGTAGGAAAATTTGTTTACAAACAATAAATCAAAATTTGTTCTGCGATTTCCAAAGGCATACTCGCACATACAATAGAAAGTTTTCACTACTTTTAAGAAAAAAATGCACCCTCCAGTAGTTCAATATTTTATATTACGTTATAGAAATCTAGTCATCCCTAAAATAAATCAAACATTCTTTAGAGCCTTTTGAACAATATTTTGGACGTGCATAGGAAAAACATGCCCCGAACTTCAGCTTACAGTTACCTATGTAGAAATCAGTTTCATTTCTCAATCTATTTAGAGAACAATATTCATCAAAATTTGTCAAATCTCTCTGCAACAAGACGTAGTCCCAGTGAACCAATTTTGAAATTTTTCCGACATCTGTGTACAAGAAGTACTATTTCAAAAGGCAATCTCATACATCAAACAAGTTTCATTTGTATTCTTTGATTTCATCCCCTTTACAACATACTGGGGTTATCTTATCAAAAACCTTTGGTGAAATCGATATAAACGAAGCAAGTCTTGAACCGTACCTCCATATTGTTACTCCCTAACTGAACGTATGGTACCAACAGATCTTTTCCGAAAAAATCCTTACTGATCGGGTCATTGCACCCATAAACACGTTGTTTAATGTGTGTGATGTTGTGTAATGTCGGATCTTAACGTTTCACATTTTTGTGTTTTCTTGCGCTCGCTTTGTGGTAGATTTAGGGGATGCTTAACCTTTCCTACATATGGCGCGCACTGCATTTACAAGCTGCTCTTTGTATTGATTCGACGTTTCTGATATTGTTATTGATATGTTTCGACTGACAATTAGGATACCGTATGCTTGGTTTTCGATACACGGACATCTAAAAATAGCAGACGCAATTTTTTCTCTTTCTCAATCGTTAACTTGATGGAGCTGTCTTGTTAATTCCAATGATTGAGAAAAGAAGCCGTGTGTCTATATACCGCTTCATCATTATCTACCACCTCCGAGACACCCTGTACAAACTGTACAATGGGTTTAACTGTGGTGCGCTTAACTTTCTTGCTTTACAAAATATCTAAATTCAAGACGTTTTGAAGAATGGCGAGGATTGTTTATAAGTTTATCCTCGGAAGCAGTTATCCGCTGGATTAAAATTGAATAAAACTTTAAAATCCAGTCTGCACGTACACTGTGCCCGACAGACTGTCGCGCTGAACGGGGTAAGTCACTTAAGAAGTCTAATTGCATGACTGAATTATTTTCCTTGCGTAGCAATTAAGAAGGAATTTTGAAAACAAAAGTGACAGCTATTATTCCTCGTTCATCGTAAACTTTCGGTGCAAGTGGTACACTTGAAGATTTTTGTATTTTTTCAAAAATTGCAGTCGTTATAAGTCATTTAATTCATTGGCTTAGCAGGAAACGTACTTAATGAATGTTATTAGAGTATCCGATAGGGCGAAAAATATGCGAAATTGAATTTGTTAGGGCTGTTTGGTTCTTCCTAAGTAAAGTTTTTACTGCATCTAGTTATCTATGGTGTCAGATAATAATGACAGATAATATTATCTTATTTTGCTATAGCGACATTACTATTTTGTAATTGTTGATATTCCGATTGTTATTCTTGCGATTTGATTAGTTCAGATTTTGTGACAACCCATATTTACCCAAAAGATGAGTGTCCTTGGAAAATGTCAAAATACAGGTTTGTGTTCAGCTATTTTTGGTTATTTAGTTATCATGATCTCAATTTATCAAAATTTGTAAGGATTTTGTCATCCAAGACGGTGTTTATGCTCCTCATCTAGCTCCGCCCTCCTCAAACAATATATAAGCAGGTACAGAGTAAAATGCGAGCCAGTTTCAGTCAATCTCTGAAGAAGGCAACAGGATGATTGGCGAAACGTCGGCAAGTTCGACTCAGCAAAAACAGGAGGAACCCAGACGTTTTGTAAAAAGTGACCAAATTATATTATCTATAATTAGCCGAGATCGCTGGTTCCTGCGCCAATCTACAGTCATCAGATGTCATTCATTTAATCGAAAACTAGAATCAAATAAATCAAAAATTATCTCGTCTGACGGTGCCTCGCAGGATCGGAAATAATTACGAGCCTTTTCAGCACTCCGTTTAAATATTAAACGCATACAGTTTTTTGATGTCGGACCCCCCGATACACGGTATCGTTTGCAAGTACGTACTTGTACTAACGATATCGAGTTTAAACGTGAAAAATGCATCCAAAAGCCAGCTCAGTTTCTATGTGATCCGAATTTTGTCCGGTGATTTATCGAGTGCGTTTTATACGGACGATTTTCCAATAACGACCCAGCGATTCGTGGTGTTTTGATAAAAATAGCCGTACAGCGATCTAAGCGATATGGAAAATATTTTTTATTTAGTCTATGGGAAGGGTAAAGTCTACACGAGAGGCAGACGAAAATGACCGAACTAAAATTGTTAATATTGTTAAAGAAATCAACTAATCAACCGTAACTGGTATTCCATAGAAGTATTATCATCCATAGACAGCCATTTACTTTGGGTCAAGCTTTTATAATCCTAAAACAAAATAATTAAAATTAATAAAAGTTATTAAAATTTTTTCTCGAGAAGCCAAAAGTCATGTTTTTCGTGATAACGTTTGCATCTTTGCTTGAAGGATTAGTCTAGCTGAATTGTTACAAATTTTGGTTTTCGCAGATCCAGATGTTTTAAATCTAGTTGTCTAAAGGTAAGGCAAAAAGACAAAAGCTTCATTTTTAGACTCCATGAGTAATATTCAAAAAATGTAGAAGTGGTTTTCTCTTTTAGGTGCTGAGAGGCACTAAGAGAACCTTGGATCGGGTCTCGACCATCTTAAATTTTTGAAATTGATTAAAAATGAGCTGACCAGACAACAGTTACAATTTTATATTTCTTATGAATAGATAGAAGTGGATCTGCAATAGGACCGCGTCTCGTCTAGAATTCTATATAAGTAAAAGCCACCTCAGTTCTAGCATTTATTTTTGTTTATTTTGTTAAGGGTTGCCTGAGTAAGGGTATTTCACGCTCAATTTCACCTCTCAATGTGTGTTTCCTGTGTTCTTCGACTATAACATTTAATATATTTGACTCTCCAAATTCACAGGGTATTTGGTAGATACACTATTTGTCTTGAATCCTTGGTTTGTACTTGATAAGTATGTTACTTGATGTTTCGGAGGAAGAACAGGAAGAATCACTCTGCTGTTGCTTTCCGTTTACAACTTGACAATGTTTTGTCAACATGTTTTTGAGTGTAGTTATTATAGCAAATAGTTTTTAATACTGTTTAATTCTACACCGAAACAAAAACCACTAAAACTGAGAATTTAGTATTTAATTTCTATCGCTTTATTGAACAACTAAATACCATTATTTTATATCCAAACGATATTCTGGTTAGTTTCAATATAGAGTTCCCCCTTGAGTTCAGCTCTCGTGCGCCCCCCGCGGGCGTCCAAGCACTTAGACCCGTTGTGCCCCCAGCCCGCGCCAGGGGGCGACCAAAATGCCGCCCTTCTATAAAAGCTCAGTACCGTGCACTGAGTCCGGATCGATCAGGGCCGTTCCGAAGACTCCAAATCTTGCCCATGTCAAAGCAGGGCACTCGGTGGGCAGATGATGCGGAGTCTCCTGCCCTTTCAGAAGATAAATGGATTTTTTATAATTGGAATTGGAGTTTTGTTTTCTGAGTATTTATTGTCAATTTGACTTTGTTGGATCTACTTTTTTTTTAAGAAATGAGATTAAAAACGTACTACCCGGGAGACTACCCAGAGGAAGAACTTCTCTGCGATCAAGTTAATGCAGATTGGGGTTGGTTGTTGGATGGCGCCCATAAAATAATGTTTTTTGGCAAATATTTACACACCAACTAAGTCATCCGTCGCGAAACCAATACGGCGGACGATTCCGTCGAACGCGTTTAGTCGGTTCCGTAGTAAATTTCATAAAGGCTTTGTGTCTTCCATTATCAATTAAGTTCGGTACACGGCTGGTTATCAGGAGCAGTTTATCTGACCCCAATATATCTTGCATAGGTGTTGCCTGTGCTTTGGCCCCCGTAATCGGAAATTACAGCTTCGTTTTAGCGTGTATAGAGCTACACAACAATGTAGGCCGCTGCGCTGCAAGAACTAGATTATCGTAAATCAAGTGGCCCGTGCTTCAGTTTATCTATTATCCGGTCGAATATAGTGTTTGCGAAAACTGCCTCGTTTAGGCAGCGATAGGTGCAAGTTTTGTGTACAGGATGTTAACGACAGTAGTGCTAACAGATGTACACGGAAAAAGATACTTTAATTTTTTTTTCGAAAAAAATGTTTCCGATTTGGTAGGCTTGTTAACGTTTGAAACCATTGAAAATGATAAATAAATCAGGAAACAACAATAGTGTTTAAGAGATAATATATATATATATATATATATATATATATATATATATATATATATATATATATATATATATATATATATATATATATATATATATATATATATATATATATATATATATATATATATATATATATATATATATATATATATATATATATGTATATATATATATATATATATATATATATATATATATATATATATAATAGTTGGTTAATTTTAAGATATTGAAACATGTTATTGGAAAAAAGTTTTTCTTTTCCAGCCTTAAATATAACTATCCTTATCCCCTTCAAAATACTTTCCATTACAACTAATTCATTTGTCCCAGCGGTGCTTCCACTGTTCGAAACATTGAAAAGGTAAAGGTAAAAAGATGAACATGACAAAAACGGTTTACAAAAAAGTCACTTATTATAGTTGTTACAAATCAATGTTGTTTGTCGTTCATTAATCCTAATCTTAAGCATCCCACGACTCCAAGAATTGACGATTGTTGGATGCTACAAAGTGCAGCAACATTACAACGTTACGTCATGACAAGAACAGGAAGGAAAAAATTTTTAAAAGGCTTTCTGTATTGCCAACTGGCATGAAATAAATTTATGTTGAGAGGTTAAGATTACGGCTATTTTTTTGAGGTATTTTTTTTTAAGTTCTTATAAGTCGTTTTTGAGGAACTTTAATAAAGTTCTGTATTTAATCTTCTTGGTACAATGAATTTATTGTAGAATCATCTGCTAACGTCAATGGGGGGCGATTTTTGGGCCTGTTGTAAAAAGAAAACTTCATATTAACATATGTACTAAAAGTCTTTACTTTTGATATACAGGGTGGTAGAGATAAAATGTATATCTTTGAATATCTGTAATACCACTTTTTATTTGAGGAAATTTGGCACACAGGAGGCATTATTTAGTGTATCACAGTTTTTTAAAAATACACCGGTGGCGGGCGTACATTGATGATGGTACGCCACTGATTTATCTTAAGATAAAAATTATCCTCCTCCTGCTTAAAAAATTCTCTTATCGGCATGCTCAGAACAACATCGTTATTATGACAGCATGCAGAGAAATTAGTTTTTAGTTAAAACCGTGCTACGGATAAAGCAAGAATTAGAGATGAAATCTGCTCATAAATGAATGCAAATGTAATTTTTTTAGGATATCAGTGGCGCGCCACTAACCGCCTATAAACAAATCATATTTTGTTTAATTAGGCTTCATCTTTATCTTTATAAAGATAAAGATAAAGATAGCTTTATTTCCATAAGACTTCATTTACAAGTGTTTGATATTGTCAGCATAATGTAAAAGTATAAAATTATCTTAGTATAATTAGTAAATTAATAATAATAATAATAAGTAATACTGATGGATAAATAATAAATATAGAAACAATAACAAACAACGAGTTTTGTTTGACTAGTTCGATAGGAAATTTATTATAATTTTTTACAGTACTGAATATCTGAGTTTCTTGGGGGCATATAAAGATTAGAGTTACTTTTTACATACGTGGCACAATTTACTAGGAACAGTGTTGTGGAAATAGGTTCCGACATGCAAAAATTCCACGGCTTAAACAGTATAGTCCGTAAAATGCGTTTCTGTATCCTAAAGACTTGCTCGGCACGTGGGGAACCTCCCCGACAAACCAAGGCGTAGTTGAGACACGAATAGACATACGAAAAATAGTACATTTTTAACAACGGGAAAGGAACCTGATGGCGGAGCCTCCATATGACAAAGCAGTAAACAGAAAGTTTTCTGAGAATGTGGTCCACCTGTTCGAACCAGGAGAGTCTCGAGTCTACATAAACTCCGAGGAATTTTACAACACTTTTCTGTTGAATTGTGCTTTCATTAAAGCGTACTAATAAACTCTTATTTAAATCCCGTGTTTAAAAGGCGACCATCTCAGTTTTACTTTTATTCAATATCAATTTGTTAATTTCTGCATAATGTTTCATTTGCTCAACCGTTGTCTTGGTTGCAATGCTAAGTTGCTCAGACGATGCTGCAGAAAGGGTAGATGAAAATACATCATTTATAAACATTATAAACAATAAAGGACCGAGTAAACTTCCCTGAGGTACACCACAAATCACTGACCTGGAATCAGAGACGTATTCAAATCCTAAGGTATCTCTTAATTTGACCAACTGCCTATGACCCCCAAGAAAAGACCTTAATTAATTTAAGGCGTTACCTCTAATACCATATGAACAAAGCTTGTCCACTAAAATATCAAAATCGACCAAGTCAAATGCTCTTTGTAGATCGAACAAAACACATGCTGTCTGTTGTTGCACCGTTTTTTTTGAGTGCTGGGAAAGGATCCATGCAAAAAGGAATAATTAATGAGATATGTCATCGGTTCTGCAATAGTGTCGACCAATTACTCGAAATTACATTTAATTACTTGGATGTTTTACTCGTCGTGTCGCGGCTCTGACTGACTGTAAAAACGCCATTACAGTATAAGGTAAAACATATAAAAAGCTGAGCCGCTGAGTCGGCGAAATCTGTGAGGGTCTCGTTGGTAACTAGTGACACAGGAAAACATGCAATAATAAAAATTTATTAATGTATTACTAAAAAATGTGGTACAATGTTGTCCGTGCGAAATTCTCATATGCGTTCCATTTTATCGGCCGTTATATCCGCGTTTATTTGTTACTTATTAAATTTTTTACGCCCCCTATAAATCTTTACGCCGGGGTGGTTATATATACAACGGTTCGTGGCAGGAAAGTAGTAACAAAGTATATGTTATAAAAACAAATAAAATTTTATTAATTGCGGCGCCTTCAATGTCTAAAGGCTTATCAGCTAGTGATAAGGCTGTTATTTACGGGCAATTGCTAGGGGACATAATACGCAGTTATTAGGAAAAGTCACCCAGTTGTACTGCTAACTCATATTTACCTGTGTTGTCAAGAATGCAATGAGTCAAATGAATTTTGCAGTGTATTCAAATGAATGGCAAACTTTGAAAACCGTTCATATGTACCTTAGCATATATACAATTACAAATACAAAATAACTTCTAATCGTAGTAGTTGCAAATTTTGAAAATATGAAAAAAGTTTTGTATTGTATTAAAGTGTCACTTTAAGACTTCACGAGCTACTTCAGACATTTTCATTCGGTGATGGGCACGGAACAAGTCGCGAGAAATAGAACAAGATGGACGGATGGCTGTGCTGGAGGAGACCAAAACGCTCACAATGTTGTTGTGTAAATAAGAATTCATTCATGCTATTTTGCAAGAACGTATCCAAAACTAGTGGTCGTAGCAACAGGACAGAGTATACTATTTACAAAACTTCTGGATTCTTCCTTCGCCGGTTGTTACTGAGTCGAACTTGCTAACGTTTTGCCAATCATCCTGTTGGCTTCTTCACAGCTGGACTGAAGCTGGCTCCCATTTTGCTCTATACCTGCTTATATATTGTTTGAGGGGGGCGGCGTTTAAGGAGGGACATAAGCATCTTCTATCCATCTATCTATCAGCCAATTTACGGTACACCTGATAAAAATGTATAATGATTGAGCCTTGCCAGCTTAAGACACATTAAAGAGCATTAGAGTCTAATGGCAGTGGAAGAAAACGAGACGAATCTACAGATCAATAGATCCTTTGGTTCTAGTGATTGATAAGATCGCTAGGTCTTTCAATATGAATGAATATGAATGTTGAATAAAACCAATGGTCATAAGAATGCTATGCTATTTAGCGTTCAGGTTTGACATTGCAATATTTTACTATTTTCCGTCACAAGCTCCCGGTCTATAAAGATATAATAACGGCTTTGTGGTCACGTCTCTCGTCGCCAGGAAACGTTTTCCTTAAACATGCACCACGACATGGGAGTTAACAACGAAAAAAAGCTGTTAAAACCATTCCGGTGCGACGACGCGGAAAAATGCGTTCACATATTTTCAGGTAAATACCGTATTTTAAGTCTTTAGGTAAATTGAACGAGCTCGGAATTGCACGTAACGTTAGAACGAAATGATGTAAATAACACGTTGCACATACACACACGCACACACGAGCACACGCAAGGTGCAATTTAAAATAATTGGCATATTAGATGAACAAACAAGGCAAAGGAGCAATTTGTTTCATATTAAATGCTTTTATTGTGTTATTTTGTGAACGTTTTGCTTATTTCGCCGACTAGAATGTGCGGAGTTTCTCTCTGTTTTATTTTATCCGTCCTATCAGTTTCTCCAGGTTGTCGCCATCTCGTCTTGTGGTGTGTCCAAAGTATTTTAAGATTCGCAGGCAACATACTGTGGACAGTCTCTTTGATCTTCAGCTTCCTTAGTATAGTTTCATTGGTCTTTCATATGTCTCATGTTTTCATAATCCGGGATTCCGCTGCGTACACAAAGATTGAGAATATAAGGGATTCATCAGCATGATTTTCGTGTTTCTTGTGATATGTCGATCTTTCCATATTCTGGGGAGGTTGCCCACGGCTCCTCATGTCATTACAATTCGTCTTTTTACTTCCTTTTCGGACCCGCCCTGGTTACTTACTAGGGATCCCAGGTAGCACTTCTACTTTCCACTTTGTTCAACATCATCCGTCCAAAATCGTCTATAGCGTTTCTGATTATGCATTCGCCGTAGGCGTTGAAAAACCTGGGGGACAATATGCATCCTTGTGTATTGAAAGTCTGTGATGAGTAGATATCTATTCTCACTATGGCTGCATTTGATTCAAATAGGTTCTTGATTAGACTTATTGGGTCATTCGCTACTCCCGTTTCTCTTAGTATTTGCCACAAGCATTTCCATTTTACTCAAAGTAGCATGGGCGAATTGATTTTTATTGATATTTCTATTAATTGTCTAATATTGAACATTTGGTCCTCTTCCTTTAACAAAGCCTTGCTCAGGTGGTATTTCTTATTATTTTTATTCGGTTAATCTTATAGAGAATTTTGCTGGCGTGCGATATCAAAGGGATTGTTCTATAGTTTTCACATTTTTTGGTGGAACCTTTCTTAGTCGGCTGTTCATGTCTTTCATTATGTTTCCCATTCAACATACTCTCAATTATTCTCGTTCTATATGCAACTTTCCAACGTCCTCGAAAGTATAAATCAGGTTCGAAAATATGGTTAATAATTATAAGACAATTTCATTGCTTCTTTATTCCTTAATCTCGCATAGATTCTTCAAACCGATGATGTACCGTGAGGTGAGATGTGTCACCGGTTTGTCCAAGATTTTTTTCTACTCCCGTCTGCAAAATACCTAATTATACACCGATCTAGCGTGCGGGAAGCGTCACTTTACCACGTCAGTTTCGTTTCCCACGGATCCGAGCCACTTCGGACATTTCCGGGATTTTACCGCACGGGTTTGGGAGCAATCGGATGTTTTCGGAGATATTTCCCACGCTTGTCAATTCTGACGGCCATGTCAGTGAATGTATTCGTGTTGTTTTGCCAATGCAACACGTTCGGTAAACTTTTTAAGTCATTGGTTTATTAAACACTCACTCAATGCCGTTTACCGCACTTATTGCATATTATACTATTCTGTACTCTAGTTTTTTAAAATAAGAAATTCTATAATGCTTAAATCCCCTTCTGGTTAGTGTCTTAGTGTTTTTACAGTTCTGATCACTTAAAATTAAATTAAAAAAAAAATTAGATAATCAAATTATGACCGTCAAGATTTTCCAGCTTCTGCCCATCTCATGGACTATTGTTTAACTTGGATAAATATAGCTTTATATTATTTACAAGAAAGCTGTAAAAATGTTATATTATTAAAGCCAGTGATCATATTAAACTCATATCGAGTCTATTGTACGAAGTGCACAAAGTAGTTATTATATACGGTTTTATTTTTTATTTGATTCTAGAATATTCCTCAACAGTTTATTACAAATATATAACTCAAATTGTATATAATATATTTTATTATTATTTGTATTTATATTAATGAATTTTCCTTAATAACTATTTCTCTAGTTTGATGAGTAACTTTAAATTTACTGGACTTATTGCTTACGCTTAGAATTTTATGCGAAATTTGACCTACAACCCTTAATACTAATCGGCTCTAGTTGCCTGAAGAAATTATCTCTCAATTTTTTGCTAATTTTAAAAGCTTTCAATTAAGGACCGTTAAAGCGCTTCAAAACATACAATCTTGTTGCACCCCAAACAAGGTTGTCCGTGCACTGTCGTTGCCCATTAATTTTAGTTTACGTTTGAGTCGTCAAAGCAAATTATTTAAAAAGGGTTCATAATTTTATTGTGGTAATTTTTAATTTTTTTATATGTATTTAATTGTGAGCTTATAATATTTAAAAAAAAACTTTAAAACAGAAAGCTTTCGAAAAGCAATCGAAAAATACAAAACAACGTTAGTAATAAATGTACTAAAATTTAAAGTTAATTCACCAGCTATAAAAAAAAATTTTTTTTCACACCCTATAATTCCGTTTTTCAGGTTTTCAAAAATATCCTATATGAGCTTCTCTCGATAAGAATGAGCACTTAATTAACAAAAAAATGCATAAAAGTGTAGAAATTGATGAAAGGAGTTTTCATACCCAAAAAATCTTATCCGGAAATTTTTTGCTGCTGGTTATTTCGTCAGTTATTATTTTCTCTGGTTTTTAACCAAATTTTGGCGAAGCTTCTGGCCGTCGTGCCCCACTCTTCCCTATTTATAATGTTATATATAATAATTTATTAAAACGTACTAAAAAAAACGTTATTGATTAGTAACCATTTTTCTATTGATCAAAAGATTTGTTATTGGTATTTAAAAGATTTTCGGAAGCTCTGGCTTTGGGCTAAATAAATAGAATTATCAAAAAATAGCGCTTTCAATATATAAATATATAAGTGTACAAAAAATAGAATTTATAATTATAATAAGGAAAAAATAAATTTTGGTAAATTCTTCATACACTTACAATTGTTAAAATTTCCTACCAATATATAATTCGTTTTAATTATGATTTGATAAAAGCGGCCATCTCATTATACCCAAAGACAGTATATCTAAGGATCTAAGGAAGGTATTTATTTGGTACTAAAATGAAATAAATTATCTATTATTGGAGAATTAATTTTGCATTTTCTTAATAGTAGATGCGTAACTAAACCAAAAATTTGGAGAGGAACGTGTTTCCAGTGCTGTTAATCCCAAAAACCTTCACCGTGGAGCTTGATTTATATTTAGCGCAAGCCGCCCATCGTTGTTAATATCAAAGTCAAATTCTACAAAAAATGCTGTCGGTGTTTCGGGTAGACATAAAACCCGACCGAAAATGTGCCCGCCATTTATTTCCGGTAAGCGAATAAAAATAATTCCGGTAAATAATACACCGTGCGTACGGGAGTTTCAAAAAGTGTGGAAGGAGGGGGGGGGGGGTAAAAAAAAACGATGTTCATTTGATTCCATCAACGTTGTGCATAGTCTGGCGCACATTCCGGATCGAATAATAAATCATCATTCTGCCCGGAACTAATAGCGTATTTGGACTTTTTTCCGGTGGTGTGTGTTTCTAGTTTTCGTAACGTTTGTTTTTTTTTCGTTTTTCGCCGATTCCCGAACGTATACACACCGGAGATTAAGTTACGTCATTTTTTTACATTTTCGCTGCTATCGTTTTAATTTAACGAGACTCGTTCGATGGAAATTTAAACTGTCCGCATTGTTTTCTATCGAAAACCGCGAAAAGTGCGGTCACAGTGTCAAAGATAAAATTCCACACGTATTCGAAATTCCTCCGATTTTTCAAACTTACCCGAAATAGCGCCTCGCCAAATGACGTAAAAATATAATTAGTTTGCTTTCTCAAAAAATATAAAGTTTTTTTGGTTTGTTGGTTGTCAATTGTCAAAAAGTCAAAATTATTGTAAAAAAAAATTACTGGTTTTTCCGTAAAATAGCTGGTCCAAAAAAATAATTTCTAAGGTCCACTACGTTTTCTTCTGTATGTGAATATCCTTCCTGAGTTCCTCAACAGCAACTGCCGCGTTTTTATGTACGCGGATGACACATCCATCTTCGTCTCCGGAAGGGAAGCTCCGGAGCTGATCAATAGGTTCTCTGGTGTTGTGGCACAGTTTGTTGATTTTTGCAAACAAAATCAGTTGATCATAAATTTGCAGTTGCGACCGAATTCACTGGTCAGTATGTTAAACCTCTGACTAACCTAGCGTTCAGCTTTGCGGGTTCACGCGTGGAATTAAACCACACAACAAAGTTTCTCGGATCTTACATCGATGCCTTCCTAAACAAAACGTTTCTTGCAATGTTAACAATCAGAGATTCTTTCTTTGAAAGATCCTTGTTGACTTTCTATTACGCCTCAGCATACTCGTCTATTTCATATAATATCGTAAACTGGGGACAAGCGAGTGATGCGGAGAGGGTGTTCATTCAGCAAAAAAGGATACTTAGGTTGATTTTCAGACTGCCCCCGAGGCTATCCCGCAAAGCTATATTTATAAAGAATAAAATACTAACAGTGCCTTGCATATTGCATCATCGTTCATAAAAATAAAGGCTCTCACAAGAAACACACGGATGTCCACGGTTATAACACCCGAAACAGAGAACACCTTCTAAAGCCAATACTGAACCACATGTTCTACAAAAAGTCGCTAAATTACGCAGGACCTTATTACTATAATTTGCTTCCTAGAAGTATAAAATCATTATCTACAATTTGAAACATATATTACAGGAGTGCCCTGATGAATTTAGTGATATATTCTCTACATATGTTTGTACTGTTTGTATATCCGTTTGTAACTGTTCTATACTGTACTGTTATCGTATTATTTATATACATAATTCATGATGTATCTTTATACTACTCTATAATGTACTCGTTTCCTGACGAAACATCCACTGTATACATACTGGGCTTTGTGAATAAAACTATCTATCTACCTATCTAAGGGTTTATAGCAGTTTGGATGAATGCCTTATGTTTTATGCATTTTGGTTAAAAAAAAATGAGGTGCAAATAGTGGAACAACATTCCAAGGTGTTATAAGTATAGTAGGAATTACAGGGCAGTGTAGTGTTAGCAAAATTAAGTTCTCGCTCTATGAAGTCGATTAAGGTTCTCTGAAGAACAGTTTTTTTACTAAGCCTTTTTTCAATGATGAAAAAACATGAAAAACATTTTTTTTTATTTCGTCAGAAAGACTTAATAAATATTCTGCGTATAAAACAATATTTTAAAAGGGATTTATCCAAACAGGACATATTTCTCCCATAAATATGGGCACAACAACCGCAACGATAAGCCGCGATTCTCTATTGCGAAAAATCGCCCATAATAATCAAAAGTGCAATAAAACAGCGAAGGGATCCAATTCTGTCTATCTAAAACTGTGCTTAAACGTTTCCCCTTTGTTTCAGATCGAATCTCCCACGTTAAAAAGCGATCTGACGACGTCAGATCCTATCGCGACCGGAGAGCGCCTTCATATCGGCCGTTTGATTAAAATTTCTCATCACGAATACTCCTTTATCGTACACGTGAAGCCAGGACGACTCTGCAAAAATCGCCCTGTCGAGATGGACGTTTGCAGAAGCGGCTCAAAGACTAAGGAATAACTCGGATCCAGTCACCTTAGGCGGGCGACGCGTCCTGACGCGGTCTTATCAAATCTAGGTGGCTGCGGGTGGCACGGTTATTAGAATGGTCGGTACGATAGACGGGAGCACCTAACGTCACGATTTTTGGTGGCGAGAGCTGAAGTTATGTTCGTTATTCGGTAGTGCGCAGCGGGTACAGTTGTAGTAGTGGACAGACATGTTGGTGTTTATTGTAATCGTGACCATTTTGGGGTCGCTCGGAAACGGGATGATGGCCTACAACGTAGATAACGGTGAGTCTCAATTACTTTTGAAAGAGAACATGTAGTAACGGAATGGAACTCTGTGATTCGTTGTTTTTATATATACTGATAAGACAACAGGTATTTCGATAAGAGGTTTTATAAAATAGTTAAATTTACTTTATGGCACGTGAAATGGAAGCAAAGTTGCGCAATTTGATGCTCAATAAGGGCTGGTTTGCAGTTTGAAAAATTCCTCATACTTTCCTCATTTTCATGACCTTGCCTCTGACGCATAGGTTAATATAGATCTGGCTGCGCCTTTATATTATCTTTGCTTTGCTGTCAGTGATCAAATATAATATTAAATAAAAGAAGCTTTCATCATTTGTGCTTGTACTGACCTGTTCAACGATTGTTGTATCCATTATATCTTATCAGGTATTTAGATGTCTATCTATCATATTTATTCGCTTAGGTTTTTGATTAAAAAGATGAAGTAGCCTTTGCAGATTGCCCTCAGGATCGGCAATATGATTTCCTATAATGTTGTCCATATGCCATCCTCTTATGTGATTCTTCTGTTTCTGTTTAATTCTTGAATAACTGTAACAAATTAACTTACTTACTTAACTTACCTTTCCATAATATCCAGCCATAAATAATCATGTGTTTTTCATTAATAAACGTTATTATTAATATTAGCATTTAAAATGAGAAATGGACTGACATTAGGGCTTATGCTCATAATTTCTAGAAACTCACCATTTATGCGAGCTTCTAGAAATTTTATATTTCTCAAGTCCATGATTTCATTTCGAATACGCCTATTTGCCATGAAGTCCAATATATTTTAAATACATAACCGAATAGAAAACATTCAAATAAGTGTTTATGTTTATCTTGTGTTCAAATTTTTTTTTTTTCAAAGAAACTTCCACAGCCTACTGTAATGGTTTTTACAGAACTTCTGGATTCCTCCTGCGTCGGTTTTTGCTTAGTCGAAATTGCTGACGTTTCGCCAATCATCCTGTTGGCTTCTGCAGAGCTTGACAGGTTTTTATTATACCAGTGCCGGACTCGATGTTTATTGCTTGAGGGTTGTGAATTTAATCAAAAAGTTTGTGCGGCATTTCGTAATTCTCGCTTTAAATATTTCCACGTCGCATAAACCACTACTTGGAATCCAATATTTCCCGCACGTAGGTCTAGAAACGCAATAAATTTTCTGCACATATTCAGCGCAACACCGACAATGGCGACGTGTTATTTCCATTCGGAATTTTAACTATTTCCAAGTTTTCGGACAGGAAAGTCGACGGTTCGTTTCCATCTATCTTTTTTTTTTGAGTATCTCCCTTTGTATGTTCGATTTCGGAGGTTCTCCTTTCTCAGAACGGGTAGGTATTTTCCACGCTCCAGCAAACTGCAAAGCGTGGACAATACTTCGGGTATATTTGAAATTTCTCATTGGAAAAGTGGAATTTAAAGTTTTGTTTGGATGAGAACTTTTCACTTTATCCTGTTAGAGCGACGTATGAATTTTTTATAAGTTGCGGGTGAAAGTTGCGGCCGCCAGGCGATAACTCCCTTTTCCGCCGGTGTGCGACGATAAAGAGAACTGCCCGGATAATCCCGGAGGTCGGTTGACCGAAAATATATTTTTTTTGAAAAGATATTTTCCCCTCAATTTTCTTTAATCATCGAATCGGATTGTATTATTCAGACCGGATCAAGAATCGCCGTTTTATTTTTTCATCGTCCTCGTGTTCTGGCATTAATAGTGTGTGGAGAAAAACTAAACAATTTAAATTTATAAATATAAATTTAAATTTATAAATATAAATTTATAAATATAAATTTAAAAATATAAATTTATAAATATAAATTTATAAATATAAATTTATAAATATAAATTTATATGTATAAATTTTCAATGATATTTTCAAAATCATTTACTTTTTTTAAATTTATTTATTAAATTATCAATTTATTAAATAGGTTACAAGATTCTCAAAGTTGGTTGAACAATTTTACCATCGAAAGTTGTTACGAATCATAGGCTGAATTCAAAACATCTCAAAAACATCAGAAATTGGTTTGTAAATATGGGAATGACGGCCAACTAACATTCTCTGGGAACCAGAAGAAGAAGGACTCGATTTGCTCATTTTTGAAAGCAATGCTGACTTTTATAGCAGCTCACATAAAATAGAATCAGAAAAATAAAACTGTACTTTCGAAGCGTAATTAGGTTAAGTTGATGACATAGTTGACCTAAAAATGATTTTGATATAAAAATAACAAATAACATCACTTGCGTCGTTTTGTTAATCATTTCATTCCTGGAAAAGGTAAAAATGAACCAAGAAAATAATAGTAATATGTTCAACTATAATAACACCTAAGGGAAGAAAATTTAATAGAATATATTACATTTTAATGTATTATGCAATAAGTTTTATAAACAACACGGTGTGAAAAAATGAAGAAGTTTATGAACGTCTTGTGTGTTATTTGGTATTTGGTAAACTTGCAATGGGGACCGTTTCATAATTATACAAGAAAATATTTTTTGTTTTTGTTTTTTGTTACGTTTTCTCGTTTACGTTCGTCGGGTTATAAAGAGGAGTAAAAAAAGATATGTTAAAAATCCAAATAAATTATTACCACTAAATAAAAAATAAAAACAAATTTTATATTAACAAAATGAACATAATTTTGGTTGTTGTGGTGTATTTTTCATTTATTGGTTTCAACTCGTTTGTGAGATCTTTGTGGGCAATTTTTAATGCCTTTAAGTGGGTATTGTCTCCCATATATTATTTATTCTTTTTGAAGGGTTAGTATTTGATGGTTCTTTTAGATTTACCGCACATATAAATACTCGTGGTCGAAGAACTTATGTCCCAATAAAACATATATATAGTAATCGTCACTTAATATCAAAAAAGGTAAAGACTCCTTCGAACTACCTTTATTCAATTACTGTGATGTTGTTTACACAAACAGTATAAACAGTTCTGATAAAAGAAAATTTCATGTCTTAGACTTATTCATGGAATAAGGAAGTACCAGTCAATTTCACACAAACCCTTTGAAACAGGGTGGCTTGGCATGGAGAGGAGGAGAGAACTACATTCTGCCTGCTTTTTTTATAAAATTATAAACTTCCCTACGTACTTATAGAGACGCATTGTGTTCAGAACGCATGGGAATAATTTAAATATCAGGTTTAGGGGGAAGATCACTTCACCATTTCATAGGTGAGCATAGTTTTTTTTACCTTTAACATTGCCCGACTTTTTAACGACAAATATAAATTGTAACATAAATATAAATATATATAAAAATAATATTTGGGAACGCATACATGCATAGTTTCTAGTTTGTTTTCTGCGATATATAGAGCTTATTATTAATTAATTTATTTATTTATATTAGTTTTTCTAAATTACTTGCTTATATCACTTAAAGTTTTTTTTTTTTTAAATATATTTTAGGTACACTTCTTGGCCTAGGATAAGTTTATAAATTAATTAATTTCGGACTTGGTTAAGTGGATCAGCGAGCTACTCCTGTGAGTTTCTCATCTGAACCATTTTTTGAAAATTTATTTACTTCTTTCTCGCCCGTCATTTGTAAAATTTATGTTCGAAAATAAAAACATAATAATAATTATTATTATTATTATAAAAGCAGCCCCACCTCAGCGTATATTATACAAAGTGTGGTTTATTATCCTTGGACGAGTTATGTAATAAAAAAAACAAGACGACCGAAAATACTCGTATAAGCAAACAATCGTTTTGGTTCCTATCTTCCGTTTAACAATGAAAAGAAAAATCTGAGGATCTTTTACTCGGCCCGATGTCGTGTACTTCTCCCCACAATGGCAAAACTCCAAAATAAAATTACGCGGAAGGGGGGTTTTTGCGTGACCGAACAAATGGAGAAACGTGGAGAGAGAGGAAAGAAACCCATCCGTCCGAATCAGCACGCTGGAAACCGCAGCAGCTGCAGCCCGGTGTAAAATCCGGATGACTATTTCCCACGGTGCCGGATGATTTCTACGGCAAACAACCCATAAATACCGGGAGATGCAATTAACCAGCACTATATAATTAGGGGGCAAAGTTTGATTTCAAATTGCACACTGTAGTGTTTTTTATACACTCTTACGATATACACTGTGTTCCGAAACTAAGTAATGTAACAAAAATTCCAAATCATAATATTTTTCGCTTAATTCTCAACGAAATAAGCTGTTCATAGTTGCAAAATTAAATTATTTCAGAAATCTGTCACTATATGGAACTTTGCCTGGAACATTTCTTTTATTTGCCCTGTATTTTATTTATTTACACTGATATTGCAAAATAGAACAGATTGCGCTAAGGAGAATCACAAATTCTCAAAAATTATTACTCTCAAAACGACGAAAAGCTCGTATTCATATTTGAAAGTATTTGAATATTCCTCGTGGGCCATCACCGTAGCAGTTGGATAATAAGCTCTTTTAATAGAAACTAAGTTTTAACGGATTGTGACAATGACTATTTCAAATTTCATTAAGTCGTGTTATATATAATATTTTTTTGAGGATTTGTGATTCTGTTTAAGGCAATCTGTTCTATTTCTTAATGTCAGTCTAAATAAATAAAATGCATAAATAAATTACCCGCTTTTGAAGGATTAATTGGGTTGTGGATTCTTTTTTTATATTTCCGCAACTCCTTATGTCACCTTTTATTTTTTTCTTTCAAACCAGTATGTGTTATGAAAAAATTGCAAAAGACAGAAATTTCTAAATAAACAATTAAATATTACATATTTTCAGGCCACTGCATAACTTTTTTCTGAAAATTATTTAAGAAACAACTACCATCGTGGTCAGTTCATTTCCCTCCATTTAATTAAAAAATGTATATATGCAGAAAGTGTACAAGGAGCAAAAACAGATTTATCGCAAACTCTTCCAAAAAGAGAAAGAAACGAGTTACACTAACGAGCTACTATCGAATATGCGGAACACAGAGGAACTTGGATAAAGCTCTCTAGCTATGGAAACAGTCACAATAGATTGCCTTTGGGTCGCAGTGATCAACAGGCCAATTGCTAATTCCCCCAATTTGAACTATACAAAATGAGTTTTTTGGTGAAGGTTATTAAAAAAAATTGGGTATGGTCTCCCGGAACGTCAGGTGTCGAGAGCCCTTAACGAGAAGCCTTTCCTTTTTCCTCCGTTCGCCGCGAACGGCGAATATTTAATTTTTTTCTTAATTATTTCCCCGCCCTCGGGGGCTCTTCATTTCAGATTCCTGAAAGGGGGCGTTAAACCGTTTGATTTAGAATTTTGCTCGAGATCCCGATGAATATTCAATAATATAATTCCGCTTGTTTTAAGGAACAATTGCCTCGTTTAATTTCCTGGGATTTTGGGATTCGTTTTTTTTTTTACTTCGCCTATTTCGCAATAAATTATGCGTCTTGGGGGGGGGGGGGATCTAGCGGCCGGGGGAGGAAAAATTTGAATGGCAAATTGAAAAATTAAGGATTTTTTTTAAAATAATTTAACCTCCATTTGTCGTTCCTAATTAGCAAAGAGCAGATAAGGCTACATTCGCAACCACCGTTGTAGCTGAAATATTGTATTAATTACATTATTTACATGGCCTGCTTTAGGAAGCTCACCTCACAAATTAACCAAATTGGTGACAGGTGGAGACCTGATTCGCGATTAAGATTGTTAGGTTGTTTATAGATTTCTGTAGACTCTCGGATTTTACATGCAAGAATTTTAGTTTTATCAGTCATCCGAGACACATCCAACACTATGCAACTGCAAGTCAACAGAAGAAGGTTAACACCCCAAAAAAACGTTATACAGTATTACAAGAAGAATGTTTCTTAAAACCAGCAAGACCTACACAAGACATACTACTGATCTACTGGAAAAAGTCCAAAAAGAGACACTTGAGTACAAGTAGATTTTTATATTCAAGAGGCAGTCGTTAGTTTTTACCCAACCTTGCGGTGAATGCGTAGAGTGATTTAAATGGAACTCTAAATAGGAAAATGCATTTAAAACATTATGATCTGGCACTTTAAAAGAACCAAAAATCGGGTACAAATCCGTAGCTTTTCGATAAACTTGAACCGCACCTAAAGCCCGCGCTGGTATATTAGACAATAAAAGTCCAATAACTTTCCGGATGCATTTTTCCGTCCTTATAACGATAGTCGAACGAACCGTTTGCCGGATTACGGGCACGTAGCGCGGAATCAATACAGCGCGAGAGAATCAAAATTTTATGTTCGGAGTAGAATGCGAAGGCTCTACACGAAAATCTCCCATTTAAGCGAAAATATTTCTCATAACATTGAGAATTCCCGGAGCAAAGCTCTGTCGCTGCGAAAATATTCTCACGATCTCGGACGATTTCAATGCAGCCGGAGATCTACATTATAAGGTGCAAATATTTTCCCTCAGTACGACGAGACGCTGCTGTTTCTTATATTTTGCTCAAATATTTCTACGGAATATACCCGTATAGGTATAAAATATATTTCTCATTTCGGGATTTATTATGGCGCGGATGATGATGTTGTTTGGCTCGTGTTTACAGTTCAGAAAGGCTGGTGGCAAAATGATAGCATGTGTATTTGTTACTTTGTTATGTTCAAACTTTTTGCCCCCCTCTCCCCCCTCTCTCCAGCCCTCTCTTCTTTCTCCCTCTCTTTCTCTCCCTCCCTCTCTTCTTTCTCGCTCTTCTCTCTCTCTCTCTCTCTCTCTCTCTCTCTCTCTCTCTCTCTCTCTCTCTCTCTCTCTGCCTCTCTCTCTGTCTCTCTCTCTGTCTCTCTCTCTGTCTCTCTCTCTCTCTCTCTCTCTCTCTCTCTCTCGTCTCTCTCTCTCTCTCTCTCTCTCTCTCTCTCTCTCTCTCTCTGCCTCTCTCTCTCTCTCTCTCTCTGCCCCCCCCCCCTCTCTCTGCCTCTCTCTCTCTCTCTGCCCCCCCCCTCTCTCTGCCTCTCTCTCTCTCTCTCTCTCTGCCCCCCCCCCTCTCTCTGCCTCTCTCTCTCTCTCTCTCTCTGCCCCCCCCCCCCTCTCTGCCTCTCTCTCTCTCTCTCTGCCCCCCCCCCCTCTCTCTCTCTCTCTCTGCCTCTCCCTCTCTCTGCCTCTCTCTCTCTCTGCCTCTCTCTCTCCCTGCCTCTCTCTCTCTCTCTCTCTCTGCCTCTCTCTCTCTCTCTCTGCCTCTCTCTCTCTCTCTCTCTGCCTCTCTCTCTCTCTGCCTCTCTCTCTCTCTCTCTCTGCCTCTCTCTCTCTCTCTCTCTCTCTCTCTCTCTCTCTCTCTCTCTCTCTGCCTCTCTCTCTCTCTCTGCCTCTCTCTCTCTCTCTGCCTCTCTCTCTCTCTGCCTTTCTCTCTCTCTGCCTCTCTCTCTCTCTGCCTCTCTCTCTCTCTGCCTCTCTCTCTCTCTGCCTCTCTCTCTCTCTGCCTCTCTCTCTCACTGCCTCTCTCTCTCTCTGCCTCTCTCTCTCTTTCTCTGCCTCTCTCTCTCTCTGCCTCTCTCTCTCTCTCTCTGCCTCTCTCTCTCTCTGCCTCCCTCCCCCCCTCTCTCTCTCACTCTCTCTCTCTCTCTAGAGCTAACTTGGAAAGATTTGATTCTACCTTATTCCTTAACATTCGAATTTAAATTCCATTAACATTTAATGCATTTTCTTCTCCAATCAATAATTTCATCGCTCTCAGTAGCTGTAATTATCAAGTATTGCTTTTCCCAAGCAAAATCCGTATCTTTTAAGGTTTTTTTCTAACACTAAATCTACTGTCTTCCCTTCCAGACTTCAACAAAATTTTGTCTAGGATCGGTAATTGTTTTGAACTTTGCCTTGAATCGTATATTTTATGTCATGAACCAGTTTCTCATATAAAACATATACTTTTAAAACAATGACTTCAGAGTTTTCTGCAGTTTCTAAATATACTGTCTTATTGCTGTGAAGGCTGCATCAAAAATTTGTTTTCTTAAATATAAAAAGTGACTTTCTTTGAATCGTATTGATCCTCTTTGTAGACCTTTTATTGGGAGTTTCCACTTGACCTGCTGCCGTTTTGCATCAATAACTGAAATTCCTATAATCGTCTTTCCCGTTGCATTCTTTCTAGAACATCTTTTAAAAAAACTTTCGCAAGTAATTAATATGCTCTCGTGTTATTCATCCTTCAACAAAACTTTGACTAGGATGTCAGTTTATTTTCATGAAAAGAAAGAGTGAGCTTGATTCGTCATCAACAAGTATTTTGAAACCCTTTTTTTTTGGGAGGTTTTACTGGACTTGCTGCATTTTTTACCATAAAAAAATTGTATTGCTATAGTCGTTTTTCCCTTTCCGGTCCTTCTGGAACATCATTCAACAACCTTTTCTCATATCAGGTCTGTTGGTTACATGGGTGCAGTTGTAGGGTTGTAGACAAATTTTATGAGATCGTAAATCAACTCCCAAATCAAAGATGAAAGATTCTATCTTTCGTCGTTCTAAAGAAATATTGAAGAAACATTTTACTGTTGCAAATTAAATTATAGAAACTTTGGATTTGGCCACTTTCTCTTGTATACCGACGATGTGTTCTGTGGTTAATTCCTTGAGTATCGATTCGTTTATGGTTAGGAGTGTAAGTGTAATTAAGGAAAATATATAAATAGATTAACAGCAACCAAAATTATTAATACGCTATTGGCAGTGTGGCACCCATAGGAAATGTTGCTCCAGCTCTATTACTCCGCACTATTTATAAACAGACTTTAGTTATAGAGTAATTTTTGGCTTCGTCAACTTTCGACGGTCACCATTGGTGTCTACCGACAGAGATTCGGCTTGCTTTTCGGACATTTCTACTCGAGCAAACGTTTTTTTTTTCCTTTTCATTTGCATAATCGTCGGGGACACTTTTCGCTCGCGCGCCACAGCGGCGTTCGTCGGAGCGTAAACTAACACGAATTAGCATAAAGTCCGACGATATCAACAGGTCTTGCTGGCGCGATTCCACCCTTCCGCACCTCCCGCGGTGCGAAGCGTCGCTTGGAAGTAAAACGGGGTTTGTAAATCACGCTTATGCGTCCGTCAACACGAAAATTGCACGGTGCAGAACCGCACAGAACATGTCGTTAGGATTCGCCAAAATTGATAATGCGGTTTTCACGAATAATCTACGGTTCGGTAGGCGGACGTGTATGGAAAATTTGATTTATTTTTCTGTTGTACTCCAGAATTTATATTGAGAAAAAAATTCGGCGATACAAGCTTACTCATCAAAATCAACGTGCGTATATTATGCAAAAAGTGCAGTAAATGGCATCCGAGTCACGCGGAGCGCAGCGGAGCGAGTGTTTAATAAACGAGTGACTTAAAAAGTTTACCAGACGTGTTGCATACTATGCTTTTTCTACGATCGTTACTTTTTGGGTACATTTTTGCAAAACAACACGAATACATTCACTGACGTGATCGTCAGAATTGACGAATCGCTGTAATTGCTGTAAAATCTTCGAAAATATCCGATCGCTCTCAAACCCGCGCGGTAATATCCCGGAAATGTTTTACTGAAAGGAGAAGGATAAATGTTTTATTATAATAATCGTGGTTCTCAGATGCTCTCATTTGTATACTGCATATACTTTTCAGAAGAAATGCCTCCAAATCGATATCCAAATCAATACACTTGATATCTTTTTTCGCAAAGTGGGAAGGAGTATTGCCAGTGTCAGTTCGAACTTAAGAAATAAAAAATTTTCAAATCTCAAAACAATTAAATTATTGAATAATAGACACCGACCTGATAAATTTGTTTATCTGGTTAAGCATTGATTCAGATTTTATTTCTAGATTGTGAAAAAATTGCCGAAGACAAAAGACAAACGACAAAGAAAAAACCATAAAATAAAATAAAATTATGTGATTAGTTTTTTTTTAATTTGATAATTCCTTGTCACTCAGTTTAGAAAAAAACTGTGCTGCAAGTGTGTTCTCTTTCACAATATTTTCTTGTTCTATCAATTTTCTTTTTTTAGATAGACAATGAAAAGTTTTCAAAGAAACGTCCACAGGCTATTTATAATATTATCTACAAATATTCTGGATGCCCTGACGCATCTGTTATTTCAGATAAGCTAAACAACCGACCCAAGACGAATGTAGAAAAAACAATAAAAAAAATTTTCCTCCATATTTGTATCGCCTCAACATTTATATAACAAACTACCCTTTATTTTAAACAATAAATCAGCCCCTTGGGTTTCGAAACATCATGCAATGGGATAAGCATGTATGGTTTGATTAATATAAGTAGCGGGGTTGAGACCCCCATGATAAGACTGCAGTGGAAATTAATAATATAAGAAAATTTTAAAAAATCTGCGAATGGCAAATTAGAAAAAGAGAATAATTACAAGAAGCAACAATGACAGTAATATCAATTCATAATTAAATGATAATTAACAATTATAAATAAATATTAATATTAAAAGGCAAAGCAGTTTATCACACTACTATCCAACTACTAGACTATAGCACGTTAAGGCTGAAGTTTGAAGCATATACAGGGTGTTTGAGGATCAACCAGTTTTATACCTACTCAATATCATTGGGCGTCCAAGTCAATGCAAGCCTCATTTTTGATTCACGTCCTAATCTCCCTGATCGAGATATGGAATTTAATGTCAAACGTGATTAACCTTCGTCGTACCCTGTGGGGTACAAATGTACCCCAACAACCCAATTTTTCTTATAACTTTTTAAAAACTTTAGTCATTTAATATTTGCAGATTCATTTTCCCTTTATTTTAGTTATGACGTGCATCAAAAAAGTCAACAAAAAAAATTTTTTAATGTGGGGTATAGTATGGTATGCCAAGATACTCTTTTTGATTAGTCACGGTCATGCGCAGTACGGTAAATATCAGCTGTTGTCAGCCATTTTTCATTTTTGAAATCATAACGAAACCATTAACCGATTTAGAGTTAGGACAATTACTGAATGACAATCTCGATGATGCTGACATAGAACTCTGTGGTAGTGAAGAAAATAGTGAAAATGTTCCGGAAATGATAGATTCTGAAGATGATAGAATAAATAATGCTGGTGGTCTAATTAGTGAAAAACATCCAAATCAAACACAACCTCTACAACGCATATGGAAACCAACAGATGCTGTCGAAATAAAGCCCTACATTGACCTCATTTTCATGTTAGTTGCCCTTCAAGCTTCAAAAGAACCGATAGTAATGTTGCGGTGTACTAAGAGAGGTTACACTAGATCTGTTATTCAAGCAATTATGTCTCGCTCACGTTTTCAATTGTTGACGAGTTTTTTTTGTTTTGACTATCCAAATGTAAGGGAAATCAGAAAGAAAACTGTAAAGCTTGCACGGGTAAAAGAAGTTTCCAACATGTTTGTGGACAATTTCAAAAAGTGTTATAATCCCGGAAGCCATGTTACAGTAGATGAGCAACTAGTTGGATTTAGAGGTCGTTGTTCATTTAGAGTTTATATGGAAAGTAAACCAGATAAATATGGTGTTAAAATTTGGGCCGCAGCAGATAGTGAAAATTCGTACACTATAAATACTTGGGAAAAATTAATAATACAGCAGAAAAGAATCAAGGCGAGAGAATCGCCTTAGATCTAGTAACCGAATATGGGATGACCACAGATAATTTCTTTACAAGTTTGTCAATGACTCTTTGCGGAACATTACGAAAAAATAAATCTTAAATTCCCGAAGAACTCTTGCCAAAACCTTATAAACCTATTGTGTCCAAGAAAAAGGCTGTCCTTATGTTGTCTAAGAAGAGAAAATGTGAAGTACAAGCCTGACATAATACTTCAATATAATAAAACAAAAGGTGCTGTAGACACTACCGATAAAATGGTAAAATAATATTCAGCTCGTCGATGGCAACTTTTGGACAGCTATTAGACGTCGCGGCACTAAATGCATTTCTTTTATGGAGTACAAAATTTCCAGCCAAAGAATCAAAAAGCGAAGACAGCAGAAGAAAATTTCTTTTGTCAGTCATAAGAAGATTTAAAACAGAACCATGAATTCCCAACAGTGTCAAATCATATGTGCTAGAATTGAAACAGCACCATGAAATGAATTGCGAATAACCTGGACGACCTGTTTCTGGACGATGTTATTTGTGCAATAGAAAGAAAGATCGCAAGTCCAGGCACCATTGTTGCCACTGCAAAAAATTTACATGCATTGACCATAGTGTGAAACAGATAAGAATTAATATAAGTAGAGGAATTAGTCTAACTTTTTTTTTAACATTTTTGAGAATTGTTTATTTTGTTCAACTTTTTCAATAAATATAATATTACCCCACATGGTGTTCTGCGTTAATTTTTAACTGTGGTACGACAAAGGTTAAGCACACTCCATTAGAGATTTCATTTCTATCTTAAGGCACATGCAAGGCGGCTAAGGTTCACTTTCATTTCACCTTGTTTTCCTCCATATTTATCTCCGCCACTCTCTCCCGCCGACGTTCGATTGTTTCTTGCAGTTCGTGTGCGCGACGGACGTTCATGAACAATTCAAACCTCTTATCGGGACATTTATTTACCGATTTTATCGTCATCGAAAAACTCCGGTGCAATAATTTCAACGTTAAAAGGCGGGCTACATGTCATCGCAGCAGGTGGTATAAGGTTGCCCCGTCCGATCCCGTCTCATATTTATCGGGTTTATGGGATATTTTTTTGTTTCGGGGACACGCGCGCGGCCATTTTAAATCGATCCGACTCGGACGTTTTCTGAATTTTAAAAATCGCCGACGGGAACGGATAACGTCTACCTTTCCGGTGCTCGACGAGTTTTCGGTAGAGTTATTGCCCGAAGTGCTTACGTAATTTGTTTTCCAATTTTATTTCTGATAATCGTGGTCACTCAGACTTATAAGCATGTCGTCACGCTCAACGAAAATTTGGGTCAACTTTAAAGTTAATTTGATTTGATTCGAACCATTTTTATTTAAATTAAATTTTAGGAATGTACAGAATGTTTAAAGAAGAACAAATTTTTTACTCAATGGGCTTTCTGGTCAAGACTATCTAAGTCAAGTCGTCTTTTTTCAGCATCTTGTTACTTTTGAATAATCGATGAAATCGAACTTTTCGAAAGTATACGCGCTTAGCAACGAAATTCGTATCTCAGCAATAAAAATCTATCCTTTTATCCCGAGTTTCCACTGTTTTTGCGGCATCGCTATCGCCTTCAAATTTTGCAAGTAAATAGCATTTGGCCCCTGACGTAACCTATTGAAATTGGGGGTTCCGGGGGGTAGGGAAGTATTTGGCCGCATAAACTTCTATTCTTATAATTTTTCAAAAATGTTCAGGGTGCCAGGCAAATCAGAAAAAGTAAATAAAAAATAGGTCCCCCTAATATTGAAAATCGGACTGTTTCTTTTACATGGCAATAAAGCTCGCATACATAGCTAAAACTTTTGTATTTAAGGTTTTCACCGATTTTACAGGGTGTTCTCGACATTCCGTGCAACAATAAAAAACGTAATAGGTGCTCTGAATTTGCAGCTACCCACTTCAGATTTGACAGAGAAGTAACAGTTCAGACTCATATTTAATCTCTAAAAGTCGAGCGCAGTTAAGTACCGCAAAGTATTTTTGAAAATTTTTTGAAATTTTTTTTTTGGTTATTTTAGGCTTCCAGAACAACATGTTTTTCTCTATAACCATTCACCCTATCGGTAAAATTCTGTAACTGGTCTACGCGGAGGATCCAGTGCCGTAACATTTATTTCAAGCATTTTTTCGATTATTAACAGGGTTTTTAAATTATAGGCAAACATCTAAAAGACTTTGAAAATTGTTCTTTTCCTCAGTAAATTATTAACCGCAAATAAAAAAAAAAGAGCTACAATTTTTGTATTTGTGGTTTTCGTCTATCACACACGCTGCTCCATATGAAAATCACTATTCCGGGGGGGCGTCAAGACGCGATGACGTCATTGATTACTACTGCGCACTGCATGGTTTCAGAAAAGTCTTATTTTCTCGGAAACCATTTACTATTTTAGAAAAATCTTGGACCAGGAAACGTCGAAGATCCAGGGCTATAACCTCCGTTTCCGTTTTTTTTTTAAATTATGTACAGGGTGTGTCGTTTATTCGTAAAAATATCTAAAAGACCCTAGAAATTGCCCTTTTCGTTTTTAAATTATTAGCCGTTAATGAAAAACTATAAAATTTGTAAAAATTTAGTCCAAAAAATTTCGTAAATTTGAGGGAGAGAGAAAATTTCAGGTTTTGTCTATAATGCAGGACGCGCGAGATACTTGGAAATCGTTATTACTTGTACAATTTTTTATATTTATCAAAGTTTGTCGCTACTTTGAAATTCGGCGATAACTTTAAAGTCGTTGGTTATTAAGTTTATTTAAGTTTACTGGATGTATAGTACATCAGACTTGGTAGGATTACAAAACAAGTTTACTGATATATATATATAAGCTTCATTGCAAAGTGCTTACGCAGATGAAGTTCGTATAAGCAAATTCATAAACCTTGCATTGAGATTCCTAATTACCATTGGCCTAGGATTATTGCTTAATTTTAAGTCGACAATGTACAATAATTACTTGACCGACGGATCTGGAAATCAATAAATTTAACAATACATATTAAGATGTTCATAGGTACTATAAATACATTTTTCTTTTAAAAAGGCTCTAAGCAATTTTTTGAAAGTTTTACTGCTTGAAACATTTTTTAATTGAGGTCCCATATGTAGTGCTGTCCTAGTCTATGTGCAAGCCGTGTTAAATTATTGCCATATCTAGTATTAAAATTTTCAAATTTTCTGTTAATTGTATTTCGAAAATATTAATGTCAGGTACAATTTAAAGATATAAAATTTTTAAAAAATCTTAACGTTGATGATACCTCGAAGCACTTATATTTCTAACTGCTCGTTGCTTATTATCAAGCACTTTTGTATCAGAAACTTTAGTAGATTTACCATCAACTTTTACCAGGTAACTTGTATCCAATTATGTAGTAAAATTTATAAGAACCATTGTGTCCTGTCCATTGTGCAGTAATTAATGTTGTTGGATATAAATTATTATTATTTAAAATATTATCTAGGTTCTTCAAACGGGTAGAATTACGAGAACCTGAAATCGATTTTGTGTGGTATTTTATCTTTTTCTGGCTGTAGGGATATAATAAAGTTTAACGTGCTTTCGGAAGCGAATATTGAAGTATCCAATAGCCGTTATATTCGACGGGGCAACATAAAACTGGCCATGCGGAAGGGACAACACTAAAGGTTGTCCTGTGCCGGGAAAAATCCATGTTTTTCGCTCTGTTTGGGCCACGATTCGATTTCGTCTGGATTTGGTTTGAGTTTTGACACGCGATGCGACGAGTAAATCTTTCTATAGAACGTGCCATGCAAACCCACCCTTTTTTTGTTTCTTTCTGAATTCTATTGGCAACAAATGATAACTTTCAAAAGACGAAGTGTATGCTTAAACAGTCCGTAATTCTATAAAATTTGCAAAACATTTTTTTTTTTAAATGACGATTTATAAAACGTTTAAAGAAAAAAGGAATTTTATATTTAATGCTATGCTATATCACTAAACAACGACATTTTCACATTTGATTAATAAAAAAACATTGAAATTTTTGTTTGTGCACCCTACTTCTACTTCTATGATACGCAAAAACGGTATAATCAGATTTTTAATGTCGTCAGCAGTTTTTGAGCTACGAGAAAAAATGGAAGAAATGTGATTTTAAAATTTGATATATCCTCTATGCAATGAAAGATATTAGATTTTGTAAATATTTAAATCTTAATATAATCTTTAAATGTTAAATATAAAATCAGAATCCTCAGCAGGGTCGGAATCTTAAAGGCAATTTTATTTGGGATAATTTTTTTATTTTATTTTAATATTTTATTTTAAATCTACGCCCGTTAGTTTGAACACCTAGATTAGAACCTTTAGCTTATAGTTGAAAAAAAAAGTAAGTTTAAGTTAAGTTTTATAAGTTTTTGTAGGTCACTATTAAAGAGATATTTTTTGGCAATATATTAAAATAATTCATTAAAAATGATACTTTATTACGAAAAATCCAATAGATAATATGGGAGTTAAAACGAATATTACATTGAAGGAAAACATGTAAAATCATATTCATTATGCATGTACAGGGTGGTCGGAATCTATGAGTGTTATAAAAAATGTTTGAATACAAAAGTTGTTTCCAGTAAAATGATGTTCAATTTTTTCGTAATATTTCAATTGCCACTTAATTACATACGGGGTGGTCAAATAAAGTTAGATATTTTTAAATGGAACTTCTATTTTACTAATACTCTTTAAAAGACGAATCAAACGATATATATAAATAATTATATATCTATCTGCTTTGGAAAGTAATTTTATTTTAGAAAATAATACTTTTTTTCAGACAACAATTTCTGTAAATCAAACAAATTTTTTTTAAATCAAACACGATTTTTCTCAATTCTCACACAATTAATTAAATTTCTTAGCTTTCTGGGTTGATTCTGGAAGCGTCTCTATGAAATTGCAAACAAATAAATTAATAAATATTATTTCATTTAATAATTTTAATTTAATTTAATTAATTTTAATTTAATCGTACACCGATAGTTACGTCAGCCGCATCGCATAATCGAAAAAATGGAGCCCTGAAAATGTACTTTATGAATTCGACACAGATAAACAAGATAAAAGATTGAATAAAGGTGTGGTGCCGTATTCCGAGAGAGACTTTTTAGGCCAAATATCCAAATTTTATTTGACAACGAGATGACGCGCCTTATCATCTAACGCACATATATTGAATTTTTAAATGGATTGGGCAAAATGACACTCTCTGGCCGACAAGGAGCCCGGATTCAAACCCACTGGATTTCTTTTTGCGGGGCATTTTGAAAGTATACAAAAATAAGCCCATAGCAGTTTTTGCATTATAAGAACCAATTCGGGATACAATTAATGCGATTATTGATTTTATTTTGGTCAAATGTTACTGTTTTAAAAATAAAATAATCTCTAACTTTTACAGTATTTTAAATAAATCATCGATATAGCAATTTCATAAAAACAATATTAGAAATAAGGTTAATTGCCTTAATATTGCCTAGGAATTGATATAATGAATAAATTGAAAACGTATCTCGGAACAATGTTCAGGGTTATTTTTTATATTTATGTGCCCTCCCGCAGGGGTTTATGGAAGTAACCGGGAAGTTAAAAGTTAATTCAAAATTTTAAATAATTCATGAACGGCTTATCCAAATATCAACTAGGTATATATTTTTTAAATCAACAGAAAAAGAACCTTCGTCATAACATGAAATATGTATGGTGTTCCATTTAAAAATAAAATGTATTCGTTGTTATCGTCTTTTAAAGGGCTATGCAAAAATATACAGGGTGTTTGAATGAAAAAATGAGAGAAGTAACATTTTGTTGGTTTCTGAATAACTAAATTCGCCTGAAAATGGTTTATGTTCATCTTTTTTTTTTAAGGGAATGTCTTACGAATATTGACCTTATGCGGAGTATCTAAGGGCAAAGAAAAATAAATAATAATAATCATCATCATCATCTTTATTGCTTAACAGATATAATATAACTATAATAAATAGTCAACTATATTCACTGTAGCAAAGTAATAGTGAAACATACAATCCAGTATAATATTTCAAATTTGCGTTTAATTAACGTGGTACACTGCGAGTCACTAAGACAAAAAAAAGGTCAATATCATTACAGAAGTCATTAAATAATTTTATCAACTGATTGAGAACACCTTTAATCAAAAAATTGGTTCTTGGAGTTACTAGGCGAAATACAGGTGACGCCCTTATAGCCCTTGAAGGAACATGAAAGTTCAGTTGGCTCGACAATTTCTTACCTCTCCATCTCAGGGTCGTGAAAAAGAAACGCATTAATTAATTAAATTCGTAATTTAATAGTGAGGTAAGACAATGCCTAGGCTAGCTCATTAACAACCGAGAAAAATTAATAAAGTAGAAAAGAAAAAAAATATATATACTAAACCAAAGCCAGGTTGGAAGGCGGCGAAGGGCACCTCGGTCAGTCCCGGAAGGTGGTAGGTAGGCGCCACGTGATTCGAAAAAGGTAGACTTATCAACCCGAGGTTCCAACCCGTAAAGGAAATAAACAAGTGAATCACGAACAATAATTTATTTCCTTCAACCTGGTGGTAGGTGTGAGTGTCAAATCTCACCTTCAAGTTTTGGCGGTGCAAAAGAATGTAAGACACTATAATTTAAGGCTATAAGTTCCGCAAACCGTTCTTGAAGAGAACAGGCCACTTAAGCTACCCAAACCTCAAGATGTCCCGAACGTTACACAGCTGTCTGTCACTATCCCGGGAACCAAGGCAAGATGGAATGGTGGCTCAATTGGACAGCCGCAGGTGGGCAGTCTCAGTTAACCCAGCAAAGTCCGTCCGGAAAGCCTGCTGCTCGATAGGGGAAACTCCACAACTAAACATGTACCCAAGAGACAGCATACACTGCAAGACACCAAGTCTGGTCTGGTATTCCGGTGAAAGAAGAAACCACGTGGAAGGTTTGCGGGAAACGGAGCAACAATACGTACAATACTAATTAGAAAAAAAAAACCCTAAAATAAAATCGGCATAAATTGAGGAACACTGATTAGGTAGCGAAATGGTTCCAAAAGGTAACTTACCTCGATTCGAGGGTTTTCTGGAAATATGGGGCAATGACAATTCTTTTCAAAATCCCTCGTTGAGGAAGATTCCCATTCCAAACTCCAAATAGATCCAAAAGTATGGGAAATCATAAATTAGTGACCAATTCACATATCCCCCTCTTATTGGGGTAGCACTACCGGCTCAAAAAGAAATCGGTCACACAAAAGAAAATCTGCCACAACCCCAAGCTTCAAAAGCTAGCGTACAAAATGCCGGACGATTCAGACAACCAGTTTTATTAAAAGGCTAAACGGGCACAAAAAATTAGAGGGAAAACGCCACTCTTGCCAACCTAGTCGACGGTACGCCGCCAGTAGAAAGAACAACCGAACTATATCTGTGGTGATGGCCGTATGGCCCGTGCCAAAGAATCGAGGTTGCGTCAACGAGATCGAATTACCCGAACGCTATCCATGGTGGCGACCGGACGGCCAGTCACAGAAAATCGAGGAAGAATAGGTTAAGAAACAAAACAATGTTTACTAGGCTCGCCAAGGAATACCGAAGCAATGAAAAGCAAATGTGGTCCCTAGTCTCATAGGGTGACAGATGGTAATGGTTATGACTTCTTCTAATGCGCAACTAATACTCTGTTTTTTGCATTAGTATCTCTCAGTAAACAGGTGTCACTTAAGAGAAAACCAAGCGAACAAGGGGCCACGCATACAACCGTTGCAGCATAAAATATTTATGGTTCGGCAACACAATCGGCCGGGGAGTACAAGTCCGAAACTAAAGGAACCGAGTCTACAAAAGAACGTGTGTTCAAATTGCAAAATCGATATGAACCTAATAAACAAGAATTTTAATTGTTAAGAAGCACTCGCCAAACAGCAAAAGGTGAAGGAAATGGACAGTACAATTAATTCTACAAGGTACTAATAAAATAAACCCGTTACTTCGCAAATGTGCCAGCACTCTCACTTTAAAAATGCTAAATTTTACCATTGAAATATGAAACCGTCACAAATTTTAAACCTTTAAAGAGAGCGTGTTGTTTGGGGGCTACCAAATATTTAATTTGGTTGAAAATGCTATCATGCAGCGACATCGAAACAGGCAGCGATACGGCCCTGTAATTGGATATATCGGACACATGTCAGGACATATCAGGACCACAAGATACTTTGTTCTAATGCTCTTAATATAGTGTCATCAGTTAAGTGATCAATAGTAATAAATGCATTAGACAATCCGTTCAACTGAGAGATCAGTTGTTGAGGAGTATTGTATACCCCCCCCCCCCCAAAAAAATAGTAAAATTGCCTTAATTATTTCGGATGTGAACCATACCGGAAATGATCTTTGATTGATAATAGAAAAAGGAACGTATAATAAACTAAAAAATAAAAACCCATACTTTCAGAAATAGCCACCATCTTTACGGTGATTATTCGCATGGGTTCTGCAAACTTGGGTTAAAAGTTCCGTAGTAGAGGGAACGGATTAAAAATATTTTTCATTAATTTCGAGAAGCTCTGCTCTAATAGCAACCGAATCAAAGTGGTCTATTTTTAAGAGAAAATTTTTCAAAGTTTGACGTTGGGCGTCTCATTAAAACTCCGCAATCGTTTTTCTCTCCGCACGGAAAAATTAATAAATAAAGCGCCCAACTAAAATCGCGCAAATACCAAGAAACCGGAAAGTTTTTTCAATTTGTCGGCGGCGTGGACCTTTCGGCAAATAATTCGAAAAAATCGCCGCCATAAATTCGACGTTTTAAATGGAAACTTTTAATGCCTTTTTGATTTACCGCTCCCCCGAAAGTTTCCTCTTTAGCGAGTTTACTTCTCGTCGTCATCCATATAAAACTTTCCTCTTTTCATTGGAAAAACTAATTACCTTCGATCGGGAACGACGAACGGGGCGCGTAGACGTGACGGGAAAAAAATTGAAAAATTGCCCCGCCGCCACCCCACCTCCTGTAACGTCGTCGTCGCCTTTCAGATCGACACGAGGCCGCTCATTCTTGTATTATTTGAGCAAAACAAAAGTGCGGCGATTTATCAACGTTGGAACGTTATCAAGTCGTTAACAAAGTTGTGAAGGAAAGCCACTTTTGTTGTCGGCGTCTTTTTTTTCTCGTCCGTGTCGACGCACGCCTATAGAGGTGAAAAGGAGAACTGTTTTACGCTGCCGCCGTTTTCGCAACCCTTTGGGCCGGACGGGAAATAACGGGTGATTCAATAAGAGTTTCCACATTACAATCTGAAATATTTTTGAAACGCCACTGTATTTGTTTATTATCATATGAGATTTCTAACCTCAAAACATAAACAAAATTAGTCATGGAGCAATATACGACTGAACAACGTGTAAAAATTGTGCAAGCCTATTATGAAAACGGTCGATCAAGAAAAAATGCATTTCGGGCTCTATGTGGCTCAAAAATTTGAGCAAACTGGATCTGCAACTAACCTCAAAGTCCCTCAACGTGCTCGTGCAGGTCGGTCAGATCAAAATATTGCCATTGTTCGCGAAAGTGTAGCCGAAGATCCAAACACATCGATTCGTCATCGATCGCAGCAAGTGGGCCTTACGTATTCAACCACACAGCGAATTTTAACAAAAGACTTGCATCTACACCCATATAAAGTCCAAATAACTCAGGAGTTGAAACCTCGAGATCATCAACAGCGCCGCGTGTTTGCTAAATCATCTTTAGCGATGAGGCACATTTTCACGTTGGTGGCTTTGTAAACAAACACAATGCTGGTATTTGGGGATTAGAAAATCCAAGAGAGATTGTTCAAAAAGCAATGCATCCTCAAAGAGTGACTGTTTGGTGCGCATTTTGGTGCGGAGGAATAATTGACCCTTTTTTTTCGAGGATAATGCGGAGAACGCTGTTACGGGTAATGGTGTTCCACTTAAGAACTGTACATCCTTGATAATATCTTTTATGGTTCGATTTTGATATTTTTTTTGTTGGATAGGTCTCTGAAAATGCACTGATATCTTGTATTTCCTTATTGTTTCAACTCAGATTCAGACTATTTCACAAAAATATTAGGGATATTTTTAAAAAATAAATTGGCAGCGAATTCTTATTCAGGAGTACTTCGAACTCAACTATACCAATTTTTATAAATTTTCAATACAGGGTGTGTGAAATATCGTTTGCGCCACGGTTAAGGCTGTACATCGTTGTAAAATCTTCGATTACGGTTTGATTTTATTATTTTTTTCTTGGATAGATTTCTTAACCCATTTTGTTTGTTTTGCGTTAATGCATCACCTATTCTATGATTTTTTTTGTCATATCTAGGAAATATTTTGCACATCCATTTAGAAATTTTATTATTATCACTACTATAGGACATAAAACCGTAGAAATCGCTAATTTATGTGCAAATGAAAGATCTTATATATGACTTCAAAAGTTAACAAAAGCGGTACATAAATTTGTATTACATTTTCAAGTAAACCCAAAATAGTAAAATGAAATATTTTGGATTTGTATTGGCATTTTTGTTAAGTCTATAGCATCTAGATTACATCGAAGAAAACGTACATTGGAAATACTATATTGATTATGCTTTATTTTTTGAAAATATTTACTGGTGCGTGAATGCACAACTGACTTTATCTGTGAAACAAAACATTGTTGTTGCAAGTCTAGACAAATGAAAACATCCAACAATTAGTGTGTTCTTTAGTATTAGTATTAGTTTGTGCCTTGTGAAGTGGTATTAGACTCAAAAGCAATTAGAGGCGGCTATGGAAGAGATCGTGATGGACGAGTCTTGTATGTATTGTAGCATTCCATTCGTTGTAAATTAATCCTAATGCTGATCTCCTGTGGTGCTAATTGTGTGCCTGTGCTCGTTATATTAATTACATCAAAGGTTGTTCAAACGGAAAATCTACATTCAAATTTCCACGTTTTTTCGCCATAGCGATTTTTAAAAACAGACGAAAATTTTTACTAATTAGCCCGCCCATAATATACCGCAAGCAACGAGCGCCGGCTTTGCGGACGGTGGCTAAAAAAAAAAAAAAAAAAAGAAAACGTAAGAATTAAAATGAGAATAAGTCGACGAGACCGAGGGGGTGGGGGAGAGGAAGAGCGAGGCAAACGAAATTGTGGGTGTACGGACGAAATAGTCCGGAAGGAATTAATGATAAGTAAAGCTGTTAAGAATAAAAACACATTTTAATTACCGCGCAGCTGCGTGAATAATTATTCTGCCGATAAAACTTCCGGTTCCGGATGAGTAATTTGCCGGGAAGTTGCGACTTTCGGAATTACTAGAGCGCGGGGTAGTTTAATTCGGTGGTAGCCGGGTATAGTTGTCGGAAACTTTTCCGTTGAACTTGTACACGGGCGTTTTGCTCCGTATTTCCGTTCCGTTTGGTTTTGGTCAGGGGTGGGGGGGCTCTGCTCGTGACTTAAGTTTAGTGTTTGGGTGGGAACAATTGGAGAACTCGATCCAAACAAAAAAAACAACTTTATTTTTTTTTTTGTTTTTGCACATAACGAGCCATTGCAATTCGCCTTCTGCCTGTTCCTTTTGATTAAAGCGATAACAAACTCTTGACTGGAACCTTCGGCACTGTACTAACACACAATAACGCGTTTTACCACAAACCGAAACTCAATTTTACGTTTTCGACGCGCGTTTCGCCAACCAAGTTGGCATCTTCAGGAGAAGATTAAAACTAAACTTAATAGAACAAATGTTCTTTATATATATACACATCGGGGGAAGTGGGAGGGAGAATTACGCACTGTTCACGCAACCAATGGGCTAAATGGGATTGGACCTCTGTCCTTCTTCAGTGCCTTATTCCCTGTCTTAACACTTTCTAAGCTTTCCTAGGCATCTAATTTTCTACTATTATTTACATGTTTAACTAATTTTAAATTACTAATATCTACCTTACGATTATTGTCGAACATATGTTCGACTACACTTGATTTTTCTAATCTAGCAAATTTTGAATGAGCTAAATGTTCCTTAAATCTTGATCTTTTGGTTTGCCCTACATATGAATTGTCACGATCGTTACAACATATTTCATAAATTCCCGACTTTTCAAGGGAATCTAGTTTAGAGTTAGAGAGTTTTTTAATTTTGATCCGGACTGATAGACACTTCGAAGACCTGCGGCCCAGAAGACTCTATCAAGTCCACTTGTATATTGGGGAGAGAAAGAAATTGAGACTACTTTTAAATTTTCCTTATCAGCTTGAAAAGTCGTTGATTTTTGAAGTTTGTTTTTAAATCTAAATTTCCTAATTAACTTTTCGATAAAACTATCTTCATAGCTATTGATTCTAGCCACCTCAAACCTTTGTTGATTTAAAGGAAATGTGACAAGTCTATGGACTAGAAAATTAAAACTTGAATTTTATGTTGAAAAGCATCTATCGAAGTGTTCGAAGTGTTTTCGGAGCGCGAGCATTGAAGATGCCAAGTGAGATTTTGGCGAAACGTCTGCGGGATTCCAGTCGGATGCAGGATTTGCAGGATTCCAGTCGGAGTTCAACGAGCGAACGGATGATATCCCGGAATATAGTGTCATCATATATATATATATATATATATATATATATATATATATATATATATATATATATATATATATATATATATATATATATATATACAAACCATAAAGCATAATCATAACACCCGGCACAAAGTAGTAGCAGGTTACCTTCCTCAAACCAAGACCTAAAGATTCTTTTTGTACTTAAGTCCAAATATCCACAGTGAGCTACCGATTGAAATCAAAGATATAAATTCTTTCACTTTGTTTAAATCTCGACTAAACAAATGGCTGCTAAACTTTGTTTACAAATACAAATGATGACAACGGAAGACAGAAATAGTAATGCTCATATGAATTCGACATATTTCCAAAGGAAACGATCGTTATAAAACAGTAACGTAAAAAAGAGTCAAAAATCCTTCTCGCAGTGAAGGAGACGCAGGCGTGTTATCGACACTTGCGTGGCAGTCGACAAAACGTTATGGCGGCGACCGACCAAACACTAATAACGTCTAACTTCGCGGGAGTTATCCCAACTTTAAATTAACTATAGCGGGGGCGGAGAAAGTGCGCCACCGAGTTGCCTCCGAGTATAATAACGAATTATAGTTTCCTGTCCCAAAACGGCTCGAACAAGCCTTATTTTGACACAATGGCATACGTAACTTTAAGTTGCAGAAGTTTCGCAAGCTTAAACTCGTTGTTTCTTCGGTTGATTAGGCGGGAGGGCCTGATTCAATTGAACAGCGAATTAAGAAAGTTTGATTGGTTTACTCTGCGAAATTTCATACATTAAGTATAAATGAAAGTTCGCGGAAGTTGCGCGTAACTTTGGCGGGTAATTTTGCGCCACGGTTTTTCCTACCGTAGTCGTCAGCTTGGCGATGTTTAAAATTTTAATTTTGAACCTCCCCGCTACGGCACTATTATAGAAAGATCAGGTAAGAAGTGACCACAGTCTTTCGCAGCCGTTTCTTGTACTTCAAGCACAAATTATAAATAATAAAACTATATTATTCAAACGGACAAAAGAGAATATCGACAAATATATCCGGGTAGAAGAGTTCCTTCAATAAATACAATTAAAATAGTGTCACACGGAAGACCAGGACAATAGACCAGACAAAGAAATTTTGACGGAGACCTCGGTCACTGACCTGAATCCTTGTGACATTTTTTTGTGGGGATACTTAAAAAATAGGTGTGAAAGTTTTACAAGTGGTAAGAGAAAGACGTTTTAAAGGATCTAACCCATAGAAAACCCTGATGTTATCACCTCGTGTAGGAAAAAATAATGGAAGTTATGAGGAACATGTTTAACCTTAATTATTGATATTTTTATTGTTTGAATAACATAATTTTATTACAATTTTTTATCAAATGTCAATGAGCTCTATGTTTCTGAAATCAGGAAAAAAATATCTACGATTCAAGCTAATAATATATAGGGCATTCCGTTTTTAAAAAAAATGATGTTGCCGTCATTTTGACAGCTCACAATCGTCGTTTGTTTTTTCTGACATTTGCATAAGATAATAGAGCAAAAATCTTCAAAGTTTGGAATTTACACGTTTTTATCTGTCTTTTAAAATTAACCCTGAAGGTGGGTACCAAAAATAATAAATATCTCCGTTCTCACCACTCTTGTAGAAGCAGGCCCTTTTAAGAAGAAACTATTATTACTTAAAAGACTTATCTTAGCAATTTTTTGTACGTCCTACTCAAAGATATCCAATTGTACACGGCAGTATGAGAGTAACCGAAATGTCATTTTAAGATCTCGTTTAAGCACGTCATTCAATCTGGTTTTTAACTTCTTCAGAAACGTATATATATATATATATATATATATATATATATATATATATATATATATATATATATATATATATATATATATATATATATATATATATATATATATATATATATATATATATATATATATATATATATCGATAAAATTTGTTTCACAAAATTAAATCGGCGGTGTTCTTGTTAAATAAGCAAATTTTTACCAGTTTCTTTTATACCAAGAGTTTGTATGATCGAAATATTTTACCCTCTAATTGAGATTTAAAACACACAACCAATAACCCGTTAAAATGTATTTCCAACCGGCTTTTTTATTTGTTACAGCCAAAAGTTTGTGTAGTGGAAAATCTATCAAATTTCCTATACAATTTTTTTTAGAAAACTATATGCGTTTTTACACATTTTTGTTGCCATGCCTTGCCAACAAGAAAACTGTACTTCAAGTCTCATTGGATTAAATATTGTTACTATACATTTGGGATAGTTGTGGGTAGCCCCATCTTCAAAAATGTTTTTTATTAAGTTATTAATATCACCAAAAAAAAACTTGCATCGGCCGGGAATCGAACCCGGGCCGCCCGCGTGGCAGGCGAGCATTCTACCACTGAACCACCGATGCTACGTTCGCTCTATGTGCGAGTTTACAGAACTTACAGCTTTGGCGTTCTATTTAAGCGACTTTCCGTAACTTTCATAATTAATTTTATTTAAAAAAATGTATTTCCACCAACGCGACATTCGGCCTAAATCACTCTGCATTATCGCAAATTGAACCGGTAAACGTAATGCCCAAAGTCCTCGCGTTACAAAATTCAATTCAATAACTTTTTGCCAAAGCTTCGAGCTTAATGTTATATATAGCGAAATAAATATTCGAATGGCGCATAATAATTTGAATTTGCATCGGTACCAACTTTGCGTCACATTATTGAATGCGATTTTAATTAAATTTAATGTCGCATTATAATTTTTTCTACGTCCGTTCGCTTATGAAACCTGAAAATTCCTCCTTTTTACTGCGTCAATGTAGTTCACAAATTCGTTTCTTCTTTTAGTGCAACTTTTCGAATTTGTTATAGATAATATGGAGAAAACAAAAAAATTATTTAAAAAGAGAGTTTTGTATTGAAAAATAACAATATCTAGAATAGATAGCTTATGTTTGCTATTTTAAAATTCATTGGTTTAAATCGTAATGCACAAAATCCTTTCTATCCAATTAAACACAGTTATAATTATAATAGAGGACATATGTTCACTGCGGGTTGCAGTTTCTTCAGGTGTGCCGCAGGGCACCATCTTGAGTCCCCTTTAGTCATCTCGCTATCTGTTTCATAAAATTTCCTTTAAAGCAAACGTCGTTGATTGTTGATTGATTGTATTCAACACAGAAAAGAAGTATTTAAAAGGTCATATTCTTAGCTAGGTTTAAATTTAGTCTTCCCGAACGTCAACAATACTTGTTCATTTTATTATTATTATTCTTACCTTTTCCCCTTTCCTTCCTTCTTGGAGTTTTATTGTTTATTTACTTACTATACAAGCCTTATTATTTGTTATCTGGAACCATGGTTTTTCCTTTTAAATGAGGCTTAAACAGTGTCTGGGGTTTACCTAGATGACTGCTATTCCTAATGTTTTCTTAATTTACTTACACTTACGTACTTATATTGTAATTTTTCATGCTGTTAGCAATAAACGTTTTTAATTTTTTTATTTAACTAAAGTACTGTAGCTGTTTTAGATAAGTTATATATTGGACCTCCCACTATTTTGTTCCCCATCCCCATCAAATAATTTTGCAAGTCAATGTCATTACCGTCATTTGCCCCTTCTAGTTTCACTCTTTCTCCAAAATTGGAAGACCCCTAAGAGTGATATTTTGCGTCTATTGGAAATGATTATCACCTACAAAGACATCTTAGTTTTAATCTTCTCCTGAAGATGCCAACTGAGTTTCGGTTTGTGGTAAAACGCGTTATTGTGTAGAGTGCCGAAGGTTCCAGTCAAGAGTTTGAAGACATCTTAGGGTCATATAGAAAGAAGTAGGAGCCTCAAAAGCAGTATAGCTTTATGTTGCTATCTAATAAGGTGATTTCGTTTGTGCTCCTTACAATGTAATCATTGGAAATATTTTTTTGGATCTAGTGTGTGATGTAAGAGGAGGACTTCTTCTGAACTGGATACAAATACACCTTTGGCTAACTCAGCGCCTTTGCTCCAAAAGATATCACATCTGTGTGTTTCTTGAAGTGGAGTCAACTAAGAAACTGAATTTTCAAAACATCTTTAATTTAGAAAAGCATTTTACATTTAAGCTGCGTGTTGTACAATTTTTGTGTTCTTTCTGCCACAATTGTAAATTTATGTTATACGAACGTAGTCAAATAAAATTCTTCTTTTATGACTAGAAAATCTTTCCTAGGGAGCAAGCTGGAGTAAAAATTAAAGAATATTCCAATTGATCATTAATGTGCTCCAAAAAACGTCAAATCTAACTGTGTCCTGCACTGGAGCGAATAAAGATACTCAATTTTCTAACTTCAGGAAAATTCTTCTGGATCAAGGTTTCTATAATTTAGAAGAACTTTAAGATCCGATTTCAAGTTCGTGTTGATAAGAACAAACGTTGTTCAGATTTTCACATAAATATATTTAAATGACAGGTGTTTCGGCAACACCGTGCCTTTATCAAATGCGAATATCAAACGGTACTGACTGAAGAACTGAAGGAGCAATGGAAGGATTTGAGCAAACGAATCTCGTTTCTAATCTGAAGTAGAGGAAAAAGGGGTAGAAGATTTGACAAAGATAACGCCCCGTAAACAACTCTGGTTGCAGGAATTCTGTATTTGTTTGTGTTTCTATTCCATATTGCGATTTGTTTTCCCCGTTTCGAGCGATTGCGGCTAGGCGCGCTTTCAAATCGGCTTTCTTCGTTAACGATCGGTCGAACGTTTCGATGAAATTCCCATTTCAATTTCCCCCGCGGAGCCGATAAAAGGAAATCGGGGGAAATAATCTCCTAGATGTATGCGGCGGGAGCGTTTCTTCTAATTTGTATGCCGCGACGCCTCCCGGAATTTTTATTCCGTTATGAAAACCGCGGCGGCGGGCCCCAGACGAATCAGGTTAATGGAATAATAGACACTCCTCGATGTATTTTCGTGTGAAAATAAATTGGTCGTGTCGGGAGACCTCTGCCGCCCTTCCCTGGGGGTTCGCGTGCTTTGGTCGCCGTCCCGATGTTTGTTTTGCCTTGTAAATGCGAATGTCGTTTATTCCCGCGCTCAGATTTGTTCGATGAGATAACAATAGGTTACGATATTGGATTTTATCGAGATAAAAGCGTGGTGAAACGCCGCGACAGGTGATCGCCTTAATGAAAATTACTTTCCTCGTCTGGTATTCGGTTAGTGGGAAGCGGATGGACTCCATAAAACGCTCTTTTCGAGCTAAGTTCTCATCTGGTACTTGCCTCTCTGTTTTGTAGGAGGCATGAGTCCAACAAACTCCATCAGTTTAGTCTAGCGGCCGATTTGGAGGCTGTATTTCATTTTTTTAAAAGATTTACGCCTCTGCATGTGTAATACATCTCTAATGAACTTTGCTGATGACACAACTCTTACGGCACATTGAAACACTTAAATCTTCTTGAAGATTTCCGATACCAATGTGATGAAGGTTCGATAGTGGCTCTCGGCTTATGAATACGTCAATTGTCAATTAATTGCTGATGATAACCGATAGGCTTAGATGATATCCATTTCTGTTTAGAAGACCTACAAATTTGTTACTTTGGTTCGTTTCATTCAAGGCTCCCTTATGGAAAAATTAACTATTTTGTAGCGTTGGTAGTCGGTAGTACACTGAAAATATGGCATATAAAAATAAAGTAACAACACTTACGGTATGTATATAAGGAATTAGACTCCCATTCTGCTATATTGTTAACTAAGTAGTTATAGATTCCCCCCCCCCCCCCAAACAGAATAAGTTAAAAAAATACTTCTCTCATGCTTCCGAAAATAGGAACTTTTCTATAATTCTTTCTGGCATACAAAAATGTATTCAAAGAAAAGCCACCCACTATATTTCTGTAGTCAGATTTCAGTAGAATACGGAACTATGCATTCTAGTATACAAATGCATCGTTATATTTACAAAATAGTCAAAAGGTCAGTATTATAGGACTATTTTAAAATAAAAAATGTAATATAATGCCTATATAATATGTATATGTATTAAAAATATGGCTTATCTTTTTCTTCGTTTTCTCACCTGTTGATTGACTGCGGGGCGTCGTTTTAATGGCCTCCCGTTTCTATGGTGACTAATAAAAACATGAATAATTTTGGCTTTTGCAATATTTGTGCTACTTTAAGAGAGTTATGCCATATTTTTCAAAATGTTTGTTTTGTGTGCCCGTGATAAGTGTCGCTGATGGCTAACTGGTCCGTTCCGCTCCTTCACATGATATTTATAGAAAGAAAGTCTTTAAAAAATCAGAAACTTTGACTGCTTATATACCCGTTCTCCATTATTTATTATTTCAAGCCGTTTCTGAAATAGATTTCCAATATTTAAGCATTTTCTTCAAAGGAAAAGTTACTCATTGACCGATTTAACTATTTATTTTTACTTATAAAATATTTTTGAGTGCTGCGGATTATTACAGAATATAAAGCACCATGTCCAAGCATACAGTACAATAAAAAAAAATTCACAGGCGCAATTAAGGTATATGAATGTTGTTCACCTATAATTTTTAAACAAGGGTAGACGGGGTCTGCAGCATTTCAGCGTTTCTGGAAAAAATCACCGAAACGAAAGAGCTATCGATAATATGAGATATTCCAGTTTCTAAAAATTTATACTTGTCATGGGTAAGTACATTAATAAAATAACGTTTTTAAGATATAGAGCGCTATAAAAAAAATGGCGCGATCGAGCAAAAATATATCGTTCTTTGGAAAAATCGAAATCACTGTGTTATCAAAAAGAACGAAAATATTAAAACTTAAAATTAAAATGTTAATTAGTTAATTAATTAATTAATTCAAGTACTATTTGTAAAACTTGACAAATAGTGTTTTTCCTGTTAAAAGTTTTAATGGTGACAACTTTGGGGGGTATATAGGGTCCAATTTGTAATCGGGTTTAGCAGAACCAGACAGAAATAATTTGAAAAAAATGGGCGTCATTCGGGATCCCTTTTTTTGGGCGTTATGTGTCGAAAATTTTCACGGTAAATTTGACGGAATAGGCGCGCGCGACAGCCGAAATTCACTTATCCCGCGGGATCTCTCTGTTACGAACCCGGCACGTCAATGACATTATGTGGCAGGTGGCGCATAATGTCGTTTCGCCGGGCTCGGGTAATTTAAATCAAACGCACTGATTACCTGCCACTTTCCAAGACCGAAAGCACCTCGCGTCATAAATATTTTACGAGATAAACGCGTCTGCCCAATTATACCTCTCACCGATTTGTTTGCTGGTTTTGCTTATTAACACCTCGTTACTCGACACCTGTTTTTTATTATTTTTTTTGCGACCCGTCCCGCCCCGCTAGCACTCTTTCGGAGGCGACGATGCGGAATAAGCTCCGCCCACTTTCTGTTTAATTGGTCGATTTATCAACACCACCTGCATCTCTTAGAAAAAAGAATTTAAACGAAACTGTTTTGTAATTTCTAAAACATTGGAGTCTTTGATATTTTGTCCATTGAACTCTTTCGAAAGAGTACTAATGTAATTTCTGTAAAAATCGCCGCTTTTTAAAAGCAATGACGATACAAATCAAAATATGGAAAATTATATATGGCGTACTGGAAGAAAAAAAAACTTATTGTTTTATCTCAAAAAGCTCTTTAGTAACAAGTTTAATAAACGAATCATTTGAGAAGCTTTTTGGTATATTTTTGCAAAGCAGCACTTGGTTAGCATTTAAATATCAATGGCGGAGGTTTATCGGATTCAAACATCAAACGTATTGTCACCGTATCGTAATAAACAGAGTACGAAATCCAAGATGTCGGCGCAACCGTCTGCGGACCGCGAAAATATCCCTCCAAAGCCGCCCGAGAGCTTTGCGCGTCAGACCTTCTGGTGCGGAACGTAATCGCCCCATTGTTACGTCTCCGAGACACGGAACGAGAAAGAAAGGTCTACAGGATGTGATTGCGCCTCGGGTAAATCCCCCTTAAATCCCATCCCCACCCTGTCGCACGATATGTCCGGAACGACCCCTCTGTTCTCTACCCACAGGAGGATTTCATGGCTTCTATTGTTTCGCTTTTCAAAAATTTGTTGATATAGAAGTCAAACGATCCCAAGCCGAGCCCAACGATTAGCGTGGATTCTTATCTTCATTATACGGATAACGCGGACCTTTTAGGATATCCAGTTATACTAGTTGAGACGTGGTTAGTATATCCGATTGTGAGGATATAGTATCTTATAGTCGACCTTACTTATTAAGTTATTTCCAACAACCTATGAGAAAATTGCGATATACATCGAACAAATTAAAAACTACCTATGGTGTTCCTACCCATGTAGCTCGTTACATATCTTGAATATAGTCATTCTACCAGTATTTCAGCAAGTGTCAAGCCATATAGTGAAATGATAGTGGGGGACTACCAATGTCGCTTCAGACATCAGACAAATTATTTAAAAATGCCGGGAACTTGGCAGAAATTTTAAGCAGGCCTTCGGGAACCAAGTTGTACCGAGCAATGCTGGAGGTAGGCTTTCCGAAATAACCTGTATATCTGATAAAATTTTGCACGAAGGATACAAGATGAGGGTACGGCACGACTACTGTGGTCCCTTGAACATTAATTTCACCTCAATCATTTAACATTGCATCCAAGTACTCCATTGTAGGTCCTAATATTGGGACATATGATGAGGAACCCAACCTACTCCTACCATTCGCAGATATCGTGGACTAAGGTTGGAAAAAGAAACTAAAAATGAATGTAGACAAGACCAAATCACGTACCTTGAAAAGAATGACTGCAAATGACAAAATTTCGATCAGGTGAAACAACTCAATTAGTATTAGGGAAGAATCACAGAATAAATGAAGCTGATGCCTTTTTCTGTTGGGGCAATAAAATCATAGAAACACAAAAAACGAAGTAAAACCTATAGTTATATACCGACGAAAATGTGAGGCCCAACGAGGAAAGAAAAAACCTAAGAGCCATGAACATTCAAAATGGGCTTGATATAATGCTAAATCGAGAAAGATGAAATCATGCCTGACCAAAGGTTGTGAAGCCAAGGAGGAGGAGGAGGTATAAGGAGTGAAGAAACTCAAAACGGGACGGAAAGATGAAACTTAGAGAGACGCCATTGTCACGTCAAAAAATATAACCGGCATTAGGGCACTTCAGCTGCGGTAAATCGATACGAGACGAGTCTTAATCCGTTCATAAAGCGAGACACATCAGCGGCGACAAAGTTTTTTGGCGTCCTTTCAACTCCGCACCTGAATATGCATACGCTTATTTCGTTCGGGCGCGTTTCAGCCAATCCCGTGCCGCCGCGTTTTGTTTCCCTTAACTCATTGTAATGCGGTATTATTGTTTCAACTTTTTTCCCGTCTGGATTGCCTGGGGGGTTCTGCTTTCGTCGGAACTTTGAAGAGTTTTTTCCCCCTTCGCTTTTTACCCGCATTCGTGTTTCTACTTTCGGCAATTTGAACGTCTGGTCGCGGTACTCGAATAAATTCAATTCGAGTTGAATGACCCCCCATAGCTATAAGATAATATAGTGGTACTACTACGGCAAAAATTGATGCGCCGCAGGTGGCTATGATATTTTCGCATATTGCGCATGCGTCACCCCGAACTGTCTGAGTTGCTACGTTGCCGTAATATGACTCGACTGGACATAAATGGTGTCACAAAACAGTCCGTTGTTGTATTCATTCAATACTTTGTTCTTTTACGAAATTGCAGCGAATGTGGCAAGTATGAGGATCTTGGAGAAACAGTGATTCCTATATATTTTTCTATTCCCGTTTAGTGTGCGGGAAGCGTCACTTTACGACGTCAGTTTTGTTTCCCACGAATCCGAGCCTCTTCGGACATTTCCGGGATTTTACCGCACGGATTTGGGAGGAATCGGATGTTGTTGATGTCATTGAATGTATTGGCGTTGTTTTGCGAAAATGTAAACCAAAAACAATTGGGTAATTTACAGACGGGAGTAGAAAAAAATAATTACAGAATTATTCCGACGCCGATGCTGCAATTCTGCGCTGCTTTTCCATACCTTAACTCCATTTTTGCGTGAAAACTTAATAGTATTTCGACATATTTTGAGAAAATACTGCCGTAAATTTGCCGCATCCAAACATGGACGATCTGGCAGCGGCCATGTTGTTTGTTGAAAACCGCAAGGTCTTGCGGGTCCAACGTCAGAATTTGCCATTAGAGCTGCCATTGGTTGCCTTCTCAAAAAAAATGTACGTAGTTACTTCATGTACTGTCAGCATAGGCAGAGCTTTATATGTCTAGTAGCTACATGAGTGGCCCGGATAAAAATAATTGCCCTCCCCGTCATTTGCCATTGTTTCTTTTCGTCGTATTTGCGCGAAAAATAAATGTATATCATCCGAAAATTAATGGCCGCTGCCGGGATTTCCAGTTAGCACCGGCGGGCCTATCATTCCTTCCATGTATTTTAGGCTCGTCCGTCATATAACAAAGCACACCTGATTATGGCAACCTCCGACGTTCTATTGTTTCGCGAAAACAGTGTCTAATTAATGGTGGCGGAGTGTTTGATTCATGTTTCGGCTTGTAGCACGCGATAAACGTCGGAAGTGGGAGATTCAGATATCAAAACGTAATGCGGGTAGACGGGCGCGCGGATGAAATTGTACTTTGTAACCGAAAATGAACAACCCCGAGGCGTTTCGGAGCAGTTTGAGCCGGTTCGTGTATCATTCGAGGATTTCCGGAAAGTTGGAAATCCATCCGCACGCTTGCACGAGTTCCAGGAGACTGAAGCAAAAATGTGGTTGAGCCGAAGCGTCACCGAACCACATTGAAATAGAAAGTCGTACGCTCAATAAGGTTATACGTCGAAGCAATACGAAGAAAACTGGTCACTCATCGTTGCTTATGCCTCAGCCACCATATCCCCCTGCGACTCAAGAACCCATGAAAGGAAGGAGGTTTGGAACGATTGGGGAAATAAAGAAAGAATCGTTGAAAGAACTCAAGGCTGTACCAGAAAGTGCTTACCGGAAGTGCTTCGAGGATTGGATACAACGTTGGCGATTATTTGGAAGGGGACAACATTCATTTTGATAAATAATTAAACACTTTTTTATAAAACGTAAAAGTCGTCTTGATCTTTGGATTTCGCATTAAGGAGCTATGAAAATTTCGCACAGACAGGCTTGTAAATTTATATAATTTTATTTCATTTTATTCTACTGCTGCATGAACATAAAAACATATTTTCTTAAATTTCAATGGCTTCCAATGATTACGAAATTGTCTATAATTTGCTGCTTTATGCAGCAACGGGCACTTAGTTATCCTTAGCAAAAAAAAAATCTAACCGTGAGTCTGAACCTAAGATTAAATTTAGGGCAGCTCATCAAAACATAGTAAAGATGTCCATTTCGATTTTACTACTTATTGCATATAAAAAAATGGGTATTTTTTATATGTTGCAAGTTGGAAGTTTAAATAAAAAAGTTCTTGTAAATATAATAATTTATCTAAGAACATTTAAAGTATTTTGTATCTAGAAGTTGATGCTCAGATGCTACTTAACCTTGTATAAAGAGGCACGGCCAAGTGTGTGCAAATGAAAAGCCTACACAAAACTTTCTTTCTCATTTACTCAACCTGAAATGTAGTAAATAGTACGTAACATAAAGTAACACGACCGTTAGTTTTTGGAAACATGTTCGCAAAACAACACGAATACATTCACTGACATTACCGTCAGAATTGACAAACGTCTTCCATAAAGAAGGCGCCTTTTCTTTATTTATTTCCTCTTCAATATTTCAACACTTTTCGACAAAAAAAATGCACTTTTGCATTTGCTTACCCGATGCTAATGTGCAACAAACCACTGTAATGTTTTCAATTTAGAAATAATATTAATTGTTTTTAATTAAATGTAATTTTACCGTTTAATTTTTAATTAATTTATGAATTTAATTAGCTATTTCAATTCAATTTCATTTCCAATTTCATATCCAGCCCTTCTGAGTGATGGGGATTTTTAATACGAATTTTTAAAGAGCTCTCTCATTAATATAAAGAAACCCGCACACAAAGATGACATTTTATCAAGAATTGAAGAAGCCGGAGCGGTTTTTATGAATTTGAAGACATTGTTGACAGCCCAAGATCTCCCACTAGCTTTGAGGGTGCGTCTTTTCGGTATTGCTTTGGATACTAATCCAGGAAACGTCAAGCAGACTGTAAGCAATTGAGTCAAATTTAAATCTACTGACGAACCTGTATGTTTTGGATAGGCAATTAGATGGAGATCCTATTCACCATTAAAAAAATATTGGTAACAGGTTAAGTAATGCTGCTCCAAACTGTTGTCAGAGTCAGGATATAACTTTGTAGTATTTATTTTGAAATAACGGAACAAGTGAGAGTGTGTCGCCAATACAGCATAGTGTACCAGAGGACTCGATTCTCAAGCCTCTGTTGTTCATCAACAACAAGCCTGTCTTCAGCAACCGACAAAAATTCAAAAGTTGACCCTATCGTACAGCAGGCAATCTTGCTACATCAGTCCAATACTGGACACTCAGATCTATGTCGGGTAATGTTAATGTCATTTCCCATTGCCATAATGTTAGAGAATCCATTGAGCCGATGAAAACATAGAGCGTTAACCAATAACGTACTAATTTACTGTCAATCTTCTTATGATAGTATCTGCCGACTTAGCAGTCGTTGTTTTGTAAAACTTATATGGTTCTTTTTTCCTAACCAGAACTTAATTTTTGAAAAAACAATTGAATTGCTATGACTAAATAAAAAATTTTAACTTTTAACCTTGTATATTATTTGAAAATCTTGTTATTTTGAGAAAAGAAAAACTTTTATTTACCCAGCAAGCAAGTTCAGGAAGAAATTTAGTGTTTGACAATGGATACCTGAAGAAGTGTAATGACTGTGATTATTTGGAAAGCGAATGCAAAACAATTGCCAGTATACTATAAAGTCAATGTAATTCTCAGAGCCAAAACAGAAGCAGACATCTAGAAGCATAATGTATATTATACGAACATTTTATCTACTATCTACTTGGTTGATTTGTTGTGTTCTGTAATATTTCTCTCATATTAGCAGTTTTTTAAGGAGAATGCTTTTGAGGTTACAGGAAGATGTACTTGTCCTATGTTCATATTGTTTCTGGAATAAAGTTACAATAATATTACTGGAATGGAACGATATAGTGCCTTTTTGATTGTAATATTAAATATTTTAATATTTTTTGTTACTACATTTTATGCGTAACAGCGATATTTTGTCGAAAACAAATAAATAAAAGACTCGATTAAAAAAAAAATCGAAACAAAAACCCCATTTCCGCCCCGTTTAATTAGTTCGGAGGCAAAGGGCTAATCCCCCATTTCGATAGTAATTTTTCGCGCAAACAAAACGGGGCGCAAAGGCTAATTAGTCCGTCTTTATTTCGTAAGAGAGAAATCGAGTTAAATCAAGAGATTACAAAAAGCAAATACAACGGACCCTTGGCTCCGCGTAACCTGATTCTCTTTGTAATAAATTTGCATACACCGTATTGTTTGCAGAAGCTCTGCTAATTGCACGTATACCGTCGGGCTTTGCTACTCATTTTTGTAGTCTGTGAGGGGCGCGCTTACGCTAGAGGGGCGGTGAATAAAAAAAATAAATAAATAAAAAAATGTTCGGCCGCGTTTTTCACATCATCGCAATATCGCTGGGTGTAAAAACGAAATCTTCCTTGTATCAAAGTGGCTACAATTTTGTGACATCGTGTCTAGGAGTGTCCCTTGAAGGTGTCTATAAAGTCAAGCGTAAAAGTCTTCCAAATCTTGTAACGAATAGTAATGTGCTCGAATATCCACTTGAATCACATAAAAATCGCTTCGAAGAGCCCATTGTTTTTCTGTCGTGCTCCTGGGGATCACCGTGGAACTTTCGTAAAATCGATCTAATTTTGTTTTGCATGATCCCTGCATTAAGTGTCTTTCACGTCTCACTGAACTTCGGTAGATATATTTCTAATAGAGTGAATGGGTTTTGGGAGAATACTTGTTTTCTGAAACCATGCAGTCCATCGTAATAGTACATGATGTCATCGCGTCTAATTTTTCCATACATCTCGAGCAGACGAAAACCCTGCATACAAAAATTGTTTTTCTTGACGCGGCCTAAAGTTAAACCAATTATGCATATATTTTACGAATTTTGATTTACGTCCACGGAGTTGCTGCCGAAAAGAACAATTTTGGATTCGGATTTTTGTCCATAAATACAAAAGGCTTAAAATACAAGTTTTGTGCCGGAAAGGCGGGAGTTTCTCCATTCAAAAATTTTGCAGATCGGATTAACAGCTTTGGAGAAAATATTTTTTTGTAAAATCCAAAATGAACTAAAATATTTTTTAAATTTCTCTTTAAATACGTCGCGTCGTTTGATTGCGCCTAGCTTCTTCTAGTTTAAATGTGGGTATGGACTTCTGCTTCTCTGAAGAATCTGAAGTCGATAGCTGAAAATTTAAGACACCTACTACACCCTGTAAACACGTCCACCGACTTTACGCACATCGACATTTGTGTTTGAGGGACTCTAATGTAGAAGAACTTGAAGCACATTTTGTTAACTGTCAATAAAAAGCTAACCAATATTCAGCTCTATGACCCCACGGGTACCGCGAACAAACCTTATTTTCTAATTTTCTATATCTCAATATATCTCAGTTTTTTTTGTGTCTTTTGCATTTAACGCTATGATATCGACGAAATAAAACCACACTGCATCGCAAGTTCTTTTCTTATTCGAAACCTTATTAAAAATGTACCGATCTTCGGAACGAGAATTGGCTATGCTGTTTGACCGCTAGAGGGCGCTTGGAGAAACTCAATGCAATGTAAACAAACAGTGTTACGTGATTTTTATTTATAAAAGTATGTTTAATTCGAATTTAAACATTGCTGAGAAACTTCTGCTGCCTTTACGCAGGATGTTCCGCTTACAATTTAAAACTTTTCCTGTATATTTTTTGAAAATTGTATAAAATCATTTTAGTTTTTTAACATATCACATAAACGGTATTGAATAAAAAACGTATAAAACCCTTTTTTTTAGTCGTGAAAGCATCGTGAAAAATGAACCGGACACACCATTAAATCAAAACCTCAACACGCGCATCACTAGAGAGCTTTCGTTTTGTTTGTTACTGTTCCGCACGATTTGTCGCAACATCAAAGTATAGCGGGGTGTGTCGCGTTTTAATCTGACGGAAATCAAATCGAAAGTCTTTAAAAGTCCTGAAACGGTCGCAATGAAAGAAGTCGCCTTAAAACAATCATACGATTCGACGACTTGGCAGTAAATTTGCTTTCTTTTCGAGTTGTCAATATTTGACAAGGGAAACCAAACTTTTCGACATTTTTTCTGGCGAGTTAACATGCGGAGGCACTGAAAATTATTGTCAGTTGACATTGTTGACACATGTCTATTCATTTTATTTTTCAGATTTTGATATTTTAAAATGAAAATCATTTTACTTATTCAAAAAGTTTCTTTTTCCAGAATCTTATTTCAAGCCGTTCAGTATATGGACAAGGTAAATTCTGCTCTGTGGTATTCAATTTGTCCTAAATAATAGACTAAATTAGGATTCAAATATACAATTTTTTTATTTTTTAAACTCCATTTGGTTCTAAAATGTCAAAACAATTTTAACTTTGCATTAACTTTGAAGATTTCTATTGACGCATTCGAAGATTTTCTTTGAAATCGAGATTTTATGATAAATTTCAAGAGAAACCTTTATTTGTCAGTCTGACCCTATCTAAGAAATTGTTAAAACACTTGATGACGCCGACGGTGACGTATTTACGAGGTGTGTTCAAAAATTAAGGTGCACATGCGCCCTTGTAGTAATAACTCTTGATGTACTACTATATGATAATCAAAGAAAACAGTAAGCAAAACCTTGACATTTGATCGAACTTGACGCGTTATTTTCGGTATTGGCGATTCTGGGTTCTTCCATTGGGATGGATCGTTGACGTCGTTTTAACAGCTTTTGAGCGATGCTCTTTCGGCAACACTTTTGTTCAAAATTAAGCAGTTTCGGAACAGGTTTTATGCCCAAAACTTCTGAAAAAATTGCTTGGCGCGCGGCAGTAGAGGTGCCGACGTCTTCAGTCGCTTTTCGAATAGTGATTCGACGATTTTTCAACACCATTTGGTTCACCTTTTCAGCGTTTTCATCAGTTATTGACATGCTGGGGCGTCCAGAGCGAGGTTCGTCATCGGCGTCTTCTAAATCATCTTGGAACAGCTTGTACTACTTACAAATGATTATTTGCTCAAAGTAGATTCACCATATGCCGTTGTCAATATTTCAAGTGTTTTGCACTACTGTATTCTATTTTTTTTTGAGAGCAGAAAATCGCGGAGCAGACAAAACTCGTCTAACATTTGTTAGAGATATGTGTACCAACATAACAAGGAAAAGATCGAATGTACGTAGTCAAATTACAAAAGTCTATTTGTACACTACTATTTGTACACACCACGTACATAGACGAGTTATTTTCCGCGTATGATGCCCCCGGCACCTATTACCTGGGGCACGATAACTCAAGTTCGTCCCCTCTTCCGCGCGCGGTGCATTCAATTGCCACCCCGACGGATAATCTAAAAAGTGAAGCACGTAATTCGAGAGATCTCCGGAAGGGTTGAGTCCCTCTAGAGAGACTCATTAATGGACGCACATATATACACACGGGAGACGTTTCACGGGCCGCGGTGAAGAGGGGACCACGTAAGGCGTAGAGGCGGCAACGCGAGCTGGAACGGGAACGCTCGCGTCGGGGGCGGCATACATACAAATTGACACTTGAAAGGTTACGTCTCGCTCGCGGTCCTGGGGTGAATTGCGGCAAGGGGGTGTCGAGTAACACGCGCGTTCAACAGGAGACTTTATTCGTAATTCCGTGGAAATCTGAACCCGCCGCCACAAGGAGCGTAATTGCCGGGATATCAACGAATTTAAGCTCAAAAGTCTGTTTATTTATCACACGCCCATCGAACAGCCGAAGCCGCTTATACATGGTGGAAGTTCCTGGATCAGACCCAGTTACTTTCGAAAATCGATGTCCCTTAGCTGTTTCAGCTAAGGGACATCCTTAAGACGTCTCAAGGATATACGATGTTACTAATTGGAACGTCCACGGTATATCAGATACGAATGTCCGTAGGATGTTCTTCTGGTATTAGTATTTAGTATTAGTATTAGTATTTATATATCTGTACTTTATAAAAAAAAATGAAAAGAACGAGGCCGGTATCTTATATGTTCAAAAAACAGATTTAAAAAATTCCTACATCCGCCATAGAATTTAAGTTTGTGCAAGCAAGTTGATGCATGAGGGATCCTTAATGGGAAACGATATGAAGCGAACTATTTTTTTAACGAAATTCTTACTTCTCAAGTAGATTAATATTTCGTCAGCCAGAAAGATGAATTCTCAGAGACTGAATTAAAACAAAACAAAAACGGATTTAAACCAATTTAGGACTCCCATCCGCCTTTCTGTTTATAAAAATATTCTCCCTTAATTAGAAACACAAACTAAACAGTTTAATTGACTTATCGATCGCATTAAAAATTTTAAAGCCCTCTCTCCTTTGTTTCGGGCAGATGAAAACTCGGATTAATAAATAAAGTTGTTCCAGCCTTTAATACCTGGTAGTAAGTCTTCTAATTTCGGACTTTCCGCGCGCTCGACTCCCCCCACCCCACTTCGTCGCGGCCCGAACGAAAAATCTCTTGTATTGGGTTGTTCGGAAAGTTATTTCGTTTTTTTTGGGGAACATGAAAGACAGTTTTCGTATAATGAATAAATATTTTATTAAATTATATATTGGCCGTTCTGGTCCAACACCTTTTGCCATCTTTCTGGCAGTAACATAATTCCCCTCTCAAAAAAGTTTTGGTCCTTGCTGGCAAAAAACTGGTTCAGGTGGTTTTTGACATCTTCATTTGAGGTAAAGGTTTTGCCATCCAAAAAATTTTGCAGGGACCGGAACAAATAGTAGTCGGAAGGCGCCAGATCTGGAGAATATGGTGGATGTTGCAGTACGTCCCATTCAAGCTGTAAAAGTTTTTGGCGAGTGACCAAACTTGTGTGAGGTCTCGCATTATCCTGGTGGAACACTACACCCTTCCTGTTGATTAATTCGGGCCTCTTCTCTTTAAGTGAATCATTCAATTTGTCCAGTTGATGACAATAGACTTCTGAATTAATCGTTGTATTGTCCGGCAAAAGCTCAAAAAAAACGATTCCTTTGACTTCCCACCAAACGGAGAGCATCACCTTTTTTTGGTGAATGTTGGCTTTTGACACGCTTTGAGCCGGTTCATCTTTTCCGCTCCATGACCTCTTGCGTTTAACATTGTTGTATACAACCCATTTTTCGTCCCCAATAATAATCCGCTTCAAAACTGGATCATTTTCTTGACGTTTGAGGAGCGAATCATACACGTCAACGCGACGACACAAATTTCGCTCCGTAAGGACATGGGGCACCCACACATCGAGCTTCGAGGTTAAGCCCATGCCTTTCAAATGGCCATAAACAGTCGAATTCGACAAATTTAATCTCTCACCGATCTCTCGTGTGGTTATTCGCCGATTTGCATCAAGTAATGCCTTTATCGCATCTTTGTCAGCTTCGACCGGCCTTCCAGACCGTGGTGCATCTTCGACATCAAAATTGCCGGATCGAAATTTTGCAAACCAGTACTGGCACTGGCGTACTGTTAACACGCCTTCTCCATACACATCCGTCAATTTTTTTCTCGCTTGGACAGCATTTTTACCTTTTCTGAAGTAAAAAAGTAAAATATGACGAAAATGCTGCTTATTGCTCTCCATATTTAAAAGGGCACCAACCAAAAACTACTGCGTTGAATTAATAGAAATTTTTCACACACAAGCCTTGCAATATCAGCTCTCAAGACATATAATGGTTATGCGGCTTAAGTGTGAAGTTGGTTTCGAAAAAACGTAATTAAGTCCCCTGACGGGAAAAAACGAAATGACTTTCCGAACAACCTTATACTTCTAGGCAAAAAAAAAATGGCCAAACTTCAAACGCAAAGTTTTTATAGGTTCGGGTGCCGGCGGCGATTTAAATCGTTTGAGCTTTGATAACGAGACTGTGCGTTTTTTTCTCCCTTATTTCTTTCGCTTCGAATATTAATAGATTTTTAGAAAATTCGCATTTGTAATCTGCGGCAGACCCGGAGTGGACAAAATAGTACGGGGTCTTTGTTCTAGCCAGTTCCCTTCCTTCTTACCTTCGGCATCCCTTGACGATTTATTTCATTATTTCTCCATCGGTAAATGTTTTTGATAGTAACATTAAAAGTTTCAGTAACCAATCAACCCAGCAAAAGCCGCATCTTCAGAAGTTAAACCTAACCTACAAATCAATAAAACTAATTTAACTAAAAAAATATTTTTTTTGTGAAGCCTTTCTACGTTCCGAGCTGTTATTAATGTAAAATTATCAAAAAATTATTACAAATAATATATTATTATCATTTATTTTTCATTAAATGTCAATTTTAGTTAATTAACCAAAACACTGCACTGGCACAAGCCAGCCAAGCCATCGCTCTCAACATGCATACCAAGCCAAGAAACATGTGGAAACGGCTTTCCACGAAGTAGTAAAGTACATCGAAGGAGCCTTCCACAGCAAAAGTGCGGCTTTGGGTGTGTTCATCGATATGGAAGGGGCCTTTGACACTACTCCTTTTGACGCTGACTACAAAGCGGCGTATCTTCTCCACTCATGTGGATCATGTTCATCGATGGACTTCCAATGGATGTGGAAAGATTAGGAGTGTTCGTCGTCGGCTACGCAGACGATGTGGCCCTACTAATCAAAGGCGACAACCCAGAATAAATGAGATGCAACGTGCTTTGGGTCTAATTGAGGAATGGTGCACATCCAGATCCTTCATGGTTAAACCCAACAAGACTGAGAGGGTGCTCTTCGCAAAGAGGAAAAAGTTCACGGTTGTACCCCCTTGTATATTCAACACAGTATTAAGTTTCTGGATAGCAAACTCAACTGGAACACATACATCAATAGACAGGTTCAGAAGGCTTTTGGACTTGTAGAAGCATCTTTGGACAAACGTGGGGCCTAAGGCCTAAGATATATACTGCCATCCTGGTCCCACATACCACTTACGCTTCGATCGTTTGGTGGATAGCCCTGAACAGGCAAACCAACATCAAAGCATTAAACAGAGTCTATAGACTTGCGATGCTGGGTATAACAGGGGATATGAAAACTAAGCCTAGGCGGAAAAAACTGCCATGAGGCTGCACTTTAATGGCTTTTGAAGGAAGAGCTACCACTTCAAAACCAACTTCAGAGTAATCTTCGCAAATAGGCAGAATTGGGCAGAGAACTCCCCAAGCTTCCTGAAAGCATCTGGTACACAGACGGGTAAAAGACACAGAAAGGAACAGGAGCAGCATACTGGTGCGATGGACCAAGAACAGAGAAAACTCTAAAACTGAAACACATGACCACCATCTTCCAAGCAGAAATTTATGCGATTTGGGCCTGTGTCAGACATATTGTCGGCCTAAATTACAGGAACAAACACATATCGTCTGGTTCGCAGGACACTGTGGAATCGCAGGGAACGAGAGGACAGATAGGCTAGCAAAAAGTGGAGCTTGTCACTCAAGTGCACTATCTTTCTGTCCTACCCTAGTACCCGACAGCTTCATTAAAAGTCTATTTGACCAGAGATGAAGCAATAGATTTCTCGATATGTGGCTTGAAGCTGAAGGTATGAGACACACTAAAGCCCTCTTTCAGGGGCCGTCCAGGACTCTTGCTTCCAGCCTTATCGGGCTCAACAGGAATCGGCTGAGGGTGACTATTGAACACTGGCATCATACAAGATGCAACGCAGTCGATGAAACTCCTCTGCATGTACTTGTCGACTGTGAACCACTTAGCGAACTCCGAATGGAAAATCTGGCAGTGGACACAGGAAATAATATCAACATTCTGGAAAGGGGTGTTGGAAGGCACATTTGCTATGCCTCGGCAGTCGGTGTCCTCCAACTCTCCAACAAATAATGCAATGAGTAGCATTTTGTCTAATTAGACCTAAATCCCGAAAATTGGAAATGAATTGTCTCTGTTCAAGGGCCGCGTCAGTGAAAAAAAAAAAACTTTTGAAGAATTCACGTATTCTTGAAAACAAAAGCCAAAAACAATGTCGATAAAACACAAATTTTAATTTCTTCGTGAAATAAAAAATACTGTACTAATGGATGAACAAGATTTATTACCAAACATTTCCTTTTTAACATTAAGTTGAAATTTCCCTGTCTCTCGATTAGGAGCAATTGTTTAATGGAGAGAAACACTTAGGGGTCGTATTTTTTCGCATTTGTTACGGTCCATTGATTGCCATTAAACGATTGTAAACAGATGGCAATTCTCACGTGTATTACTTTAGTGAGAGTGTACCATATGGATGTCGCATTTTTTTTGTTCTTCATGAAATCACATGCCCATATCACAACCCTATGTTCACCAAATACTTTGTCATATAAATATAATTATACGTAAACAGTGATTGTGATTTTGTCAGAATATTAAAAAAAATATGTTATTTTAATCATAAATTGAAACCACAACACTTCCGTAATAAAAACATCAATTTAAATTTCCCAAAAACTAGACAAATAGATAGACCAAACAGATTCGATGTGGGGCTTAGTTTTCCGCCATATTTTTGCCAGAAACCATAATTGTCCATGGAAAAGAACATCGAAAACATTTTTTTTTATTCTTCAATGATTAAAAACACAATTCGGTTTAGCTATAGCATATCAATCTTATACAAAATTTGTTTGAAATTAATTTCAGGATCCAGAAAATATGAAGGGGTTCCGTAAGAAAAATCAGTTCACTTTTATGTATAGATTTGTAGTGTATAACTGAATATAGTATTGTACTGGATGTGGATATGGTTCTTATACGCAGAAGAAAACAATCTTCATTGCGGATCTCTAGATACCTCACCTATCTGATCAGTCTAAATTACTCCGTAATGCAAAGTAATGTAACCAACTAAAACAGAGTTCCATAATTTCTTATGGATATCATCTTTTGATATCAACAAAAAAGTTAAAATCCTAAATGACATTTTGATAAAAATCAAAAAGAAAAAACCCCCTTGGTTAACTTACTCGTAAGTTTAAAAAAAAAAACTGAATTTAAAGTAGATTGGAACTCCTACAAACAAATATTCCAAGACTCTTGGAAAAAAAATTACACAAAAAAAATTATGATTAAACGCCATAATTTTTGAGATACCCTAGTAAAATAAACAAGAGTTTTTTGGTCTCGTCAGCTCGAAATTCTTCCTTGAATAAACGCGGATTGTTATCAAAATAATTGTAAATCACATTTGGAGGTGCCGTTCAAATTTTACACAGTTGAAGAGATTGTTAAAAAGGTTTTGTTGGAAATAAATACTTTTGCCTCTGGAGAATACGAATTAAATAATAATATGGTCCCTTTTCAGCTGTCCCAGAATTCCTCCATTTCTAACTGGTAATGTCAATTCTTAAAGCAGATGATTCACAACTGCACCTTTTATTTTTTCCTGCAAGGTTTTTAGTGAATCATAATTTGGAAATTAATGTAAAAAAGTCTTTACTAATGATATCTGATCAAATGTCGTTTTCTTACTCCCTTCTATAAAATTACTAATTATACACCGATCTAGCGTGCGGGAAGCGTCACTTTACCACGTGGGCTTCTGGTCCAACGGATCTAAGCCCCTTCGGACATAAAATATTACCGCACGGGTTTGGGGCAATCGGATGTTTTCGGAGATTTTACCGCACGGCCGTGTTGTTTTGTAAAAATATACCCAAAAACTAAAGGTCGTAGAAAAAGTATAGTATGCAAGACGGCTGCTAAAATTTTTGTTACTCAAATGCGGTTTACCGCAGTTGTTAAGGTCCATGTTTGGATTTCTGTGATCTCAACAAAATGCAAAGGGTCCAAATATCTTTTTTGGGTATCATTTATGGTATACGTGGTTAACAATGGAAACTAGGCGTAAATTATGTTCCGTTACTCTGTTTCGGAATACAATTTTGAATAAATGTCCCCAGTCCCATCAACTAACCCAATTTTGAAGATTTTATAACTTGCACAATTGTAATGGGTGTTTTTTTCCGATGTATAGAACTTTCAGTTGGCATTACTGTTCAAGATGGCGACCGATTTAACAGCTGTCAAGTGATTTATTCTCAGTTTGGTTTGGAAATTCATCAAGTAAGGCGTAGATTCGTCGAATGGGCCCAAAACGAGATTGCCGTTATTCTCGATTTTTATAAGCGAATTTTGTTTAGCGATGAAGCCCACTTCTGGTTGAATGGCTGCTACGTCAACAAACATAACTGCCGAATTTGGAGCGAATCTAATCCTCAAGTGTATGTCGAAATACCGTTACATCCAGAAAAACTGTCTCTTTGGTGCGCTTTATGGGCTGGTGGAATCATTGGTCCGTACTTCTTCAAAAACGATGATGGCTAGAACGTTACAGTCAATGGTGATCGCTATAGAGCTACGATTACTAACTCTTTCATTCCTGAATTGAATAACCATGACGTCCAGGAGATGTGGTTTCAACAAGACGGCGCATCATGTCACACAGCTCGTGCCACAATCGATTTATTGAAAGACGCGTTTGGTGACCGCCTAATTACACGTTTTGGACCTGTGAATTGGCTTCCAAGATCTTGTGATTCAACACCGCTGTGGGGCTATGTAAAGTCATTGGTCTTAACCATTTGGAAGACAACATTCGCCGTGTTATTGCCGATATACGGCCACAAATGTTGGAAAAAGTCATCGAAAATTGGACGTCCAGATTGGACTACATCCGCGCCAGCCGCGGCGGTCATATGCCAGAAATCATAATGTCACAAATTCATGTCAATCGAATAATCCACCGTTGTTTTATTGCAACTTAAAGTTCTATACATAGAAAAAAAAACATCCCTTACAATGGAGTTCCGGTAGAAATAGAATATTTAGGCCTAAACCTATCGAGAACGATTTTGCGTAGCAAGCAACTTTGCGCAGGACTTCTTATTTCTTATTTTTTCCTCTAATGTTCGTTATTATTTTTGTTTTGTTCTTCATTGTAAACTGTTTTATTTTCATTTGTAGAAAACTATTTCATTCATTACTAAATATTTCCGGGCTTTTGAGCCGTGGTCCCGAGATTAAACTCGACGTTTCGTCTACAACTGCGGAAGACATTTTCAAGAGCGGCGATGCGGTAACGGTCGAAGTGTTCTTCCGTACTGCTCTCCGATGACTGGCTGGTTGACTGGAAGATCTGCCGTATTTAAGCGCGCTGTAGTGGGCGTGACCTCGGTGGCGGGCTTGGGTTGAGCTTGTCTGGGTAAACACGTTGTTTTGTTGATGACCTGAGTCCATGTTTTACTGATATTGAGACCTTCTTCTTTTCTATTGAAATTATTCTGTTTTTGAATTTCAATAGCTTCTCTGAAAAGACGTGGATAAAAATGTGGTGTTTTGTCCAGTACCTGCGTGTCTTTGAACATGATACGATGGTCACCTTTGTCAAAAGCATGTTCTGCCACTGCTGATTTTTCCGTGTGTCCAAGTCGGCAGTTTCTTTTATGTTCCGTTAGTCTAGTTTCAATGCTTCTCTTTGTGGTACCTATATATACCGAGCCACAGGAACACGGAATGCGGTATATCCCTGGTGAAGAAAAGGCGTCCCTTGTATCCTTGGCAGACCTGAGGCTTTGTCTGATTGTAGTCGTTGGTTTAAAGACGACCCGAACGTTGTGTCGTTCTAAATGTTTACCGATCCTGTCTGTGACGTTCTTAATAAAAGGAAATGATACCTTCCCTTGAGGTTCCTCTGTCGTATCTCTTGTCTTAGGTCTTCTATTTTTCATAGCTTTTTGTATTTCAGAGGTGGTATATCCGTTATTTTTCAGGGAATCGGTCAAGTGATTAATCTCTACACGCAGGTACTTGGGTTCGCTAATCCGATTAGCCCTTGTCATTAAGGTTTTTATTACCCCCATTTTCTGTCTCGGATGGTGATTAGATAATTTGTTCAGGTAACGTTCCGTGTGAGTGGGTTTTCGATAAACTTTATGACCCAATTTTCCATTTGGTCGCCTTTCTACCTGCACATCTAAGAATGCCAATCTGCCGTCCTTTTCTGTCTCCATGGTAAATTTTATTTTATTGTTAATGGAATTGAGATGCGCCAAGAAGATTTGAAGCTCCTTTTCGCCGTGGCTCCATATTACAAATGTGTCGTCCACGTAGCGGAACCAACACTTGGGCTTCTTTTGGGCAGTATTTAATGCCTGCTGTTCAAATTTTTCCATGAAAAAATTTGCTATGACCGGGCTTAATGGGCTTCCCATGGCTAACCCGTCAACTTGTTCATAAAACTCCTTGTTCCATTGGAAATAAGTGGTGGTTAAGCAGTGTCGGAAAAGTTCTGTGACATCGTTCCGAAAATGTGCAGATATTAAATGCAAAGTCTCCTTGACTGGCACCATAGTGAACAAAGAAACAACATCGAAGCTCACTAATATGTCTTTGGGTGACAATGTGATGTTTTTGATCTTCTGTATAAACTGAGTCGAGTCCTTGATGTGTGATGCTGTCCTCCCTATGAGTAAGTCGGGGAACCTATAGCGCTAACTATGGGTCTCAAGGGTACTGCCTCTTTATGGATTTTTGGCAATCCGTATAATCTTGGTCGTAATGCCTCCGAATTGCTTAGTTTTCGCTGGATTTCTGATTCAATGTCTCGAAAATGTCTTCCGCAGTTGTAGACGAAACGTCGAGTTTAATCTCGGGACCACGGCTCAAAAGCCCGGAAATATTTAGTAATGTAGTTTCTGGCCGTGAAAGCCTAACATCTTTGATATTTCATTCATTGTTGGTTAAGGATCGGGCATAATATGCAATTATCTGTTCGAATATTACTTTCGGTGTTTACTTTCCGTATTTTTCTACGTTATTTTCTAATTTATTCTTGTAAGGTTAATTAGTTTTGGTGTCCTTCTTTTCTTACGTTAACAACCGCTTATTTCCCTGCTTACCGAAGTTAATGGTAGCTGCATCCGGTTCCGTAAAGTTGTTGGCGATTAGTCGGATAAAAAATTCTCGTTTTTTTTTTTTAAGTGTATTCATTGTCCAATCACGTGCGCGCTTACACGCCGCTTTGTCGAATTTGATTTGTAACGTCGGTAATCCACTCTAATGGATTTTTTCCGTGAGGAGAGAGAGTAGCGCTCGTCAGATTGTAACTACATGGGATTCGCGCGTTATGTGGCAATTGGGGGGGGGGGTGGTTGGGGGGCAGAAAATTCGAACCATTAAACGGTATTATTTTGCCGGGGGACTTTGAAACATCCAAAGAAGATTAAAAATGTTTAATTTGTTCCGGTCGTTATTTACATTCAATAATCCCTCCGGGCGATTTAATGGTCCATCGATTTTAAGATTAAATTCGGGGCTACTAAATCGTCGCGGAGACTTTTAGGCTAGACGGTCGCGGGGCGGGGGTAAAGTTTATTACGTCGGTAAGCGGGAAGTTTGTTTTGCGGAAATCGGGCAACAGTTTATTGAATTTCGGGATACAATAAGTGGGTTTATAAATCAAAAACCGCGATTATCGCAGGCGGCTCCGAAAATAGACCGAAAGCTAGCGATGGAGTTTGCTTTGTCATCGAGCAAATTAAAAAAAAAGATTTGGATGATGATTTGCAATGAATCGTCGAAGGATTCCTATGATTTGCTTTGTTTCTTAATTACAACAACTTACTATAGCTATAACGGATTTATATTAAATTGCTAATTATTCAATGGAAGTTGTGCGAATTTATAAATATTTATTTTTCTTCTATAAATAGTAATTCCAATTATTGTGATTAACGGCGATTTATTGATAAATTTATTAACGGCTTTATTAAGGCTTTAGTTCGATTTAGTTATAATTTATTAATTGCGATTTATGTGTTTTTTTTAATGATTTAATGTAAATTATGCATATTTATTGATTTCTTTTTTGTAATAACTATGCGAGCGGCTCGCAGCTCCAAGAAATTAATCTCATTGACGACTTAGAGAAGTATCTTTTGGGGTTTTATTGCAGATTGACGCTGATTTATTATTAATTCACTAAGTATTTACGAAAAATATAAATTAACAATAGGGATTTATATAAAAATAAAGGGAATTTGTGGAGATTTATTAATCTTTATTTGTCCGTCCTACGCTTGTTATTGACAATTCTCTAAGCTATTTGGGATTTCATTGAAGATTTACACTGACTTATTAATAACTTGGTGTTGATTTGGAAAGGAACAAAATTAACAAATGCCCTTTATAGAAAACTATTGATGATAAAGCAAGCAAGCAAGGAAGATTTATAATAGATTTATTTATTTTTCTATTACGCTTCGCAATACCTTTGCGAAAGAAATTATTATGATTGACTGCGAATTATTAACAATTTCCTAAGACAAGAATGTTTTGGAATTTTATTGAAGATTTTCGCTTGGCGATTTGTAGAAAGTTATGATTACAAATATTGGGTTGTTCGGAAAGTCATTTCGTTTTTTTTGGGGAACATGAAAGACAGTTTTCGTATAATGAATAAATATTTTATTAAATTATATATTGGCCATTCTGGTCCCACACCTTTTGCCATCTTTCCGGCAGTAACATAATTCCCCTCTCATAAAAGTTTTGGTCCTTGCTGGCAAAAAACTGGTTCAGGTGGTTTTTGACATCTTCATTTGAGGTAAAGGTTTTGCCATCCAAAAAATTTTGCAGGGACCGGAACAAATAGTAGTCGGAAGGCACCAGATCTGGAGAATATGGTGGATGTTGCAGTAAGTCCCATTCAAGCTGTAAAAGTTTTTGGCGAGTGACCAAACTTGTGTGAGGTCTCGCATTATCCTGGTGGAACACTACACCCTTCCTGTTGATTAATTCGGGCCTCTTCTCTTTAAGTGAATCATTCAATTTGTCCAGTTGATGACAATAGACTTCTGAATTAATCGTTGTATTGTCCCGCAAAAGCTCAAAAAAAAACGATTCCTTTGACATCCCACCAAACGGAGAGCATCACCTTTTCTGCTCCATGACCTCTTGCGTTTAACATTGTTGTATGCAACCCATTTTTCGTCCCCAGTAATAATCCGCTTCAAAAATGGATCATTTTCTTGACGTTTGAGGAGCGAATCACACACGTCAACGCGACGACACAAATTTCGCTCCGTAAGGACATGGGGCACCCACACATCGAGCTTCGAGGTTAAGCCCATGCCTTTCAAATGGCCATAAACAGTCGAATTCGACAAATTTAATCTCTCACCGATCTCTCGTGTGGTTATTCGCCGATTTGCATCAACTAATGCCTTTATCGCATCTTTGTCAGCTTCGACCGGCCTTCCAGACCGTGGTGCATCTTCGACATCAAAATTGAAGGATCGAAATTTTGCAAACCAGTTCTGGCACTGGCGTACTGTTAACACGCCTTCTCCATACACATCCGTCAATTTTTTTCTCGCTTGGATAGCATTTTTACCTTTTCTGAAGTAAAAAAGTAAAATATGACGAAAATGCTGCTTATTGCTCTCCATATTTAAAAGGGCACCAACCAAAAACTACTGCGTAGAATTAATAGAACTTTTTCACACACAAGCCTTGCAATATCAGCTCTCAAGACATATAATGGTTATGCGGCTTAAGTGTGAAGTTGGTTTCGAAAAAACGTAATTAAGTCCTCTGACGGGAAAAAACGAAATGACTTTCCGAACAACCTTATATTTATTTGCGCAATTGGAATGCAAGTTCAAATGATTAATGTGATTTTCGGTAAATTATTCAAGCTTCCTGAAGATTAACAGTGACTAGGGATTTAAATGAATTTATGAAAATTCGTTAACCTTTATTTATTTTTCTACTTGAAATACAAAATTATTGATGATTTAAAGCAAGTTGTAAGGGTTTATAAAAGTTTTATTTGTTATTCTACTACGCGTTGGAGCATGGGGATATTGAATCTTTTGGGTTTTAATGAAGATTTACACTGATTTATTAAGAATTTCATTATGGTGTAGGAAGCATTTATATAAAATTATTGATTATTAATACGGATTTATAAAGTTTCATTTATTTTTCCAATACGCCTCACAATAGATGTGCGAAAAGTGCTCAGCTCATAGGAATTATTGTGATTTAATGAGAAGTATTGACATTTTTTAAAGATAACAGTGTTTTGAAATTTCATTGAAGATTTACGCCTCTTTATTTAAAATTTAATTATGATTTATAGAAATTTATTGATTGCTTACGGGGAATTATTAAGGTTTAGTTATTATTCCATTACCGTATAAATATTCACAGGGCATTTTTTGAAGATTAACATTGACTTATGAGCTTTTATTGAAGATTAACACTAATTTGCTATTTTTAATATATAAATACTACTAAAAAAAAACAAATTACCATATATATTATTTGGTTGCACTGTGGAACAAAACATTTATATTTGAAAAAATGTCAAAATTTTAAAAAAATCGCTAGTTTCGTGCTTTTATCAGCAGAAAGTGTCCCCCATCAAGTTCTTGAAACCTTCTCGAGCCCCCTCCCTCCTTTCCTGGAGGGACGACCGGGAAACTTAATTCAACACGCAAATCTCTACTGCACGAATTTGTCACATAGTTGGGGCCGATGGAGCAAAACGTACGTCAAAGGTCGCCTCCGGCAAACTCGTATCCTACTTCGGCCCCCTTTATTCGCGGATATCAGTGGCGCGCACGGTAAATTACGCACTAGAAACGGCAATAAATTAGAATTAATAGAGGCGAATATTTCGTTTTACATTGATTATTTTTAATGCTTAATTTTAAACCGAATCCTCGTAAATAAAAAAAAACTGGTTTTTCATCCGTCGCCGAGCTTTAAATTGTTTCATTGCATTTGCATGAAATTTTCAATTTATTTCGAAGCACCGAAAACCGAATTACGTGCCCAAAAAAATATCGCAATAAAAAATAAATAATGCTCGCCAAACGGAGTTTGAATTTTCAAATCGAACGTCCAATTTGCATAAATAGAATCAAAAATTCGTTTAAAATGGGTCGATTGGTGATGTAATTTATGTATTTATGGAGGTGAAAATCTACAAATAATAAAAGAAAAAGAAATATTCGTATTGTCCTCTAAACGGGTCGTAGATAACTGAAACTTTGAAAAGCACTTAACATAAACATTTTTTAAAGGTTTACTCCTATTTAACCTCTTCGCCTGAATGGTTTGAGTGGCTTGCAAGAGTTAATGAACAGGATAAACGACCAAGTGCATGATAATAACAAAACAAAATGTCAAAAACTGTCAACTGTTCATTAGAGAGGGATCAGTGGAACGGGTTCCTAAGTTCACTTATCTGGGAACGACAATTAATGAACAATGGGATCACTCTCAAGAGATTAAGTGCCTTTATCAAAATCTCAAAGCTTTTTAAAAGCCATATCAGACTCTTAAGATGCTACGTTTTCTCGACACTCCTCTACGGGGTGGAGTTGTGGACACTGACCGAGGCAACTCAAAGAACACTGGAAGCATTTGAAATGTGCCTGTACCGAAGCATTCAGTGTTGGACAGAATGAACAAGGAAAAGGAAGTGGTAAGCACTATAAAGAGAAGAAAACTTGAGTACCTAGGCCATGTAATGCGAAAAGACAGCAAATGCCGCTTTCTCAAAGAAATACTCCAAGGAAAAGTTCACGGGAAGAGAGGACCTGGAAGACGAAGAATATCATGGTTGAAGGATTGAAGAACATGGTTTTTCAAAACAACCATTGAATTGTTCAGGGCAGCCGTGAACATGGTCATTATAGCCAGAATGATGGCTAATATTTGAAAGGAATAGGCACCTGAAAAAGAAAAGAAATTCTTCTTCTTGCAGTGTCATTGGCTAACGGAGGTTGGCGATCACTTTTCTGAATACGTCTTTGTCTCTTGCAACGCGAAACAGCTCTCTACACTCATCTGAGTCCAGTCCCTGGTGCTTCTTGGGTAGGATTTCTCCTTTCTTCCTATTCCTTTTCTTCTATCTGTAGTACTTATTATTTATTGGCTGTTTTTCTTCGTTTGATCGTAATCATTAATTTCCTTTCTTGTCCTATTCTTCTTAACAGTTCCGCATTAGTAATTCTAGCAGTCCAGGGTATTTTTAAGGTTCTGCGATACAGCCGCATTTCAAAAGACTAGTTTCTTGATGGTCTGAACCTTGAGCGTCCAAGTTTCATCACCTGACCCTGTTCACCAGTGAACCGAAGCGTATATTATTAATTATCTCACCTCCTATCTTAATGCCTTCTTCTCTTTCCCAAAGGGCCCGATGAAATATGAAATATTATTTGCGCAATTAAATTGAAGAGTGTAGGCGAAAGTGCACAGCTCTGCATAACACCTTACTGTTTACAGTGTCTTTTTGAAGAGCGCTATATCTTGTTCATCAAGTTGAATGTTGATTTTTTTGGAGGAGAACTGTCATTGCGAATAAGGCTTCTCTGATTTCCATGCCTCCTCGGAAGCCAAGCTGCGAATTATCTAATTGTAGATTATTTTCAGGGGATGGTACATGAGACTTATGAGTCTGTAGTCGTTTCCCGATTTCGAGTTTTTCGTTTTAGGTAGAGGTAAGAATGTCGATGTTAACCATGCTGGTGTGATCTTAATAACTCTATCCATTCCAATGGTTTTTAGGACACACACGAAAATAATACAACACATTCAAATCCTCGCCTCTAAGATAAGAAAAAAACTGGAACTAATGACTTAACTTATGGGTGTATCCATCTTTTTCTTTTGAAAATATAAAACCAGTGAATCAGGTGATTGTTGTTCTATCGTTCTATTGGAGAATGCTACGATGCCTCTTCTAACAATAGCATTTTTTTTATTATTAAACAGCTTGCTTTACATTTTATTACATTTACATATCTAAAAGTGGTTTTCTCAATTTTAGTTATTCCTGAACCTAGAGAAAGCGGATCTTATGGTGGTGGTTTAAAATGTTTAGAACATTTAAAAATTAGAACACCATGTAGTGTAGTGAGTTGTACATACTTAGGCATTTTTTTGAAAGTTTTATGCTGCTGAGCTGAGAGTAAAAATGTCAGCGGTGCTTGTCCAGAAATTTGAAGCTAACGAATTGAGATTTTCCCCTGTTATTTTATTTATAATAAAGTTGTGGGTTCACGCAGTTTGTTATTTCGCATTTTTGTGACACCCCGGCTAGTAGTCATACCACCTATTTCCAAAGCAAATTAAAAATCGTGTTTATATGTTGCAAAAATTAACAATAAACATTGACCTCATTTGTAATTTCTCGCGTAAACTGTCACGCCCCTCACGTGACCCGATTATATTTATTTCAAATATATTGTATTTATATTTATTTTATTTTATAATATTTTATGACTTACCCCCCCCCCCCCCTTAATAAAAATTTCACATTTCTTTTTGCGGTATACAATAGAAAACCTGTAATCCCAGACGAAAACAAAAAGCGTCGTTAAAATCGCCAAAACCAAAGCTTAATGAAGAAACCATACCCTTTTATACATTTTGGTCTAATTATAACTCCGACAATCGGGAGAAACAAAGCCACTTTGAACTTCGTTAAGTTTCCTTTGCGGTGGCCGCAAGCTCATTAGCACTCTGAAACTAAGTGTAATGAAACAGAACTATATAGCGAAATAAGGCAAATTACAACCCGGTGAAACGAATCTTAACCATTTACTTAGCTTTCCCATTTTCTGCTGCACGTTGTACAAGGTGTTTCAGAACTAGTGAATCAATTTTTTTCTTTTGAAAGCACCACATTTTTCTGGATTGTCTTGTTTCCACGAGACACGCAAATTTTATTCACAAACAATACGATTTTGTAAATTTTTAAAAATGGCACGCCATTTATGTCAATAAAAATTGATGTTAAAGAAACTTCTACCCTAAAGTAAGCACACGCTCTAGTACAAGCAAGTTAACTCGAACCAGGTTCATTTTTCAAGACAGAACTTCATGCGCCATATTGGAAAGACTGTCGAAAAGGATATTCGCTAATAATATTCTAAGTTAAGTTCTTGAAACTAAGTTTACAATTAAGTTTTAGCATTTTTAAGCTTTAGTTAAGTTAATTTTGTCGTTCAATGCCAAATTTGGCGGAAATGTGAGGGTATAAATCACAAAGTAACTATAACTAACCAAAATAACAATAAAAAAATTAGATTAAAGATAAAGGTAAAAATAAAGATAGCTTTATTTCCATAAGACTTGATTTACAAGTGTTGGATATTGTCAGCATAATGTAAAAGTTTAAAATTATCTTAGTATAATTAGTAAATTAATAATAATAATAATAAGTAATACTGATGGACAAATAACAAATATAGAAACAATAACAAACAACGAATACGTATTAAAAGGTATCACAACAAAAGAAAATCCTTAATTAAAGAGTGCATTTGAATGTTGTTTGACTAGTTATCTCCTTCAGTTCGATAGGCAATTTATTCTAAATTTTTACAGTCAAAACAAAGGGACTATTTGCTATTTGCTGTAAGAGACAGTCGATGTGTAGGTATTTTTATGTTAAGATTCGGTCTTAAACTGTACTGAATATCTGGTTTTCTTGAGGGCATATAAAGATTAGACTTACTTTTTACATACGTGGCACAATTTAGTATGTACATACTAGGAAGTGTCAATAAAGAGTGTTGTGGAAATAGGTTCCGACATGAAAAATTCCAAGGCTTAAACAGTATAGTCCGTAAAATTCGTTTCTGCATCCTAAAGACTTGCTCCGCACGTGGGGAACCTCCCCAACAAACCAAGGCGTAGTTAAGACACGAATAGACATACGAAAAATAGTACCTGATGGTGGAGCCTCCATATAACAAAGCAGTAAACAGATAGTTTTCTGGGAATGCGGCCCACCTGTTCGAACCAGGAGAGTCTCGAGTCTACATAAACTCCGAGGAATTTTACAACACTTTTCTGTTGAATTGTGCTTTCATTAAAGCGTACTAATAAACTCTTATTTAAATCCCGTGTTGAAAAGGCGATCATCTCAGTTTTATTTTTTTCAGTATCAATTTGTTAATTTCTGGATAATGTTTCATTTACTCAACCGTTGTCTTGGTTGCAATGCTAAGTTGCTCAGTTGTTTATAATAAAACATGAAGCCTTCCTTATGTGGGTTCAAGGTGGCGAATTTATATAAGTCTCTTAGTCTCATACCCTGTTGAATAATATCCCTTATTGAAATGAATTGAATTGAAATGAACAATTAAATGCCCCTACAAAGAGTTCATGAAATGTATTAAATTTATTGTCAAGGCTTTCCCCTTGACTATAAACAGGTAACCAATCTATTTCGGATATTTGCATTTCAAACGATTCAATGTTACTTTTTTTTCTAAATAGTCGTACATAAGTTTGCTCCACTCCATCCATAATAACTTGTAGGAGGGAGACTAGTTGCATAAGATGGTCAGAAATGTCGGTATAAACGACCTTTGCATCCAACAAAGTTGGTGAAAATATTGTCGATTGTTGTTTTACTTTTATTTTGATCGGAACGTTATCCCCACAGTATATTAACTCCAAAAGTTACCGCTCCATTGCGACAAAAAACTCGCTACGCTACGTGAGACAATGGCTAGGCAACCAATGAGAACTGGATTTAAGGGTGCCGAGAGCTGTTCGAGAATTCCGCCGTCTTCCCGTTAATACTGTTTGGCGTTCTCGTCTAATTAATTTATTGCGTTTCCTTTCCGGTAGAAAAGGAGAGGGGCGGGCGGGAGCGAGGATTGTTTCGTAGTCGCAATAAGGTACGGCGTCAGGAAAGCAGCAAGTTGAACCGCAGAAAATCGTTTAAAATCGTAAATTTTAATTAACAGATTGGATTTAATTAATAGATTTAAATAAATTTACGTTATAAACCAATAATTCGCAAAATTATTCCTGTAAGTAGAATTATGCTTTGTCTAGTTTATGCTTTTAATGAATTTTATCATATTAAATATCCGATTTCTTCGATCGGTGTTACTAACGAAGGGCAAAATTTCATGTTGCAACAAATATTGTCTCGAGATTTGCGTCATTATGCATATTATTGTAATATTAATAATAAAATTCACTTTTGCGAGTGTCAAATACTGTACATTCGCAAAGGAGACCTAAAAGAACAACCAAGAAATACCTACGAAGGGATACAAGGGAATCCTATGCTGTCAGTTACATTGCTATGAATGTTATTCCAAAGTACAATATTGTACATTCCCTAAGCAAAGCAAAATCAGTGCTAAAACGATGCCGCTGTAAAATGGTTGCTGTTCGAGTGTTAACCTCGCGAGTGTAAAGTAACTGTACATTCGCAAAGCAATGCTTCACTGTAAACTCTGCGAGTGTACGCTGGACATTCGCAAAAAAAAGTTAGCACAGTCTTTCGTTCAAACAATACTAATTAAAAATGCAAAACACACACAACGCGTTTCTTGTTATACAAAATTAGCAGTCGCTATGTAGTCCTTTCTATTTTTTTTTAGTTCAATTTGACAGCAAATGATTTTTGGATAATTTGCATTGGTATAAATTAGCAGTAAAACGTTTACAAAATTCGTTATTACATCGTCGAATTTAATTATACTGTAAAATAATATTTGCGATAACAAACTGCTGGGGACGGAATATATTAGTTGGGGCCCATGTTGTTTTTTGCCTGCCGGGGTAAATTAAAATTGCCAGTTCAATAATGGCGTTAATGCTTTTTTGATTACGCCGAATAATAAAAACGGTTTGGGTTGAGTTTTCCCTAGGACCGGGCTTCAGTAATTTTTTTTTTTTTTTGTGATCGTCCCTACTTTCTCCTCGGCAATACAGGGTATTCATTTATAGAATATCACATTTTAGCTGTTTATACTGAAATTTCTAGTTCTTACCTCAAGACGTTGATTGTTTGCTTGCTCCAGGTTGTTGCCCAATCTTAATCTATTTCTGAAATTAGCAGAAAAAGGGACATTTTGTTATCATATGAGTGGAATAGTAGTGACAGTTCAACAATAAGTTTTCTCATTTTTACATGTAAATTGCCATAAGAAAATTTAAGGTTCATATTAGCGAAAATTGGTTCGCTCAAGGTCATTCGATCCCACCCTCACCCCTAACCCGCACATAATAACCCATTGATTTTAATATGCCCGTTAGATCGGTGTTAAAGTTTGAGCTCGACAACGGACGCACTGTGGGCCCCATGCATAAACTAGGTTGCAATACGTCATAATTAAAAATTCAAAATTTGTCAATGTTTTCAAATTAAGAACATACTTAAACATGTAAAAACAGTATTGCTTTCTAAAAATACTTTACCAAAATTTTTTTATGAAGTCACAATATCAGATGTCTAAAAGAAAGACGTGCCTCTCTGAGGAGGCCCAAGAGGCACGTCACAAAGATTGTCGGCGATATCGTGAGCATCACACCCAAAAAAAATCGCGCATTGCCACGAATAAAGACTTGATGCGAATGTTACTAGTGTTCTCTGACCCCGTTATAGCCAGTTACCGACAAAAAACTGTAAGACCAAAAAAACCACCATCACCTGATATATTGGCTCTACTTAGCCCAGAGCTTCCATACCTTACAAAAAATGACTATTTTTCGGAGACCTCCGAATATGACTGTGAGTGTATGGGTAGTGAGTCTGACATGTCATGACAGCGAGAATGACTAAAATTATAATTTACCCAGTGGGTTTCACGGTTAAAAAAAGTATGTTAAGTAGAAAACATCTCTGCCAAAAGGTTATTTATAAGCCATTTCTAAGGCTTTTTTTTATCCTTTAAGTTTTTTGTGTTTTGTATGATCTCTTGCTTGCTGTGTTGTTTTAATAAAATAGTTATATTTTCAATAAGTTAATTTAATTTAGGTAAATAGTTCATATATTTGGAATTTGTTAACCAGTGTGTTTTCTGTTTCCTTAAATACAGTTAAATTATTTCACGTGACTGCAGAAACTGTGCAGTAATTGCAAAATGTTTCCCATTTTTTTTATTCCAGTTTTGGTATACCTTTAAAATATACTCCGAAAAATACTAATGAGGCAACGCTGGAAAATTGAAAAAAAAAATGTATTAATACTTACCGGCAATGTATAATAATAATAAATAATAAAAATTTTTAATGCAACCTAGTTTGGGCAATGGGCCCACAGTGGGACGGTTCCCCGGTTCGATCCTCGTTAGCGAAAAAAAACAAATTAATCATCATTCACCATATGTAAGACATAATTACCTATAATATAATATTAATATGCCAATTAGCTCGCCGTTATAGCCGACGCTCGACAGCGGGCGGATTCCGGGTTCGATCCTCGGTAGCGAAAAAAAAAAAAGTGAGTCACGTGACTGCGTGGTTGCGTGAGGGGAGGGGTGTGTGTGTGTGTGTGTGTTCAAGGCGGTGGGGAGTGGTGAGGGGTATGGGAAGTTGGTGGTGGTGGGTGAGGGCGGGATCGAATGACCTCGAGCAGACCCGACAATATCTCCGCTATTTATGAACGAACCTTAAATTTTCTTATGAGAATGTGCATGTAAAAATGAGAAAATTTATTCTTGAACTGTTACTACTATTCTATTATATGTTACGTGCCTACCGTTGTACTACAAAATAATATTTTTCAGTAAATAGAATTTTGTGGTGACAGCTTCCTTCGAAGTTTTTTCCGATTGCTAATTTCCTTTTTTTATTAATAGAATATATATTTCTTTGTTTCAGGCGAATGCCGGTCTGCCTTGGGAATGGAGGAAGGTCGTATTCCAGACCACGCCATTTCAGCAAGTTCTTCTTACGAAGCCAAATCGGTGGGACCACAAAACGCAAGGTAAGTGAAGTAACTTTGTTAATGAGATTTTTAGTTTTAGTTTGGAAATTATACTATCCATTTACTAGCATTTTAAAAAGTTGTCAGAAAATCTCTTATCAAAGGTCCCTTTAACTTTATTCTATGGTAATTTCCAAATGTTAAAAGGTAAAATTTCACTTTCTAATTCAAGTTGTTTAAGGAGATGCTCGAATATTAGCCAATTTGAAAATTACGTTATTTACTAGAATTTCGAGGAGATGTGGGTCTTATAAAACTATATAGCGAAACCCAAACTGATAGTTTCATTTATAATTATGGTTTTTATGAGAAAGTATTTCGGTTTTCTTTGGAGTTTTTGTGCTATTTTATGTATTTCGTTTCAGCTAATCGCAATGTAAACTTTTCGTTCATCTTTCACAACATTTTACCTATAGGTTCGTTCCAACAGTTAGCAGTCATAAGCAGTTTCTTACTGCCAAGACTATAAAAGTTTGTTCTCTGGTCCATCCCATTTTGAAACGTATTTCTGAACTATCGGAACTATTGGGACAGCTTGACGCAAAATTAATAGGTGGAATGTTTTTTGAAGAAACGAATACTAAGAATCAATGAGTACGTCTCCCTTTGTTTTCACGATTTGAAGAGTAATGATTTTAAACAAAACCAAACCTAAGTAACCATTTAAACCAAGGATTACTTTTTGATTGATTGAATTTGATCAATAAACGAGTGACTGGCTAGACTTTTTCTACGACCTTTCGGATTGTTGGGTGAATTTTTAGAAAAAAAAACCCAAATACATTCACTGAATGATGTGGCTAAGATTTTGACGGCTCCTGGGCTGATGTATCGATACCGTTACGGCGACAGTCGACAACGATGCTAGGGATGCTAAGTTTAAAAAAGGTTTCTTCAATGTCTTCATTTGAAGATAGTTTAGAAGAAAAAGATTTAAAAAATCACTTTTATTCGCGTTACATTACTTCGTATTTCAAATTAATAGGCAACAAAACTCACGGAAACCATAACACGCAAGCGACGCTATCAGGAAATTGCAGTGATTTTGATGTTTGGAAGCTGTTTACTTTGTTCCTTGTTAGGCATGATTTTTAAAAGAATTGATTTTTATCAAATTAAATGTGATTTGGCAACACTGGAAATTAGATTTCTCTGCAATATAACAGAGAAGAAGCGTCAGTACAGCGTTGTAACGTGCTTATGCGTAGTTTGGTTGTATTGGTCGTCGTGGTACTGTATTCATGGATGTTGTCTTAACGTATAAATATGGAAAGAAGACATTGGAGGAACACTCCAAATAACTTTTGTAATATCTGCGGTAGTTATATCGAAGTAAGTAAAGTAAAACAAAGGCAAACTATAACTTGTATTATGAAAAATGTATATGACGCCTATTTTGGTGCAAAATTTTGCGACCAAGACGAGTTCTGGACTCCTCATACTGTTCGCTTGTGTTCAAGCACTAAGAATCTAGCAAAAACGTAAGAAGAAATGTTTAATCTTTGGTGTTCCTATGGAATGGCGAAAGCCTAGGAATCACAATGGTAATTGTTATTTTTGTTCGTGTAATGTCCAAGGGTTGAACAGAAAAAATAAGAAACAAATTGTGTATCCCTAAAACCTACGAAACGTCATATCAGAGGAATCTAATTTCGACTCAGATGACTCAGATTTCACACCATAGCGAATTAAATGACTTATTTAGAGACTTGCACCTTTCGAAGGATGCATGCAAATTGTTATCGTCCATACTTCGTGACAAGCATCTACTGGCACCTTTTACCGAGATTTCACTCAAAAAAGCCTGAGTAAAGTTTTTTTTTTCATTTTTCTTAACTAGGATTCCACATTTTTACTGAATAAAAAATAAATTATTTTGGAAATATCGTTTTTTAGTAAAGAAACCTTACGTGATACAAATAAATGCATAAAATTTTTGAAAACAGCATTCCAAAATTAGATGTAATCAGTTTTCAAAACAAAAACATCTGTCAATAAGTTTAATTTTGGAGACCTGTGATTATCGACCAACGTATGAAACATGCTTGGCGTATGCGGCAATGCGGCGTTGCCAATTGACAGTATTTCCTCTAACTTTATGATTTTCTGTTCAAGTTCGGCCCTGCGGCGTCGGATTTATTCTAATTTTAAAAATCCAATCGAGAAGCTCCGAACAACGTTTTCGGTACGGGGAAAAGCCTCACGAACAAACCGATCGGGCTTTCCGGAGACGCTTTTCGACGAGTCCGCATTCCGGGCTCGATTTTTCAACCTCAACGGGCGGGTACGAATATCAGTTAAGTTCTGTTTCGATTAATCACGACGCGCCCCCCC